>NC_136069.1:23736432-24406488 GCF_964261635.1 Lissotriton helveticus | reverse complement strand
CTTTGGTAACTATTTGTAGGGTGCAGATTAGAAGTATCCGTCAGAATACTTCTGCAGTTAGAGTATTAAGCAGAGAGGGTTATAAAAAGATAAGTAACTTTTTCGTAACATCGATCTAAACGATGGCTAATTCGTTTCACTAATAAATAGTTGTACTCTTGTAATCTCAACTGTATATCCCAAGGCTGACTTTAAGCAAGCTATAGAGGCACTGCATATACTATGGCAACTCATTGCTTCTGAGTCTTCCAACAGAGTGAATAGCACCCTCAAAAGCAATAATTAATGCAGCAAATATAGGTTCTGAAAGAAGCGCTGCCACAATTATTCATATCCAATGTAGTGCCCGGCAATGTAAATGTGTAAATGTAGTAGTACTTGTATAGCGCACGAATCGACCCATGAGGGTATCTCGGCGCTTGTACGCATACGGCTGTGGAACCCTTCCTGGCTTTTCCCTGTGAAGTGCCCACTCCTGGGCACCCCCAAGGTGAAGCCAGGCATCCTAGCGTTGTTGGGGCCGTTGTGGAGATTAAGCAAGCTATTGCCCAGAGTTGCAGAGTGGGACCCATGATTAGAATAGGCACCGAGGCGAGAATTATCAGGTCCGAGGAAATTGAGCCCAAGACCCGCCGAGGCGGGAATTGAACCCTGGTCCTGGACTAGACCTCTGCATCAGGGTCTGCCGCTCTAACCATTGAGCCACACTTCTCCACTCACAATCAAATTGTGTAGCCCGAAGACAATAATAGGGGGGGCTCTGGTATGGCGGACGCCTACCATACTACTCCAAAACTAACTCTGGGAGGAAATAAAAACATCTCAAGAAACACTGGAAGCACTCCAGAAAGCAGTAAAAAAAAAACAGCATTGTCAAAATCACTCAACACGGTAACCGAAAAGAAGCACCCAGGAATCACTTCCATAAGCAATAATAGTTCCCCCACAGCACTTCATGCTATACTTCACGTGCACTCGCACCACTGCGCTGCTTGATTTAGAACGCAGTCGCCTCTTCGCGCTGGGATACCGTTTGGGGTTGTATTTAGGTCATACCTGCACCATAATTGTGCCGCCACTCGCATTTTGCGGGATTTAGGACTCAGGACTCCCTGGAAGCGCATCGCGGTATTCTCGCCGCCATCTTGGGTGTGGGTAGCCAGGAGGTGACGAATAACGGGCGCCATCTTGGGTGTGGGGCCAGAGATCGGCCTCGCAGGAATCCCGCGCTCTGAAGAGCCTACTTAAGCGGAAAACCCCTTCAGTTCAGGTAGATTCTACCTGATACTGCACGCTCGCGTAAGCTGCTGCTGCTGCTCCTTTGCTGCCTCATATTTTAAACTCACCTCACTTCACGTGCACTCGCACCACTGCGCTGCTCGATTTAGAACGCAGTCGCCTCTTCGCGCTGGGATATCGTTTGGGGTCGTATTTAGGTCATACCTGCACCATAATTGTGCCGCCACTCGCATTTTGCAGGATTTAGGACTCAGGACTCCCTGGAAGTGCATCGCGGTATTCTCGCCGCCATCTTGGGTGTGGGTAGCCAGGAGGTGCCGAATAACGGGTGCCATCTTGGGTGTGGGGCCAGAGATCGGCCTCGCAGGAATCCCGCGCTTAACGGTTACATAAGATGTGCCTCTCCCAAGCGTGCAGCGTTGACGCGCAGCGGGTGCGCAAGAGGTAAGCCCGTTTGCTCCCGTTCGTGCCCAGTGCCAGTCACGCTGCCCTTACCTCCTCATCTCCAGTCACATACTCTAGGACTGAGCTCATACAGCTACGTCCCCAGGTAAGTCAAGTGGTGAGCACCAATTCCGGCAAGTTAGATGTGCTGTCCTGTGGTCTGCTCAACGTCCGCTCACTCTGTAAACACCATGTTGAAATAGCACTCCTCATAGATTCCTATGATTTGGACATGCTTTTTTTAAATGAGACATGGACCCGAGCAGACAGCAATGTGGAGCTGGGACTGGCTTGTCCTTCGGGCTATAAAATCATGCATTGCCCGAGGGTGGGGAACAGAGGTGGAAGAATTGGGCTCATTTTTAGAGACTCCTTGGCCCTCTCCCTATTTGAGGTCAAAGCGGTCCAAGGGTTTGGACTCATGGGCTTTTCGTTCAAAGGACATAAAGGGTTCTACATTCCGGGTTGCTCTGCTACAGACCGCCAGGTTCCGCACCATCTGAGCTACCAGACCTGGTGGACTTAATTTACGATCTTTCTAACTCGCATGCGAGTCTTCTTATTCTAGGGGACTTCAATCTGTGGCCGGATGGGCCCCTGGATACAGCCTACAGAGAGCTGTGCCAGGCCTGTGGCAATCTTCAGCTGCAACAGCTGGTACTTTCCCAGACCCACATGAAGGGTCATGCTTTGGATCTGGTCTTCGCAGAAGCCTCTCTGGTGGTAATCAGGGAAATAGTCTTTCAGTGCTGGACAGACCATGCACTAGTCCGCTTCTCCCTTCACCTTCCTGCAGAATCTCTCAGAAGGAATGGGGCGAATACCACCACAGCAAACAGGCAGTGGTCTAAACTCCTGCATCACCCTGACCGTCCACCCCTGCTTTCAGGGGGTTTTAACTTGATGGAAAATGTCGAAGCAAGTTATTCTAGCCTGTGCCAGCAAATTACCAGCTCACTGGACACACTGGCTCCTCTACGGAAAACTAAAGTTAAACGCAGACCTGCCATGCCATGGTTCTCATCCGAATTATTCCAATTAAGACATCGGTGTAAGCAGGCAGAAAGGGTTTGGAGGAAGTCATACTCTGAGAATGCCAAGTCTTTATATAAATTAGCACTTCTTGAATATAAAGCCCAGATTAAATGCGCCAAAGCGAAATATCTCGAGGTCACGCTGACACAGGCAACAAATAAATTGCAGACTTTGTTTAAAATAGTAAACGACCTTGTCAGGCCAGAGTGTGCGGCGAATACCATCCCAGCCTCACAATCCCTCTGCGATTCGTTAGCAAAAGCGTTTGAGGATAAAATTGCAAATATCCTAGGTGCCCTTACTGTCTCTGGCACATGTGGCCCTCAGTCTTTGGATACTTTTGTATCCTCCCCCGTCCCTGCTGTACCGGATGAACAGACATCTCACCATCGGTTAGAGTGCTTTACTCTCCCCCCACTTGATGAGTTTTGTATGTTAGCAAGCGGGGTGTCTTCGGGCTCTCCTCTGGATCCACTTCCCCACAAATATTGGAAACTCTTCCAGGATGAACTTTTTCCACCTTTATACTCCATCTGCCACCAGTCCTTCAGTTCGGCTAGGGTTCGTGATAGCTGGAAGCTAGCAGTGGTTTCCCCTCTCCTAAAGAAGCCCACGCTTGACCCCACCTGTCTGTCTAACTATCGGCCAATCTCCTTGCTCCCTTTCCCAGTCAAGATCATGGAAAAATTTGTTACCCGGTCTCTCTCCAGATCCAAAGCATGACCCTTGGAAAGTAACACCTGTCTGGAGATGGCCCAGTTCGGCTTCCGGCCAGCTCATGGTACGGAGTCGGCACTGGTGGTCGTGTTGGACAACCTTCGATCTCGGGTCGACGATGGTCGAGCAGCCTTTTTAGTGCTGCTCGACTTGTCGGCCGCGTTCGACACGGTCAGCCATCCCATTCTTATCAACAGGCTGGAGGAGGCCGGGATAGCAGGTTTGGCAAGGGACTGGCTGATTTCGTACCTTCAGGACAGGCATCAGGTGGTGGCTTTACCACCTTTTCGCTCGGACATTAGGAGAGTGGGACAGGGCGTTCCACAGGGGTCCGCGACCAGCCCCATCCTGTTCAATCTGTATCTGTGTCCTCTGGTAAAATTGATCAAATCCTTTGGCATCACAGTGATCAATTATGCCGATGACACCCAGCTCAACTTCTCCCTTGAAGGAGAAGATGCGGTGTCCACAGATACCTTCCGGTCTCTCTACCCAGCTCCACCGAGTGGGCTGGGTATGCTCAGACGTGAGTCCCAGGCTCTCCACACCACTGGAGTCAAGCTATCCAGGCTGATGAAGGCTGATAGCCAGAAACCGGTCCTTGGATGCTTGATTCCGGTCTGGGAAAGACATGGCTTGGTAGTTCGGACTGGACTGTTCCCATGAGGCACAGGGTCAGAGCTGATTTGGATATAGCCAGTGTCTAACCCAGGGTGGTGTGGAGTGCAAAAAAATGATGGATTTAGGCCCAGCTCCTTGTACTGGGGTGAATGTATGACATTGTTCTACATTCTGTCCATCAACTGTGTTTTTTGCGATTTAGAACGCAGTCGCCTCTTCGCGCTGGGATATCGTTTGGGGTTGTATTTAGGTCATACCTGCACCATAATTGTGCCGCCACTCGCATTTTGCGGGATTTAGGACTCAGGACTCCCTGGAAGCGCATCGCGGTATTCTCGCCGCCATCTTGGGTGTGGGTAGCCAGGAGGTGCCGAATAACGGGCGCCATCTTGGGTGTGGGGCCAGAGATCGGCCTCGCATGAATCCCGCGCTCTGAAGAGCCTACTTAAGCGGAAAACCCCTTCAGTTCAGGTAGATTCTACCTGATACTGCACGCTCGCGTAAGCTGCTGCTGCTCCTTTGCTGCCTCATATTTTAAACTCACCTCACTTCACGTGCACTCGCACCACTGCGCTGCTCGATTTAGAACGCATTCGCCTCTTCGCGCTGGGATATCGTTTGGGGTTGTATTTAGGTCATACCTGCACCATAATTGTGCCGCCACTCGCATTTTGCGGGATTTAGGACTCAGGACTCCCTGGAAGCGCATCGCGGTATTCTCGCTGCCATCTTGGGTGTGGGTAGCCAGGAGGTGCCGAATAACGGGTGCCATCTTGGGTGTGGGGCCAGAGATCGGCCTCGCAGGAATCCCGCGCTTAACGGTTACATAAGATATGCCTCCCCCAAGCGCGCAGCGTTGACGCGCAGCGGGCGCGCCAGAGGTAAGCCCGTTTGCGCCCGTTCGTGCCCAGTGCCAGTCACGCTGCCCTTACCTCCTCATCTCCAGGCACATACTCTAGGACTGAGCTCATACAGCTACGTCCCCAGGTAAGTCAAGTGGTGAGCACCAATTCCGGCAAGTTAGATGTGCTGTCCTGTGGTCTGCTCAACGTCCGCTCACTCTGTAAACACCATGTTGAAATAGCACTCCTCATAGATTCCTATGATTTGGACATGCTTTTTTTAACTGAGACATGGACCCGAGCAGACAGCAATGTGGAGCTGGGACTGGCCTGTCCTTCGGGCTATAAAATCATGCATTGCCCGAGGGTGGGGAACAGAGGTGGAGGAATTGGGCTCATTTTTAGAGACTCCTTGGCCCTCTCCCTATTTGAGGTCAAAGTGGTCCAAGGGTTTGAACTCATGGGCTTTTCGCTCAAAGGACATAAAGGGGTTCTACATTCCGGGTTGCTCTGCTACAGACCGCCAGGTTCCGCACCATCTGAGCTACCAGACCTGGTGGACTTAATTTACGATCTTTCTAACTCGCATGCGAGTCTTCTTATTCTAGGGGACTTCAATCTGTGGCCTGATGGGCCCCTGGATACAGCCTACAGAGAGCTGTGCCAGGCCTGTGGCAATCTTCAGCTGCAACAGCTGGTACTTTCCCAGACCCACATGAAGGGTCATGCTTTGGATCTGGTCTTCGCAGAAGCCTCTCTGGTGGTAATCAGGGAAATAGTCTTTCAGTGCTGGACAGACCATGCACTAGTCCGCTTCTCCCTTCACCTTCCTGCAGAATCTCTCAGAAGGAATGGGGCGAATACCACCACAGCAAACAGGCAGTGGTTTAAACTCCTGCATCACCCTGACCGTCCACCCCTGCTTTCAGGGGGTTTTAACTTGATGGAAAATGTCGAAGCAAGTTATTCTAGCCTGTGCCAGCAAATTACCAGCTCACTGGACACACTGGCTCCTCTACGGAAAACTAAAGTTAAACGCAGACCTGCCATGCCATGGTTCTCATCCGAATTATTCCAATTAAGACATCGGTGTAAGCAGGCAGAAAGGGTTTGGAGGAAGTCATACTCTGAGAACGCCAAGTCTTTATATAAATTAGCACTTCTTGAATACAAAGCCCAGATTAAATGCGCCAAAGCGAAATATCTCAAGGTCACGCTGACACAGGCAACTAATAAATCGCAGACTTTGTTTAAAATAGCAAACGACCTTGTCAGGCCAGAGTGTGCGGCGAATACCATCCCAGCCTCACAATCCCTCTGCGATTCGTTAGCAAATGCGTTTGAGGATAAAATTGCAAATATCCTAGGTGCCCTCACTGTCTCTGGCACATGTGGCCCTCAGTCTTTGGATACTTTTGTATCCTCCCCCGTCCCTGCTGTACCGGATGAACAGACATCTCACCATCGGTTAGAGTGCTTTACTCTCCCCTCACTTGATGAGTTTTGTATGTTAGCAAGCGGGGTGTCTTCGGGCTCTCCTCTGGATCCACTTCCCCACAAATATTGGAAACTCTTCCAGGATGAACTTTTTCCACCTTTATACTCCATCTGCCACCAGTCCTTCAGTTCGGCTAGGGTTCGTGATAGCTGGAAGCTAGCGGTGGTTTCCCCTCTCCTAAAGAAGCCCACGCTTGACCCCACCTGTCTGTCTAACTATCGGCCAATCTCCTTGCTCCCTTTCCCAGTCAAGATCATGGAAAAATTCGTTACCCGGTCATTCTCTCCAGCTTCTTGGAAAGTAACACCTGTCTGGAGATGGCCCAGTTCGGCTTCCAGCCAGCTCATGGTACGGAGTCGGCACTGGTGGTCGTGTTGGACAACCTTCGATCTCGGGTCGACAATGGTCGAGCAGCCTTTTTAGTGCTGCTCAACTTGTCGGCCGCGTTCGACACGGTCAGCCATCCCATTCTTATCAACAGGCTGGAGGAGGCCGGGATAGCAGGTTTGGCAAGGGACTGGCTGATTTCGTACCTTCAGGACAGGCATCAGGTGGTGGCTTTACCACCTTTTCGCTCGGACATTAGGAGAGTGGGACAGGGCGTTCCGCAGGGGTCCGCGATCAGCCCCATCCTGTTCAATCTGTATCTGTGTCCTCTGGTACAATTGATCAAATCCTTTGGCATCACAGTGATCAATTACGCCGATGACACCCAGCTCATCTTCTCCCTTGAAGGAGAAGATGCGGTGTCCACAGATACCTTCCATCGCTGTATGGCCGCCACGGCCGATTGGTTGAGAAACAACTCCCTTCAATTTAATAGTTCCAATACCGAGGTACTCCACTGCTCCTCGGACCGCGTCCCGCGTGCTCTGCCGACTGACTTCTGGCCTTCTTCCTCCTTGGGTAACGAGGTGGCGGTGGATTCTGCCCGTAACCTTGGAGTTATGTTTAACTCTAACCTTCAGCTGAACGGCTTTGTTAACAAAACCATCTCCACTTGCATGATGCTACTCCGCACTCTTCGAAAAATTCTTCCCTTGTTGCCACTTCAGGCTAGGCCAGAGGTAGTGCGTGGCATTATCCTTAGAAGGATAGATTATTGTAATGCATTGCTCCTGGGGGCCCCTGGTAATTTGATCTCTAAGCTGCAGCGTTTCCAAAACATGGCTGCAAAATTAGCCCTCTCTAGGCCTCGCGCTGCCTCTTCATCCCTTGCACTTAAAGATCTGCACTGGCTGCCAGTCCAACAGCGAATTCTTTTTAAATCTTCCTGCTTGGTCTTTAAGGCCTTACATGACCAAGGCCCAGCCATGCTACGGAACCTCTTCTCTTGGTACCACGCAGCGAGACCATTACGCTCTTCCTCACTACATCTGGTCGTGGTTCCGAGGATCCATAGGCTTCGGATGGGGGGTCGATCCTTTGGCTATGCAGCCGCCAAGCTCTGGAACTCCCTCCCTTTATTCTTGAGGAGCTTGGAGGACCTCCCATCCTTCAAGAAAAGCTTAAAAACGTATCTCTTCCCTAGATCTGGCTAAAAGCGTGTCTGTGTAGATGGTTCGGTGGAGTCTAAAGCGCCAGGATACCCTTTGGGTGGCAGACCGCGCTATATAAGTGCACAATACATACATACATACAAAGTGCCCCTCAAGGGCACATTCTGCAGGGACGCCCCATTCAAGGTAACACCTTCTATGCCTCTGCACCAAACTAACCAGAGGTGTCCAAAAATAACAGAGCCAATGCAAAGAACAACAAGCATTTGCAATGCAATAGGTCTCGCATTAGGAAAGTTTGAGCTATTGGTATTGTAAATGACAATTTTTTTATTTCACAAATGTGACACCTATAGAATTTGTAATGCAATATGTGTTGTATTTACATGACTTAGATGTATTGATGTTACAAATAACAATGGCTTTTAGTTTTTTTTAAATAATTAATACTTACATAAAATGTATTGTAATGTATAATGGCAATAGCTTAAACTTTTGTAAATAACTTTTGTGAAGATTATGTTAAGTGTATTTTATTGCGACAAAAATCCAAGAACAGAAGTGAAATATTAACATCTTTTTGTGACATTTGTTATAAAGCTTGAAACATTGAGAGAACATATTTGAACCAGTTGTTGTTGAATGGTTGCACAGATTGATGCTGTGGTGGCGCTGAGTGATGTTGTGGTTGCGACAAGTGATGCTGTGGCGTTCAGTGATGCTGTGGTAACGCATAGTGATGTTGTGGTGCCCCTGAGGGATGCTGTGGTCGTGCTGACTGATGCTGTGGTGATGCGATAGATAGATAGAGTGAGGGCGATAGACAGAGGGAGGGCGATAGATAGATAGAGGGAGGGTGATAGATACAGGGAGGGAAGGCGATAGAGGGAGGGCGATAGATAGATTGAGGAAGGGCGATAGATAGAGTGAGGGAGGGCGATAGATAGAGGGAGGGGGATAGATTGATAGATAGATAGAGTGATGGCGATAGATAGAGTGATGGATATAGATAGATAAGAGTAATGGCGATAGATAGAGTGAGTGCGATAGATAGACAGATAGAGTGAGGGCGATAGATAGACATATAGATAGAGTGAGGGCGATAGGTAGACAGATAGATAGACTGCGGGTGATAGATAGACAGATAGATAGAGTGAGGGCGATAGATAAAGTGAGGGCGATAGATAGATAGATAGATAGATAGATAGATAGGAGTGAGGGCAATAGATAGAGTGAGGGCGACAGAGTGAGGGAGATAGATAGATAGATGGATAGATAGATAGTGAGGGCGATAGATAGGTAGAGTGGTGGCGATAGAGTGAGTGCGATAGAAACAGATAGAGTGAGTTATTGATTTTCTGCTGTGGGCAGCGTGCTCCTCGTAAGCATTCCCCATGTAAAGGGAGGCTTTGTGTGAGCCCCATTCCAGGCAATTTACAGTGAGGGGATGACGAGAGAGGCAGAGAATGTGATGAGAATTGGCCGACCGCAGGCCTCCGTTTTTTTCTGATGCGCATGAATATCAGTAATTAGTCTGCACACAAAGTGATATATTTATCCCCCCTCAGCCGGAGCTTGTTGAACCACTGGCCCTATGTGTTGCATGCATGCGTTAACGTGGCAGTCTATTTTGGGCAGCAGGCGCACTCACAACATAATTAAAAGGAACTACTATTACCCAATGTAACGGTACTCAATTCATTCACCTTAGAAGCTGGAAGGGTGAGTTGGTCCTGCCAGGATGTGAATTGATGACCTTTTTTACATAACTGCAGATGTCAGCAGCGAGCGTTTAACCCTTCCATGCTGATGACGCCCGGGAGCCGTCATGGCACACAGTGCTCGTGTGCTGATGACGGCTCCCGGCCGTCATGACCGCACCCGCGATCGGAATGTGCCGCACAGGTGCAAAATCGCGGCCGCGCCCAAGGGGTTAAAACACAGAAAAATCTTGCTGTGAATGTATGTGTGTGTGTGTGTGTGTGTGTGTATGCATGCGTGCATGTGTGTGAAAGAATTAGCACTAAATAGCACGTGTGTGAGTTGGTCCTGCCATGATGTGAACTGATGACCTTTATTACATAACTGCAGATGTCAGCAGCGAGCATTTAAAACACTGAAACATCTTGCTGTGAATGTATATGTGTGTTTGTGCATGCATGTGTGTGAAAGAATTAGCACTAAATAGCACGCCTGCGAGTGGGCGAAAAAATGACTGATTCTTAAAGTAGGCTTTCAATAGGTATGTATAGTTGTGGAATACCTGTGATTTCCCGTACGCCCGCCAACTCTCTAAATCTGGTTTTCATTGACGAAGGTTCTAAAAGCCCTGTTGGCCACGTCATCCGCAGTGCATTTTGCCACGGGTTTCAAATGACTATGTGTTGCATGCATGCGTTAATGTGCCTGTCTATTTTGGCCAGCAGGCGCACTCACAACACAATGAAAAGGAACTACTATTACGCAATGTAACGGTACTCAATTCATCCACCTTAGAAGCTGGAAGTGTGAGTTGGTCCTGCCAGGATGTGAATTGAAGACCTTTATTACATAACTGCAGATGTCAGCAGTGAGCATTTAAAACACAGACAAATCTTGCTGTGAATGTATGTGTGTGTGTGTATGCGTGTGTGCGTGTGTGTGAAAGAAGTAGCACTAAATAGCACGTGTGTGAGTTGGTCCTGCCAGGATGTGAACGATGACCTTCATTACATTGCTGCAGATGTCAGCAGCGAGCGTTTAAAACACAGAAAAATCTTGCTGTGAATGTATGTGTGCATGCGTGTGAAAGAGTTAGCAGTAACAGACAATTCCAGATGTGGACAAGGCTCGGGTGGGCGCTGACTGCCAGAGAATTATAGGTGGTGATGAACACGAAAAGGAGCACGAGCCGGACGTCACCGGCTCTTCCCAGCTCTAACAGCCTGAGATAGTCATTGGCCAAACTTAACCTGGCAGTTGACTGACCTTACCCCTCCATGCCAGCACTCAGCTCTTTAGTGTAAAGCCAAAGCAACCCTAGGAGCCATTAAAACCGAACGTAAATATAAACCAGTAGCTCTTGCTTTGAGAAGCTTCTATTCATTATAGATAAGCTGAGGGATAAAACTAAAGTGTGAAAAGGACATTGGACACAGCTTTCAGAAATGCACTTCAGGCGTCCATATACGATAAGGAAATAATGTTGCACAATTCTCCAATATTATTTATGTGTGTTTTTTTATTCAGTGCAACTTCTACCGTAAAGATAATTTTGGAATCTAATAGTATTCTTGACACTCCCCCTCTTTGTGGTGCAAATATGAAAATAAAACACGCAGCATGACACAAACATACTAGCGCCTATTTTCCACCATAAAAGACTTTAGCTGGAACCATACAGTCAAATCCCGTATACCTGCACACAACCCGAAGTCGGAGGCACAGCCAAATTTGTTTGGGATAAATATAGAAATGTACTGTAAAATGCGCTCAGTGAACCAAATCCGCAAGGCACATAGGTTTCCTCCATGATGACAGGAGAATGTTCACGAGGGCAGTGAACTGGCCTAACTCCGGGCAAACCATTCTAGTGTGGAAGAGGGTGATGACGCACGCAGATAACCAGAAACTGGTGTGGGCGGGAGGGATAGTAGCGAGACGAGGAGGAGGGGTGAGAGTGACGAGAAAAACTGAAAAGACGAGACAGGGAGATAGAAACGATCAGAACGAGAGGAGACGAAAGTAAAGGAGGGAGGAAAGGGTTTGCACGTGAATGGAGTAGGTGGGGAATCAGAGGAGGGTAAAAGGGAAGAGTGAAACGGAGGGTGTAGATATTAAATATAAACACGGAGAGGGGATATGAAGGACACAGATCGGTCAAAGGTGGCTGGTGAAGGAGAGTGTCCAAGAAAGGCTGGAGGGGGAGGGGAACCCAAGCGTGAATGGAGTGGGTAGAAAAAGAAACTGAGTGGAAAAGAGGACAGAAACAAGGACTGGGCGAGAAGGGAGGGGAGAATGCCAGCAGGAAGGGAGGGGGTGGCAAATGGTTCGCACTTTCGCGGCCGCTTTGATGTCTTCAGTGGCCACGCGGCTCACTGAGAACTTCAAAGCGGCCGCGAAGTTGCTCCCAAAGGCTGCAAGCGGAAACAAGCTCTTGGCATTGCTGTGGGGGGGGGGGCGGGGCGGGAGCGCATTGCTTTGAAGTCTGATGCGGCGGGGTGGGGAGCGGCAGCTTTGCAGTGTGACGGGAGCCACAAATGGTGGTTTGTGACGTGGCTGGTTTGTGCACGGGCATAGGTCACATGAACTGTGCGTGATCCGCACTTGGTAGAGAATTCGAGCAGCCTACTATATACTCGCCTATCTATCCCTGTGGGATAGAATAGTCGAGACCTAAAAATGAAACAACCGACCCAGGACACTAAACACCCCACGGAAAATTGGGAAGGAATGACTGAACACCGGGACAGCCTCATGGACTTTGGTCAGAACTCAAGCCAATAGATCTCCCAAGACCAGCCCAAGGACACATTCAATATCAAAATAAAACCCAGTTGCATCCTCTCACAACTCAAATATCACAATCAGCTTTACACAGCGACACTGACCTATGGACAAGCAACTATAACGACGGCAACGGCCAAACATAGCAAGCATTTGCAATGCAATAGGTCTCACAGTTGCAAGAGTTTAAGCTATGGACATTGTAAACAACAATGCCTTTTATTTATCTGTTTTGATAATTAACACATAAATAAAAGGCATTGTCATTTACAATGCCAATAGCTCAAACTCTTGCAAATGTGAGGCCTATTTCATTTCAAAGAAGTGACCGCCATTGTCCCGGGCTGCTGGGAAAGTGAAAGGGCTAATGGCGCCCTGAATATTGCAGGAAAGCATGTTGTGCCTGCAGTAGGAGAAACTCTTTAAAGAAAATAGTGCTTACAGACTAAATAAGATATACCATGTAACAAGAGGAGTAAAACGGCTTGTCCTCATGGAAGGTAACAAGTGAAGAAAATGCGGTACTAAGGAGGGACTAACAACTCCATTAACAAACCAGAAGCCAGCATTTCCGAAGCACAATGACACAGGCCAATGAAAAATATGGGCGGGGCTTCAAGTCCATACTCCAATACAGCATGCCTCACAGAGCAGCACATGCGCTGCCCAGGCTTGACCTAAAAATGGGGTAGCGCATCAACGGGTGCGGTTAGATATGGTGGCCAAATGGATGGATGTCACTCCAGGTTCTATTTTCTTGTCATGGCTGGGCCTTGGCACAAAGTCAAAATGTGAACAAATGGAGGTAGTGAGATATCCCTTGCTCGCGTCCGCCAGCCTGAAAAGTTAATGGGCTGAGGGAGCAGAAATAAACGAAGGTTTAGCAGTGCTTAATTTGAGCCGGTGGTTTCCGGGGCTCAGCATCGGCACAGCAATTATGACAGGTGCCACATAGTGGCACTGTTTGTTAAATTGAAAGATAATCAAAACAATAGTTGTTTATTAATTCAATATACATTTAAATGACTAATACCTGCTGCCCAAGCCATTCTTATAGCTTTATGGGGCTGGAATTGTTACACTTTTAGGAGTGAGGTCGGTAGGAATTGTACTGGTACTGTCACTGGTAGCACTGTCAAGAGCAATGGGTGGTGCAGGGTGTGATGCCCTCCTAACGAGGGCTCTGGAACTTATTTGTTTTTTCACAAATTGATTACTGGAGGATTGGGAGTGTTCCCGGCCCGGAAATTATCTTAAGAGCGGCGTTTCTTTCCCTGGGGCTGTGACGCACATTGCATTGGCACAAATTAAGGGAAACACAGCTTGTTCAGAAGAGGTGCGGCCCAGACTGTGGGTGCTGCCCGTGAGGGCCCCCACAGCACTCAAGCTTTAAAAGCCAATCTTTATGACTTTGCCAAAGCTTGCTTGATGTTGCGCTTAATGTATAAGTCCTGCAGTATCACGGCACTGTAAATAACAGAAGGCCGAAGTTAATTGCAGCCTCTGGGTGCCAACCGCTCGCTCCGAGTTAATGTGTCAGATCATGTGACTCGGGCCCTTTAAATCCCCACACCCAGATTTACTGGTCCCTTGTGATCTGCAGCAGCCACCGGAGTGAAACCAGCTGCACCAACACCTTGCACCCGGAGCACGCAGGTCGGGGTGGCTCTGCCAGGGTTGTATGGCGACACAAGCAGTTTTACTGAAAACGTTCCCCCCGCCCAGGCACAGGCTTCCTTGTGCAAGACAGTGACTGTCTCACTGTGATAAGGTGGGGTTTAATGCCCCCTGTGCCACTGACGATGCATTGCTCAATAACCTCTCCTTAAATGTGAGGCAGCACACTGGGTTAACTGACCTGTTGCCAACATCTGTTTGCAGTCTTCATGGTGCCTACTCAGACTTTCATGCTGCCAAACAAAACAATACGCGTTCCATAAAGTTAAACAATGCGGACAAAAAAGCCAGTTTGAAGGTTGGTGGCGCAGGTAGTGGGGGGCGCATGAATGTCTAACATTAACGGCATTCAACAGTTATTGAATTCAGGTTTTACTTGTTTAGTTCCAATAACAAGCACTGCCCCTTCTCTCCATTTTGGCTCAGCCTCTCGTCTTTTCCATGTCGATCACAACAGTACCATGGAGCCCGGTGATAACAGGGACCTTACCCACCCGCCAGTAGATCATAGCAAGCCCATTACAAGAATGTGCTTCTTCACGGAAAACACGCCTGAGCAGCCCTCGTCGCCATTGCCATTGTGGGTGATGATTCGACTGCGCATGGCATTGTCTGCCAGGGCGTTTTGCGTCTTCTAAACATGAAGACAGCTGAATTGTTGTTAAAAGTGGGGATGCTGTGTTGGTTATAACTGAGACCAACCAACGCACGTCTAACAATACTGATAAACGGTATCACAATATTAGCATTGTCAGTTTAGGTCGCATAAAAGTCCCATTTAATGTTGAGTTTGAGTTTTTTACTTTTAACGTTGTCCTGGTTGAGCTGCGAAAACACTGCCCAACAAAGTTTGTCCAGCAGCGCTGAAGAAATTGAAGGTGTGGAGGGGGTGTGTGCGCGTGTGTGTGTGTGTGCACGTGTGTCTGCATGTGTGTGTCTGCCTGTGTCTGTGCGTGTGCACGTGTCTGCGTGTGTGTGTATGTATGTATGTGTGGGCGCATCAAGATCCATTGTGTGTGTGTGAACAGCATGCCGGAATCGGAGCGCGTGTTCACGCGCGCGACCTGATCCGATTCCGGCATGCTGCACGTGCCCATCTGTTGTCTCCTCTTGGCTCCTTGAAAGCCGAGCTGAAAGCTATAGGTCTCGCGCGAGAACACGCTTCGCGCGGTTTCGCCAGGGCAAGACCTAAAAAAGGAGCATGACCCCTCAAAGTAAAATGCACAATCTAAACAGGGCAAATATTCTAAAACTTGAGAAACACATCGAACCACTATCTTACATCACTAGCAGGGACATCATCCGGATACAACTTGACTGCCTGGCCTCAGACACAGGGAGGGAACGGACAACCAGAGGCAATTTGCAGAATGGGGCATCGCCATTCGGATGACTGACAAAGAAAGTACCCCTTCCTTCTTTAAGCTCCCCCAAAATCAAAAACACCTCCATTGCATGCACCCTGAAGGGGACCAGCCGCGTTGAGACTCCTATAGAACACGAGGCCATGAACATCAGGAGTAGGCTGGATGGGCAGAACGGAGGAAGGCAAGTAATTACCACCACCACATTCAGTGTAACCGCTTGCAACCCCCCATCCCCTAATACAGCCTACTGGAGCTGGGTCGCCTCCAACACAGGGTCCTCCCACCTCAATAGCAGGGAAGGTGGAAAACACTCATACATTATGACATGGAATGTCGCAGGCATTTACAAGACCTTTCAAAGTTTGGCTGCAATTACTTTTCTTGAGGGTGTGAAACGTCATCTGTGTGCTGAAAACGTGGGCACTAACACAGACACCTCCTTCACCAGGATAAGCAGAATTTCATAAACCTGCCTAAAAAATAACGTATTCTGGAGACCCTCGAGAGGCCTTTCTATATACATCAAACATTCTCTAAAGTTGCGCTTGATGGTATTAAACACCTCCGATATGCTATTAGCTGGTATCCTAAAAGGCCTAAAAAGCATAGCAGGCCCCCTATCCATATTAATACTCAAACTATATTACAACCCACAGGGCCCCCTGACAAGCTGGATCGACTAATCAAATTGAATCACCCATAGTACACCATGCTTCCTTGGAAGTCCTCTTTCTCTGAGATTTTAACATGTACCGACTGGACGAATGGATCGTTCAGGGCAGGAGACACAGTAAGACTCAAACACCCTCCTCCAGACCCACAACCTAGAATCAGCACAAACTATATCAACACAGGCCAAACCCGGGTTAGTTCACCCATCCACATTCAACAACCGAACAACTATTGGTTACATCTTCCTGAGCCAGCATGTAGGCAAAGTCATGCTAAAATGCTGCACGCTCCCACAGGACTAAAGCAATCACACAGCCCTGCTAAGCCTAGAGGTTACATCTAGACAGAGATACATCCTCTCCCCCATCAAGAGATTAAATGGGGAGGAACAGTATAAACTTCTGCAGAGAATAAAATGAACACAAATGACCACCAACAATTTCCTCAGATATAAAACCACCTGGGAGGTTGGCCACCAGCAACGAATAAACCAGCCACCATAGAGGCCTGGGAAAAGCTTGCACAAGATCTGGTTACGCTGAACGGAAGAAACAGGCCAAGACTAAAAGCAAAAATGGTACATCATACACTTGGCACAGTTCCAGAGATTAGACAAAGCACATTGCTGTTAAAAACCAAACAATGGGTAGATAGGAAAATAAAAAGTGAATCCTCAAAAAGGGTGATAAACGAAGCAGCAAGGCAACGGAAACAACTCATTTGGAAACTGAAACGCAAAGCACATGATGAGAAATGGATAAAAATCTTCAAGCTGCAGGCCCCCAGTAAAACCCAACAATTCTGGCAATACTTAAAAAATCTAGCTTATGACGCATCAAATAGAGGAAAAGTGGTCCCAGCTGAGACATGGGTTGCAGGCCATGGAAAGGTCAAGCAGGATGACGGCAATGGGGGCACCCTGGTAAAATATGATGTAACGGCCAGCTCTGCCTGCAAGAAGTCCAGCGACTGTGGTGTATTTTGCCTGGAAACCAAACTGGAAAGAGTCACTGAGATAACTGTATTCAAGATAATTCATGAACTGTTTGTTAAATGCTGTCTACAAATTTAGAAGTCAGAGGAAGGAGCAATATAGGCCAATAAATAGAAAAATCAAAATTATCGGCAAGAGGTGTTTTCTAGGTGAAGGACTAGAGCGTGCCTCCAAGGTTTAATTAGTTCTGTCAATGGAGAATCATAAGAAATCACTGAGTGATTAAAGTAACTATTAAAAAATAGTGAAACTGGTGCAAACGTATGCACTCAATCAATATCAGGGGATGTTTCAAAGAGGATAATTTTGACTATTTCTATAAACAAGTGTGAGTTTTAACTCTCCCACGTCTTGCAAAAGTATCCAATGTTTGGAGCTTCTGCAGCCAATGTGAGATTTCCTCTGCAACCCTCAATGCCCAGTTTGTTGCTGTGTTAAAGCAGTTTCGTGCTGTCAGACATCATTAAAGTGGGCCACATTCAAAAGCAGTATGAGCCTGCACATCTACTTGAATGCTACAACTTGTTGCTGCTAGAGGTTGTGTTGGAAGTGTAGTATTCTGTTTTCCAAGGTGTGATTGCATTTGTACTATTACGTTTATCCTCAATGGTTTAGGAATCTCAGCAGGTAAAAGCTGATCTAGTCCCCTCTCTTCCCTCCAAACCCTTGTTTCTGAGGCCCAAACTAAACAGTTTGTTCTAGACTCTTTCTTCCATGTTACTAACCTTACTCACCTCAATCCCCTCCTCTCTTTTCTACACAGTTTCTCCCCAGGGTACCCAGGTAAAGGGTGTCTTTCTGATTGACCTTATTAGTGCCTGGAAAGGGTCAGGGACTGAACCCCGATCATTTGAACCCAACACCTTCCTCTTTCCTTGAACCCTGGCATAGCTCATTGGTTTGTAACTTAACTGCATCGCACAGAATCACTAATTTCTACAGTTTCTTGGTTCTCTTAACGTCAAAAGTTGACAGATTGTGCTTACAACACTACTGGGTGGCACAAACAGACTCACTCATACAGGCGTGGTGGTTGTCAATTTCTTGGGCTGAGGTAGTGCCTGGTGGCCTCTGTCTCTCTTCTCCCTTTGGCACCTCCTTAGTAAGATGGAAGGTAAAGCACAGTGTAATAACATTCATTCTGTCAACTGAGCAAAAGTTCAACTACTGCCAGTTCTACTGCAACGTAATGTGGTTTAAGGTGCATCGTGGAAACAAGAGGAACTAGAGAAATATCACGTCGTACACATTACGATTGAGATGAGAATAAAGGGAGAGAAGAGGCGAGGTGGGAAGAGAAGAGAGGAGAGGACAGGTCGTTTGGGGGAGTGGAGAGGAAAGCTTAGCCATAAGTGAGGAGAGGCTGCACAGAAGAGGTGGAGGGGGGAGAGGCTGCACAGAAGAGGTGGAGGGGGGAGAGGCTGCACAGGAGAGGTGGGAGGGGAGAGGCTGCACAGGAGAGGTGGGAGGGGGAGAGGCTGCACAGGAGAGGTGGGAGGGGGAGAGGCTGCACAGGAGAGGTGGGAGGGGAAGAGGCTGCACAGGAGAGGTGGGAGGGTGAGAGGCTGCACAGGAGAGGTGGGAGGGTGAGAGGCTGCACAGGAGAGGTGGGAGGGGGAGAGGCTGCACAGGAGAGGTGGGGTGGGGGAGAGGCTGCACAGGAGAGGTGGGGTGGGGGAGAGGCTGCACAGGAGAGGTGGGTGGGGGAGAGGCTGCACAGGAGAAGTGGGGAGGGGAGAGGCTGCACAGGAGGGGAGAGGCTGCACAGGAGAGGTGGGAAGGGGAGAGGCTGCACAGGAGAGGTGGGAGGGGAGAGGCTGCACAGGAGAGGTGGTAAGGGGAGAGGCTGCACAGGAGAGGTGGGATGGGGAAGAGGCTGCACAGGAGATGTGGGATGGGGGGAGGCTGCACAGGAGAGGTGGGAGGGGGAGAGGCTGCACTGGAGTGGTGGGATGGGGAGGCTGCACAGGAGAGGTGGGAAGGGGAGAGGTGGGAGGGAGAGGCTGCACAGGAGAGGTGGAAGGGGAGAGGCTGCACAGGAGAGGTGGAAGGGGAGAGGCTGCACAGGAGAGGTGGGAGGGGGAGAGGCTGCACTGGAGGGGTGGAAGGGGAGAGGCTGCACAGGAGAGGTGGGGAGGGGGAGAGGCTGCACAGGAGAGGTGGGAGGGGGGAGGATGCACAGGAGAGGTGGGAGGGGAGAGGCTGCACAGGAGAGGTGGGAGGGGAGAGGCTGCACAGGAGAGGTGGGAGGGGAGAGGCTGCACAGGAGAGGTGGGAGGGGAGAGGCTGCACAGGAGAGGTGGGAGGGGAGGGGAGAGGCTGCACAGGAGATGTGGGGAGGTGGGAGGGCGAGAGGTGGGAAGGGGAGAGGCTGCACAGGAGAGGTGGGAAGGGGAGAGGCTGCACAGAAGAGGTGGGAAGGGGAGAGGCTGCACAGAAGAGGTGGGAAGGGGAGAGGCTGCACAGGAGAGGAGTGAAGGGGAGAGGCTGCACAGAAGAGGTGGGAAGGGGAGAGGCTGCACAGGAGAGGTGGGAGGGGGACAGATGGGGAGGAGGGGAGAGGCCATGGCTTGAAGGGGGGTGGGGGTGAAGGGTCCTCAGCCCGGGGGGGGGCATGCCTTGAAGGGAAGGTGAAGGGTCCTCAGCCGGGGTCATGGTTTGAAGGGGGGGTGCAGAGTTCAGGTTGTCCTCAGCGGGGGGGGGGGGGGGGGTCTGTAGACTCTACCTGCTCAGATCCCTGCTCAGAGCCCTCTCCCCCTCGGCCTGGGACGGTGAAGATGACAATCCGAGGCCGGGGGTGACGTCCGGGGTCAGAGGGTGAAGGTCACCGCACAGCCCGAGGATCCTTCCGCCCCTACAGCTACCGAGGAAGAGGCCGGAAGTGACGGCATTCACTGCTGGTGTTGTCCCTGCCCCCGCTGACCCGGAAAAGGAAATCACGTGCCTTCCGGCCCGAGAGTAACTGAAAGAGACGACGGACTAAACTGAAAGAGACCACGACTTAAGAAGTGACAAATAAACTGTAATGAACAAACAAAGCAGTAAAAAACGAACTCACAAACACCAAATTGAAAGTATATTTTTGTGTCTTGTTTTTCTTCGTCTCTCTCACTCTCCTCTGTGTTTCTCGGGGGAAAAGATCTCACCAGAACGAGACTCTGCATGGAAAATACACTTCAGCTTCGAGCGCTGCTGTTTATTTCAGCCGGAGCCTGCAGGACATTGTGAGCAGCATTTATATACATGAGCTGACAGGTCTTTACTTTGACTGTCTGGCATTTTCATGTTTTCGGTGTGTGCACAGCTGCCAAGTTTCCTTATGGCTCATGTGTGACATTTTAATGGTTTCAATGCAGTTACAAGTGACATTTAACTGCCATGATGAGCAAAACAGCAATAGGTTTTATTCCAGTAAACAGGAGGCCACGACCAGCTGTCTTCACCATGAACATCTTTGGTCAGTTCAATATCAGCACTGGAGGCTCTGATTATGCTTCTCATTTCTTTACTGATAATTTTCTTAGCAGCCAGTAAAAATAAAGCAACTAAAAATACTTCAATCCCATGGATACACATCGGGTCACATGACCAACCATAGAGAGTATCCCCTATATAAACTCTAGTTCTGATGACAGTGTCCTCTTTCTTTGCTGCTCCGCATCCAGTTAAGTGCCTTACTTTATTTGTTCTTCTGATATTTCTGTGGGTTTTTGTTTGTTATTCATTTAATTCTGCTTTGTAGCGCGTCTTTGTGATCTGGGGCATTTTCCACTGATACAGGGTTGTTGTTGTTTTTTTGCATTTTGAAAGTTTTATACAGCGTGAACAAGACCCTTGCGGGTATCAGAACGCATTACAGGGTAAGTGTCTTGGTTAACATAGTACAGGTAGTTGAACATAGGGTTCAATGCAAGTCAATGATAGTATACACATCGTCTCGTAGATAAAAAGTTATATGGTACATAACAAAATGTTTCCAGTATATCAGGCAATGGGTAGATACACTATCTAGGATATCTGGATTAAACGTAGACATTATATAGTTCAGTAGCGAAGATCCGTTTGGTCTCATTGTTTATTTAATCCATGCTCAGGTGAATTTAGCCATGAGAAGCGATTTCACTTATTTTTTGAAAGATGCAGTAGAGGGATTAAGTCTAGTTTCTATTGGTAGAGCAGTCCAGATTCTGGGCGCCATCCCTGAAAAGGTTCGGGTATATGTTTTCTTCTTGTTGAATCTTTGCCGTTTCAGTTGCAGGTTTTTAGAACTTCTTGAAGATCTGACCCGACAAGATGGCGTCAGATTCTGAGCCAACTAGTTGGGTGCCTTGTGATGAATGGCTTTATGTGTCATACATGCTATCTTTAAATGAATTCTGTTTTCAAAAGGCAGCCAATTAAGGGATCTTAGTTCCGGGGATACGTGGGAACTTCTTTTCGTGCCTGTAAGAAGTCTTGCTGCAGCGTTGATTGATGCTCTTAGGAGGGGCCGTTGCAGCTTTGGGCAGGACGCAGAGAGAGACACTCCTGTAATCCACTCTTGGGATGACTAGAGCTTGTACTGCCAGCTTGAAGTCCTTTTCCGTCAGGAAAGGTTTCAGCTTTCTCAACGTATTTATCTGAAAGTATGCTCCTTTAGTTGCGTTGCTGATGTGTTTTTGCATATTGAGGTTTCTGTCAAGTGTTATTCCCAGTGATTACGCTGAGTCCACAATGATTGGTTGGCAGTTGAGTGCAGTAAGGTGTTTGATCCAGTCTTGCATTATGGGTACTTGTGCGGGAGGAGCGATTAGGAGTAATTCCGCATCGCCCCGTGGACTGAGGGCTTGACTCTTGTGGTGCCTGAGGGTGTGCGACAGGGCAGGGCTGCGAGCGTGGACACCGGGACTCGCTTTCCCAGGAGTCCCGGTTATTCCACTGGCCGTGTGACCTGGCCCGCTCTCCCTGACCGCCCCGCCCACCTTCACCCAGCTGAAAAGGCGAGGACGCTCTAACTTCGTGGGATACTTTGGACTTCTGTTTTCAGCGTTGTTCCTGCTGCTGACTCTATTTTAAACTCCAAGCCTCGCGGAACCCGCTCCGCGGGTCCCGCATCGCCCCGTGGACTGAGGGCTTGACTCTTGTGGTGCCTGAGGGTGTGCGACAGGGCAGGGCTGCGAGCGTGGACACCGGGACTCGCTTTCCCAGGAGTCCCGGTTATTCCACTGGCCGTGTGACCTGGCCCGCTCTCCCTGACCGCCCCGCCCACCTTCACCCATCGCCTTATCGCCCCATAAAGACGTGAGAGCACCGCTGCGCGGGAGCGCGCGGGAGCGCCCGGGGCTAAGCCCGGGCAAAGGGCGGGCCCTCTACGGCCCTCAGCGGCCAGAGGAGGCAGAGCCGGGCCACATCTCTTTCCCGTCGAGCAACGTGAGATAAAGGTGAGGATTCCAAATCTTTCGATTATTCTCACATCTGGTTACTACCCTACTGCCCTGCTACAAATATGAGGAAGGGCTCGAAACCTGGCAGAGTGCCTGTCCTACGCTCTAAAACGAAACAAAATGAATCTGTCCCGCAACCAGTCCCTACCCTTACAGCAATTGACATCATGCTACAACAAACTATTGGGGCAGTATCTTCGGCTATTGCTTGCACTGAAAGGAGGCTTTCTTTGCCGCCAACAATATTTCTGGCCGATACCCAAGAGGCGGCAGCTGATCCTGTTGGACCTTTACAAGATGCTACTGGCGACTTAAATATAAGTCTTGGAGTTACCGCATCTTTTTTTGATCTTCCATGCGGTCAGCCTCTAACTGAGCCTCAGGGTAATCTTCCAAATTTACCATCTGATTCAGTGCCCCTAAGAGTAGATGGTACGTTAGCCAGTGTATCACCAGAATTAGGAAATATAGGTTCCACTAAGCACGATTCTAAAACAAAGAAAAAACCTACAAACAATATTAGGAACCATAACTTAGTCTCACCTGCCCCAAACTCTGCATCAGGCATACCTTGTTGGGTTGAAAATATGGTAGCAGACTTAAAATCGGACCTTGAAGCAACGATAGTGGCCCATATTAAGCCCTTAATGTCTAAAATCGACAGACTAACATCATTATTCAACACAAAATGGTCGGATATGGCAAAGGGAAATGTGACAATGCAGACGCACAGGAATACAAGAGAAGATGTACCCCGGGGAAATACTACTAGTAGCCAACCTTTAAAAGACTCCACCACTAAGGCCAAAACTTTACCAGTTAATTCAGAAGCAGCAATGCAACATCTGTCTCAAAAGGAGGATAAAATTGCTGGATCCCCCCTAACTCTTAGTGCTACTGGCCCTAACCCGGAGATACCAACAACCTCTGGCCCTAAAAAAATGCCTAACCAACCAGAAAAGGGCTCCAAAAGTCTGGGCATTAATCCAACACCAGTTAGCTCCTCAAACAAAACCCAAGTTCCAAAAACAAAATCAGCTCATTTCAAGACAATTAACTTGCCACCGGAAGCCTCACCCTATGTGGTCGTATTGACAGGCGTACCTCCACTGAAGGAGGGTAGAAGAGAAACTTTTGTCGAACTGAAAAATAAGTGCGCGCAGTGGCTACAGCTGCATAAACCATTACCCACTCATATGTGTGGCGATATACTTGCAGTTAGAAGAGGAGAGTGGGTGGGCAAAAATACCAAGACTATAGCAGGAGATGTAGTAACTGTCAGTTTCAGGGATACAGGGGTAGCGAACTATATATGTAATGTACCTAGTAGTGGACCAGCTTCCCAAATCCATCCACTTCCCCTGTCCTACTTTTTGCCCATACCACCAAGGCAACATCTCCCTAGATTTAATTATCCAACTAATAGAGGGTATTCACAAATTCCACAACGCACTGCCCACCAGTGGCAGCAACCATGGCAAGGACCACCTCCTTTAATTGACCCCTTTGTGTCTCAGTTTACCCATTGGAATAGATACTGTACTCTCGATGAGGTAGACTGACTCACTTTTGATGAAACTTCCTTCTTAAATTTGGATTCCAATATGGATGAGGAGGAGGGCCCTCAAATTATACCACATTTGATGTGCCCTGACCCTCCAATCACGATGGCCATCAGCCAGACCAAGCCAACACCTTCTGTTCTAGAGAGGGAACGGTTAGATCTTCCAATTGATATTGATATTATTGGCAATAGGGGAGCAACTGCTAAGGAGGAAATAAAAATCCTTAGCTGGAATCTCGCGGGCATTCATAGGAAATTGGGTCTGCCCGAGTGGAGTGATCTGGTCGAAGCACATAAGATCTGCATATTCCAGGAGACCTGGAGTACTGAACCACTCCACCGGGTTGGGTTCGTAACCTATTTTGCCCCAGCTGAGAAACCCAGACATGGGAAGGGGCGCCCCTCGGGGGGCCTTATTATTTGGGTAAGCATTTCTCTTAACTGCCGAATAACATCTAAGCAGATAAACAGCCCAGATATCTTAGGTATTCTATTGTCCAATGCTTGCAGAGGTTTATCTCTAGCTCTCTATAACGTCTATGCTAGAGGTACAAAAAATGGGTGCACCTCATCTGTAATATCTGATCTTGAGGTGCAGCTTAGGGACCAAAAGGAAGCTAACCATACATTAGTAGCAGGCGACTTTAATTGCACCTACGAGCCACTTCCCTTAGATGGTATCCCCGACTTGGGCGAAGAAGACAGTAGATGGGGTATTCCCATACTCTCTATCCCTCCGATCAAGCGCTGGACTCGTAGTGCAGTGCAACTAAATGCACTGACTTTAGAGTTTGGGCTAAGAGCCACTAATGGCCGCACGTCTTCTGACCAGATGGGTGCTCCTACGTTCAACAGAGTTGGCCATACCTCGAGGATTGACTATATTCTGTTGGACCTAAAATTCTGGAGGTTGGTCAAGGATATGGTAGTTACACCAACTGTGGAAAGCGATCACAACTCGCTTTCCCTATCTATCACGAACCTCTGGCCCAATGGCGCACTACCGGCTCCATCCATACACAAGATTATTGTCTCCTCTTGTGGAAGACGCATAAAGTGGAATAAAGTTGCCAGTAATGCTGATAAACTTTCCAGCATAGATGAGGTTCTTATGGCCTCACAAATAGAGCTTGATAACATCAACTCAGCTTCGCCAATTGATAAGGCGACACCCATTTTTGAAGCAGCTGTTAAGGTCATAGGCGAAGCTTTCTGGGCAAAGAGCTCCGCGGGGAGGAATATGTTCCAACACAAAACAAAGGGGATGCATGATTGGTATACTACAGCATGTAGGAAAGCTAAGTCTCGCCTAATTGAGGCGGTTAAAGCCAAATCTCAAACCCAGATACAGATAGCCAGGAAGGAGCACAAGAGAATACTGGCACAGGCGAAAAAGGAGTGGGGAGAGGCCTATTGGTCTGCTCTTAAAGAAGCTAGCTCCAAGAAAGATTCCAAATGCTTTTGGGACACCATAAGAGCCAGAAATAGGCCAGATAGCGACTTGATTACTTGTAATATCTCAAGTCAGGCGTGGGTTAACCATTTCTCAAAGCTCTATACCCGCCATGATGCTCATTCTACTCCCATCGCCTCCAGTGATCCTGAAGGAGGGGTTATGGTTCCAGTATTGCTCCCTCCACTTAGGGACATCCATCCTAACGATTTTGATTTCACAATTAAAGAAGTGGAATATGCAATAGGCACTATCATCCCTCAAAAAGCTGCAGGCCCGGATGGCATCCCTGGTGACCTTTTGAGACTTGATATCCCGAAGTGGGGAAAACTGATCCACTCCCTACTTGTTTCCATCTGTAGGGGTGCTCCTATCCCCTCTTCGTGGAAAGGGGCGGAGGTGGTCCCTATCTATAAAAAAGGCCCCAGAGATGATCCATCAAACTATAGGCCCATCAGCCTACTAGATGTTAGCCAAAAAGTAGTCGGAAAGGTCCTACTGGCCAAAATACTAGACTGGGTAGATGAAAACAAAATCCTCTCCGACTACCAGGCGGGCTTTAGAGTGGGCACCGGGACAATTGAACAAGCTTTCAGATTAATGATGGTGTACTGGAAAGTCGTGGTTATAGGCAAGGGCAGTCTTTATCTCGCGTTTATCGATTTAAAGACTGCCTTTGACCTTGTACCTAGGGAGACCTTATGGAGTGTACTGGCTGATATGGGCTTGCCCTGCTATTTGCTATCATTACTCATTAGGCTACACGAAAATAGCTTTGCACAGATCAGGTGGGGCCCAGGGGGCGAAAAAACAAGCAGCATTCCGGTTGAGAGAGGTGTCCGCCAGGGATGTGTGCTAGCTCCCACCCTTTTTTTCCTTTACATCAATGGAGTGGTTGAGCATCTCCGGGAACATCCTTCTGATGAACCATCCCTGGCTGGCGAACGTATACCTACCCTCCTCTTCGCGGATGACACGCTTCTAATATCAAAAACCCCAATAGGCCTCCAGAGGCTCTTAAATAACTTTCAATCTTTCTGCACTAAAAGAGGCCTGGTAATCAACACAAGTAAGACAAAATACCTTGTGCTGAATCCTCCAAAAAAAACAGTACGTCCCCCTACCCTGAACGCTGAACCTCTGGAGAGGGTAGAAGTCTTCGATTATCTTGGTATTCGCCTTTCACATAAAATGGAATGGTCCCCACATTTGGATAAAATGCTGCTAACCCATAAGAGGACAACAGGAGCCCTCTTAAAAGAACAACGCTCCTGCGCAATAAGACCAATAGCTGTAGTCCTTGAGATCTATTCGGCTAAAGCGGTTAGTTCTGCTCTTTACGGGGCTGAACTTTGGGGCTCATCCATTACTGACGACTTACCAAGATCAGAGAAGAAATTTTGTAGAGCAATTATGTCTCTTCCTCAGGGTACCCCCACGGTCCCGCTAATGTTGGATCTAGGATGTCGACCAATTGACGACCTTGCAAGATTCCGCCCACTTTTACTATGGGCACGACTGTGGCGTGTGGAGGAACTTGGCAAGTATGCACAAGGTCTAGCAGAAATTATGTCACTACCAGGGTGGCATAAAATTAAATGGTTGAGAGATATTAAGACACTGCTATTAAATCTGGGCCTAAATGAAGCGTGGGCCAGCAGATCCTCACCCCCGAAGTCGACCCTCAAGAAACTTTATTGGGACTGGCTTTTCTTGAAAAGGAACACTAGCACTACTGTAGGAAGACTTACGGAGGACTTTTTGAAGTTTAAGGATCAACCCAAACGAGAAGTCTACCTCGATATCATAGAAAAACCCTTTGATAGGGCTCTGTATTTTAAATTTAGAGCAGGAACTCTTCCTTTGTACCATTTTACGTCACGTTGGAAATCCCTTGCACAGACCACAGAACTCTGCCCAGTATGCTTATGTAAACCAGAGACAGTGGCACATTTTATGTTTGAGTGTGGAGAGTATGCCCTCCCCAGGAGGGTTTGGTTCAAAAATCTATGCCGTCAGTTGGATACTAGGAGCCATATGGCCGCAATTCGGATATTAACGTCCGACAGTCGTGCCACCTATGCTTGTGCCCTAGCTAAATTCCTAGCATGGGCTTGGTCAATTCGAACCAAAAGGCTTAAATTAACTGTTTAATTCTTTTTAAATCAACTGCTAAATGAACTTTTTTGTAAAAATCTGCAAACTTTCTAACTAGTTCTCTTATTGGATTTAACTTTTTTTATATCTTCTTGTTTGCCTCTTTCTCTTAAATTTGATGTATTTGATTCATGTGCAGCTTTTATGATAACTTTTTATCGAAATAAAGCCTTTTTGACTTGACTTGATTAAGTCTAGTTTCTGGTGGTAGAGCAGTCCAGATTCTGGGGGCCATCCCTGAAAAGGTTCGGGTATATGTTTTCTTCTTGTTGAATCTTTGCCGTTTCAGTTGCAGGTTTTTAGAACTTCTTGAAGATCTGACCCGACAAGATGGCGTCAGATTCTGAGCCAACTAGTTGGGTGCCTTGTGATGAATGGCTTTATGTGTCATACATGCTATCTTTAAATGAATTCTGTTATCAAAAGGCAGCCAATTAAGGGATCTTAGTTCCGGGGATACGTGGGAACTTCTTTTCGTGCCTGTAAGAAGTCTTGCTGCAGCGTTGATTGATGCTCTTAGGAGGGGCCGTTGCAGCTTTGGGCAGGACGCAGAGAGAGACACTCCTGTAATCCACTCTTGGGATGACTAGAGCTTGTACTGCCAGCTTGAAGTCCTTTTTCGTCAGGAAAGGTTTCAGCTTTCTCAACGTATTTATCTGAAAGTATGCTCCTTTAGTTGCGTTGCTGATGTGTTTTTGCATATTGAGGTTTCTGTCAAGTGTTTTTCCCAGTGATTACGCTGAGTCCACAATGATTGGTTGGCAGTTGAGTACAGTAAGGTGTTTGATCCAGTCTTGCATTATGGGTACTTGTGCGGGAGGAGCGATTAGGAGTAATTCGGTTTTGAGGGCATTCAATTTGAGATGTTCTTTTGCCAGGCAGGTCTGAGTTTTTCCAAGAGTTTTATTAAGCGATTTGATGTCTTCTAGGGTATGGATATTTAGGTATAGTTGTGTGTCATCAGCGTACATGTGAAATTGCCCGTTAGGCTCGCAGAGAATTTTGGTGTGTGGTTCCATGAACAGATTGAACAGTGTCAGGGATAGAGAAGACCCTTGTGGGACTCCTAAAGTGACTGGGACGGGTTTGGACAGGGAATGGTCCTCCCTTGAACCATTGTGATCTGTTTTGGAGGAACGATGTAAACCAATTTAGCACTGATCCCTATAATCCCATTCTGTGTTTCAGAAGATCTATCAGGTTCTCGTGTTTGACGGTATCAAAGGCTGAGGAGATGTCTAGTAAGATGAGTAAGCAAGCTCCATTCTGATCTAGGATTTGTAGAGCATCGTCAATTATATGGGCCATGACTGATTCTGTACTGTGACCTGCTCGGAAACCTGACTGGTATTTGTTAAGTAGGTCAAAATGATCAATATGACTTGTCAGCTGGAGGTGTACACATTTTTCCAGGAGTTTGACCAAGGTAGGGATTTTGGATATAGAGCGGTAATTGTTTAGGTCTGCATGGTCAGCCGTCGGTTTCTTTAGAATGGGGGGTACCTGCCCGGCTTTGAGGGTGTCCGGGATGCAACCTTGTCGTAAAGAGTTATTTATGATCTTGGTCCAGAGAGGTAGCAGCAGCGGGGTGAAGTCTTTTACGGCGTTTGCAGGGAGAGAGTCTGTGAAGTGATTGGCAGGGGTCAGGGCAATAAGCATTTTGCGAATAGATTCTTCCTTGTAAGTAACAAAGGATGACCAAGATGCGTTATTTTTTAGGTTGAACTTTGATGAGATTTGATGTGGAACAGTTGGAGGGGATGGAGAAGTGTTCATATGTGAGAAAGAATGTGAGATTAGATCGTTGAGAAGGTCCTTCTTAATGCTGTCGGTCTTCTGAGTGAAGAAGGGAGCAAATTCTTCACAATTTGGTTGTTGGCATGATATATCTTGGGGGCGGTGGGGTGCATCCTTAGATTGAGATTTGATTAAATCGAAAAGTTTTTGGGGACGATTTTTTTGCCTGGTCTAATTGGTGGCTGAAGAAGTCTGCTTTAGTGCGCTTGATCTTTCTGTAGTATGCTGATCTCCATGTGTGTTCAGTTGTCCTTAGAGATCGTCTGTCCTCGTTGAGTTTTCCATTGTACCAAGGCTTAGCATCTTTTGTGGAGACTCTCTTTAGTTGAAGGGGGGCTAACTCATTTAGTATCAAGTTCATCGAGTTGAAGTAGTGATTGGTGAGATCATTAACTTCGAATATCCCTTCAGGGGGGAGAAGTAGATTATAGCTGGAAGTTGTGATTATGTCAAGTTTAATGTTTTTCGAATCCCTCTTCCATACTTTAGGTCTTGTGGGTTGAACCGAGTTAAGTTTCACTGTTTCATTGATGAAGAAGGTGATAATATGATGATCGGACCAGTCACAAGGATTGATCGTATCTAACTGGATGGAGTCGACTTTAGAAATTACGACATCAAGGATTAATCTTTTATCGTGTGTAGAACTATTACAAATTTGGGTGAGGTCGCGGTCAGAGAGGACGTTTTTAAGACTATTGACCACTGCATCATTGGGGTCGTTCCAGTGGAGATTGAGGTCTCTGAGAAATATTTGGGTATTTTGAAGTCAGGTATTAGAAGAGACAATATCCATGAAGTGTTTGGTAAAGGTGAGGTTGTCACCTGGTGGTTGATATAATGTGTGTAGAGAGCATACTGGTTTGCCATTACTAGTGATGTCGAAACATATGTATTCGCAGGAAGGGAATACAAGGGATAAGGATCTGTTTACTTAAATATTATTATGGTGTATGCAGGCGATACCACCCCCTGTCTTATCAATTCTATCCAGTCTGATGATTTGGGGGTATTAGTACGTCAATGATGGGTGTAGAGGATTCATTTAGCCGAATTTTGGTTAAAATGATCAAGTTCGGTCCTTGTGTAAGAATGAGGTCTGCTATGTCAGCTGTGTGTCTTGAGGCCGATCTACAGTTCAGGAGTATTCACTTAAGACAGGGCATGATGAGGGATGTACTAGGTTCCTGAATGAGTGGAACTCGTCAAAGGTTGTTTTCAATAATGCCTCTAGGGTTGTGTTTAGTGGGTGTGTGCGTGTTAGGGGGGATAGTTGGAATTGGTGCCATAGTGGGCTGGTGATCTGGAGACACAGTGTTGTGATTCCGGTGAGAGGGTTCATAGGATTGTAGTAGAGAGAGTAAATCTTTCTCCGAGCGCAGAGTAGTGCTACGGATTGGGTGGGTAGATTTATTGTGAAAAGAAACTGATTTCCAGCTGGGGGACAAACATTTAGAAGTGACTACTGGGTGGGTCAGGTGCCGGTTAGGTTTAGTATGTCTTACAGATCTATTGTACCAAGGTTGGCTCAGCAGAGCCTCCGATAATGTTTTTAAATCTTCTTTGATTTGCCATAATGAGAGTATGATCTCGTCAAGTCTAGGGTCTGGTGAGGGTGGGAACAGGATTGGAGGATGTATTATGGGTGTGGGAGGTGTGCTTAGGTCAAGTGGGGGGTCAGAGGGAGGCACATCTTCTATGTTGTTGTGGGACGTCCTATCTTGTTCCCTCTCCAGATCAGGAAGGGGTGAACTGGAATGGAGTGTGTGCGTGTGAGGAGTAGAGGTGTGCGGTGGGTATGTGGTCATGGGAATGTTGGTATTGCAAGGGGTAGTGTTGACAAGGGGGGAGATGTGTTCATTAATGGGGGATGCTGAATCTGTTAAGGGTGTGTATGCTGGCTCAGTAGTGAGGGGGGAGTGTCTTATGGCGGAGTCTAGTGGGGTGGGGAGCTTAGTTGTAGCTAATGGTCGTGATATCGATGTAGTGGTGTGTGAGTCTGTGATGGGTGTACATACTGGAGCAGTAGGAATGGGGGAGTGTCTTGTGGGTGAGTCTATCGGGGAGAGGGGTGGCTTAGGTCTCGGATGTAAATAATGGTCAGAATAGTAGAGGAGCGTGGTTAGAGGTAAGATTTAGCGATGTGATAGGTTGTGTGCTGGTGGTGGAAGTAGCCTGGGTGTTGGGTTTTATCACTTGTTCTTTGATCATGGGGAAGATGTTATCCAATAGGTTTAAGCTGAGGTCTGTGGATTGCATTAGAATGCTTCCGTTATTATAGATGGTGATGGTTGTTCTTTGTGTCAGTATTCACCTGTTTGTACGGTTTCTTGCTGTTTATTTCAGTGATTCTATTTGTAGCCCGTACCGCGTCTTTGTCCTTTGGGATGCTTTTCCACGGATATGTGGTTATTCCTGGTTCCTTTCCTCAACTTTTAGTAGCACTCATGCCTTGGGAGCACTCTGCTTCCCCGATCGGGCACATTTGCGCCCACGTTGAGTCTCCGTGTTTTTAATCAACATATCCATTTTTGACGTGTTCCCTTTAGCAATTACCTCTAGCTGTTCCAGTTTTTCTTTAATTACCTTTGTTCGATTGATCACGGGCAATATTATTGACCTTACTAGTATTTCCATCTTGACCAGAAGATCATCATTGGAGTTCTGTTGGTTCTGGGGTGAAACGTTGTTAGCTAAAACACCGTTTAGGGTTGTAGGCTCGACTACCAACTGTGGGGAAACCCTAAGATTTTGGGTTTTGGGTGATCTGCTTAATCTAGAGCCACTACCCTTCCTATATCCACCCCCTCTCTTCTTTTTCCCAGATTTGGGAGTCACAGAACCATTTTCGTTCCCTTCGCCCATTACCTTATCTTTTACTTGCTCTAACAGGGAAACGGAAATAGGGGGGATAGGTAAGATAGGTGTTGATGTTCTGCGGCTTTCATCACTAGAAAAGGAACCAAGTGCAATTAAGCTCGATACAGTCCCACTAACAGAACCGGCTGACCCCTCCTCTAGTGGGCAGGAAATTGGGCTAGTAACTACCAAAGGGGCCAACTCGTTACCATAGGCCGGTGTTACGGCGGACCCAAAAGCACCCAGGGAAGACCGCTTACCAGTCAGGATGTCAATCGACAAGCGCTTTTCTGTAAGGGCTATTTCCTTCTCTAATATTCTGGTGGTCCTTTTAAAGAACTGGTCCTGAGTGCCCGTGACTAGGCCAGCGTTTGTGTTCAAGGTAACCAATCTACTTTTGCCTGAACGTAAGACCATAATGACAGATCCACCGTAATCCGAGAATAAATATTACAAAAATATACCGTATCTATAAGTAGTATTGGCAAACAGTATAATATTATGATAATCAAACCTAGGATCAAATGGGATCAAATGGGGTGGCCCTGCCCGGCCTGGTTCGGCCTTGGACGGCCGTAGTCGGACCACCCTTTGCCCGGGCTTCGCCCGACGCTGCCCGCGCGCGTCCCGCATTTCGTGGGTTTGGGCGTGGTTAAGTAGAAAGAGGCGGGGGGCGGGAAGAGTCACCAGGTGCGGCCGATGGAGCGCCGCAGAGACTGCTGGGACTCGCAGTCCCGCTCCGTCAACCACCTTGCAGCAATCAGCCCCAAAGTCGGGTACAATTTCCAAGTGTCCAGGTGAGCAGGGTATGATGGCAAGATCCCCGGCCGTGCACAGAGACTGCTTCGCCCTTCAAGTCCGCGACTACGAAAGTGTTTCACTAAGTGTGCCATTATGTCAGATTTTTATTTTGAGGAGGATTATTTTGAGGAGGAACCCTCTGGGTCAATGGAGCAGGAGCTTGTCGAGGCGCAAGACGCAGGAGTGCAGCACTCGGTCAATAGGGCCCTGATGAAGGCCATTGAACCTCTGAAGCCTCGTTTATGCAGTTACGTCCTTCAACAGGGCTGGCTCCCAGCTCCTGCAGTCGTCCTAACACTGGTGGGAAATGGTCCAAGAATCCCCATGTGGTAGACTTTGCGAACCTGGCTAAAGCAATGTCTAATGATCATGACTATGGTACTTCCTCTAAGGAAGCCACTATTTCTGAGTTACCTCGGGGGGATGGTGATGATACTTCCTCGGACCAAGCTTCTGAACAAGAGGAGTCCCCTAGACCGTCCAAGAAATTAAGGCAGGAGCGTTATGTTGACGCACCTTCTCAACCTAAGCTCCTAACCTTTGAGCCGGCGGAGATTGTTCATCTAAATTCCATCGCCTGGCTTCTGCCTCCAGAGGTCGCGGAGTATGTTCAGTCTCACCTTAGGCAGGCATTCGACAAGGATGTCAGAGCGCGCCTCTGATCGGAGTGCCCAAGGCCTGACTTGGCTGATAAGGTGGCGGAGACGCCGGAGGTGGATCCTTCCATACTCACCTATCTTAAAAAGTATTCCAAGGACCCTAAAAAAGGTATAGACTGGGCATGGAGAACATGAGTGTCCCCTCACTAAGATCTTGGAGTTGGGTTTTCGTACCAAGGAGTCCGCAATGCCGATTACCCCGGAAGAATTGATTGGATGGGCGGTCTGTCAGCTGGGTAATGCGAATTGCATTATGTTGAGCAAACGTCGTCGCTCAATTCTTCTAAAGCTCGATCCTAAATTGGCAGAGCTCTCTTCTTCCGAATATGGTCCTTAAGCTCAGGGTCTCCTCTTCGGCCAACCCTTTCTCGAGCAGCTGACTAAGTTTGTCGCAACTTTTAGTGGTCTGGTTAAAGCCCAGGGATCCCTTAAACAAGCTTCCTGTCCGGTTTTTTGGCAGGGCCGGACGATACCCTGGTTGGTCGTTTGGCCGTGGTTACAGCCAAGGCGCCCATCGGGGTCAGTATCAGCAGCAACGCAGAGGTAACCAAGACTCCAGTTACAATAGTACCTCCTCCTTCTATCCGACTCGTCAAGCCAAGAACATATTCCGGAAGGGCAGATATGGAAGAAATCAGGGCGGTCACCAAGTGTTGTGAATCTGGTTTTCACAAAAAGGACAGATCCTAACCGCACTACTCCCTTGGACCGAGGCAAAAGCCAGCACTCCCCCAAGGCGAGATAATAATACCAATCCAAACGTATGGAATATAACACTTATGAATTTATTAATACACTACTTTAACAAAGGCAGGCCGAAAGCATTAGTCATGGCAGACTCCCAAGTAACAATAAGATCATTGAAATGAATGGTCAAAATAAAGTTTAATATATATATAACAATGAATGAAAGGAATAACGAGGAAAAGAATAGCAAAAAGTAGCAAGACTAGAAAGAAATTAGTAAAGAGTTGGTTAGGAACACCTCACCGACTGATTCCTCTATTACATCTCGCCAACCAAGCTGAGGGGTGTCCGGTACTGCAGCCAGGCAAGAGTTCATTCAGGAAACAAAGTTCCCACCCGTCCACAGCAATACGTCTATTCTGTGGTGAACGTACATCTGGCCCTTGCTTTAATACTGTTTCAAGCGTAAAACGAAGCTTCTAGAAAGCCTCGCCCCTTCTCATCGGAGAAAACCAGGCTGGCTCGTACCAGTCTGCGTGAAGGTCAAAGCAGTGACTGGCCAAGCCCCTGTATTTTGGCTTCGAGACAGAGTTTGTACATTCCATCGATAATATCCAGTTCGCTCTGGTCTGTGAGATCCGAAAAACAAGTGAGGAGCAAAACATGCCCTCCCCACCTTGTAAAGCTCAGAAAATGGCGACAGTTGAGAAAATGGAGTCAGTTATGCAAACGCTATCATGCACCTAAAGAAGCTTCAAACAAAGCAGAATTAGTGCAAGATGACAAGAGACCATGTCAAAGCCAATAGCAAGCACTGCCGTAAAGCAAGATAAAGTTAAAGAACCAGATTGACATGAAGCCATGTCAAACTCGATAGTGAGAGTTCATATCGAAGAGTACTCCTCTACTCTACAACTATTCTCACTAGGCAGCTATATGTAACCTCGTTCTACATTAAGGCCAGAGTAAAATAACACGCTAAAGTCAGTCTAAGATGGTGATAGTTGACGGTCATCATTGGGTACTCGACCAAACGAGTGGCCCATTTAGTACACCAAGATGCCGGAACTTCAGGTGAGACTGATTCTGTCTACGGAAGTGATGTTGAGGGGCAGGATACAGTTTTTTAGGCACAACTGGCACATGATCTCGCAGGATGCATGGATCTTAGAGACAGTACAGGGGTACAAGATAGAACTTTACGGTTCCCCCAATCAGGTTTTCTCTCCTACAGAAAGGGGCCATAGTGGCCACAGACCCTCATCCCCGGGGCTTCATCAGCAGCATCTTCTTAGTTGAGAAGAAGTGGGTTGGATCCAGGCTAGTTTTAAATCTAAGGGATTTCAATGGATGAGTAGAATATCGACATTTCAACATGGAGGGCATCCATCTTCTATGTGACCTCCTTCAGGAGGGGGACTGGATGGTCTGTCTGGACCTGAAAGATGCATATCTGTCCGTTCCCATTTATACACCACATCGACGTTTTCTACAGTTCCAATGGCATGGCGAGTGGTACGAACACAGAGTCCTTCCCTTCGGCCTTTCGTCAGTACCTTGGTGCTTCACGAAGCTCCTTCGTCCAGTGGTGGAATCATTAAGGCCGCAGGGAGTTCATCTAATCATATGCTTGGACGGCATCATCATAATGGCTCGTTGTCCTCAACTAATCATGATCCATCTGGAATGGGCGATCACTCTTTTACAGAGTCTCTGGTTTATTGTAAATCCACAAAAATCGATCTTAATTCCAACTCAATCCATCAAATTCTTGGGTTTTCTGATTGACTCAAGGAGTTGTCAACTCCGCTTGCCAGCTCCAGTGGCGGCTGGTGACATTTGAAAGTGGTGTAGCGTAAAATTACTGTCTTACTTCACCGCAGCGAGCCCGAACAGCTTAAGGAGGGTTCGGGGGGTTTCCCCCCGAGAAAATTTTGAAAAAAGGAGTGGACAAATGGTGCATTTTCAAGCAAATTTGAGAAAGCAAGAAGGTTAATAAAGCAATTGTGAAAGTGCAGTTATTACATTAATAAAGAGATGTCATATAACATAGGTAGCTTATTCAGTATAGGGAACTGCTTATTCAGTATAACCACAGATCTTCATAACAGACTTCGAGATACGATGCATTTCTGAGTACCTCACAGATGTTTTTTATTTAACAAACAACTAAACATCTAAACATCATGTGCATTTTGTGATCTGCAACAGGCAGGTACATGTTCTTTGCAGCAGGCACATTAACCTTCTGTGCTGCCTTTCCATGAGTCAAAACTTCCACTAGACAAAACTCTGATCTCTCTCTAGGAAAAACATTAACCATCAGCGTTATCATGACATGTTTATTACTTCTGTGAATAAAATAAATCTAGCCACTTTGCGAACACTCTGACTTGCTTTATTTAGTTTTTTATTTATTTTTCATAGTTTGAACCTTTTATTCCCAAAGCGCACTGTGAAAACAAAAATGTTGACCTCCCCTTACTACTACAAGGAGACTGAGGCCTGTTGCTATATAACGGAGTTGTAGAAACAGCTCTTTTTCATAAATGAGCTCTTTAAACTAATCACAACCAAAATTAAATAAAATCAACCTCATACTTCCCACTGACACCACCCTGTTAAGAAACGTTCATACCGGGTTAACTATATCTTCCGATTGGAATACTTCTGAAGTGCCACATATAACCCCAGCTAATGACCTCCTTGTAAAGCTTAGAGTCGAAATTCAAGCTTCAAATGTTCTGAAATGCGCTTCCATACATTTAGACATTTTCCTCCCTTATTAATATCCCATCACCCCAGTCTGTGAGTCAGAGTGCTGTGAGCTCAACCGTAGCAGAGCTAAAGCTGATTGGTGTAACACTGTACAGCAAAGCACAGACTGTGTACATCAATAGTGCGCAGTATAGCGCAGCGCAGCAAAGCAAGTAAAACACCACAAAGTATAGTGTAGCAAAGCACAGCACAGTCCAGCAAGCCTCAGAACTGTGAGCAAACATAAGACTGGTATAGAAAGCACAGTGCACAATGTTACCGCACAATACAGTACAGAAAACTATAGCATACAACAGTGCAATACAGTGCAACATAGCACACGACAAAAGCACAAATCCTGACATCCGATTCAATACGGGAAACCCCTTGGCACTCGATTAGAGCAGTGAACATTAAAGCAGAAAATAACATAACACAACAATACACAGCACATTAAAGTACAGCCCTGTACGTAATGCAATGCAAAACAGCAGAGGTTAATAGAGCACATCCTTATTGAACCCTTCCACAATATGTAAATGCCTTTAGGCCTATTGCCCGTATGTTCATGATTGGTGGCATTGGTGTTGCTTTCTCTATATATGTGAATTTATGGGAACTATGTCTCATGTGCATAGATTATGTGTCTGTGCTAGAGCATATGTATCGGCTATCCCGATGGTTTTCAGGACTGGCTTGACAGTGCAGCTGTCTGAAAGACCTATTGTTACCAATTCTTTAAAATACCCAGGGTACTTTGCCTCTATTCATAGGAGTGTTAATCTTTCATGTTGTTCTGTTGGCTGTTTGGGATCAGGAATGTGAGAACTCTTGACTCCCCAGACTTCGCACGCCGTGAGACCTTGTGCTGTCGTCCTGATCGAAGTGTGGAATCGCGTTGGGTGCCAGCAAAAAATCCAGGTGGAATACGCACATACCCTCCCAAACAACACCAAACATGCGCACTGGGGCAGAAAACTACAAGCAAACCACTGGCAGGATTGGAGAGGGTCATGACATGCATGCATAAGAAGGAAATATTTCCGCAGCTGCGCCCCAGGCACATGCAGAACTGGAACACCAACAGGGCATGTATGTAACAGCACCACTCCGCTGCTCCCTAGAGTACATCCGAATCCCCCCCAGGTACCCCCACTTCTAGCTTTCCACAATTTAAACAATAGATCAGAATAATGTGACAACCTAAATGAAGAGTTTCTGTAAAAGTGAATTTGCCAGGCAAAGGAAGACATCTCTCAGATTGAGACATGCAACACCGATGAGCGCATTTCCTCTTTATGGGCCCCTTCTGTACCTAACCTGCTCTAAACAACAATGAAGCTTGAACGGCGGCTAATGATTATAAACAACATTTAGCGGGCAAAAGAAAGCTCTATTTCAATACATTACAGCGTGTTTTACCCCATTCGTTAATTGCAGTAATAGAGACAGAAAGAGGGAAGAGAGCAAAACTGATGGACAGAGGGACATAAAAAGAGGGAGAGAGAACGAGAAGGAAAGCAATTCATTTAAAAAAAAAGGGAGACAGAAGAGGGCGAAAGACCCAGAAAGCGAGGTAGAGAGAGTGAAAGTGATGGAGATACAGAAAGAAAGGGGGAGAGAGTAAAAGTGATGGAGAGAGAGACAGAGAGAGAGAGAGAGAACGAACAAAAGTGAGAGAGAGAGACAGGAAGAGAAGGAGAGAGAGAGATCTAGAATGAAAGTGAGAGAGATAGAGAGAGAGAGGAAGCGAGGGAGGGAGAAAACGAGAACAGAGAAAGGGAGAAATGAGGAAAGATGGGAAAGGGAAGAGCGAGAGATGGATGGAAAATGGAGAGGGGATGGAGGCGGATAAAAAGATGGAGAAATATAGAGTGGGCCAGGTGGAAGAGAGAGGGAGAAGGGAGAAGCTTATGAAGAAAAAGAGAGACAAATAGGAGCGAGAGAGAGATAGAAGAGAGGGCAAGAGATGGAGAGAGACAAGAAAGAGTGACAAAGGCAAAGATGGAGAAGGAGAAAGGGGGAGAGGAGCACATAATGAGAAAGAGAGAACCAGATAAAGGTGTGAAAGGGAGATAGAAAGGGAAGAGATGAGAGTGGAATGGGGAGACTGAGAGAAAATGTGAGAGAGCACAAGAGGCCGAGAAATGGGGAGGGAGCGAGAGCATGAACAAGAGGAGATGAGGAGCGAGAGAGACAGAGTGAGAGGGGTAGAAGAGGCGAGAATGGAAGAGAAACAGAGAACCAGATCAAAGAAATCAGTGAGAATATAAAACAGGGTGATGGACCCATCACCGATTTTATAACATTATTTCGAAGTCATGTTTTATCAAATGATGATTTCTAAAGCTTAAGGCAATTCTTTTCAAAAGTCCTAGGGCTGGTGAGGTGCAAAATTGTAACTGAGCCTTTTATCACTGTTGTTCTGGGGCCTTACCCTGCCAATGTGCCCAAAACAAAGCGCCAAATAACACCAAAAGCACTCAACCCTCAGGGGGCAAAGGTGAGCGACCCAAAACTCACTCAGGGCGGGCTGTGGCTGGTTACAGCTGTATCCGCAAGATTGTTCACAGTTCATCTGAAATGTAAAGTGCATTGATAGCGCTAATTTGTAATCTATTCCAGTGGACGTGCACAATTAGGCAGATACAAATCCCACACAAACGCATTAAGTGGTAACCTACCTAGGTTGCGTTTCATTGCATTACGGGATTTGGCAAAATCGGATCCCTTGTTAACAGCTTCAGCTACCCTTGCTTCCTGAGCATGTTGTGGATGCTGGTGGGACCCTCCTCCCCCCCCCATCTTCAGCACAGCCACTACGGAGACCCAACATTCTATAACTGAATCCGTAAAACAGAAAATGTCCTCCACCAGCAGTGCGGAAAGAACCAAAGCGAACACGTGCAGGAAGAACTCCTGTGCTACAGTCGAGCCCTTGGGTGCCAACCTCCACGGACACAACCCAGAAGATAAATGGTGTGTCAATCCAGTAGCCTCTATTCAATACTCGCATCTGTCATTCGGAATCAGTCAGGCATGTTTTTATCCTACAAACTGTAGTCTTCACTGGAGTCCCCGTAGTGGGTAAAAGCAGAGTAGGCCCAGCACCGCCATTTTAGCCACTCAGCTTAGATTGTCTGTTTTCAGTGGGAACTAAATATCTCCTGAAAGGAATATTGTGTCCTACATATCGTTAATGTGCAAACGATATTTAGGACACAATATTTATGAATATTTACACATTCACGAATACACAAGATATTCATATTATACATGAGGAAAATTGTATATACACCCACAGTGGTTAAAGTACATTTTGTTAGTTGCTGCTATGCTATTTCCCATGATTATTCCCACCACCATCACCAAGTAATGTAGCTGCCCTGGGTGCCAACCTTTCAAAACTTAAACAATTTAATACCATGCCACTGCAAACTTTGAAGTAGAAGCAAATTGCATATGTGTAAGTAGTTTTGCCATAAGAATGCTTACTAGGTAGATTAACTTTATTTTAGCCAATGAGAGAGAAATCTATAGGCTCTGAAAAAATTGAAGATAAACCCACTCCCAGCCCATTCGGCATCCTGAGGTTTCTTGCAGAAGGAGAGAAAAAAACAAGTGACTTAGGAGGACTTGATTTAGTTTTCAGGCACGTAAATAACATTCCTGTAAACATTGTAAAAACATCTAGACGTTTGTTAAACTGAACACACTCTAGGACGCTGAATCCATCACACTGAGATTCTGTCACGAAGGAAGACCCTCCGGCGATTCCAATACAAGAACTTCACGAAGTGTAAACACATTACTTCTGCAGTAGTTATTTTTGAAAACATTATGGCAGGGTTAAAATAATGGATCTGGTGGCAGAGTAGATAACAATTAAATGTTTCTGACGTGTTCCTTTCAGTCACCACAAATATGAAGAGAGTCGCGGCCGGCATGAATCCGGGTGGTACGCGCGGGGGGTGGACGGGGGGGAGGGGGTGACAGTGGGGGACGGGGACGGGGTATTTAATTACATTAAATACAAATAAATAAACTTTCCAGGATGAAGAATCTCCTCTGACGATCCCGCCGCGCATCACGTCTCCGAAGCCACTCATGGCAAGTGGGAAATCATGAGACTGAATGTGACTCGGGGGCAGCTACTCAACTGTATCCTGCCTTTTGACAGGGCATGGGGCGACCATACGTCACCGCCCGTGCAGGATCCTATCTTCAGGCTCCTGTACTACATTAGGCATGCGCAGCATGCCTAATGTAATGTCAATGGAGCGGGGAGTTGAAATTAAAAGCGCCCCTTGCAGATGCGCAGTCGGAGTCTGCTGGACTCCTGCTGCTCTCGCCTGGTGCACGTTTATTGTTGAATGACGACTGACTGTGCTCATGCGCAGTTGAATCTGTGAAGCAGCTGCCAGCATAGGCAGGAAATGTAAACAGACGAATTGCGTCTGCCGTCTGTTTACATTTCCTGCTGTCCGTGAGCAGTTTTGCTTGTTAAATCTGCCTAGTGGGGCGCTGCCCCAATGCCCCTATGGACCAGCCGCCCCTGGCCAGCTCAAAAGATCAGGTCTATCATGAGAGAGTTGAGGTTGATTTTGCGCAAGCAGAGTGCGTCATTGCGATCTGTAGTCCAGATTGTGGGGCTGTTAGCCTCATCGATTCAGGCGATCTTCCCGGGTCCCCTTCATTACCGGGCACTTCAAAGGCTCAAGAATCAACATCTCCAGAAAGGCCTCGGATACTCAGATCAGATTCCTCTCTCCGAAGCGAGGTTGGAGATGTTGTGGTGGCTGGACCACAAGGAAGCCTGGAATGGCCAAGCCCTCTATGGATCATCCCCAGATCTAGTAATAGAATGCGTTGCCAGCCGGTGGGGTTGGGGTGACCGCTGCAGCCAGATCTCTACGGGCAACTGATGGTCACAGGAGGAACTTTTCTTGCATATCAATTGCCTGGAACTTTCCAATCCGCTGACAAATTGTTGTATCCTGCTTCGCATGGACAACATGCCAGCGGTACGCTATGTGAACAATCTAGAACGGACAAAATCCTAGATTCCAGCGCAGATTGTCAAGGATTTCTGGCACTTTTGTCTTCAGAACAAAATCATGTTGGTGGCGGAGTACCTTCTGGGCTGCAGCAACGAGGTAGAAGATTGGCACTCCCGTCATCTGCGGGATTTCATTGTCTGGAGGCTCCATCCGCGGGTTTTCGAGTCGCTGAATCGTCTTTGGGGCCTCTGCCAGGTAGATCTGTTTGCATCACGCCTCAACAGGCAACTCCTAGCCTTTTAAGGCTGGCGTCCGGATCCGGAGGCTCTTGCCACGGATGCCTTTCTACAGGACTGGTCGACATCTCTATGTTATGCCTTCCCGCCGTTCATGATGATTCCCAGAGTTCTGGCACACACCAGACGGCATCACTCGGAGTTGATTCACATCACTCCACTCTGGAGAGCACAGGCATGGTTCCCAGTACTTCTGGAGAGGATTTGTGCGGTGCCAAACCTTCTTCCGCAGCGGTGGACCTGTTGCTGGACCCTCTGAAGGCCCCTCATCCTTTGATAGAATCAGGGCAACTCCCTCTGGTTGCTTGGCAAGTTTTAGGGACAGATGGAAGTTCCCAGGCCTTTCACGAGACACTGATAGATCTATCAGCGAGGCATGGTCAACTAACACCCACAAGCGAGACTCTTCGGCTTGGAAACAATGGTGTAGTTGGTGCTCTCAACGAGAAGTGGATGCCTTTACAGCACATGTCTCATTCATTGTGAACTTTCTAGATTCCATCGCAGCTTCGGGTTTAACCTATAGAATTGTGAATAATTTCCGGTACGCCATTTCAGCAGGTCATGTGTCAGTGGATGACAAACCGGCGAGAGAGCACCCTTTGGTTTGTAAACTTCTCTATGTATCTGGATGGTCATACCCCCTTGTGTCAAGAATTTGGAGTTATGGGATGTGCCATCCGTCCTTAGGTTCTTGGAAGCCTGGCCTTTCAATAATTATTTGTCAAGAAAACAGCTATCTGCTAAATTGACCATGCTACTCTGTCTAGTATCATGCAAAAGAGTCTCCGATGTCCGCGCTTTAGACCCAGCAGGTCGTAGGTTTTCCCCAGAGGGTGTGACTTTTGCAATTACAAAGAGGAGTAAATATAATACATCTTCAATAGCTTACCCAGCTTTCCCCAATAATCCTAAACTGTGTGGGGTACAGTGTTTAAAAGATTATGAGGTGAGTACTGTTGAGTTTCGATCAGACATGAGGGTTCAATTGTTAATTGCGCTACAAAAACCCTTTTGCCCAGTGACCCCCGCAACCTTGTTTAGATGGGTACGTTTTCTCATGAGCGAAGAGGTTATTGATGTTTCAAAATTTGGAGCACATTCAGCTCGTGGATCTATGGCATCTAAGGCTTTCTCTGTAGGGGTCAGCCTCGCAGATATTATGAATGCAGCTGATTGGTCAACTGAAACCACATTTAAGTCCTTCTACTATTTAAACCTATTGTGGATGTGGCATCAGTAGTGGTGGCTAAGCTTTAAACTAGCATAATCGGAGCCTCCAGTCCTGACTTAGAATTCAAACAACTTGCTAAGATAAGTGGCAAGAATTTTCAATTCTATTAAGGACAAGGAGGCGAGGATTATCCTGCCCATAGACATGTATTTCATTTTGTAAATTGCATTGTATGGCTTGGAGTATCTTCATACTGCATATAAGTTCTTATGTTTCCCTTCCCTTTCTGATGTATTTGTGAGATATCAGAGTCCCAACAATGTGACGGTGTTATCCCTTTCATTTCAGGTGCTGATCTCAAGCAGAGCATGATGGTCCAGGTTTTTGGAAGGTCTTTCATAGAGGTTAATGCTTCGCGTTGGTTCAGGAACCACGTCTGGAATACAGAACCCCGTTGGGCTACAAGTTCTCTCTGCTAGAGGAGGTTCTTTTACATTTAAAAATGGTTCTTCAGGATCAAGTTGTTGTTTATGAACTTAACTGTTTGATGTTTTGTCAAAGAAAGAGGACGCTGTCGTCAGGACTGGAGTTTATATAGGGGATACTCTCTAGGGTTGGTCATGTGACCCGATGTGTATTCATGGGTGCTGAAATATGTTTAGTTGCTTTATTTTTATTGGCTGCTGAGAAAATTATCAGTAAAGAAATGAGAAGCATAATCTTCGCCTCCGTGACCTTAATAGAATTGAAAATCCTTGTCACATATGTTTGCAAATTTTTAACTCACAGAGCTGGACGTACCCTTGTGTAGAGCCGGTGGTGGAAGGTGGATGCAATATAAAAAGGAACAGGTAAGAAAAGAAACATGGTGCGAGCGGCATGACGGGTGACAGCCACGCGATGCTCAGAGGAACTGGTCTGACTTTAAGAAGAAGTAGTTTAGCGTATTTCTTGAGTCTAATTGTGTGAATGCACTTGCTGATAATGACAATTTTCTCATCAGAAATGTGCCCCCAGTGCAGTTGCCAAAGGGTACAAAGGTGTAACAGGTCAGGGTGTGGGCTGATGTTCTTGAGCTCGATGGTGGACCCATTGGGTATAGTGCGCCCCATTTTATTGTTGATTTCCATGATTTGACATCAGAAATTGCCTGTAGCAAGGATAATTGCATGCACTCTCACATGCCTTTCTGAGACATGGAGAGGGCAGGCAGAACCTAATGCCGCCGCACACCTACACCTGCTTTACACTTCAAACACTCCAGTTGTGCCCTTGGCAATTCCCTTCCCTCTGCCTCCTTCTCCTGCATGGAAAAACGTACTAAAGTAACAATGGCAGGTAAAATAGAACACATCCAGATGCAACGTGCACGCTTGTAGCTAGATGGCTAACATCAAACAAGCATTTGCAATGCAATAGGTCTCGCATTTACGAGAGTTTTAAGTTGTTGTCACTTACAATGGCAGTAGCTCATACTCTTGTAAATGCAAGACCTATTTCACAACAAAGAGGCAACCAGGGCTGCTTCAAAGTGAAAGCGGGCATGGCGAGGAAAGCACGTCGTAGGAGAAACTCATTAAAGAAAATAGCGCTTACAGACTATATAAGACATACTGTGTCAGAAGTAAAAGGGCCAGTCGCCATGGGAGCTAACAAATGCAGACAAGGAGGGACTAACAAGGCTAATAATGACTCGGAAGCCAGAATTTACGAAGGACAATGACATAAGCCAATTAAAAAAATGGGCGGAGAGTGGGCGGGGCTTCAAAGCCATACTCCACTACTGCTTACCTTTCTGCCACCTTCAGCACAGTCACCCACCACACACTCACCGATCACCTATGCCAGACTGATATAACAGACAACACAGTCAGATGGATCGCATCCGTTCTCACAGGATGCACCCAGAAAGTCCACCTCCTGCCCTTCACATCGTAAGCCAAGCACAACATCCACAGCTCATCCCAACACTCATTCAACATCTACATGACACCACTAGCAAACACCCACAGATTGCAGGACATCAACATCATTTCCTACACAGCTCTTTCTATTACTCTCCGCCGACCCCACCTCAATATCTAACTTTCACAACTGCATGAATAACGTTTCAGCATGGATGAAGGATAACTGCCTTAAGCTTAACAGGGACAAGATGGAAGTTCTTCTCTTTAGCAAACACACCACCCTCTGGAACGACTCCTGGTGGCATCGGAACTCGGACCCTCCCCACGTCGAAAGACCACGCCCGCAACCTCAGCATCATCCTATACAACAAACTCTCCATGAAACGTCAGGTCAGCGTAGTCTCCTCAGCGTGCTTCCACACGCTCTGTAAATTTTTCAATTGGCTTATCACCAGCCGACTGAATTATGGTGTGGTAAATAAATAAATAATACCTCTCTTTTTGACTAGACATATATCATAACAGATAGCTCAATAAATAAGAGTCAAGATTCGAGGTAGTAGGAGTTTTGCAGGTTTAATACAGCATAAGGACAGGAACAGGACAACCTGCATAGGAATAGGATGGCAGGGCCCAGCAGCTGCTGGGGCTGGATCTGGGATGAGCGCGCTGACTTTTAATAACAATACATGAGCATATATACATAACGCAAACACATAGCATTACATTGCAGTAGGCGTAGCAGTGGGTGGAGCAGAAGGCGTGACGCGTAGCAGTCGCGAAAGATAAGGGCGAAAAGAGGTGTAACGGGGCGTATACATAGACATGTGATGCAAACGTAACAGAATATGTCATGAATGGGGCGGAAACCATTGGAGGGGGCTACCTAAGGAGCCGGGACCTCTAACCTGATGGTGCGCGCAAACTAGCAATGACGTATCACTAGGAGAAGCTGGGGGCTATGAACTCTGTGCTAGGAGCAGAGACTGAAGTCTGGAGAGTCAGGGCGACATGTACCTAAGCAGTATCTAGTATCTGATGTTTAGAGAACATGTTGATATAAACTAGAAGTCAGGAGGGGAAAGGCTAACAGACTCTAAGACTGGAGCATGCATTATTCTACATGTAGTGCGTGATGAAGAATACGAAATGACCATTAAATGCAGTATTTCTCTAACGTGGAGACGTGAAGGCTAGACAATGACGGAAACTATTGATGCAGTTCAGTAGCTTAGGAATGCAGAGAAGGAGGACTGAACTGATAACTGGAACTATAACATACTTTTGGCAGACTCAGAGGCTGAGCCAGGCACTGCGAGGCAGGAAGTAAGTGAAGGGTCGAGGATACGGGTGGGGGCTGTATCGCTCCTCAGCGAGGCTTCAGGAGACAGGAGCTGAATCTGGTGTCCGGGCCCTTTTGAGGCCTAGAAACGGGGACTTTACAATGAAATAACGTGCACACTGAGAAACGTGGCAACGTAGCTTTACATAGGCCTGATATTCGTAGTATTCACGAGAACTAGAAACTGACATACTAGAGGTGGACACAACTGTAATTGCGTCATTAATCGAACATGGGGAATGCATATGCATATTTAATCATGCACACATAACATATGATGGATGACACGTAGGGACACAGAACATGGCAAAATTTACTTTTCCACATTCCCTCCTTGTCACTATGTTTCCATCAGGAAACATCAATATTCATGATACCATCTATCATTTCATACAGTATCATTTGCTCGTCTCGAATTATCCTGGAACGGGATGTAGAACGGGGCTTGGGACTAGGAATACAAGAGGTAGCACAAATGCCGCAAATCGCAGGGCCACATTGTATACAGAGGCAGCAGCTGAATATGATCGCTACTGCAATACCTAGAAAGGACAATATTTTCCATCCCCATGCGGAAATTATATTCCAGAACCAACCGGACCATGTCCAGGTGCCTGGATCTTGGTGTATCAGATGGGCAATTTTATGGAGTCTGGTTATAGCTGAATAAACAGACGGCGCGTTATTTGGAATGAAAATGCAGCAACTAGATCCGATGACTCTACAGGCCCCGCCCCTATCGGCCAGTATGACGTCAAGGACGAGACGATTCTGTAAAACGACAAATCTCATAGCAGATTGCTCTTCGGTTAAGTTACCTAGAGCAGAAGCAGTCTCATTTACTACAGCTTCGAGGGTTCTGGTTAACCTACGGATCAGTTTACTATTCTGGATAGGTCCTATAAAGAAGAAGAAACCTCTGTTGAAATCTGTATACTGTTCTAGAGCAGTTTCAGTATAATCGACAATTGGGGACTCCCTTTTATGTCTAATGTGTACTAGATGTGTATTCCTATGATAATCAGGTGGGGCTAGAAAAACTGGTGGCAGTAGGAAGGCAATGTAACAGGTTCCCTCCCAATCGAGGGGCAGACGAACATATGCGGTTTGACCACAAATAAAATAAGAATGACGTGAAGCTTTGAAGATAGATTTCCCACTGTCACTATACTTGACAATAGTAGTACAATCACTGTGTCCTACGTGTACGGAACCATAATTTCGGACACATAATTCGCCTTTGACGGGTAGTACTGAAATAGCAGGTAAGTCTGGAGTAGTATCAGACTGAACATTCAGGACCATGAAATTCGACGAATAATTACCTAAATTATACACTTCATTTTCTAGATCTAACCCTGTTCTGTGGGGGAGACCTTGCTTGTCTGGAAAACATGTATTGTTAAGAAAAGATATATCTGTTGAGGATGACGTTAACGTGGACCATGCTCCACACGAACCATTATGTGAGAATGGATAAGGAAAAAGTGGCAGAACTCCCTTCGGTGTCTGGAAAGGGGGGAGTCGACCACACACCCAACAATTAGTGGCATTGCTGGTCTGGTGTGAGTAATGTAACATGCGGATAAATGAGTTATTTCGCATGGCGAGGCGGTAAGAGAGTTCATGAGGAGGCAGATCATTAAACGTGTGCTCTACTGTAGCATTAGCAGACTTATTTACATGAAGAACTGGAAAATACAAGAAAAATGCATAACTGGTGCAGGAAATCATAATGCTGAGAAATAATATGAAACTTAGAAAAACGATACATCGAATTGAGTTTTGACTAACTCTCTCACTATGGGGGTCTATTTTATACATGTCAGAAACAGTCTAACCGTTTCACCTAGGGGAGGACTTAGACAATCAAACTGACTGACTTATTTTACTAGACCTTAATTTCTGTTTATACTCCTGCTGCGGAGTTTTCTCTAACAGGGGAGGGGTTGTAGCAATGTCTTTTGCGGGACAGTCCTTGAGAACAATGCTTTGGCAATCCTTCAAATCCTGGGAAATGTTTTTTAAGACGGGTTTCAGTCCATTAAAAAGTTTGACATGAGAAAGGTGTACCCAGCCTTTGCGTCCTTCCAACTTCACGGCTGTACGGGTGGTGAGGAGGACCTGTCGGGGCTCTTTCCAACGAGGCTCCAGCGGACTTGATCTGTCAAAGTTGCGGACCATCACCATGGATCCTGGAACGATTTCGTGCGGTGCCACCTCGGTATTGTCTGGAAATGCGGCGGCAACCTGTGAACGACATGAGTTGAGGGCAGACATCAAGGAAGCTAGGTAATCTGTCAGCATATTACTTGAAACATCGGTAATACTTCGGGGTCTAGGAGTACCCCACATGTTAGGGGGGCGGCCGAAAACGACCTCATACGGGGACAGACCTGATCTGGAATGTGCGACCATGCGCATATAAAACAAAGCGACTGGCAGAGCTACTAGCCAGTCCACACCTTTTTCTTTACACACTTTTGCAATACGGATTTTCAGGGTCTGGTTATGTCTCTCTACGAGACCGGCTGCTTCAGGATGGCGTACACAATGAAACTTCCACTGGTACCCTAATAACAGGGAAACATGCTTCATGAGTTCAGATGAGAATGGCTGGCCGTTGTCAGAATATACGACTCTAGGGAGTCCATAACGGGGGAAGAACTCACGAACCAACTGCTTGGCAGTGGTCGCGGCTGTGTAATCTGGGACTGGATATGCTTCTGTCCACCTGGACAAAGCGCATACAACTACAAGGACATACTTGAAACCTCGACATCGCTCCATCTGAATATAATCCATCTGGAGGACTTCAAAAGGGTGGTCAGGGGGCTGGAATCCACCTTGTTCCACCGGGACACTTTTACCTGGATTAAACTGACAACATATCATACAGGTACGGACTTTCTGCTTGGCTGCAGCTCGTAAATGCTTGTTAAACCAAATGTTCTGGATACTGTCTAACATAGCTTTTTCTCCTAAATGTGCTGGACTATGTGCGGTATTAATAATGACTTGAACCATAGAGTCGGGGAGAAACCATGTGGCTCTACCCTTCGTTAACCATCCTTGATCTGTCTGGACCCCTCCTTGTTCGGACCATTTCTTGATTTCTTCGGGAGTAGCATGTAACTGGATATCTATGACATCTTGTGTAGGGTCCTTAACTGTCATACATGTGGTCGGATCTGGAGTATGTGTCTGTGTCGGATTAACTTGAATGTCTGGAGTCTGTGCTGTAAGCTTGGCTGTGCGATCTGCTAGATCATTACCTTGGGAAATAATGTCAGTAACTTTCGTATGTGCTTTGCACTTCATGATAGCGATAGATGTCGGCAAATGTATGGCATCTAACAGAGCTTGAATAAGGAGACCATGCTGAATCTTGGTTCCATGAGAAGTCATGAAACCTCTCTCCTGCCAGAGCACTCCGAAGTCGTGTACAACTCCAAATGCGTAACGTGAATCTGTGTAAACATTAACTTTCTGGTTCTTGGCATGTATACAGGCTTGTGTCAGAGCAACTAGCTCTGCTGCTTGAGCGGACAGGGTATCAATACGGTGTGTTTCAATAACTTCGGTGCCAGTAGTCACTGCATACGCGGCGACTAGTTCTCCTGTACTTGTTCTCATACATGAACCATCCACATAAAGTGTCAGGTCGGGGTCTGGTAACGGAATATCTGTCAGATCTTGTCTTGGCTTTGTCATAATGTTAACTACTTCCACACAGTCATGTGTGGCAGAATTCGAAGTAACTGATGGTAACAGTGTAGCAGGATTTAAAACGTTGCAGCGTCTGATTTCTATGTGAGGCTGGAACAGTGTCAATTCATAACCTGTTAAACGTGCAATTGTCAAGTGCTGAGTTTGTGTTCGGTTTAAAAGAACTTCCACAGAATGTGGAACTTGTACTGTCAGGGAATGTCCTAAGACTATGGAATCACTTTGTCTGATAGCTAGGGCTGTGGCTGCAACTGACTTGAGGCACGCAGGCAGAGCCTGGGCTACAGGATCTAATGTGCTCGAAAAATAAGCACAGGGCTTGTATTGTCCTGCTTGATCTTGTGTGAGAACAGATAATGCTGTACCTTCACGTTCAGTAACGAAAAGTGTAAAAGGCTTACTGTAGTTCGGTGTTGCTAGAACTGGAGCTTGGCATAGGGCTTTCTTTAACTCATTGAAACTAAGTGTATGTTCAGATGTCCAAGGGAGGACAGTCGATACGGCTGCCTCCTGTGTCGTTAACTGTATCAGTGGCTTGGCTAGAAATGCATACTGAGGAATCCATTGTCTGCAGTAAGAAGTGAGGCCGATAAAAGCACGTACCTCCTTCTGGGTCTTGGGCTGAGGAAGACTCGCTATTAACTGGATACGGTCTAGTGTCAACTGCCTACCCCTCTTGGACAGTAAGTGTCCTAAGTAGACCACTTGCTGGACACAGAATTGAAGCTTCGAAGGGGACACCTTGTGCCCCATCTCGGCTAGGAAATACAAGACTGTAAGGGATGCTTGCTCGCAAGCACGTTCAGAACGTGCTGTGATCAGTAGATCATCGACATACTGGAGCAGGGCAGTGTCAGTTGGCATGTGAATGTTGTCTAGTTGTCTCTTGAGTGCTTGACTGTAAATACTAGGACTTTCTGTGAAACCTTGAGGAGCTCGTGTAAACATATAGCTCCTTCCATTTAAACAAAATCCAAAAAGGAACTGGCTGTCTGGATGAATAGGAACACTGAAAAATGCGTTCTTGAGGTCTATGACAGTGAAGAACGTGGCTTCGGAATCAATGGCCGTTAATAGGGAAGAGATATCTGGGACAACTGGGTACTGTGGAATAATACATTTATTAAGCTCTCGTAGGTCAATCACTAATCGATATACTGGGGGCGCATTTGGATCAGTACGTTTCATGACTGGAATGATCGGAGAATTACATACGTTGGAGTCAGTTTCTACAACCACTCCTTGAGCCATGAGCTCGTCAATAATTTTGGATAAGGCTGCTACAGCCTCAGGTGGCAATCTGTACTGTCTGATTCGTGGTAACACTACACCTGGCTTGAGAGTCACACGATAGGGTGTGATTTGCATGTAACCTACATCAGTTGGACCTTGCGCCCATAAGTGCTGCGGAACATTAGACAGTCTTGAATCAAAATCTCGTAATACATAGTGACCCTTAAAGTCACGTAGGAACAATCGTATTCCCTCTGGGGAACAGCATATAACTGCACCTAACTCTTTCAGTGTTTTAATGCCTAATAGATTTTCTGGACATGACTTAGTAAGTAACAGATCAGTAGTGCGGGACAATGGACCTACTTCTAGAGTAACTGGCTTTGAAATCTCATTTACGATAGGTTTTCCTGAAAATCCAAGGGAAACATTTCTTGAGCCTGAGAGCGGAGCCCCTGGAACTTCGGCATGACTAATTGTGGTCCTACTTGCCCCTGTATCGATCAAAAACTTTCTGTCTTTCCCTAATACTTGACTGTGAACATAGGGACCTTCTTGATCTACAGGTATCTCGATGAGAGGCAAGCCTACCTCCCTCTCTAGGCTGTTTCATGAATACTGCTGGTACTCTGGATACTCAGACTGTGCATACTGGTACATCTGCGATGTAACATGCTGTGTTGCAGCAATAGGCTGCGGTGCTGTAACTGTCTGTGGTGCATTCTGTGACTGAGGAATCTGGGAAACTTGTTCTTGTCTAGGCGGACGTGGTCTTTCTTTAGTCTTACCAGTAGCTATGTTGTGTTTCAGAACTGCACACTCATTTATAAAATGACCTGGCTGTTTACAATAATTGCAATTCCCTTTAACGGGAGCTGCAGGATGACTGGCTTGATTCGGACCCCTCTTCTGACTGTCTTAAGGAACAGATTGTGCAACTAGTACTTTCATTTTCGTGTCTTTCATACGTTTTCTTTCGTGTTCTTGCTCTTCTCTGATTCTATTCTGATGATACTGAAGCATTTGCAACATCTGGGACGGGGTATTAGCTTGCCAGGTACTTTCGACTTTCAAAACTCGATTTTTAATTTGTGGACTTGAATTCTCGACTAATTTAGTAACAAAAAGGTGAGGGTATGACTCACTACTTGTCTTGAGGCCACTGTTGATGCTAAAACATTTTTCAAATCTAGAATAAAAATCACTAATATCCTCATCTTGCTTTTGTTTACAGGCTGAGATTGCATCCCAGTCTTCTTTTCTAGTTGTCAATAATCGGGGTAAAACTTGTATTAATAATTCTGGTAATTCTTTACATTTATCTCCAAGACCGGTACCTGGTACTCGTGCCTTGTCTTCAGCTTCTAGAACTGCCCAATCGATCTTTTTCTCTCCCACCTCCCATTCTTTTTCCTTGAGCTTTTCATACACCCCTGCGGGCAGCAGAACCTTTAACATTTTAATTATATCTGGGTATGTGTATTCTCCCATACGGAGCATGTCTTTTAGTTCTCTATGGAACCCTGCTGGATCTTTGTCATGACAGGGAATTAATTTCTTCATCTCGAGGAGTTCCATCTTTGTTATTGGAGTGTATACAAACACTCGCTGCATTTCGCCACCCGTTCCTTTAACTGGGTGGACTTCTCGTAACGGATTCTGTCTCTCTATGTAAAATGGTTTACTTTCTGGGGGTGAGACATGAACAAAATGCGGGTTCAAAAACGTTCTATATTTGTGGCGCTGTTCTAGAATGACACTAATTAAATCGGTACCTAGACCTTTCCATCTATACTGGAGTAACTCGTTCAGGATATCATGTAACGGACCTGGATCAGAGTGCTGACCCTCATACAATGTAATGAGGTGCTGGATCATATACATACCCGCCAGTCGTTGTTCGGCTGGGGGCATTTTCAGAAACATTTGTGCCACTATTTCGTCTGGAAAAGTGGTAGAATCAGTAATCCATCGGACTGCTGATCGGGCTAGTTCTTGTTCATGCATAGTACTTAACTCACTGTAACCGATTCGTGATTTCAGAATGTGATCGGTAGCTTGGAATACTTGTTCTAGGGAACCTTGTTCTGGTGCTGGATGATGGAAAATAGACTTGTGTTCTAGGCGTAAATGGCGATCTGGAAATCTAGATTTTCCTACATACGCTATTCTGGCGGGATTCTCGTCCTCTACCTCTTCAGTATCAGAGTTACTTTCTTTCTCGCTTACTTGTGCTGCTTTACGCTGTTCGTGTAATTTTATTATTTCTCTACGGATTTTCTTGTACATACTCTCCATAGCACCGACGGTCTTGTGCTTACCCTCGGCTATATTATCACTCCACCTTGTCAGGATTTTCATTTCGGCCGGATCTTTAGACGGGTAATCTTGTTCTCTTATTAAACAATTGATCAGAAACTTTAATATCATGAGCTGGATCTCGGCTTTCCTTTGAGACATGGCCTCGCTAATGCTTTCTGGATCATCCCCTGTACGGATGAAACGATATATTCTGTCTAGATCTTCTTTCATATTCGGTAAGGTGACTAGATACTCGGCCACCTTTCTTACGCGGAATGAATATAAAACCATATTATCCTCGCCTGGGACTGGATCATAACAGCATTCGGCAAGGGATTTTCTTATTTCTGCTACAGTCTGATGTCTAGGCGTACGCTGTGACGCTTGTGCATGTAATTCGGCTGTCGTTAAACGCTTGTGTGGTGGCGGGGTTTGAGGAGTACCTCCCCCTGCGGCCCCTAAACTGGAGTCGTCTACTGAGGCTCTTCGTCCTGGCAGAGTGGGAAATGGAAATGCAGGCTGGACTTGTATGGTGGGCTGGACCGGGGGTACCGTGACAGGTACTCCGGTGTCTGGAGGAGCGGGAAGTGCCTGATTTACAGGGACTGGCGGGGCGCGAACAGGATTTGCATATTCTGGGACTGTGTCGTCCAAATAGGACGAAATAAAAATATCAGCTGCGGTCTGTTTGTGACGTAGCTTGATCGGAACTAATGGTGGCGGGAAATTACTGGATGCCTCTGGGGTCGCTTTTGGCAAGCCCTCGGCAAGAAGAGGATACATACCCCTATTAAGGGCATGCCTCTGTCTGTCTGACTGTTCGGCTTTGACTTGTTCACCAATCTCGATTAGTTCTTTTTCTTGTGCTCGTTCTAAGGATTCTCTACTTAATTCTGACTTTCTGATTTCCTTTTCAGTTCTTTTATGAGCTTCTTTGCGCCATAACTCGATGGCATCTTTCTGTGACTGTCTGGCTTTCTTTTTCCATAATGCTTCTTCTACTCGCATGATGCACTCGGCATCCCATGTACCCGATACGGGCCATCTATACTTTTCTTCTAACTGTTTGGTATACTCTACCCATAAATCTAGATACAATATGGCGCTTATGCCATGCTTCTGATACATAAAATGACCTGGACTGTCCCTCGGCGGAACAGGAACTGCTTCTTCTAACAAACCCTTTCTAGTTTTTAGCTGACGTAATCTCGAAAAGAGAGACATTGTAAACTTGAATCGGAACACAATACAATACACGAGAAACAATAACAACTGGGAAAACAATTCAGGCATACCACGACATTGGAAATACATTGAACAACATCATAACATAACAGTTCGGACAGAATATTACCTGGAATACTGAGAACAGAAACACAAGATTTTCTCGAGAACGGAACAGACTAGAGTTACTGGATGCACTGCTGAAACAGTACGGAACATACCGGTCCCATAAAGGGACGCATCAAGACCCGTATCCACCTAGGTGAACACTTCGTTTGTGAGTCTGTGTACCACCAACCCACGGACCAGAGTCAATTTAGATTGACCCTGTCTAGATACTACCCCAGTAATGGTACTCACCGGGCAGCAAGAACGGAAGGCCTCGGACTGGACTGGACTGCTACGACGACGGACGACGAACTTCGGACTTCAGTTACGGGTGGGCCTCCGAATACCTCGGACCTTGGACTCTTGGCTTGGGCTCTGGTCGGGACTCGCCGCGTTCCTCCACCGTCTCGTTTGGATGCTGGACCGCCTCCTCCGTCTCCTCCGTGGGCCTGAGGGATACTTGGAGCAGAAATATCTGCCGGTGCGCAGAAGAGTTCCGTCACGACTGCAGAGGGTCAGGGGGTCGGCGTGGCTTCACCGACGCGTGGGGAAAGGGCAAGTCCCTATTCGGGCGCCATTATGTGGTAAATAAATAAATAATACCTCTCTTTTTGACTAGACATATATCATAACAGATAGCTCAATAAATAAGAGTCAAGATTCGAGGTAGTAGGAGTTTTGCAGGTTTAATACAGCATAAGGACAGGAACAGGACAACCTGCATAGGAATAGGATGGCAGGGCCCAGCAGCTGCTGGGGCTGGATCTGGGATGAGCGCGCTGACTTTTAATAACAATACATGAGCATATATACATAACGCAAACACATAGCATTACATTGCAGTAGGCGTAGCAGTGGGTGGAGCAGAAGGCGTGACGCGTAGCAGTCGCGAAAGATAAGGGCGAAAAGAGGTGTAACGGGGCGTATACATAGACATGTGATGCAAACGTAACAGAATATGTCATGAATGGGGCGGAAACCATTGGAGGGGGCTACCTAAGGAGCCGGGACCTCTAACCTGATGGTGCGCGCAAACTAGCAATGACGTATCACTAGGAGAAGCTGGGGGCTATGAACTCTGTGCTAGGAGCAGAGACTGAAGTCTGGAGAGTCAGGGCGACATGTACCTAAGCAGTATCTAGTATCTGATGTTTAGAGAACATGTTGATATAAACTAGAAGTCAGGAGGGGAAAGGCTAACAGACTCTAAGACTGGAGCATGCATTATTCTACATGTAGTGCGTGATGAAGAATACGAAATGACCATTAAATGCAGTATTTCTCTAACGTGGAGACGTGAAGGCTAGACAATGACGGAAACTATTGATGCAGTTCAGTAGCTTAGGAATGCAGAGAAGGAGGACTGAACTGATAACTGGAACTATAACATACTTTTGGCAGACTCAGAGGCTGAGCCAGGCACTGCGAGGCAGGAAGTAAGTGAAGGGTCGAGGATACGGGTGGGGGCTGTATCGCTCCTCAGCGAGGCTTCAGGAGACAGGAGCTGAATCTGGTGTCCGGGCCCTTTTGAGGCCTAGAAACGGGGACTTTACAATGAAATAACGTGCACACTGAGAAACGTGGCAACGTAGCTTTACATAGGCCTGATATTCGTAGTATTCACGAGAACTAGAAACTGACATACTAGAGGTGGACACAACTGTAATTGCGTCATTAATCGAACATGGGGAATGCATATGCATATTTAATCATGCACACATAACATATGATGGATGACACGTAGGGACACAGAACATGGCAAAATTTACTTTTCCACAATGGCAATGCACTCTATGCAGGCACCAGCACTGAACTTATGCAAAGACTCCAGATGATCCAGAATGCAGCCGCCAAACTGATCCTTAACCTGCCCAAGAGAACCTACATAACCCAGCACCTGAAAGACCTCCACCGGCTTCTGGTCCAGGAGAGATGCCATTTCAAGCTCCTGTCTCATGCCTACAATGCAGACCCCCCAGGATTTTGCTTCTTTGAGTGGCAGATTTCGCGGCCCAAAAAAGCAAAATTTGCAACCCAAAACCTCACAAATCACAATATTTTTGCGGTGGGCAAAGAATGTGCCCGCCACAAAAATACTGAAGGCTTGTGCTCAGTCACTGCTGGAGACTGTGCTATGCCACAGTCTGTAACTTTGCAGAGTCTCCAGCAGAGCAGAGCCTGAAACCGGAGGGTGTCTGATAACAAAGAGAGCAGATTACTATAATAAACCTGCTCTTTTTGGCACCAGACAACTTCACGTGCAGAGCAGCATGGACTGGGAGGGGTAGGGGTGGCGGCAGAGAAGGTTGAGGTTAGGTAAAAAAAATAATAGGAGGCATTAGTCCACAGGGGGCACACAATTGTGTGAGGCGGCAGGATAATTGCTCAGGAGGGGTTCTTGCTGCATTTCAATGTCAGGCAGCAGAGGCTTTTAACACCTCTGCTGTCTGCTGGCCTGTTGCTCACCACCCCCTCTTTACTGGCTCAGTGGCAGCACAGGGCCAGTAAGAAGAGGGTGAACTGCAGTTTTTTTAAAGCATATTTTGCGGGCACTTTTGTAAAAAATCGCTGCATTTTTACAAAATTGCAGATTTTGGAATTTTTTTGTAAATTGCGAAATCGCTAAATCCTGGGGGGTCTGATTAGGACCCACCTACTTGAACCTCCAAGTGCATTTTCACCGACTCCCCAGGAACCTCCGCTCCACACACCTTGCCCCCACGCAGATCCCTCGTATATGCTGCTGCAGCACCTGAGAATGCTCCATCTCCTTTCTCGCTGCTAACAAATGGAACACCCTCCCCCTCCATGTTCACACCTCGCCCTCGCTGACCGACTTCTGGAAGGGGCTTAAGACTTGGCACTTCAAATGAGACCTATAGTCAGTGCCTGGATACCTTCTCACGCTTACAAATAATGATTGACTGATTGTCAAGACAGGTTACATTTTAGCTATAGTCTCCATTTTAGTTAGCCTCTCGAGTTTGTTTGCCTTTAGCCCAGATGCCATCCTAGATAATGGAGGTCGCCATCTTAGAGCAGACAGGCTCCCTTCTTTGGCAATGGAGGCTGTCATTTTTCCTCAAATAATGCAGAATCATCAACATGTCTGCCTTTGACACAGATGTCATATTTGCCTCTCTCTCCAAGAATTGTGAAGTGTCAAGTCATTCAGATACAGACATCAACAAAACCTTAGTGCAATATCAGTCTGGCATAGGTGCCTTTTCAGGTCACATAAGAACACATACCCACATATAGCCAAAGTAGTGTAGTCTGAACTGAAGTCCTTTTTCACCTAATATGTCCATAAGAAAACATCTGGGACGCACATCTTGATGCACTTAATCTATGTCAGACATTCCTCAACTTGTCAGAAATTCCAATCTCTGCTACAAACACTTAGTTAGAAACTTCACTCAGGTCGCAGACGCAGATGAGCACAGCACTAGATTCCATCTCAAATAGAGAAGCGTCTGCAAAACTCCCTGAGCCTCTGCAAAGCATTCCATTGTGCTTTCACAAACTGGTGGCAGGATTGTGTTCTCTCGTAGACACAATCTCCTATCTCTTGGCCCTATGCTCAAATTGCAGAGAAGCTATTTCAAATGGACAATAAACCCTGTTATCTGGGTAATTGCTTCGCTGCTTTTTATTATTTTCTGTGTTGTTGCTAATATTGTTTTAACTAGATCCATGCATTTTAAAAGAACTATTTTAAAATAAGTATGTTGAAATACATGTTCCATTTCTAGTGATCTGGAGTGTGTAAATCATTAATGAATGATTTTTTTGATTACCACTGCTCCCTGTTAGTTACCCAAAAGCATAGACACCACCTCTTTGATACATTGGGCAGGATTTTGTGGAGTTACAAAAACTATCATTCACATTCAGCGCTGGTGTATTGAACTAAGTTCTCTCATGTCATCCATGGGTGTGAAAATAAACCTTGTAGAGCTGAGCCAGAGACTCAGTTTCCGCAACATTTGGCGCCCAAAGTGGGACATTTGGATTTCATGGACTTTTTAGTAGTTTCTGATTGCACACACAAAAGACCAATTTAATGCTTAAACATTGGTGTCCTGACCATTCAGCGTAATATTGGTGTTATTTTCTACTATTTAACTAGGCAGTACTATTTATTATAAGTTTGTTAAGCGTTTGGCTGAATAAATGTTATTCCCAATTTGAGTTCTGAGTATGAATCTCGTGTTTATTGATTCTGTTTGCGATCATGGTTCAAGTATCTTCTATTGCGATATGAGTTATTTCAGGGCACAAACACACATATCTCTTTGCTAGATGTGTTCCTAACAGGATGAGACAGTGAATGCACATATCTGTTTGAAATATTTGTAAATGCATTTTCTATTGCAAATATTTTCACTTATGCGTTGAGTTTTGGAGTTTGACGGTATAGTTCCCAACAGTGAGAGCTTTTAAACAAACAGACCTACACAGTTTGTAGTTATTCTATAACAACTTAGCCAATAGGTCAGACAAATTAAGGGACTAGTTCCTCCTAGACCTACACAACATGTGCACACATGCAATACATGTAAGTAATACATAAATAGCACTTCAGGCTAGCTCAACAGAAGGGACAACAGTTCACTAGGATCTTGAAAAAGATCTGATGGTAAATGTAACTAAACCATATACAGACTGAAATGGGCATATCACTGAAAATTAAAGCAGTATTCTGGCAGCATTTATCTGATGTTTGTAACATCTTTTGCCACATTATTTTTTGCAGAGGTTGACTGGGCTCCAGTCCTTATAAAGAGATGCACCACAAAATAAGGATGTAATAATATTGTCATTTTATCCGCCTTAGTACTTGATGAACTCAGGGAAAACTATTCAAGCATATGGGCGTTTGAAATGAACTCCAGCCGTGTACAGAAATAAAGCGGGATGGGATAAAAAAAAACATACAGTCCCACATGTCATTCCCTTCAGGCAGAGGTCTTCAAACTGGGGAGCGGCCTCCCGGGGGGGTTCCTTAAGTGACCTCAGAAGCAACATGCATTGTTTTAAGTGTTAGAAACATGAGCAGTAGTAAGGCACCTTGTAATGGGTACTCACTAACCACTTTTGTCATTTCTATGCTGACTGGGAGTATGCGTAAAAAGTGGTAACAGAGCTCAACTGCAATGTTTAAATATATTTACACATATTTAAACATTGCAAATTTAGCAGAATAGTTGTTAAAAAATTGAGGAGGGGCAGAGGTTTTTTTTATAGGTTTTTTTTTTACAGAAAGGAGGCGCAGCATTAAGAAGTTTGAAGACCACTGCCTTAATGTGTGTGCCCCAAGTGCAGGCTTAATATCTTATGAAGGCAGAAGCTAAACATGACATAAAATCTATTTTAAACTAGGTACAATATACAGGCGTTATAGCCATGCAGTTCTACAATGAACACTTCAAATTTTCTGGTTTTAATAAACCTGACAGACCCTATAAAATAGTATTGGACTATATAAAAGGAGACATTTAAAAAAAAAATGTTTTACCTTCCGCAGAATCACCTACGGAAACCTTGTTACGACTTTTACTTCCTCTAGATAGTCAAGTTTGATCGTCTTCTCGGCACTCTGCCAGGGCCGTTGCCGACCCCGGCAGGGCCGATCCGAGGACCTCACTAAACCATCCAATCGGTAGTAGCGAGGGGTGGTGTGTACAAAGGGCAGGGACTTACTCAACGCGAGCTTATGACCCGCACTTACTGGGAATTCATATAAAAGGAGACATGCATATACAAATGCATGCACACCCACAACGCAATTAAAAATCAACTTAATGAAAACAAATACATTTAAAATAAGCCTGGATATTTCCAATGGGTTTTACACCTAAAACACAGCACCCTAAAAGCAGTATCTAACCGTGTTTCTTGTTCAAACAGGTTTCAGTATTTAAAGATTTCTATATAAAATTATTCATGGGCTAGTAATAGTCTTGATTAGTTTTCAGTGAAACAGATATCTCAGTGGAAGAGCCATACCTTAAAACATTTATATCACAAATTGCAATTAGCTTTTATAAAATAACTAGGGTAGAACATCACCAACCACACAAAGTTACAAAATAAATTCCTGAAAAAAATGCAAAATTGTGCATTTTAATGTAATTCTCCTAAACTGAGATATATCCAGCACTGGGCTGGATAAATCACAGTTGGATGTGATCATTTCATAGTCTCTGAGAACAAAAATTATATAATCCCTGCTGGGCATTTCATACTTTCGAGAGTTTAGTTACTACATTAGGTTAAGCAAGTGGAGCCTTTTGTAATAATTTATTTTTTCTCACGTTTTCTGAAATACGTTGGACGAAAATGCACAGAGTTATCTCACATAGACTAGAAACCGACATATCTGAGACAAAATAAACTGAGAAATGTTTTTCTCTTTCAGCACTTGTATGGTACAATCACATACTTCACTGTAAAGAGTCCTGCAGCACACCCTTATTCTTTTGCCTAATCCGGTTAAAGGTTTCTGTCGATATTTTCTCCATTTTAGCGTGCAGCACTCCATAATGCTCCGTCCCAAACAAGCATCTAAATTAATCAGCTATGTAAAGGGCACGGGTGCTCCGTGCCACAGAGGAGTTGCACAGCCATATGCACAAATGTAAATGATATTCACACATAATCCATATTTTCTCCAAGTTCATCCAATTTTTATTCCAAGTTATATTCCAATGTTTTACTCGTTTTTTCATTGTTTTTTCACCATCACGTCAAAGACACGAAGTTTTCAAATTTTTATGCATCTTAATACTCTGAGAGTGCCCATCCGGGCTTAATCACAGGCAATTGCTTAAAACTTCAAGGTTCCAGAACAATCCTTTCTACCCAATGCATTTCGGTCCAATTGACCTTCTTCGGGGGTATCTACAATGTTAAAAGCAGGTTTTAATAAACGCTCCATTAATAAAAGCTCCATTAGTAAAAATGCAACAACAACCAAATAATCCAAGTGTCTCTCCTAGTTCATCTGTGCTACAACTAAACAGTGTGTATTAACTCTTGCGCGCGCTGTTAGCTACCCCGTCCTGTATTATTAAACTTAGCCCATAAGGACTGCCCCATTTCACATGATCATAATGTGCCCTCTCGGTGACCCTCGCGCTCGAGACCAATATAATAAGACTAAAGTAAACAATCTACTAAAGTGCAACCCACGTCTGCCTTTCTAAACCCACCATCAATCCTGGAACATACCTGCTCCAACGTTCCGAATGTTAAACCACCTCACTTTCCTCATCTCCCTTCAACTGCGTGCTGAGTTTTCTTAACTCTCTACATAACGGTTTATAACCCCTTCCACCCACCTGTGTTCGTTTCTTTATCACGTGGTTTCTGCGCCTCGCTGTGTTTCTTAAAGTGCACCCTCCCATTCAATCGCCCTGCAACTAAAAATGTACTGTGCTAACAGTTTCCCCATACCCTGTGTGCATTTATAAGTTTGAAAATGAACATAAAAATAAACAATGTGAATCACCGCTGAGATAATCAAATGAATTACAAGATTTACAAATAACAACATATTAGTGTCACGTTGTAAATCAGTGCTCTAAGTGTTCACTTGAAACCAAAGTACGTTGTTGGTATTTCAAGAAATGTTGCTCCTTCATGTTCAGAGAATGAGTCTTTGACGTGAATATTCAGTGGCTCCAATTGTAATCTGTATACTATGTTCAGCGGGGTGCTCTGGCAGGGTTAGGGACATGATTCAATAAACTGCACTGCATAAAAATTTGAAAACTTCGTGTCTTTGACGTGATGGTGAAAAAACAATGAAAAAACGAGTAAAACATTGGAATATAACTTGGAATAAAAATTGGATGAACTTGGAGAAAATATGGATTATGTGTGAATATCATTTACATTTGTGCATATGGCTGTGCAACTCCTCTGTGGCACGGAGCACCCGTGCCCTTTACATAGCTGATTAATTTAGATGCTTGTTTGGGACGGAGCATTATGGAGTGCTGCACGCTAAAATGGAGAAAATATCGACAGAAACCTTTAACCGGATTAGGCAAAAGAATAAGGGTGTGCTGCAGGACTCTTTACAGTGCAGTTTATTGAATCATGTCCCTAACCCTGCCAGAGCACCCCGCTGAACATAGTATACAGATTACAATTGGAGCCACTGAATATTCACGTCAAAGACTCATTCTCTGAACATGAAGGAGCAACATTTCTTGAAATACCAACAACGTACTTTGGTTTCAAGTGAACACTTAGAGCACTGATTTACAACGTGACACTAATATGTTGTTATTTGTAAATCTTGTAATTCATTTGATTATCTCAGCGGTGATTCACATTGTTTATTTTTATGTTCATTTTCAAACTTATAAATGCACACAGGGTATGGGGAAACTGTTAGCACAGTACATTTTTAGTTGCAGGGCGATTGAATGGGAGGGTGCACTTTAAGAAACACAGCGAGGCGCAGAAACCACGTGATAAAGAAACGAACACAGGTGGGTGGAAGGGGTTATAAACCGTTATGTAGAGAGTTAAGAAAACTCAGCACGCAGTTGAAGGGAGATGAGGAAAGTGAGGTGGTTTAACATTCGGAACGTTGGAGCAGGTATGTTCCAGGATTGATGGTGGGTTTAGAAAGGCAGACGTGGGTTGCACTTTAGTAGATTGTTTACTTTAGTCTTATTATATTGGTCTCGAGCGCGAGGGTCACCGAGAGGGCACATTATGATCATGTGAAATGGGGCAGTCCTTATGGGCTAAGTTTAATAATACAGGACGGGGTAGCTAACAGCGCGCGCAAGAGTTAATACACACTGTTTAGTTGTAGCACAGATGAACTAGGAGAGACACTTGGATTATTTGGTTGTTGTTGCATTTTTACTAATGGAGCTTTTATTAATGGAGCGTTTATTAAAACCTGCTTTTAACATTGTAGATACCCCCGAAGAAGGTCAATTGGACCGAAATGCATTGGGTAGAAAGGATTGTTCTGGAACCTTGAAGTTTTAAGCAATTGCCTGTGATTAAGCCCGGATGGGCACTCTCAGAGTATTAAGATGCATAAAAATTTGAAAACTTCGTGTCTTTGACGTGATGGTGAAAAAACAATGAAAAAACGAGTAAAACATTGGAATATAACTTGGAATAAAAATTGGATGAACTTGGAGAAAATATGGATTATGTGTGAATATCATTTACATTTGTGCATATGGCTGTGCAACTCCTCTGTGGCACGGAGCACCCGTGCCCTTTACATAGACAATCACATACTTCACACAAAAGTTATATAGAAATTCCACTCCTGTACTTATCACGTTTCCACAGCTAAAAGCAAGGTTCACTCCCACACAGAGAATTCTGTGGTGCAGCAAGTTTCTTCTTTTAACCTCTTGGATGCTCATGACGAGCTCTGCTCGTCATGAGCCACGGCGCTCCGGTGCTCATGACGAGCTGAGCTCGTCATGACCGCGCCGGTTCCGTGGAACGCTCGCACGCTGGGCTGATTCCCCTGCTGTGCTGAACGTTCCATTGGAACGGGCGCGGTCAAGGCGAGCTCAGCTCGTCATGAGCACCGGAGCGCTGTGGCTCATGACGAGCTGACCTCGTCATGAGCATGGGGGTGCTGTATGCGCCCCCCGCCCCCCAGCACAGCGGGGGAATCCCGCTAGCGGCGAAGGGGTTAAATGCTGTTCAATACAGTTTGTATCTCATCTCACGTACTGCAAGCTGGCAAGTTTTTTTGTAATGCCTTTACCCAGCTAATATTAATACATTATTACACATCATCGACACTTCACTTGGCAACTCCTGAACGGTGCTACAGACTTTTATTTGTTGCGGTGTGATATTCCCGGGTTAGGCCCATGTAGCGAAGCAGCTAATTTCTTACATTGTCCTATTTTTCAGCCGTGACCTTTGCACATTATTGTGTGCGCCACAATGTTGGATTAGTTTCCATGAAACTGAACTTATTTACACATCTAGCTTCGCACAACATTATCACAATGCCCTGAGCATCATGTACAAGGTCTCTTCTCACACCGTGTACAAGTGTCATCTCTATCTTCATCCACGGGGCGACAGGGCTATCTACATCTCCATAACATCACTAATCTATAGGCACATGGCAAGGCTCTAATGCTTCAGCTGACACCGAGGGTCCTTACATGCTGAGACTTCATCACGCAGTGGTCTGACATCTCCGGAGGGGTGTCCATTTCGTGACTAAGACAGGGTCCTTCATTCTCTCCCACCAGGTAATGGGGTTGGATCATCCCTTTGGGGATTCTTGGCACTACACCTACACACACTCGAGGTTGACTTAGAATAGGTTTCGCATAGTAGGAGTATGTTCGATTACTGCCTTGTTTTATATGCCTGCATATATTCATTGTCAGCACCATGGTAGAACTATACATACTATTTACGGTTTTGTGCTTGTAATCACTTATATCTGCTTCTGTCTATTAATCGTTGCATCACATGTATTTTAAAAGGTTCTGTACTATTTCCACAATCCCTGAGGGGCCAGGGTTGTCCAGTTCAGTGGTTGCCAGAAACCATTCGCTCCCTGATAAGGTTAGTTGGCTTACGGTGGCACTGTGAGCCAACTGGTCTCTAGGTCAACATATCCTGTGATGGTGTTCAGAATCCGTCTGGGCACCAAGCCCCTAGTTTATGTTGTCCAACAAACGTGCAGATCCTAGGAATTAGTAGGAACTACAGAATATGGCGCCGCCAACATTGCCACCTGACTTGCCTGCCTTGACAGAACAGTCCCGGTAGGACTGCAATGATTAAACCACCTCCACGCTCTGCCACCATTCCACCGACGGGGACTACACTTCCCACAGTCCCTCACTGACACCTACCACTGCGTCATAGCGGAAGCGCCAGGAGGCGTTTTAAAAAACGTTCGTGGGCTCCCGCAGCACGGGACGCGCGAGGGCAGGCCCATCCGTGCCCGTCAGAGGCTGGGCTGGGACACCCCCCGGGCAGCTGCTATCAGCGTGTGCAAGGAGAAGAAAAAGAGCGGGTAAGCCACCTACCCCCCCCCCCCCACAGACTTGGAGGTATAGACTCAGTGGCGGTAACTAGCGGGCCCTGGCACAGTGCTACATGGTTAAGATGGCTTCAGACTTCATTTGTTCTGTCACATTTAAACTCTGGCCACAATAGAAAATTTTGGACTGTGGGGTGTCCCGTTAAAAACTGCGGACTGCTCTATTGCGGGTAGCAGGGAAAAAAAGGTATAAGTTACTCTGGGCAGTGCACTTCCTCTATTTACCTCTGGGGATAAACTGGATGTATGAATCAAGTATTAGGGAGTTGAAATATGGGGAAAAGGGTGGGCTCAAGCAGAAACAAAACTGGTCCTGTTCCTCCATTGCCACAAACAGCGATAGATAAAATGCTACAGAGGGCGATTGGGGTGGTCAATACAGAAATCAAATTAACAGAGCAGAGGCTGTCACTCACTTCGGATATATTTATACAAACACTGGATCCACCCACACCAGTAGCTACGCCTCAACCACCAGAGGTTATACAAATCAAGACGCCCACCCAGGACATTCCCCCCAAAAAAGTCTTGCGCAAGGGTAGATCAGCTATAACTGCCCCCAAGAATGGTAAACGCAAGTCAACTGTTGAGGCTGGCCCCAGGGAAAAAAAACCCTGTGGGGAGAATGTGGTCATGGAGGATAATAGTATAGGGCATGATCCTGAAGAGGTTACACACCAACCCGCCACTGGAGACACTTTTTATCCACCATGGGCACGCGACCTAATGGTCGCTTTACATGACAAAGTGAGGGACACACTTAGAACTGAATTAGCCCCTCTAATCATTAGATTAGATAAACTTGAGAAAGCGATGGCAATGGGTGGTGAGGGAATTGCCGCACAGCCTAACTCTACCACAAAGAATACAAGGGGAGGGATGGGAAGTGGCGGAGATGGGGTCACTCTGCCATTAAGACATGCAGTAGGGGGAGAACGTACCATAGAGGGTCCATCTAATATATCCGATGGTGGGACAGGAAGAAGTAGACAGGCGAAGAATAATGACAACCCCAATGAGGTCCTGAGAATAGAGTGTAGTCCCCCCTTTGCAAGACGCAGCAATAGTTCTAATCTACCAACACTGAGCACTAATAACAACAAGAGGGGGCAGGTAGAGCATGTTCACCAAGTTGCTGGGAGTATTCCTGGTGAATCTAACTTACCCCACATAAATCTCCCCCCGGCATGTGCCCCATATGTTGACACATTGACAGGAACTCCACCAATTGCACCCAATGTGAAAGAGACCCCACTCGAACTTAGAAATAAATGCCTGTTTTGGCTTGCAAGATATAAATGATTTGAGCATGCCAGAGCAGGGGAAATAATTATGGTGCATAGAGTAGGGTGGGTGGGAACACGCAGGAAATTAGAACCAGGGTAGTGTATCATCATCAACTTTAAAAGTCCTAATTCTGTCAGAAATCTACTCCACACTCCAACCAACCAGCAGAATGCCCCAACAGGTATTAGTCTCCGATCCCTAGATTTCTTCTATCCTCAGCAACACAAAATACCAACAGATAGTGTGATCGTAAAGGAGAGAAGATGGAACCTGTATAGATCAGGGTGAACAACAGGTATGAAGGCCTGGAGGAGGTGTACTGACTGGGAGGGGAGTACCAGGATAGGGAAAACCCCAAGATCCTGCGGCAGACACAGAGGGTAGCAGTGGACTTCTGTGGGCCCTTTTTAGTTGGGGGGAGTTGTGCAGATGGTGCTCCATCTTCTGGTTTACCATCTAGGATTACGCAGGAAGGGGGAGCCCTGGATGCATCATCTTTAGTAGCCCTCATGGACTCCTCTGGAGAATTGGCTGGTGCAGATGGCAATCATTCTGGATTGCATTCTGATGATATGCTGGCCCTGTGTGATAGGGGCATAGAGGTACAGCGGAGAGCCTGTGCACAGGGCGATAGTATCCGAATTCTGTCCTGGAATCTGGCTGGAATTAAGAATAAATTGCCCTGCCCTGACTGGGGATGTTTTGTAGACAATTATGATGTCTGCTTATTCCAGGAGACGTGGGCCCGGGAAGAATATCAGAGAGCAGGTTTTGCTCCCTTTAACATCTTGGCTACTACGAAGGGGAGGGGGAGACCGTCAGGTGGTCTAACCATCTGGGTGGGCACACACCTTGGCGTTAAAGCCGAGCAGATTCCATCTAATACCGACGACGTGCAATGTGTTCTCCTAACACTTGCCTCAAAGCTACAATTAGCCCTAATTAATGTTTATTCCAGACCTGTGCATAATGGGCAAGAATCAGGTGCTATAGAGGACTTGGGACATCTATACCAACTTTGGTTCCAGCAGTTCTATTGATTATAGGAGGCGATTTTAACTGCCAGTTCGAGCCTCTTATTTATCCAACTTTAGATGGGCCCACTGAGGAGGACCACTATTGGTCGATACCCGATCCACAGATTCCACCAGTCAAAGTTTGATGCCACTGGTCTTGCAACTCAACTCTCTTACCCTGGGACTCTCATTGAGGGCATGCAATGGGAGGACTAAATCTGATAGACCGGGTCAGTTTACTTTTAATAGAGAAGGGCAGAATTTGTTGCTTGATTATATTCTGGTTGAAACTAGAACTTGGAATAGGGCCCTCGACTTCCATGTCCATCTGAGGCAAGATAGCGACCATAATGCTCTAGTAATGACCTTAAAAGCAGGGAGTATGGGTTTGTCAAACCCCCTACCAGCGCTTAATAGAGAGCAAAATGAGCTAATATTATCTAACAATAGGCGGAGAGTGAGATGGTGTCATATTCAGAAATCCCTACCTAAATTGGCCAATATATATCAGCAGGCATTACCATTATTAATTGAAATGGGGGAGGTAGGAGGAGGTGACCCCCAAACAGGGTTACAGGACAGGCCTCTAAAAATCCATGAGCAGCTGACGGCAAAATTGCTTGACGCATTCTACCCGGTGGGAAAGCTAAGGGAAAACAATCACTCCAAGTATCCTTGGTTGCCGTAAAGCTAAACTGGGCCTGCTAAATGCAGTGAAGGTAAAGGATAGGCTAGCAATTAAGCAGTGTAGGGCAAGGTATAAGTGGACTATCAAAACAGAAAAGAAAAATTGGGAAGCGGAGAAGTGGGAAGCGCTTAGGATTGCCCTGAATGATAAAGATTTAAAAACATTTTGGGCAATAATAAGTTCTGGGGATAGGGGAGGGCGACCTGCCCTAGAACCCTACATAACGCCCAAGTTTGGGAAGCACACTTTGGGGCACTATATGCTGATCAGAGTGAAGTGGGTGCTTTTATTACCTCTCTGAAGCCCTTCCACAAGTACCGATTGGAAGGTGCGTGGGAGATTACCCTGGGTGAAGTAGAATTTGCCATTGCTAAATTGCAACCCAACAAAGCACCTGGCCTAGATAAGTTACCCGGGGATCTCTTTCGGACGGAACCGAAAATCTGGGCCCCGTACTTGTGTGCCCTGTTTAATGCCATCTTGAAGGGCATGGATCCCCGGACACCTGGCGTGGGGCCGAGATAGTCCCCATACATAAAAAAGGTTGCCCTCTCCTACCCTCAAACTATAGGCCCATTAGCCTAATAGATACTACCCAAAAACATATGGGACGGGTCATTCTGGATAGAATACAGGGTTGGATAGAGGAGATGGAGATACTAAGTCCTTATCAGGCAGGCTTCAGGTCGAGTACATCAACCGTCGACCAGATATTTAGACTTCAGCTGCTTTACTGGAAGACGGTGAGTATAGAGGGTGGCAGCCTCTATCTCAAATTCGTCGACCTGAAGTCTGCCATTGACTTAGTTCCCAGGGAAAAACTATGGAAAGTATTATGCGACCTTGGGATCCCACCTTACCTCCTTGATGTGATAGTGAGGCTACACTCAGTGACTTATGCTCAAGTAAGATGTGGAAAGTATGGGGAACTCTCTGCACGCTTCCCTGTCAAAAAGGGGTACGTCAGGGGTGCGTGCTTGCCCCTACCCTATTCTGCCTTTACATCAACGGGCTAGTTGAACATCTAATTAGTGTCAAAGATAGCGATGCACCAAGGCTAGCTTCAGGGAAGGTGCCTGTGTTGATGTTTGCGGACGACACTTTGTTGCTGTCCAAAACATCAACAGGCATACAACACATTTTGGATGGTTTTGCAGAATTTTGCAATTTGAGGGGCTTGGAGATCAATCTAACTAAGACCAAATTTATGATCTTCAATCCCCCTAAAACCACCTGTCCAAACCCCTCTCTAGCGGGCACACCGCTGGAGAGAGGGAGGACATTTGAGTACCTGGGTATTATATTATCGGAACATCTCGAGTGGGAAACTCAACTAGCCAAGGCAAGTCTGAACTTAACACAGACAGTGGGGGGGGGAGTATGAAAATGCATAGAACTGCTACGTTCAAGCCAGCTGCCCCTGTTATTGAAATGTATAAAGTTCAGGCAAGGGGGGCTACCTGTACGGGGCTGAACTGTGGGGGCACTGTAGGCCCTCTAACCTCATGAAAATAGAACACAACTTCATGAGGCAATTGGTGGTCCTCCCTCGTAGCACCCCCTTAGTCCCCCTTCGTATGGATTTGGGTTTGCAACCCATTGATGAAGATATCGCCATAAGGCCTATTACATTTTGGCGTAGGCTTTGGGTGACACCAGAGTTGTCTTACTACAGAGCTGAACTTAGGGAGGTTCAGTCTAGCCTAACTAATAAGAAAATACCGAAGGGATGGCTGTACTAAGATAGGTAGACAGGATCTCTGGAAAACGCCCGAGTTAGCATGCCCACTAATAGCCAGGTTAGATCTTGTGCGGCTTATTAGGCACTATAATCTGATAACCCTCCAAGAAAGGGCCACTGGTGGTCGGCTGACACTAGAGTCTTCAAGTAAAGGCCGAATACAGAAAAGAACAGTGACTGGATGTGATTTATCCCCCTCTGGCTAGGAAACTCTACATCCAATTTAGAATGGGGACCCTTCCACTAATGACGCTTACCAGTAAATGCGACATAGAAAACAAGGAAGAATGCCCGGCGTGTAAATATAGGGCAGAGTCTGAAATTCATGTGCTTTTTCTCTGCCCTGCATATTCTGTATCACGCAAGCGATGTATAGCCCCAATATGCAGAAACCTAGGGTTCAGGCACTGCCAAGAGGCCTATAGGATACTAAAATACGATACCTATCCCCCGATTGTTTTTGCGGTTTCGCGCTTCTTGAATGGTATGTGGCATAAGCGCAGGGGCTTTTTGAAGTGACTGTGTGGAGAATTTTATGTATGTCCTTCTTTAACAAATTCGTCTAGGTTTACTTAATGGGGACATTTGCACTACTTCTCAATTTTACTATTCATTTTAACCCAATAATCACCAGCCCTAAATGAATTTTACAATCGCTATTTACTTGATTTTAGGATAATGGTTAGCCAATATTTTTATACTGTAACACATGTAGATATATGATTGTACTGTCTACCGTTACCAACTTTTTACTCTGTCTCATTGTTGTTTTTATGATTGTAATAATGTACTTTTATGGCCCGAGCTGGCCGAAATAAAGTTATTAACTGAACTGAACTTATTTAACGGTCAATCTGAGTAGGTCATTTGTGCTTTTGGGAAGGGAAATAAATCCGCCTCAGCTGAGTAGGTATACCCTACATATTGGCTGTAGGTTTTTCAGGCTTCGAGGATTAAACGTTTCCCACATTGTGCATACCATATCTCTATAATTATTTTTAAATATCCTTTTTTAACAATGACCAAGCAAGAAGGTGAGGACATTGAAGAGCAGGTAGTTTCTCTAAATATTACTGAACATTGCAGACAGACAGTTACTATGAATGTTTTACGCCATGGCTTCCCGGCAATGGGTGGAGATGTTACCTTCGTGGTTGATCAGCCAACATATAATTGTTCACAAGGAACTCATTTGAACAGAAAAAATTACAATTACGCACAGAGTGTCATTTCCTTGCCTCCAAATTAGAATTATAGTTAGAGCGGTGAATTATATCCTTCTCACACTATTCTTGCTAAGGTTATGATAATGAATCAATCAAAGTTTGAAATTGAAGCCCACAAATAACAAAATTTCCACTTCAGCTGAACATGGGGGTAACTTTTGTTATTCAAAAGACAATCATTGGAGAAAGGAAGAACACATTTACTATGTATTCACACTATATACAAGATAGAAAAGTGACTGGTGTGCCCCAGTGTAGTGACCATAACCAACAGTGATGTATTATACAGTGACTGGTAAAAAGAAGCAGTTGGTTATTGGAGTAATTAGAGAGGTTCCTTTTGGGCTAAGGTTTTAATCAACTTGGTAGAAATTATTTCTAATGTTCTAGGACTCTCCCTTCTTTTGTAGCCGACGACTTTCGACCCTCTCATGATAGGGGGTCTCTTCAGGACAGGGGGTTCTGGGGACTGTAAAGGGACAGTTATTAAAATGACGAAGGTCTAAGGTGAGCTGTGAGTAGGAAAAATAACCTAAAGTGGGCTTACCCTAGGCACTCACATATGGCCGAAGGTGTTGAATAATTCTTCCGAGGGTAGGTAGTCAAAAGATAATGACCTAGTGGAACATAGGTGCAAGTAAGAATACATATAATTTCGGACTGTGGGATTGAATCCATCACACAGCTGAATGAGCTTACCCTATTATAATCCTTGCGGACTCCGTCAAGGAATCCGTACAACGTTGTAATTTGATGAATCTGGTATAACAGGTACCTATCAATAAAGTGCCCTATTTAGGTTGATATTGATAATGATAATGTACAATATATGAGGACAACGCTTCCTGACCTCACCAGGAGACAGACACGCTGGTCTGGTAGGTAAAGGGCACTGGTCACCCTGTAGATTAATAATAATTCCCTTGTGCTGTAAATAGCCAAGTGGGTAATGGGCACTGGTCACCTAGGAAAACTAAATTAATCCCCTCGTGCTGTTCAGGTGTCGTATATTGGCTGATCAGCTATACCCAGTTCACAGGGACATATGGGCTGCTCTTGTTTTTGTTAACCTTCGTGGTTGAGGCACATGAAGCATTCAGAACAGAGGTATTGTACTCTTGGGTTAAATTCCCACCTGCATATGCCAGCACACAGTTGTTTCACACCTACATTGAAGATGAACCATAAGAATATTTTCTATTGGTGGACCTAGAAGTCCCGTTAACTTACCAAGAGCATATTAATTGGTTTAAAGGTGCCCTACCCCATATCACAGAACACCTGAGACTCGGCCCTCTCAGTAAAGAAGGAGCAACCTGGCTGGTCTTAGCTTCTTATACACCGTATCCAGACATTGCTACCCTACCAGCAGCAGGAATGAGTACACGAGTAGAGGGGCTTTAGAAAGCCAACTTTCCAGCGGCCCTCCGACAAATTGAAAAAGACCGTCAGAGTTGGAAGCCCTTGTTCATATCATGGCTTGGCCTCATTCATGTGATCAAGATGATACTACTGCCCAAACAATTATACTTATTTCAAGCCTTGCCTATTGACCTAGACCCAACCTTTCTCCCTAGAATTAAATCATTACTCACACAGTTCATATGGCAACGAGGATGGATCGCCTAACCTTTCACATTCTGCGACACCCTAGAGCTAAAGGTGGTGTGGGCTTACCAGACATTGGGCTGTATTATAAAGCGACCCAACTACGAATCATGACAGAATGGTTTAAAAGGGAATCAGGGAAGCATTGACTCCATATGGATAGAGGAGTGGCAGGGAGGACAATATGGAACCTAATTTGGAAGCCCAAGTAAGATCGCCCTATGAACGCATACATTATTACCACCACCCGCACAGTATTGAGAGTATGGGACTCGGTGTTGGGGGTGAAGGATGGACCACGTTCCCCTCTCCATACACCGTGATACATTTTAATCCAGCCTTCCTGCCGGCTCTCCATGAAGGCCCATTCGATACTTGGAGAGAAGGCGGCTGCCTCATGCTCGATCACTTATTCCACAATCACGACATCCTCACTTTTGATAGCTGCAAACGGGATTTCCAACTAAAACCAGAAGAACACTTCCACTACCTTCAACTTCGTCACTGGGCACTCACCCCCCACATACAGGATCAAGCTACACGGGAGAAAACGGGGTTTGAGAAATACGTTAGAACAGTGAGCTCCATGAAAGGCGTGGTATCTTTTCTTTATAATTACTTGCTCTCCAACACACACTCCTCTCAACCACATTACATGTTTATGTGGGAGGGGATAATACAGCGCGATATTCAGGATAGAGAATGGACGGCACTATGGTCTAAAGTATCTAAGTTCAATCATTCTTCGGAACTTAGAGAAGCACATTTCAAAACAATGATGGACTAGTACTTAGCCCCTCCAAACTCATAAGAATCTTTCTGAACACGACTGACCGATGCTGAAGGAGCTGTGGGCTTCTAGGAGATTTCCAACATATTTGGTGGGCCTGTCCCGCCATCCGTCCGTTCTGGGAGGAAATTCTGGCCCAAATTAAAACCATACTAGGCTACCCTATCCCGACCACTATGGCGAGTGTCCTTTTGGGTCTTCGGGATCCTTCCCCCGAACACCAGACCAGGGCCGATAAAGCAATTATGTGGTCCTGCATAGGCGCAGCAAAGATAACCATTACAGCAGCTTGGAAGAAGAAATCTGCCCTATCCCTCTCCATCTTAGGTTGGATGGCAGATATATTCCGCGACGATTACAAGGAGTTCGAATATAAATGGGGTCCCTCAGTCACTTTCCTCACAAAGGGTCAGCGGTTTGCCCCCCATCGATAAGAGACATGCACCTATTTCAATTTTAATAATTAACACTGTTACCTCACTGGCCAGGAAAAAGACCTACAATTAGTCACCAACAACCACCTTGTTCCGGGAGGGGAGGAGGAGGGTCAGGGTTTAGAGGGTTTTTTAGGTTTGGGTAGAGTAGATTATATTTTTCTATGGAACGCCTTCCCGCTTGGAAGGTCCGAATGTACAACGGTCACAACGCAGTTGGTTTTGAGTACTTACTCAGGGGCACCTACTATGCACAACTCGATAGAACCTTTCCATTAGCAGCCAGATACGACAATATCTATACCATACCCTGTAACTGGGTATCTTGTATCTTGTGACACTGTGTATTGTATTTTATAATTCAGATGTACCAATTATTGTGACCATGATGATACCTGCATATCTTTTTCCTTTTGTCTTTCTACAAAATGCCAATAAACAAATGTTTTACAAAAAAAATATTATTTAGTTATATTTATTTTCTAGAACCAACCAAGCCTACCACAGGTAAGTGTAAATGGTACTTTTCAAGGCAGGTTGAATGAAAATTACTTTGTTACAGGTTTGTAAATACTTTGAATTCAGAGGAAATTGCTGCTAGATTACTTTTCAGATTGCTTTAAGGGTTACTTTTTCTACATAGTGTGATATGCCTAGATATCACACTGGGACATTTCCTAGAGAAAATGTAAGTAAAGCAGTTCTTAGATATATGCTGTTTTTCAAGTTCCCATACAAAACCGACTCCACACTTAGACCAATTTTCACAAGAAAGCAGTCAATGCAGTCCTATGGGAGGAAATGTGGTTATCGGTTTCAAGGTACGTTCTTTGTTTTGGGAGTTGGTTTTCTGGGTTTAGAACCATGTTCCCCCAGGGTCAAGAATGCACTCTCAAATCACCTTCAGTGGCACGTGTAGGGAACAGGATTATTCCTGTCCTCCTATACGCGGACGATGCCGTGCTTCTTTCCCGTACGGCTATAGGCCTCCAGAGACTGTTAGATGCTTTTGGAGCGCATACGAAATCTCTGTACTTGGTAGTGAATATGTCCAAATCTCATGTAATGACAGCTGGTTGCCATAACAGAAAAGTTAAGACCTTTTTCTGTAATGGGGCTTCGGTATCTAAAGTGTCCTCATTTACATACCTGGGGGTGTTATTTAATGAAAAGGGGTCCTGGGTTCCCCAATTTAGAGCAAAGAAAAATGAGGTGGTTAGATCGACATCAGCCTTAGTGGGGTTCTCCCAGAGGTTGGGAGCACGGCCTTTTGATGCAATTCTTGCTATTTATAGATCCAAGTGTCTGACTATCGCCACATATGACGCTGCCATTTGGGGCTATAAGTATTTACGAGGAGTACAATTGGCTAAAAATAAGTTTTTACGCACCCTTTTGTCGGTACCTCAATCTACCCCGATTTTTTCCATTCATCAGGAATTAGGCCAGGGGTATGTGACTGACCAGCTGAGATTGGCCCCTCTAGTATGTTGGATTAAAACTTGGCTTAATCCTGAGATAACATTGAATCATTACATTTTAAGGGACTGTATTGCTCTAGATGAGGCCAGGAGAATTCTGTTTTTTTTTTTTTTTTTTTTTTTTAAAACAAAAGACAGCTATTTTACTCAGTCAATACGTGCATAATTAGTTTCACCAGATTGTAGAGAAAAGAAGAGACGGCGTGTTCAATAAAAGGTGTTATTTATTGATCAGTCTCTTTTCTCATACAAGAGAAATGAATCGCTACAAGTGCAATACTTAAGGTTAAGTAGAATGCATATAATAAAAGCAAGATTATAAAATAATACTGTAAAAGCATTGATATGGTTTCTTAGCCATATGATACTTTAAAATGGATAAAAGATATACATACATATATACATTGACTAATCGTACTCAACTGGTGCTTCTAACTACGCCTACCCCGGTGTACCTGACCTAAGCCTAATACGTGGGAGGGAGTAAGTAAGTAGCAGTTTAAGTTAAGTTTGTTTTGCCAAGAATCTGACTCAAGAATTCTCTGTGAGGGGTTAGTCAGTTCAGTACCTGGGATTTAGAAGGTAGGAGGGCTGGTATCCCAGTTACCCGCGAGGGCAAGCTGGAAACGCTGGAGGCTGGATTTCTCGGCAGGAGAAAAGACAGCGTCTTCCTCAGCGCGTCAAAAGGGAGGGGCAGCGTCCGTGGGCTCTCTGCATCAGCTGGGCTCTCCGGCAAGTATCGCTGCTCCAAGCTCATCACCACCGTGTCCTTGCTTAGGGCAGCGTCGGTATATTTATACCTGAAAGGTGCCGGGTTTGACGTAAGGATGGACATAAGACGTCAATAAGGATGTCATTAAGAACTGGTCGTTCTTACATTCTTTACAGGAGTTCTCGAACGAAATCAAAACAATAGCAGCGGGGGATTTCCCAGGTTTGCTGGAGGCTTGGTTTGTTTAGAGAACTCGGTATGCTTTCTAGGGGGCTGGAGGAATAGTGCTTGCTCAATGTGACAGCATGCGCTATGACTTAATCTGAAGACGGGTTTCTGTACCGTTGTATGGTTATTAGTGAATTATAACCGGACAAGGGTCAGAAATAGGAGTATCGATACAGGTCCCTAGATAAACATACTACACCCACTCCACGCATTTATGTCCATATTTACTAACCTAAGCAATAGTAAACATAACTAATAGTGCATGTGTATACCGAACCACCCCAAAATTCATTTTTTGCATTTGAAAAATGGCATTGCGAAATATACGAAAATGAGTATAGGTTATAGGTACTGTATGCATTCAAGCAGTGTAATCATTCAAGAAAAGATGCACATTTATATCAGCATGAATGATTTGGGAAAATAACACATGAAATGGCTCTTAATACAGAAGAAAAAAGTGCGAGACCACTTCATCACATATAAATACAATTACTTGTAAATAAGCTAGAGGTTGAGGTAATGTATTGTCTCTAGAGTTCCTAAAAATAGAAGCTCTGTTCTCTAAGAATAGTTCTACTTTAAGCAGAAGATAAGTGCCAAAAAGGTAAATATTTTGGATTTGGGAAAAAAGTTTTCGTTTTCAGGGGAAGAAGGAAAAAAGTTCTCAGTGGCTTTGTTTTCCAAAGCTGAAGGCCAAATTCAGAGTTCAGGGAACGCTGTGTGCACGGTTGCTTAAAGTCACTGTCTCTGTTCTGGTGAAAACATCATTTCAGACAGACTCTCAAAAAAACAGTCTACTGCGTCAGGTGAAAGTTCGACCAAGTTGGAAAATGTGACTATCATGCAGTCATGCGCATGTTCGCTTTCAGTGATGTTTCGATCAGCATTGCTTACAGAAGGTCGTACCTGGTTGATGCTGCTCTCATCCTGTACTTCACAACCCTTCAATCGTAGTGGTGAAGTCTCCACGAATGACGTCATCAGGATAGGTAGCCGCTGGGGACAGCACAATGCATGAGCCTTTACTGGACCCAACAACGTATCTGCATCCAATGGTACTTCTGATTGTAGTGTAAGACAGGTGTCCAACACGCATTCTTCGCCGCATAGCATGCATCTCAATACAGGTAAGACACAATTCTGCCATATGGGTCTGAACGAAAGAAACCAGGTCATATTCAGATCTCTTAGCCGGGCTAATCCAAGGACTTTAGTTATGCGGTCCCGATAGCGTATAGCTAGGATCGTTTCTTCCATTGTTGCTGGAGTCTTGTCTGTGACATGGCTTGCCATAGCGAAGCAGGAGTAGCAAAAATAAAATGCCTGCTACGAGCCCCAACAGGAGTGGAAGTCCGCCAAAGATGGAATGGACGAAATTAGGAAAAATACCCAGGACTGCTTTGAATGGCGTTAACAGCCCCGAAAACACGGTCTTAAATACAGTCACGATACCATTTGTATCAGAAATATTTAAGATTTCGCTTAGCATTTCTGCGAAGTGTAGGGTGGAAATTTGTTGATAACAATGAATGTATCTCTCCCGTTGTCCTTGCAACTTGGAGATCATACGTTTCTTTTGATGACGTCAAGTGAACTGGCGTCGGTAGGAGCACAGTCTTCATTCTGCTTAAAGTATCAATTCGAATAGAAGAGATTTTCAAACTGGGCCAAATTTTTCCCTCCCTGTCTGGAGTGTCATTCGGAAACAATACTCTTTCACAGCAAGTGACCATGGAGCTCACACTTACTAGATAAGGTTTTCCTGGCAGCAAGCCACAACATCTGTGATCTACAATTAGAATATAACTCCCGTTAGAAAGTCTTCTAAAGAATGGTTCTATTTGTGTTGCAGGTGTGCCGAGCTGGTGACATGAAAGGTTATTTGAAGTTCCTTCACAGGCCCCATGTAAACTTATACCCTGACACAGAAGTATACCACTTAGTGATTTTTCACAATTATTACCACTAAGAAATACACTCTGTCCTGTATTACTGTAACATGTGTGTGTATAAGGTAAGTTCCATGTTGACTTAATGTATCCTTTACCCAACCTTTCATACTGGCCTGCCTGTATATATTTTTGGCAGTATCGAAATTGGAAAGTCGTTATCGGAATAGTTATGATTCCATGTACTATCCATTCGATGACAGGTCGTTCTGACATTGTCAATGGTAATCTCTCAAGTTTTTCAATGTTCAGAATTGTATACTCTGCACCCTTTTGTGCCAAGCTGATTTGTGTATCAGTAAGGTTAAAGATACCGGATAATGACGTTGTGTTGATTAAACGCCAAGGCACGTAGCCTGAACGCAGATTTTGTAACGTCCAGCCAAGCTGTACAATAGAACGCAGTTGTGACTGACCGTGTTGCAACATCAGTAAGTCTTGCTCTATTACATCGATTGCAGATGATACAATACTGTCCAGTGAATATATTCTGGAAGACAGAGTCATTAACCCATTGTCCACAACAGAAAGTGATTTTTCCAAATTAACACGGTCAATTTCCCGTATTTTCTCTGCTGTTTCAATTTGAGTTACTTTCCAAGCTTCGTTGTAAGCTGCATATATAGAGGCCACTATGAAACGTTTTTGACGCTGTTTGCGTGGTCCCATAATGAAATCACGCAAGTCAGCACCTTCTTTAAGTAAGTGTTGCTTAATTTCTACCAGTGTGAATGTATGTAGCCATTCGAGGCAGAGTTTTCCCTACACTGTAAGTAGTTACAATCCATGGATGTTGTCTCTGGGAGTATCTAGGGTCTGGCCTGGTCAATGTGAACCCCTGTATTTTGTTCAGGAATCTATCTTGACAGTTATTTGTGTCTGTGGGCCAGATCAACCATTTTTTCCAATCAGGATGTGTTCTGTTTTGGTTTAAAATATGGGATACGTCTATTTCAACATCTGTAGTGCTATTACTGTCAGGTGTTGGTTTTGGAATAGACGGTTTGTTCAAGTCTTTAATTTTGGCTAGGCCAAGACCGGTAGTCTGTTGAATTGTATCATTCAAAAATATAATTTGTTCTGGGATCATGCAGGCTCTAAATAATGATTCTATACCTTGCACTTGCCAATCTTTTGTACCCCAGATTGTTTTCGTTTCAATATTATTGTTCCAGAAATCAAAACCGAATGTTTTCATTTTTTCAAAAAATGTCTCTGAATAGATTAATTTTGTGTTCATAAGCATGGTTTTCATTCCTGTCTTATTTAACAATTTGAAATAAAATGTTTCTGCATTACTTGTGTTAAACCCTGAGAAGTATGAAACTTTTTCATAAAATGTTGTTGAACTGCCTTTTGGTGGAGTTGCACAATGTTCCCATTGGTTATAATTAAAAACATTTCTAGGTTGAGCAGATTTATGCAGATAATGGTGAACATAGTGGTTGTAACAAAATATCTGGTCATAATTAGATGAACCTTGCAAATAATCATGTTCTGTAAATTTAGCTGACATCACTAGATCTGACATCATATCATTAATACTTTCAAAGTCCCAATCATCAGCGAATGTGCTTGGTTTTACAAAGTCACTTAATGAAATCTTGAATTGATAGTTCAGGAGCTCAACCGGGCCATAGATTTCGTAATCAGTTTTGTCCCATGCTACCCCACCGGGTATAGGATTGGCTGTGAAGTTTACTGAAGAAAGTTCTCTTTTCTCGATGTGTGAAGACTTGTGTGGTTTCAGGACCAAGTTGATTTTCTGACTTGCTGTGTCCATTGTAACATATTTTCCCTCAATGAAATGTCCCAAGCATAGTACCATGATGAGCCAAAGTATGATGATGAATACACCTAGTGCCACCCAAAATTCAATCCATGGAGAAATCAGATAGGTTTCTTTTAGTTGATGAAAGAGTTCCTTTGCTTTGTCTTTAAAAGTTTTTGATGTTGTTGGCTGTTCTTCAGGTTCACTTGGATCCTCAGAAAAATCATCGAAGTTGATGAAGTAGCCTGATGCTGTTCTGTCAATTGTTTCAATTGCTTCTGGATTCCTTTTTGCTTTTGGAATTTGCTTTGTTTCATTAGCATAGTCTGTGGTTACATCATTGTAGACTGGTGTTTCTTGATGTAAGAATTTGATTTGGGTTTCAAGAGGTTTAAGTTCCATGGCTTTGTTGCATAGTCCTTGTTGATTCACTGTAGGTTTATCAAAGGTGATTAGTCTCTCAGTTTGAACCTCTGTATTTGTAGCAAACTTTGGTGTTCTACTACTTCTTGGGAGTCCACTTGGCCTACTACTTGTTATCGGCCACATGATTGTGGTTTAACCAGGTCGATGGATACAACTCTGTTCTCCTTTTTACCAGCAAGGGGCGGTAATACTACTGATCTTGTCCCGTTGATAGCCAAGACAGGTACTGCTTTTCTGTAAGAAGGCCCAAATTCCTTCTTTACCGCGATCTTCTCTCTGACCAGATCCCCGATTTTTGGAATCCAGACAGGCCTTGCTGGGACAGGTGGTTTCTCTTCAGTGGTTGTTGGCTGTTTCAACTTTATGTTGCTCAGGTCTTTTCTTGTTTCGTTTAAGTCCTGTAAAATAGCCAAACGATCTTTGATATCAAAGCATTTTTCTTTCACCACTGAAGTTTGACTATCGAGGTCCTGGATTAACATTCTAGTCCCAAACAATAGTTCGTACGGACTGAGACCTCTCAGAGAATTTCTTGGCAGATTATTAAGACTACGTTGGACACTTATTAAATGTTTGACCCACCCAGCTCCCGAACCTAATACCTTTGCTGTTATAGATTGCTTTATGTCACGGTTTTTTTCTTTCCACAATTCCGTTTCCCTCAGGATGAAAGGGACAAGAGTACCGCAATGCAATGCCCATGCTGGTCATGGCCTCCTTATAAGCTCGAGAGCTAAAAGCGGGACCCTGGTCAGAATGTAGCATGCCAATTGCGAATGTGCCGATAAAGACTCGCAAATCTTTTATAACAGTTCTGGCGTCAGCCGAGCGCTGGGGCCACATCCAAATGAATCTCGTGCATGAATCCACTGCGACCATGATATATTTATAGTTGCCGTCCCTTTGTAAGGAAAGGGGGTGGTGATGAACAGAGTGCCTGAATTAAGCAGACCACTCTTACCCAGTCCAAAGATCAGGGCTTGATCCATCACCGTTTTTTAGCTCACTGCACCATCCCAGCTCAGAACTTGAGATAAATAACGAGAGGGACGTGTATCAATATCTTGATATTTATCAGGTTTCTTTAAATTATCCCTATTTCTAAGGTTGTATCTTTTCTCAGAGGGCTCCCTTTGGGGAGACTTGTGTCCTTGGTCCGGAGATCTTTCTCTGGACTGGAATCTTTTTTCTTTGGGAGTGGATTGTTTATTTCCATCCCAGCTCTTTTTTGGAGTGTTTAGATTATTTTTAATAAATACCTTTTCAGGATTTTCAGTTAGTTGGGGTTTCACTGGTTTCCCACCCAAACTATCTCTTCCTAGTTCTTCATAGGATTTTTCTATGATTCTGGCAAGTTCAAATGGTTGGTCTGCTATATCTGTTTCGGATCGCCACAGATGCTGCTTCCCCTTTTATGCTGGCTAGTAATATTGCCGAGACCTGCTTGAAGTCTTTCAGTAATTTCATACCCAGAGTTAAGGCAGGTTCTGGACCGTATTCATTTTGAATCTGTTTTAGCACATCTGGTATTACCGGCATGGACGGAACACCATGTGTTTTTGTGTAAATGGAAGCAAAGACTGTGCCCCAAGTGTCACAGTCCTCCACATGTGGTGCGATCCCCATTGGGAGACAGATACTCAGAATTCTGTGTTTCTCAACAGGGGTAGTATCCGGAAATACTGCCTCTATTTGAATGATTTTTTGTGCTAACCAGAATGGAATTTGTTCCCGTTTAATGGGTACTTTGCCTAGACAGGACTGTATGTTCTGTGGTGTGATTTTATTTGTGTTCCCCTGATGAGGGGTCAGCTGTGGAATTTTAATAGCTGGTTGGACTGTTGAAGTCTGCATTACATATTGGACTAATTGTCTGTGTATTTTAATCAGTTGTTTTAGCTGTGCTAAAAGATCTGGTATTGACATTTTTTCAATGTCTGGATGTGGTGTGTATCCGGCTAGAACCGGCCACGTTGCTCCTGGTCTTCCTAGTGGACCGAGCCTGGTGATGTGATCATTATGTTTTAGGGCGCCTTTAAACCAGAGCAGGTGCTCTTGGTATTTTAATGGTATTTCCACCTCCTCGAAAGGAGTGTACTCATCCGGTGGTTCCTCTATTTTGTAATAGTGGAACTCCTTTGTTACAGCGTTTGCCGCTGGAAAGTTTATCCATGAATAGAATACCTCTGTCTGCTGATATTCATGTGCCTCAATTACGAATATGACTGTACCACCTCTCGATGTCAGTCCATTTTCTATAAGTTTTAAAGTTATAGTTTTTCTTATGTTTTCCGGGATGATGATTGCACCCGGTTCATTTTCATTAAACCCTGTAACATCGAAACCCCGTTGATCTGCATTTACTGCAGTTTCACCGGTTTCGTTGTTGTCGCCGTTAGTTGACATTGCTTTAATGAGAGTTTGCAGAGCAGGTTTCCAAGGATTAGGTGCACAATATTTTGGAACACTGTATCCTTCAACGTTGAATAAACCAAAAAAACCATACATAGGAGTCTCCTCCTACTAAGTTTGGCGGATTTTTAACCTTTGACCCACTCCAGACGTCTTTGGAGTATTTATGGGAGAAAGGGTCTGTGTGAAAAAGCACGACTGAGTTACTCTAATGCCTTGCGTTAGATTTATCGCTTACCAAACGTTGGGCCCCATGTAGTGTAGTTCCTATTATCCCAATAGGCTCTGCGCATTGGAATAATATCTTCAATAGTATAGACATAGGACAGAGGTTAACTAGGTCTTCTACTGACGATATTAGACTTAAGTTTTGTGTGCCAGCTAGCTCAGAGTTCACTAGAAACTTTCTCGAATAGCCGAGGAGGAGTTTAACCTCCCTGGATAGACAAGAAGGGATTTAGTTTCTGACAACCATAGAACATGACAACTTTGCTCTCCCTGATCAAGAGTGTATCTCTTGAGTCGTGTGAAAACAAAAGACAGCTATTTTACTCAGTCAATACGTGCATACTTAGTTTCACCAGATTGTAGAGAAAAGAAGAGACGGGCGTGTTCAATAAAAGGTGTTATTTATTGATCAGTCTCTTTTCTCATACAAGAGAAATGAATCGCTACAAGTGCAATACTTAAGGTTAAGTAGAGTGCATATAATAAAAGCAGGATTATAAAATAATACTGTAAAAGCATTGATATGGTTTCTTAGCCATATGATACTTTAAAATGGATAAAAGATATACATACATATATACATTGACTAATCGTACTCAACTGGTGCTTCTAACTACGCCTACCCCGGTGTACCTGACCTAAGCCTAATACGTGGGAGGGAGTAAGTAAGTAGCAGTTTAAGTTAAGTTTGTTTTGCCAAGAATCTGACTCAAGAATTCTCTGTAAGGGGTTAGTCAGTTCAGTACCTGGGATTTAGAAGGTAGGAGGGCTGGTATCTCTTTCTCAGGACTCAGGTACGGTATCGATACAGGTCCCTAGATAAACATACTACAAACTTGCCCTAGCCCAAGCAAAACTTGCTTTGGCAAGGGAGCGAAGGTTAAGTGGATTAGATTCCACTGGTGGAAGCAATATCCCTAAGGATAAAGACAGGTCCTATGACAATAGACACCTGAGTAAGATTGTGCTCTGGAGAGGGCCTGCAAAGTACAGCAGGTACCCCAAAGTCAGTGGGCAGCAATCTTGTGGCTCTCCTTTGCAGAAAAAGGAAGAGACAAGCTCCTCACAGTTAGTGATGATGATGCTAACAATTACACTGTCCTGAAGAGTGCTCTAATTGATGGGTTTGGCCTAACCACTGAACAGTACAGATTGATGTTCAGAGATACCCAGAAGACACAGACTCAGGACTGGACTGATTTTGTTGATTGTGCCACTAAGGCTCTGGAAGGCTGGTTGCTGGGAAGTAAAGTTAAGGACTTTACAGGATTGTATAATTTGATCATGAGAGAGCAAGCAAATCCTTAATAATTGTCAGAACCAGTTGTTGCACCAACACCTGATTGACTCCGATCTGACCTCTCCCCAAGAATTGGGAAAGAAGGCAGACAAATGGGTCAGAACCAGGGTTAAGCAGAAGCCTCAGGACCAAGGTGGTGATCAGAAAAAGGCAGACCAAAAAGGTGGGGATCAGAAACAAAAAGACCAGAAGTCTTCATCAGGCCCCCAAAATTCTAATGAAGGGGGGTCCCAAACTTCTAAGAAGAAGAAGGAAGAAGGTCCAAAGAAACCTTGGTGTAATTATTGTAAATCTGCCTCTCACTAGTTTAGTGAGTGCACCAAGAAAGGTGCAGCCCCTACCACTATAGCCCCTAAGGCACCTGCACCCCCTAGTACAGTTAACAGTGGTAGTTATCAACCCAAGGCTATAGTGGGGTTAACCATGGGTACTGAGGTGGATTCTGGCCTAGTCAGGATACCAACCCAGGCTATTCTTGTCTGTAATGTGGACATGGCTATGTCCTCAACTGTGAGTCCCAGTACTCTGGACAAGTACAGGCAAACACCTTTAATAAATGACAAAGTGGCTCAGGCCTACAGGGACACACGTGCCAGTGTCACTATGGTGACACCTAACTTTGTGGACCATGGACAGATTGTACTGGGTGATAATTACCTGGTGACCAATGCTAGCAATGTCACTACTACACATAGTGTGGCAGTTGTTAACTTCTCCTGGGAGGGGTAACTGGCCTCAAAAGAGTTGTGGTAAGTGCAGACCTCCCAGTTGAATGTCTGTTGGGCAATGATCTTGAATCCTCAGTATGGTCAGAAGTGGAGTATAAGACTCAAGCAGAGATGTTAGGCATATCAGCTCATGTCCTTGCTGTGACCAGGTCACAGGTCAAAATGTGCCAAACTGAACAGGCCTTGGATCCTGAAACTATGGACCAAGTGCCATCCAAGAGAAAGAGCAGTAGGGTTAAGGCAGTGCCTTCCCCCCTACCTACAAGCGAGGATCAGCCTTCTCAGGAAGCTGATTCTGAGACCCCTGAAGGAACTGTCCTAGAAGAACTTGAACCTGATCAGGTTGAGTTTCTTGGGACAGGGGGACCTTTAAGGGCAGAATTGAGGCAGGCACAGTTAGATTGCCCCTCTCTTGAACCCCTCAGACAGCAAGCTGCTTTTGAGGCTGCTGGGAATGCTACAGGTACCCATAAAGTTTACTGGGATGAAGGACTCCTTTATTCTGAGGGTAGAGACCCCAAGCCTGGTGCTTCCAGGAGGCTGGTCATACCCCAGGCCTTTAGGGGTTTCCTTCTTACCTTAGCCCATGATATTCCCTTAGCAGGACATCTAGGCCAGAACAAGACTTGTTACAGGCTTGTCCCTCACTTTCACTGGCCCCATATGTCAGAAGATACTAAGGAGTTTTGTCGCTCCTGTGTGACCTGCCAAGCCAGTGGCAAATCAGGTGGCACTACAAAGGCCCCCCTTATACCACTACCTGTGGTGGGGGTACCCTTTGAGAAAGTAGGGATTGACATTGTTGGACCAATGGATCCCCAAACAGCCTCTGGGCACAGATTTATACTGGTGGTAGTGGATCGTGCCACCAGGTATCCAGAAGCTATTCCCCTAAGGACCACAGCATCACCTGTTGTGGCAAGAGCCCTCCTGTGAGTTTTCTCAAGAGTGGGCTTTCCAAAGGAGGTTGTCTCAGACAGAGGTGCAAACTTCATGTCTAGGTACTTGACTGCTATGTGGAAGGAGTGTGGTGTTAATTACAAATTCACTACACCCTACCATCCACAGTGCAATGGGCTTGTTGAAAGATTCAACAAGACCCTAAAGGGTATGATCAAGGGTTTACCTGAAAAGCTTAGGCGAAGATGGGACATCCTTCTACCCTGCCTTCTGTTTGCTTACAGAGAGGTCCCACAAAAGGGGGTTGGCTACAGCTTTTTTGAGCTTTTGTTTGGGATCCTGTAAGGGGACCCCTATGTCTGGTGAAGGAAGGATGGGAGTTACCTCTCAAAAAGCCTAAACTAGACATAGTGGACTATGTACTTGGTCTCCGCTCCAGGATGGCTGAGTATATGAAGAAGGCTTCTAAAAACCTTGAGGCTAGCCAAGAACTCCAAAAAGCTTGGCATGACCAAAAGGCTGTGCTGACTGAGTCCGAGCCAGGAAAGAAGGTGTGGGTGTTGGAGCCAGTGGCCCCAGCAGCACTCCAGGACAAATGGTCTGGACCCCACACCATTGTTGAGAAAAAGGGAGAGGTCACCTACTTGGTGGACCTTGGAACCCCTAGGAGCCCCCACAGGGTGCTCCATGTCAACAGACTCAAAGCATATGTTGACAGGGCAGACATGGGCTTGCTCATGGCTACAGATGAGGGACAGGAGGAAGAGAGTGACCCTCTCCCAGACCTGTTGACTCAGACCCTGATGATGGTTCAGTTGATGGTGTGGCCTTAGCTGGCAGCCTCACTGACCAGCAGCAACTGGACTGCAGACAAGTTCTACAGTCCTTTAGACATATGTTTTCATTTACACCTAGTCAAACTAACTGGTGCACCCATGAGGTGGACACTGGTGACAGTCTGCCTGTGAAGAGTAAGATCTACAGGCAACCTGACCATGTCAGGGACTGTATAAAGACTGAGGTACAGAAAATGTTGGAGTTGGGAGTAATTGAGCCTTCAGAGAGCCCCTGGGCCAGCCCAGTAGTCCTTGTACCAAAACCTCACACCCAAGATGGTAAGAGAGAGATGAGGTTCTGTGTGGACTATAGAGGTCTCAATGCTGTCACTAGGACAGATGCTCACCCAATTCCAAGAGCAGATGAGCTCATTGATAAATTGGCTTCTGCCAAGTTTCTGAGCACATTTGATTTGACAGTTGGCTATTGGCAAATCAGGTTAGCTGAGGATGCCAAGGCCAAAACTGCTTTCTCAACCCCAGAAGGTCATTATCAATTTGTGGTAATGCCCTTTAGCTTGAAGAATGCACCTGCCACTCTCCAAAGGTTGGTGAACCAAGTCCTCACTGGGTTGGATGACTTTTGTGCAGCTTATCTTGATGATATTGCTGTCTTCAGCTCCACCTGGGAGGATCACCTGATCCACCTGAAGAAGGTTTTAGAGGCCCTGCAGAAGGCAGGCCTAACTATCAAGCCACAAAGTGCCAGCTAGGGCAGAGTAAGGTTGTGTACCTGGGCCACCTTGTAGGTGGGGGTCAGGTTCAACCACTGGAGAGTAAGATCCAGACCATCAAGGACTGGGCTCCTCCAACCACCTAGACACAGGTCAGAGCTTTCCTGGGCCTGTCTGGTTACTACAGAAAGTTTGTTAGGAACTAGGGGTCCATTGTGACACCACTTAATGACTTGACAACAAAGAAGATGCCAAAAAAGGTTCAGTGGACAGTAAGCTGTCAAAAGGCATTTGATGACCTGAAGAAGGCCATGTGCTCTGCACTTATCTTGAAGAGTCCTGACTACTCCAAAGAGTTTATTGTCCAAACAGATGCTTCTGAGTTGAGGGTGGGAGCTGTGCTTTCACAACTTAATGTAGATGGTCAAGACCAGCCCATTGCTTTTATTAGCAGAAGGCTGACCCCTAGAGAGAAACGTCGGTCAGCCATTGAGAGGGAGGCCTTTGCTGTGGGTTTGGGCCCTGAAGAATTTGAGGCCATACTTGTTTGGCACTCACTTCAAGATTCAGACAGACCATAAGCCCCTCTTGTGGCTAAATCAGATGAAGGGGGAGAATCCCAAACTGCTCAGGTGGTCCATTTCCCTACAGGGAATGGACTTTACAGTGGAGCACAGACCAGGGACTGACCATGGCAATGCAGATGGTCTCTCCAGGTACTTCCACTTAGAACATGAAGACACAACTGGTCATGGTTAGTCTAATGTCCCTGCGTTGGGGGGGGGGGTTAATAGGAGAGTAGGGTCTGCTTTCCTATGGTCACCCCACTTTTTGCTTTTTGCTTCACTGGTTTTCGACTTAATGTGGCTGTGGGCCTGCTAATCAGACCCACAGCCCTGCTGTTCTCTCTCTAAATTTCACACCATGTACTTTAGGTACATCCCCAATTGGGATTTGGGTCAATCTTGTGAGTCCCACATTAAGTCGAAAACCAGTGAAGCAAAAAGCAAAAAGTGGGGTGACCATAGGAAAGCAGACCCTACTCTCCTACAGCACTTACAATGTCTAAGAATTGGTTTAGACACTGTAAGGGTACAGAACTCATGCACCTGTACCCTCACCACTTGTATAGTGTCCCCAGCTAGAGGGCTGGCTGATCTATGCCAGGGCAGTGGATTGTAGGCATGACACACAGGGACATGTGCCATGTCGACTCTTTACTTTGTTCTGCACCAAAATATACAGCCTTTAATAGCAGTGTGTGTGTGTGAAGGTACAGGGCCTCTAAGGGTTGCACAACAAGTGCTGCAGCCATTAGAGGCCTTCCGGGCCACAGTGCCCTTGGTACCTATGGTACCATTGACAAGGGACTGACATGTGGCCAAAGAATGCCAATTGGGTTTTGTCTTAATGCAGTTTTTAGGGAAAGAACATAGGCCCAGACTACCTGTTTGGTAGGAACACAGGGCACACTCAGTCGAAGTACATGAGCAGTTTGGCAAAAAGAAGGGGGGCAACCATGCAAAAAGAGGGAACTTTCTTACAGGAATATTCAATAAGATGTGAACGATTTCTCAACAGGAAGCTGCTGAGAGATTGTGCAAGATCAACAGGGTTAATTTAGAAAAGGCTGTGGTTGACAATGGTATGACCACATTATCATCTAGGATGTGTTCACTGGGCAACATAGTGTCTTCTGCAATTGACATAATACAACAAGACATATCTATTTTACAACATGGACAGTCACAATTATGGTCCATCGTAATTCTGAGGTGGACGTTACAAACATTACATTCTGGCCACGTGGCATGGCATTACATCATCAGTACTAGTCTGTTTTCTGAATATGATCTAACTGATAGACAGATGGTTTGTCATGCAGAGATGCAAAGTATACAGTGGTAATGGGAATTGTCCAGTGTGTACAGAGTTGGAAGAAACAGTTGACCACTTTCTCTTCGTCTGTCCTGTGTACCATGCTCCTAGACATAAGTGGTTACGCCCAGTCTGTAGGTCATTGGGTACACATTCGGCGAAGACAGCTAGTAGAATCCTAAAGACCGATACCTCACTACTGGTGGTAATTGGGGTCGCTAAATTTATCAGTTGGGCCTGGATCGTACGTGCAAGGTTGATTAATTCTTTATTAACTGCCCCCTAATATGCTAGATTGGGCACAGGTTTGATGTACCAAGGCACGTTATATTGTACTTTAAATGTTTTGTTTTTATGGGTCACCTACTGTAAATGAAGTCTTGTATATTGTGATTTAATGCTATTTTAGTCTGTTCTTAATGCATATTAATTTATTGTCTTAACTATTGTACACAATTTTAATTATATTCGTGGATCTGTACTGAAGGGTAATATACCCATTTTTAACTGGTTATATTTTATGGGCTGATATGATTTATGGATGATCTGTGTACTATGTCTTTTATGATGAAATATCGAATAAAGACTTCTTTGACTTGACTTGATAGACATATGGTATGTCATGCAGAGATGCAAAGTATACTATGTTGCACATTGAAACATTCGACCAATTACCTTTAATTGTGACTGAGACACCATCCATAGACTGGATTATCCATGATTACATCACCTACCGGTCACAACTTTCCAATTCCAATACTGTCTCCAACACCAGCAGGTAGGGAGATATGAAGCGCTAAGCGAAGGTTATGTGCATGAGTATTGGGACTTACCGTTCAGGTTTAGAAACAGGAATGGGGACACAGAGGTTTTCCTTAGTGGTTCTGATTTTGAGGATGCTTTAAGCGGATCGTTAGTCTGCAAGGACATTTCTCTCCACGGAGCATGCAATGCTTTGGTAGCAAACTTGTCTTGTTAGGTGAAGGTTTCTCCAGCTGCCGTGATTCATCCGGTGTTCAAGCTGCTCTCAAATGGGAGCTATTTGATGCTGAATGATCAAAGTTGCTGTGGAAAGGAAACGCGCATTACTTATTTAGTGACGGTTAATTTCATAGTGACCTGTTGCACACAAGTACTGCTGCCACCTGACTGCACAGTTAGGGAGGCAGTGCTATGGCCTACAATAAATTTTTTCAACATACAGTTTGATTCTTTGAGCAAACTGAAAGCCATGCTTTTTCAATGTGGCATTAACTTCAGCCAGAGAGATGTTTGATCTCCAAGTTGCAAGGTCCTTGTCTGAGATAAAGACACTACTCCACACTAACTTCCCACTGCATTTTGGGGAACTGGTCCACCGTATTTTAACATGTCTGATACAAAGGGACTAGTGCACTTTTTTAATGTATTGGCTCTGGTCAGCACCTTTCAGACGATTTTCTCAGTTATGCCATCGTTCATACATTCCATATTGGGAAGCGTTTTTGGAGGACTCCCACTTGTCTTGCTACTTGTGGCGGGAATTCGGATTTACATTTTTTTGCTCCGCAGTGGATGTCCCAGTTCAACCTGGAGTGGAGACAGCACTGCTGGTTCTACATTGCTGTGAGTGCATTGTACACTGCTTCGCCACACCTCAGCTTCAAAAACTGAACAAGCATTGGTTCTTATCCCTTGGGCTGTCTGTCTTGACTGTATACATCCTGTCTTTATGCATCTGCTTTGCGGCCACGAATGTGTCCTGGATATATGTTTCGGATAATAATTGGTTGCGCTACGAGGTGCGCTCTTGGGATCATCTGCAATTGTGGGCAACAGCAATCTTGCGTCTACCACTTGGAACACAAAAAACGAATTGGCTTTTCCGTTTGGGAACAATTCAGCCTGTTTTTAAACAAATTTAACCAAAACAGGTTTTTTTCTTTCTTAGGCACCTGTTCTTTCTGAGTGCTTGGTATTTCAAACAGTATATTAACTCTTACAGCTTTTATGAAATATTTTTTAAGGAAGCTTGTTTTTAGATGATTTTACATAGATTTAAAGGCCTTTTAGATTATGTATTATCATGGCTTGCAGGCTTTTTAGAATTGTTCTAGATGGCTTTTTATGTATCAACCCTTAGTATGGGGTTGGATCTTCCCTTGGGGGAATCTTGGCTCTACACCTACACACACTCTAGGTACACTTAGAGTAGGGTTCGCATAGTAGGAGTATGCTCCATTACTTCCTTAGTTTTATATGCCTGCATATATACATTGTCTTAGCACCATGGTAGAACAAGATCTACCATTCATGCTATTGGTGCTTGTAATCACTTTTATCTGCTTCTGTCAATTAATCATTGCAGCACATGTATACAATAATGTTGGTTCAATCAATATATTGAAAACGTCCCACTGTGTATTCTCTGTATACCTCTCTGAAAATAACTGAGCACAAGTGACTAAGCAAAAGGTTCTGTACTGTTTCTACGATCCTGGAGGGGTTAGGGTTGTCATGTGCAGTGTTTGCCAGAAACCATCCACTCCCTGTTAAGGTTAGGGGGGCTTACGGTGGCACTGTGAGCTAGCTGGTCTCTAGGCCAACATATCCTGAGGGGGTGTCCAGAATCTGTCTGGGCACCAAGCCCCTAGTTTATGTTGTCCAACAAATGCGCAGATCCTACAGATTAGTAGGAACTACACAACAGCAGATGCAGATTATACCTTTCTGTAGGTAACACAATCTCAAGCAAGATCAGCACAGATATTTTAACAGTGACTTACACAACTTCAAAAGGAGATGAATGTTTGAATCATTCCTACACTCGCAATTCAGATAACACTTTAATGGTTTCCGTACCGGTAGTGAAAGCTAAGCATGCTGTTAGGTGCACAAGTTCCATTAGATTTAATCACTGCCGCGCAGAAGTCAGAAATAAACTATTGAATGTGACGGACTGCAACTCTGCCCCCTGTGAAGTTAAGGTTTCCAAAGCTGCGGACGGGTGGCTCATCAAAGTTTAAGAAAGATTCCTGCTAAATAAGTATTTGAGTTATCTTACAGACTACCCATTCCTGTTCTTGGGGTAGAAGCACATGGACTGTAATCCTGCATCAGCTGCCTGATTCAAAGTACAACCAGGTGTCCATAGATCACAATAAAAGCATCATGTGTCTGATTCGGTTCAACAGAACCCCTTTTGACAGCAAAGTGCCTCCATAGTACAACCTCTCAGTGTCTCCCAACTCTGGAAGAACTACCCCAGGAAGAGTGCAGTGATGCTGGTATCCCGAGTCCTAATCCAGGGACTTCAGAGTCTACAAAGTACCAACTTTTCACCAAGTTCCCGATTCCACAGAGGAACCTCCTGCTGCAATTATACCCTCTCAACTACTGTACTGATTTACAATGAACCTCCACATAAATCAATATTAACATTTTTTTAACTGTTTTTATTAACACATGCATAACAAGTACATTGAATATAGGAGATGCATGGACAAATACATGACGTTGTAGTAGTCCATCTATCTTAGAGCGGAGCAGCAATGACACAGGTGGGGTTACAACCGGTTTGGCCAGTGTTGATCACGGTTACAATCTGAGGAAAAGATGAAGAGTAAAGAAGAAAAGAAGTAAAAAAAAAGGGGGGGAAATCTTTATATCTCTTGTTCCCGGTGTCCCGTCTTGTTGGGTTGGGCACATCTTCCTCGTCACCCACCTTTAGCCCGTAGTGTTTTAACCAGGGGACCACATTTTATTACTTTTTGGGGGCATCCTCTAACCTGGTATGTCACTTATTCTGCCACCATGTAACCGTCAATGTGTGCTTTCTATTCGGTAAGTGTGGGCGGGTCCGGGGCTGCCCAGTATCAGGCAATGTCCCTTTTGGCCACTACCAGCCCTAGGTTACATATTAAGAGCTTGCTACGTGGTAGGTCTATCTGGGTGAGCATGCCCAGCAGGACATACCTAGGATCCGGCTCGAGTTGTACTCCAAGCACTCCGTTCAGTTCTCCCAAAATCTGGTTTTAGTATTCTTTGATGTGGCTACAGTTCCAGAGCGTATGGATTATGTTCCCTGTAGTGTTTTATAGTGTAGCCACTAAGGTGTTTCTGCTATACCCATGTTGTGCAGGCGTGCTGTGTTAAAATACACTGTGCGGAGAATCCTAAATTGTATAAGGCGTAACCGTTGTTTAATGGCCACTTCCCTCGGGTGCATAAGGGCCACCTCCGAGACAATATCCTCCAGCCGTCCAGTGGTTTGCTTCCATTTGGCCCTAAGAGGTCCCAGCTTATCCGGAAAATGTATTCATTTTTTGTTTTGTAGGTCCATGAGATGGCTCTATTGGAAAGTTGCAGCCTAAGGTATGAATAACCTTGAGTGTCACGTAATTGATATGTGATTTTTAGCGTTGCGAAGGGGGCTAGGGGGCCTCCTTCCAAGATATCTCCCAATTTAGAGATCCCAATTATGTCCCACTGTCTAAACCCCTGGAGCTTACCAATTTCTGGCAATCGCAATCCCTCCCAGAGAGGGGTCTCTTTCATAAGTCTTTTATCCCACTTCATTTGGCTTTTCTGCCCCTCTCCAGGCCTCTATCGTCCTCTGAGTGGCCAGCAGCAGTCAGCGGGTTCCTTTGCCCCCCTATAGATAATAAAGATGTGTACGGTGTCTAAATTAAAGCCATTCTAGGGCATATGTAAATGTAAATGTAAATGTATGTGTCTTGTGAAGCACACTGCTGCCCTGAGGCGTCGTGGTGCTGTAGAACGCTGGGGAACCCGTCCTGGCTATCCCTGTGAGATGGTCCCTACTGGGTATCTCCAAGGTGAAACCAGGCATCCACGGCGAATGTGGGGGGCCGTTGTAGAGATGAGGCAAGCTAATGCCCAGAGTTGCCGAGTGTGTTCCCTGGTTAGAGTAGGCACCGAGGCGAGAATTATCGACTCCGCTGACCCTGGTCCACGTCCCTGCCGCGTCGGGAATTGAACCCTGGTCCCAGGCCGTTCTCTGCTTCCGGGTCTGCCGCCTCTAACCAGTGAGCCACACCACACTATGTGGGATGATTTCCTGCTGCGTGTCTCCATTTGTTAACCACTACTAGGTGGGCCGCCCTATAATATGATCTTATATCTGGTAGTGCGAGTCCCCCATTGTATTGGTTTCACTGGAGTGTCTGTAGTGCCACTCTCTGGTGAGCCCCGTCCCACAGGAGTGCACATAGGTCAGTGTTTATCGTTGTGAATATGGCCTCGGGATCCTGCAGTATGTATTTTGTAGTATGTTAAGTAGTTTCGGAAGAGTAATCATTTTGTACAGGGCTGCTCTGCCCATTATCGTTGATGGGAGTCGCCTCCATTCATCAACATTATTCATTATTCATTCATTATTCATTCTTCTTCGTGGAATTCTGTGAGGATCAGTCTAATTTTTGGTTCAGGTTTACTGTGTCATTAGTTGTGATATACAGACCTAGGTATTGGAACCCCTCACAGGCTATCTGGAACAACCCAGGAGCTGTTGTGTTACTATGGGGCCCCCTACAGAGTAAAGGCTAGATTTGTCCCAATTTATGTTATATCCTGCATGTCGTGAAAAACAATCAGGTGAAGGAGGGCCTAAGGGAGTTTAAAGACCATGCAGAGACACATTCCCTAATTGAACATAAGAAACACAGAGGTGTCAAAGGGTCTATAGCAAAATCTATGTGTGGTACATTAAACTAAGGAGGTTTGTGTCAACCCATTTAAAGTCTAAGAAAAAACATTAATAAGTATCCTGTGATCCCTAACAGGATACCCATCAGTCACCACTCGGAACCGCCCTTCATCATTTGGGATTCCTGTTCTCCATATATTGGGTCCACTACCGGTAAAGATGGAAGGTCAGATCTTATAACCTCTTGTGAACCTGGTAGTGACCGATATGGTTAGAATGTCAAAAGTGCCAGTAGGTGGATATGGGGGTGACTGATTTGCAGTGCTAGTGAGGGAATGTGCTTGGTGAAGATAAAATTGGGTGAGGGAGCAAGAATGAAAAGTTTATTCTGTCTTTTTGCCCGCTCCTCCAATATTAAAAGAGCAGCAAAGGTAGATTTAACAAATATCTACCTAGATGTAAAAATGGTCGACATGTTTCAGCAATATAAAGGGACTAACGAGTCCATTGCTTTCATCAGGACCTAGATATTAGATAGTGCTACTGCAAAGATATGGTGAAAAATTAATTAAAAGGTGACTATATCATTGACATACTGCAACATGAAATAAGATCACCTGGGTTCCTAGGTGTAGTCTTTGCTTGCAGGTGTATTATATGTCACTAATGGGGAGAAAAAAGACACAGACAAAAACAGTAAAACGACCACAGACATAGATATGGTAACGTGTAATTAATCCACATTTAACTGTAACCTTGTTGTTTGGTAGAGAAACACATTGGTTCTGTAATTTTTCAAACATGAAGACACTTAGATGTGATTCTTGCATGTGACATCGTGTACTTCGTCTTACCATTGTAGTCGAAGTATTGGGCCCCACCCCGCCTGGCAACGGCTCAGGGATCGAGGGAAGCACCGCTCTAATAAAAAGGAAGCAAGAACAGAGGTATGTAATTGCTTCCATGTCAGCTAAAAATTACACACACCAGTACTCTGAGAGATATATGATACGAAACTACTATTTCCAGAATTATGTGAAAAACACATAACGGTTTAAATCCAAGTTTGTGACAAAAAAAGAGTCTCATCAAAAGACCCTTTGACACCTCTGTTTCTTATATCCTGCATGTCGACCATATTCTTCAAAAATGTGCAAGACCATTGGAAGCGTTCTGTCAGGGTTAGTGAAGTACAGTAGGATGTCGTCGGCAAAGAGAGATATGCGCTCATCTCGGAGGGCCTCCCCGCTATCCTTAAAGCCCCTTATACCTGGGTGTGCTCTAATTGCTCAGGCCAGCGGTTCCAATACTAAAGCGAACAATAGAGGGGATAGGGGGCAGCCATCTTTAGCACCCGTCTGCATTGGAAAAGTCGCCGAGGTCGCCATATTGACTCAGACCCTGACCTCTGGATTAGTGTATAGTAGGTCAACCCAAGCTATAAAGGCTGGGCCGAATCCAAACCTCGACAGGGTTTGTCGTAGGAATGGCCAGTGGACTGTATCAAAGGCCTTCTCAGCATCTAGGGAGAGGAACACGTGTATAGTGGGCCTATTCTTCACCGTGTCCAGCCGGTTGGCTAGGCGGCGAAGGTTAAGTTTTGTGGCGTGCTTTGGCATAAAGCAGGATTGGTCCCAGTGTATGAGGGATATAATCACCGGTAGGAGGCGTGTCAACAGAATGTTTGTCAAGATCGTTGTCTCTACGTTATGTAATGATATGGATCGATAGGACCCACATTTTGTTGGGGGTTTCCCTGGTTTATGAATCACTACCACTGTGACATTGTGAAGATCAGATGGGAGTGTCCCCTCTTTCTGAGAAGCCTGAAACATATTCAAGAGGTGTGTGGCCAGCAGGCTGGGGTTCCATTTGAAAAATTCTGCTGGCAGGCCGTTCGGGCCCGGAGTCTCCCCCCATTTCTGTCTGCCAATTGGGTCTATCATTTGGCCAACCTGGTGATGTTCCATGTCAACACTGAGTAGTTTCCCTCACCCATTGCATGTGCTTACATTTGCATGCTTGCTTTGATGTGTCTTGCCAGAACTCAGGTCGCTCCCTTACCTGTCCCTGCTCTCGTTAATTCCATGAGCGTTTAAAATTTAAAAAAAAAATAACAAAACCCAAACTTACTCCTTGGCATCTCTCTTCTCTCAATCTCCCTCTAACCACGCCACTCCCCACCTGTTCTACACGACAACTGCAACATAGGTGAGGCTTGAGAGGTCTGTAACACCCCAGAACTCCCTTTTAATAACTAAATATTGTAAGTTCGTTATTACTCCTATTGCCTCGAGGGCTTAGTTTGTAGTGTCTATGAGCACTTAGTGCATGTCTTATGGTCTCTCTGTGGCTGTCCAGCCCCAACATCTTAACCTTCTTCACCATTTTTGGATAACTGCTGCTGTGGGATCTCCAAGACGGCGGACTCCAGGCCTGGATCTTCCAGCTGATGGATATTTTGCAGGAGTGGGTGGTCACTATCTGCGTCCGCAGAGTATTCTTTGTCGGAGGTAGTGCGATCTCTGGACTTGTTATGCTGCCGTCCATCTTTTTCCAGTGTGGTTTCTTCATCAGAGTCAAATATCTGCGTCTTCCTGTGTGCAAGTTGTTTGGCACAGAAAGGTGTTCCTGTATATCCCCTACGTGGCTCAGCTAATCTGCGCAGTCTTTTCCCTTTTGTCTCCTGGTGCCTAAGCTCCCCGGCAGGCACATGCCGTCCAATCGGCATCTTTAGGGAAGACGCTCCTCAAACCAGGCCCTTGCCTCTTCTGGTGTTTGGAAAAAGTGTGAGGTGCCCTGAAATATGATCTTAAGTTTTGCCAGGACCAGCAGCATATACTGAATGTTAAGAGTTCTCAGTATAGCCATGACTGGGTCAAAGGTCCACCGTTGTCTTTGCACTTCAAGGGAATAATCAGGGAGCACCATTATTCTGGCATGTTTGATTTCTCCCTTTTATTTTAGTTCCCAGAGTATGAGGTCAGGGTCCTGAAGTTAAGAAACCGTGCAATCAAGGGTCTCGATTGGGCACCAGGAGGTGGCTGGAAACTTACCATCCTGTGGGCTCTTTCAATTATGAACCAGGTTGAATACTGTGCATTTGGGAGGGAGTCCTTGAGCCATGCCATCAGGAAGAGTCCAGGATCTTTTCCTTCCACTCCCTCTGGAAAACCAATAAAGTGTCAATTGTTCCAGGGGGCGCTAGAGGGCGCACAAGCAGCATGGCCGCCTTTTGGGGAGGCTCCTGCTGCCCGGAATTTCACATCCGTAATTTATCCTGCTACACTGGAGTGAACGTTCATTTAAGTGCACCTTTTTATGCATTAAGCGGCTGCCCAGCTCCGGTGAAACTTTGAGGCGCGTCCTGACCTGTCTTCAAAAGTTACGTGCCTTGGAACGTTTCGCCGAGACTGCCCTGGTCCTCCATGGTTCGCAGCGGACGGCTGCCTAAGATACGCGAGGCCGGGGATTGACATGCGGAGAGTAGGCCGTGCTGCCTGAGGCTGCTGCTGTGAGGACGGGGCCTGGAGGCCGCGAGCAACGAGACGTTTGTGACCGCTGCACCAGGGGACTACACCCGCCAAAGAGACCTACGGCCTTGATCATCTGGTCCTGTATTGGCACTTATACTGCCACAGTAGTTGACAAAGTAGACCGCATGTCCTCACGACTAGACGCAATGGTGCACAAAGTGGACAAACATGAAAAGCAGCTCACAGAAGCCGAACGACGCATTTCAGACAATGAAGACACCACTGCGGGTCATACGACACAGCTGGCATGGATGGAAAACTTGCTCCGCGTCATTGCCTCAAAGAACGAAGATTTGGAAGCCCTCAGTAGACGCAATAACATCCGCGTAACGGGTGTGCCGGAATCCACCGACACGGGCGCATAGAAGACTACATTGAAAAGTTGCTCCTGACATCTATTGGAGCTGAGGCTTTCGCCACACAACTGATTGTAGAGCGCGCACACCGATCTCTTGGGCCCCAACTGAAACCTGGTGCTCCTCCTAGGCCCATCATCGCTCGGCTATTAAACTATCGAGACCGCGATGTGGCACTGCGCGCAGCGCGCACCAAAGAAAATCTGGTGTACAACGGAGTGTCCTTCTCGATCTTTCCGGACTTCACTCCAATGGTACAGGAGGAAAGACGTAAATTCAGTGACGTGAAAAAGAAACTGCGCACAGCACAGATTGATTATGCATTATTATACCCGGCACGACTACGAGTGACGCATCAGGGGAAGCAAAGATTCTTTACAAACCCACAACAGGTCGAAGATTATCTACGCTAGCTGCAGAGACCACATCGGGGAGATAATGGACACGGCGAAGCGCAACGTAATGCTGACCCACACGAAGACGACCGATTACCCGCCTATGCGGGGCACGATTGGTATTCACCAAGGACTCCTGTGTTGTGCTGCGGCTGAGATTAACTGTTGCCCGTGACACGGGAGGAATGCTGCTCATCCAGTGGTAACGTATTCCGGGCCCCACTACCCTCCCTCGTAAAAAGCCCACAGGGAGCACAGGTCCATGGGCTTGAGGGGAGGGCGGTGTTGGTGTTGCTCTCTAGAATGTCCCCCTGCGGGTATTCCCCGATATTGTACTGTACTACTTAAGAGAATGCTTTTGGTATTGTTTTGGGGTATGATTGTTCAATTGTTTGGGGGTAGGGAGGGTAACGTATGCTGGCAAGTTGGGGATGCTTCAGTGGGAGGGGGGTGGATCTGAGGGGAATGTGTTGCATGATGACTACAGGACTTGGATGACTGTTGAAAGAATCAGGGAAGAGTTACGGCACCGACTGGAAGGGGGTGGGGGGTACGGGTTGTTCTTATGGTGCATTCAAGACTTACACACTTGAGTACTGTCTATTTCTGTAACACATGCGTTTCATGGAAGGTGGGACACAACAGGACTGATGGAACATTACAGGGGCCTAATACGTGTTATACTAAGATTAGGTGTTCTGCACGGATGGGTCTGACAGGCAAGCATCGATGTCAATATGAAACACATGATACATGGCGAACACCGAATTGAACCTTATCACATGGAATGTGCGTGGGCTAGGAGACCCGCGGAAGCGGCAACAAGTATTGGCATACTTGGATCGTCATGTTGTGCACGTTGCCTTTCTGCAGGAAACGCATTTTAAACCCAACACTAATCACACCTTTGCCTGTAGATGGGCGGCTCATACAGCCTTTTCCTCTTATTCAAATTATGCTAGAGGAACAGCAATTCTTATCAAAAAAGGCACGCCATTTACTTTGGTTGGAGGCACACAGGACACACAGGGATGATATTGTATATTATGGGGGAGGCTGGGACACATGGCGGTCACTATGGTATGCAGCTATGGACCCAATACTGATGATCCTCATTACTTTACGGACCTTTGGGCCAAAATAATGAGTACAGGTCCAGATCGCATAATATGGGGCGGAGATTTTAACGTTGCACACGACCCTACCATCGATAGGTCATACCCAGCCCCCCACCACTACACTAAAGCAAGAACTGAACTATGCACCTTGGTCAAGGAATATAACCTGGTCGACACATGGAGACACCTTCATGTTACTAAACAAGAGGGAACTCACTTCACAGCGCAGGCTAGGTCCTGGGCGACACTAGACTACATCTTCATATCCCCGCAGCTCTGCCCTGCGTTGGTTCAAGCACAGCACTTAGCCAGGACTTACTCCGACCACTCACCTGTGAAAATAACATTCCGGGCTGAAGACCTAGGCCCGCCGAGGTCTGCCTGACGACTACAGCCTACAATGCTCCTAGATGCCGTTTTTCAGGAGGAATTGCAAGAGGAAATTTTAGACTTCTTCAAACGCAACAAGGACTCAGTGAGGGATGTAGAAACTATCTGGGATGCCTTTAAGGTGACCCTGAGAGGGTTTTGTATAGCGAAGGGATTGGGGGTACTTAAGAGTATAGTGACACACCTTTACTACGTTGGAAACTGAGCTCAAAGCGCTTGAACGGTCGCTGGCGGAACGCCCAGATAGATTAACCCTCTCGCAACTCAGGGGGAAACTAATGGAATACACAGATGAGGCCAAACGAGAGACTAGATTTAGGCCGCGCAGATACGGCGAGGGTGACAGGCCAGAGAAGGCCCTTGCTACGACAATCAAGTTGACGCGACAGCCAAATACCGTACTAGAGATTGATGTACCGGATGGACTATTATACAGGGACACAACACAGATTCTTAATGCTTTTGTCGCGCATTACACCACATTATACACCACCACGAGAACGGGGCAGCTCCGATTACATGACTATTTGCACGATATATCCCATGGCTGGCTGAGCGACACACAGAGGAACTTTTTAAGTACCCCGTTTGAAATAGATGAAGTGCGAGACGCTATAATGCACATGCAGTCAGGCAAAGCTACTGGACTAGACGGGATCCCGGTAGAGTTTTATAAAACGTATATAGACTTCATGGCCCCGGTTCTGTGGGAAGCATATGAGGACGCACTAGAGGTTGGACATCTCCCACCTTCCATGCGCATTGCTCTTATCACATCATTACTTAAACCTGGGATACCGGCGAATAGTTGTGATTCATATAGGCCCTTATCGCTACTAAACTGTGACGTAAAAATACTTGCTAAACTTATAGCTACGCGCATTAACCTCCTTCTGCCTAATCTGATTTTACCCGACCAATCGGGCTTCGTCCCTGGCCGGGCGACATCGCACAACCTGTGCACTTTCTTTACTATCATGCATAATGTCCATGGAGACTTGCCTATGGCTGCCATCTTTTTGGACGCCACTAAAGCCTCGATTCCCTGGAGTGGGACTATGTGTTCCAGGTGTTGGAACGAATGGGCTTCCCAAATATATATATATCTTGGATCAGACTATTATATGAAATGCCGGTGGCCAAAGTAACGATTAATGGCAGACTATCTCAGGAATTCCCCATTACCAGAGGCAGCAGACAAGGCTGCCCCCTATCGCCCCTACTGTTTGCCATTGCTACTGAGCCCCTAGCGGCGAGACTGCGGCAACATCATAATGACAAAGCGTTACAATGCAATCAACGACAGATTTTGATATCGATGTTCGCAAACGATATCACCCTGTACATTCGAGACCCTAGTCATAACCTGAACCCCATTCTCAGGGAGTTTATTCGATTTGGCGAACTCTCTGGCATCCAGATAAATTGGGGTAGATCGTGCTTGTTTCCCCTCACGGCGTCCACGGTGAAATTCAACTTAGACTACCCTATTGCTTAGTGTGAGGAAGACTTCAGATACCTGGGGATCCAGGTGGCAAAAGACAGGGAGGAATTATTGCGGATCAACTTTGGCACAACTATGTCCCGAATCAATGACAACATCACATGCTGGATCACCCTTCCATTATCCATGGAGGGCAGAGCATCCCTCATAAAAATGGTTGTGCTGCCACAATTCCTTTACCTATTCCTGAATATTTCATTCTATCCTGGAAGATATTTCTTCCAACAGCTTAGATCGGAGCTTATTCGACTGGTGTAGGGTGGCAAAACGGCCCGGCTGCGATGGGATGTCCTAGTTAGACCATATAACCGGGGCGGCTTTGGTATTCCTGATTTCGAATTATATTATTACTCTGCTCAGGCACACTATGCTTACTTCTGGATATACCAGCCCCGATATATGCCCTAGGTAGCGGCGGAGCACTGGCTTGCCCATCCAGTCCCAATAGAAGGGGCACTATATACCCCCTCTCCGGGCAGAGATCGAACGCCGTCCACGGTGATGAGCACTGTGAATGCATGGGCCCGACTGGGAGCTATGCTGAACGCAGACATGTTGTATTCACCGTTGCTGCCGCTTACTTATCATCCGGACATGCCCTTGCTACAAGAGACAGTTTTGCGCAAACTGGCTAAACGTTTAAATATTGCTACATGGGGTGACTTGTATGATGCTGGAACATTTCGCACACTAGACGTTCTGGGGTTTGATACCCCCCCATCTCCTCTGGACACTTTCCTTTATATTAGGCTGCGCCAGGGACTAAAAGCAATTACACCTGACTTCCCTAATGAGCCTCAAGTCTTTGAGCCACTACAACGTATATTGCAAGACGAAACACCCAAGAAACTGGTATCTAAGATTTATAGTATTGTACACACATTAAGAGAAACACCACCACTCGCGGCCAAGGCACACTGGGATCGAGAATTAGGCGTGGTGATTTATTTATTTATTTTTGACATTTGTACAGCGCTCTGTTACCCGTGGGTGTCCTGGCGCTAAGTAATCCTCCTTAGGGAAAGTCGAATCAAAAGTTAGTTAGTGAATAGCCAGGTCTTCAACGCCTTTCTGAAGGCCATAAGATCAGTCATCTTTCTGAGAGGAAGGGGCAGGACATTCCAAGCCTTGGTGGCGCCCAACACAAAGCCTCTGCCTCCCCAGCGTGCTCTCCTAATGCCAGGTACTGCAATCAACCTTGCATCAGTGGATCTAAGGTGTCTGGTCGGGCAATACCAGTGGAAATAATGCCGGAGGAAAGATGGTCCTAGTCCTCACAAGGCCTTAAATACCAGGCACAGTGTCTTAAATAGAATCCGCTTTCGCACTGGAAGCCAATGAAGTTTGGCTAGCTCCTGGGTCATAGGGGCATATTTTGGAATGCCCAGAATCAACCGGGCGGCGGCATTCTGCAGAACCTGCAATCTATTTAAAATGCCCTGCTGGGCACCTAAATAAAGGCTGTTGCAGTAATCCAACCGCGCCAAGACCAAAGTGGTAACCACTGTTTTTCTGCCAGTACCTGGAACAAATAGCAGTATCTTGCGAATGGATTTAAGCAGAAAAGCGATGGAAGGAGATAGCGCGTTGACTTGAGGTCGAAAGGTGAGTTGATCATCGATCAATACCCCTAAGTTTTTGACTTTGGACACAGGGGTGGGAGCATTGCCCATCCGCTCCGGCCACCAGTTTGGACTCCAGAAATTGACATTTGAGCCAAACAGTATGATTTCAGTCTTGGCTGAATTTAATTTAAGACAGTTTACCGCCATCCAGTTTCCGACCGCCAACATGCAGTCCTGAAATTTCTTGGCTACTCCCTCTTCCTTTCCTGGAAGCAAGGACACCACAATCTGGGTGTCGTCAGCGTACGAGGTAAGCTCGAAACCAAAAGCCCGAATTACTGGGGCCAGTGAGCTAACATATATATTAAATAGCGTGGGGCTCAGGGACGAACCCTGAGGGACCCCACAGGGCAAGACGAAGGGTTTTGATTCAAATTCGCCTAAGGCCACAGTCTGAGCTCTGTTGGAAAGGAATGCTTTTAAGATGTTGCACGCCTTTCCTTGTACTCCACATGCCTTCAGACGGTCCAGCAAGATTTCATGATGGACCGTGTCGAAGGCCGCGGAGAGGTCCAACAACACCAGTGCAGCCCTACCTCCCGCATCGGTCACTGCTCTGATCTCCTCCGTTGTTTTAATCAGAGCGGATTCCGTACTGTGATTAGATCTAAAACCGTGTTGGGAGGGATGCAATGCCTCAGTAGTCATGAGAAAGGAGCTAAGTTGGATATTAATCACTTTTTCAATAAGTTTAGCTGGTAGAGGGAGCCTCGCTATAGGGCGATAGTTGTTAGGATCCCTAATGTCCAAATTTGATTTTTTTAATAAGGGCAAAATTGAGGCAATCTTCCAGCAGGATGGAAAGTCTCCAGTCATGAACATATTGTTAAACACGGTTACCAGTGATGTAACTATCGGACCTGGGGCCAGTTTAATCACAATTAATACACAGAAAGAGAAGACCAGGTCTAAGGTGGTGTGCTGCTCTGACCAGTGAACGAGGGTCACAGGTACATGTGTCAAAAGGGTTTCATTGAGTCACACTGGGCCAACAGAATTGTCTGGCCCAGTGTGACTCAATGAAACCCTTTTGACACATGTACCTGTGACCCTCGTTCACTGGTCAGAGCAGCACACCACCTTAGACCTGGTCTTCTCTTTCTGTGTATTAATTCTGACTATAGGGGCATGAGTTGACAGGTCTTTAAATCATTTCCCCTTTGACCCTCCTCACAGTTTGTTTTTCAGCCAGTTTAATCACGCCAACTGGACATGGATCTGATGGAGAGCCTGATCTTGCCTCACGCAGCAGACCCATGATTTCTTCGCCATTTACCGGAGAAAAACACTCCAGTTTTGGCCCTGCAACGGACTCAGTGGTGATTTCTGGTGTGTTCGCCCGACAATTTGATATGTCTAAACCGGAAAAAGCGTTAAAAATTGTCTCTACTTTCCCTAGAAAGAATTTGGCTAGTTCCTCACATAGTTCAGGGCTAGCGGGTGTGGCCGCGGGTGTAGGGGCAGCCAAGGCAGAGACCGTAATGAACAATTCCTTTGCTGAGTTTTTGGTGAGGATTATGCATTTTGTATAGTAGTCTTGTTTTGCCAATACCACCATTTTGTATATGATAGACTTTGTTTGAATAGCTTTTTATCACTTTCCATATATTCTTTACGCCACGACCTTTCCAAATTTTTACAGCTCAATTTTTGATTTCGGAGTTCCTCAGAAAACCAAGGGGCTGATGGGCGGGCTCTGGCCACAAGGCGAAGTTTAGGTGGAGCGAGGGTGCCACAGGCTTTTTCAACCCAGCTTGTATACGCGAGGGCCGACGCTTCAGCCTCAAGAGGGAGTGGCTCTTTAGACGCGAGTAGAAGATCGTCTAATGCTCGTCCCTCAACCTTGTTCCAGGCCCTACACGTCCTGGCTAATTTGGATGGACACCCTCCAATTTGAGGGTACGGCAATGATATGGTGAAAAATACTGCTGTGTGATCAGACCAGATAACCGGTGTGGATTTTGTGAACTTTAAAGTTGGATGGTTAGAAAAGAGCCCATCCAAGGTATGGCCTGCCTTGTGCGTGGGTCCCTTCACTAGTTGTTTGAGATCCGCGCCATCCATCAATTCAAAGAGATCTTTAGTATCAACATCCAAGAGGTTTTCCAAATGGAAGTTGAGGTCCCCCAAAACTGTAAAAGCCTTCGAGCAGAGACCTTCCTCCAGTATACTTCCTACGGACCCAAGGAAGGTTTTTTTAGGTCCTGGAGGTCTGTAGACCAGGCATCCCCTAAAAGAATGATGATTAAGGAGGGAAAAATTAAAAGCTAAAGCTTCACACCCTTCCACGACCAAGGGTTGAAAGAAAACATTAAGGGACTCGTGATATATTACTGTTAGTTCCCCCCCTTCCTCATAGGTCGATCCCTCGTGTAGCTAAGGTAGCCAGGAGGAGTAGACTTGACTAAGTCCGGACCTGAGGCTGCGTCAGTCCAAGATTCCGTCACAAAGGCAATTTTGATGTTTTCATCCTGAATTAGCAACGCACATTCCATACTATGTTTCACCAGAGATCTGGCATTCAAAAGGAGGCAGTTAAAATCTGTAACTCCTTCCTTCTCTTTCCCTGGATTAGTTTTGGATAGAGCATGGATAGGCGACATTTGAATAGGTGGTATTCTACTCTTACAGCTAGGACAAGTAAATAGGCATGTTGCTGACCCACCCTCAAAATGAAGTACCATGCAATTCGTTTTCCTCTCTGCCACATTGAGCATTTTAAGAGTGTCGGCATTATAGGAAATATTGGATAACTTCCAGCTGGAGTAGGTAATAGGGGTCATGGCGCTAGGCGCGGGCCAGACGCGGACGGGCGCAGACGGGCTTGGTGATGGTGTGGTGATCACGGACAAACAATGGGAATTTTCCTTACAACATACTGAACGCGTTTCGTCGAGCAGTAGATTCAGAATCATACATTACAAATTTATACACAGGCTCTACTACACTCCAGTCTGAATGCACAGGTTGCGCCTGCGGGACACTGATACCTGCGACAGATGTCGCGCTCCAGGGGCTGACTTCCTGCATTTGGCATGGGAATGTGGGGGTGTGCAGGCCTACTGGCGTCAGGTCTTTGTAGCGGTGTCCAAGATGATACATACGGACATAGTGCCCTCTCCACTGCTTGCATTGCTGGGATATGTAGAGCTCCTACCAGCGACATACCGTAAGTTTATTGCACTGGCATTCTTGATGGCTAAGAGGAGAGTAGCGTGAAGATGGGGTAGAGGCAGAGCCCCTAAGTTCAAGAACTGGTTACATGATCTCACATACTGTCAGGAACAGATTGCCACATATTCTGAGCAACTACCGGTCTCCTCCAGGCCGGCTGATATTTGGGTCCCATTACAGCATTACAGTGTTATCTGTTGGAAAGTGACGACTCCCACAATGCAGAAATGCCACACTCATCACAGAATACGTGCCTTAACCCCTTCAGCGCGGGTGACAAAGCCAGCTCGTCATGGGCGTTACCTGCGCTGCGCGCATGACGAGCTGGCTTTGTCACAATCAAGCCATTTTTCAAATTTCAGCGCACGGCGGGAATTCGCGGTAGCGCGGAAGCGGTTAATGAGGTGAGCCCACTAATGTCTTAACACGAGGATGTTGAGGGTGGTTTCCAGAACTGAATATTGGCTAGCTGAAGATACACTACAAGCCCTCCTACCTAACCTATAAGGCGCGACTCATTTTGGCTAACTGTCTGATTTTTCACCAATTCCCTCTCGTGCATGCGAGGGTGCATGGCTCTGCACTGGATTAACCTGGAGAACTTGTATTGCTATGTAACGACTCTTGCCATGTGGACTATGCATCACAGCACAACCCATAATATGTGGATGAGGGCATATTCCAACGGCTCCATAATTTGTATTGACATGTATTTCACACCCTGTTGTTGATCCAGACACATTTCGCATTGCTGATTATTTATTGTACTGTATGACCATTAATGCACCATTCTTGTTGTTTCAACTACTAAATATCGAAAATAAAGTTTTTAAAAAAAGAAGTGTCAATTGTTCCTGCAGGCCCTGTTTTCCACATCATCCACCTTCCAGGCCACCTCTTTCAGTGAGGCGGCCAGTCCTGTGACCTCTTTCCGCATGTTATGGGATATATCTTTGGCTTCGGAAATTTTTTTTCAGCTTGGGCCACTCTCTATGAGACCTTAAGCAGGCCTTGGCGCAGCAGGGCCACTTCTGTGCGCACCTCCACCATCTTCCCCTACAGGGCTGTGGCTTCATACCCCCCGTAGGGGTACCACTTTAGTATATCTGTCCATTTTCCCCCGCTTTGTTAATTTGGGTTCTTTGTCTCTTGCCATGTTATGGTCTGCAACCGGGGTTGTCGGCCAGCTGTGGCAGATCTGCATTCCAGTCTCCTCCAGGAGACCTCCTCCGGGTGGGTAGTGGTTATTTGGCTAGTATTTTACAACATCAACATTGTTGATGTCTTTTTGAGCAACAGCGCTTTATGAAAATGAATCAGTGTGTTAGTGTTAGATAAGCTTTATTCGATAAAAGATTTATCATAAAAGCATTACATATATAAAATCACAAGGTTAGATTGCCACATTAAAAATGAATCAGAATTCTGCACAGAAGGCTTTTTATCATAATCAAAAGTCATGCTACACCATCAATTTCTTCTTGAATATGATTGGTTTTGTGACAGATAACTGATACCACTTGTGGTCCTATGTTTAAATCACTACAACAAGGTTTTTTTCATAATGTGGCTGTAACCCTGAAAGAAATGGTCCACAACCCGTGGTTCGAGAACTTCAACTGCCTCTCATCCCACAGAGCTCAACAAGATCTCTATGCTGCCAACAATACAGCTTATCCTGAGCCCGAGGGCAGTCTGGGAAAAGGTTCCTTATTAAGGTATGGGGTCCACAGTCCACTGAGACACTGCAATTGGCATAAGTGTTGAAAGTTTTAATGAATTATATGATTACTTCTCATTCCTTTTCAGGTCCACGGGAGTTTGATACTGTACAAGTTACTAATTGATTTGTGCCTCGATACCGTTGAAAATAAAGGTACATGTTATCATGTTCTAAATTGTACTATTTTCATATTTGTGGTTATTATGAAATGTGTAAAATCACTGAATCCTAAGAAATGTACAGTTATGCACACTATCCACAATAGGAACTTTCAGAAAAAGTTTAGTTGCTGAACGTCAAGCACATCTGTTTTTTGCTATATGCAGAAAACAGAGATGCTTCAGAGAAATCTGATTAAATAACACTCAGAAACTCTATTACACTGCACATTTTTGTTGAAACTCTTATTTTCCAATACCACGAGCATAGGATAGAAAATATTACAGTACGGTATTTTAGATTTGGTTATATTCAGAATGGTAGTTTCAATGTGACTGTATGTGATTTTAATGAAAAGCCTTGTGGCTTCAATATACATACATAGCGGTACAAAAGGAGGTGGTGATGGACAGAGCATCTGAATCAATCAAACACTCACCCCCAATCACTGATCTGGGTTTAATCCATCACCGTTCTTTAGCCCACTCTGCCACCCCTGTCAGACAAGGCCATATGCAAATCAGTCTTACCCTGTGCCTCATGGGAACAGTCCAGCCCGAACTGCCAAGCCATGTCTTCCCTGGACCGGAAACAAGCTTCCGAGGACCGGTTTCTGGCATTCCAGCCATCTTCAGCCCGGCTTGCTTGAATCCAGTGGCAAAGTGAGCAAGGGACTCACGTCTGAGCATACCCTGCCACACTTATGGCGGCCAAAAAGCGGTACAAAAGGAGGTGGTGATGCACGGAGCATCTGAACCAATCAAACACTCACCCCCAGTCACTGATCTGGGTTTAATCCATCACCGTTCTTTAGCCCACTCTGCCACCCCAGTTCAGACATGGCCATATGCAAATCAGTCTGACATACATAGGCAGGCCTTAAAAAATCATAAAAATTTAACCAGACCTGCAGGTTGAGTAACTTGAATAATCTACTCGACCTAGCTGTAACGTAACTGGCCCATAAACTGGTCTCATTAGGTCATCGTAGGTAAACATTTTATTTTGCAGAGACACCTTTTTCTTCATTATCACGTATGAAAGCACCTTCCAACACGAGCCCAGCATTCCTGCTGAACAAAAAAGCCTTTTGTGTTTGATTCGACTAAACAATTGCTCCATGTGTAATAAGAATCTAGCCCACATATGGAGCACACATGACCCTTCACTTACCTCTTAGCTCACCAATAACATTGCATTCAGGGCAGGGTCAGGACTGTTTCTCAACTCATCTTTAAAAGCTGACTTTTTATAAATACATTATTTAACCCCTTCGGCGCTGATGACGGAACCGCTCCGTCATCAGCCGCGGTCGCGCTGTGCTGATGACGGAGTGGTTCCGTCATGGCCCGCCCCGCTCGATAGAACGCTCATGCGCGGCGCGAATTCCGCGCCTGCGCTGAGGGTTCTATTGAGCGGGGCGGGCCATGACGGAACCGCTCCGTCACCAGCATAGCTCAACCGACGCTGGTGACGGAGCGGTTCTGTCACCAGCATGCGGCCGCCCCGCCCCCTTAGCACTGCGGCGGAATAGCCGCCGCAGTGAAGGGGTTAAAAAAGGGTCGAAGCACCGTCATTTACAGACAGCACATTTTCCATTGGCCAAAAAAGTTCCCACTAGCATGCAGTTTTACTTACAAAACTACATAGTATATATACAATCTTTGGAAATTGGGTTTAAGCAAGCATATTTATCATTTGTACATCACCAAGTAAAGTGTTCTGATTTGTTGGCTGATTAGCTGGGAGAGGTGTGGCGCCGCGGCCAGGGCGACTGACGCTGGAATCTGGGGACCACGGTTCGATCCCCGGCTCCGGCGGCAGGTTAGCCCAGCACCATGTGACTCTGGGCAATAGCTCGCTTAATCTTCCCGACGGCCCCCCAGCGCCTAGAGACCCTTACGGGTGATTGTGCGCTTTACAAATGTGGACTTTACTATTTGTTCTTATCCTATTAAACTTTAGTTTAGTTTAGTTTGGGTTTATGAAGCGCTTGGTTACACCCACTGGTGTATCCCGGCGCTATTTCAATTTCAACTGATAAATTCAAGAACCACTTGCATGCAGTTTATGTTGCATTCAGTCCAATTGTGTGAACAGCCATGTTTTTAATTTCTTGCAGAAGACTATATGTGATTGTTCCGCTCAGAGATATGGGGAGCTCGTTCCAGCTCTTTACTGTCAAATATCTTAAGGAGCGCGCACCCATGCGTGCTCTTCTTATCCTCTGGACCTTTACTTGGTGTGTCCCCGTTGATCTTAACTGTCGTACCGTTTTATATGGTAGGAGTAGGTTGTGCAAGTAGGCAGGGCCTTTCCCCTGCAAAATACGATGGCCAAAACACAGTGCTTTAAATGTGATCCATTTCTGCACAGGCAACCAGTGCAATGTTTTCAGTGCATTCTTAGACGGTGCCTTTCTCGGTAGGGTCAGGGCCAGACGGGCAGCTGCATTCTGTATAGATTGCAACTTTTGAAGACCCTTTTGTGTTGCGCACAGAAGCAGCACATTCTCGTAGTCCATTCTTGACATAACAATTGCGTGGATAAGGGTTTTTCTGGAAGCTGTAGCTAGGATGTCCAGGGTTTTCCTGATAATCTTCAGGATTCCGAAGCATTTTCCCCTTGTTCTATCAATCTGGGCCTCGAAGGATAGTTTTGAGTCCATCCAGTTTTGGGTCCGGGAGTTGGTCCTAGCTAGCGGTGGGCGGCAAATTCAGTTCAGCTCGCAGAAAGTGGAAATGTCAAAACTTCCACGATCCACAACCGAACGAAATTCGGGAGCATAAGAGGTAATAATTTAACCTCACCAGGTACACTTACAGAGTATAAATAAAGCTGGTGCCCGAGTTGAAGATCAAATTCAGTAACGCAATAATCAGCCCCAAAAGAATTGTGAGCTTGGTCGAGGCTGGGCAGGTGTGCTTTCTCCACATATCTACCTTCGACAATTAGCTTTGCTTCTTGATGGAGGTCTTTGCATCCATGAGTTTCTCGAGCGCAATCCCCATGTAGTTCCTGTGACCAGGAGGCTGCTTTCTCCTCATCTGCTGCTCTGATCGGTCTCTGGGCTTTCAAACAAGAGGCATGTGCAATCGCATAGAAGCCTTGCCCGTTTGGCCCTGCACCCCGCTTCTTTTTGTAAAAGAACCTTCTTTGTCAAAATATTATTCCTTTCATATGATTCTATAGCCAAGCACACGCCTTAAAGGCTTATTAATAGCAGTTTCACCTCGGACATGGCCTTTTTTTATTATAAATTGATTTTTTTGGTTTAGAGACAAGCAATAACAATCGTACGAAGCAAAGAGGATAAAAGCAATTAGAAAGATGCTTCGAGCCCACGGTACCTAGCTTCCCACCGCCCCTCGCCGACCCCTCTACAAGAGTTAGTTGATAGGATTCGTTAGAAATTCTCTAATGGAAGACAAACCATATTATAGTCTCACCATTTGCCTCAGATTTTGAGAAGTTGGCAAGGCAGCCCCAGGCTATGTAAACAGGTTCCTCTAGTTTAGCGCACCAGTTCATATCAGTGCGCCATTGTTTCAGGGTCGGTGGGGATGAATGCTTCCAGGTGCGAATCCCCTGTGAGCTCGGTCGAGGCTGGGCACTTAGTGATTAGCCAGTAGAAAGTACTCCAGCTGAGTAAAGGAATTGCACAAAACGGTGGCATCTTCTTGGATAAATCTTTAGAGAAGGATTCATTCTGGCATGATGCTCGTTTGCCCCGGAGAGTGACCCTGCATAGATTACAATGGGCACAGCAAAATCTCTGTGAGCACGCAAAATTCCACGTGCTCGCGGAGATTTCTTGCCCTTTTGCGGAATTTTGCGGAGGGCAATCCGCAAATTCCGCCCACCCCTAGTCTTAGCATATTTGGCTACCATATCTGAGACAATATAGATGGGGAGTTCCCCACTATTAGCACCTCCCTCTGTCTTACTGCCATTTAGGCTCAGACAGTTATCTGACATCCATCCTGCCAGATCTTTCAGGCAGGCTGCAAAGCTATTTGCTGCCTGAGGGGAGTTAGGTGCCAGAGTTACCACTAACTGAGTGTCATCTGCATACGACACAATTGAGACTCCATGTTTTTCTACCACGTCTGCCAGGGGTGCGACGTATAGATTGAAAAGAGTTGGGCTCAGTATTGAGCCCTGCGGCACCCCCTGTTCCAGATTAATGGGTTTTAGATGTGTACGCAGATTGTATCACCTGAAAGCTGCGGTTCTGCAGAAAGGATACCATCCAGTCCATCGCAGCCCCGGCCGCAACCCCTTTCCTTAGGCGAATAATGAGCAACTTGTGTGACACCTTATCAAACTCTGCGCTCAGGTCTTGTAAGACCAGCGCAGTTGTCAGCCCTTCGTCTACTCTCTTGCATATTGTTTCAGTAGCAAAAAGCAAAGCTGTCTCAACTGAGTAAATTGGCCTAAAGCCAGATTGTGTGGGTTGTAGTAGATTATTTTTCTTTATATGCCCCTCAAGCTGTGTAGTACCCACTTTTTCGGCTATTTTGGAAAAATATGGTAGCAGTGAGACTGGTCGTAGATTTGTTAATATCTTCCCATCTGCTGTGGGTTTTTGCTTGATTGGACGAACCATTGCTCATTTCCATCTATCAGGTCGTTGGCCTTCCTGAAAGGAGATGTCTAGCAGTTGTCGAATATAGGGGAGTATTACTTCTAACCCTGTGCCAATCATCTTGAGAGTATCTGGATCGGTTGGGGAGCCTGATCTTATACTATGTGCTATCTTTTTCAGATCTTCTAGAGGGGGGCAGAAAAATTGTCGGATACGGTTTTCGCCCCAATCTTGTATTTGCTCTTTGTGCTGTAAGCAGCCATTCCGGGCATCATCAGTAAAGGTATCATGGATCTTGGATACTTTTTCAGCAAAGAACTCTGCAATCTCATTGCATGCTTCTACTGAACCCGAGGTTGGGGTTATTGTTCTCTCTAATGAGGACTTCTCTTTAAATATTCTAAATAGTTCCCTTGATGAACTTTCTACTGTCTCAATTATTTCAGAATAATTGATCTCATACGCTTTCCTTATGAGTGAGTGATATTGTCTGAGTTTGATTTTATATATCATTTGCTCTGAGTCCAAGAAGCTTTTCGTTCCTGCTTTTTGCATGCCTTTCTGGCCAGCCGCAAAGTCTCATTGAACTATGACGCACTGAACTTGTAAACACTCAACTTATTTTCGCCACAGCAATATGGCCGGGATGCCCGCCACCCCCTCCCAACACACATCCCCAAGGATGGGAAGTCGGACAATAGTTGAACTTTTGGAAGACGGGAGGGAGTCACCCTCCCGGCCGTATTTATTAAAATATGAAACAAAATTTAAAACATTAAATAAAAGTTTCATCATTATGCATTATGTACAATTTGACTTTTATTACATTTCGATGCAGTCATGTACTTTTGGCTAACATCCTGAAAATGCATACACTCTAATTCAAATTGTACATCCTAGCATTAAGGGCCAACGGCAAGGTCTTAACCGGTGTCAGATCCCTACTACCAAACTCCCGCCCTCACCGTGTGAGCGGCGCATGCGCAGAGGGCTCTACCCTCATTGCCAACTGTAACTTCCCTTGTCGTAGTGGGGGCCCCCTTTCTACTCGACGCCATCTTAAGGGTCGTCCGAGTTCCCGTATGAGGTCTCTGTAGGAAGGACAGCGTGGACTCTCCCCCCCAACCCCACACTCTCTATCCGCCGTTGCGGATATCCGGCCCCCGGGAAATTAGTCAGGAGGGGCATTTAACCGCCTCCCCCCCTGGGAGGGGCCCATGGCCATCTCCCCCTAGGCGCCCCATCCTTAGTGGGTGCCGCCTCCCCGTGGAAGGGGCCAATGGCCGTCTTCCCCCGGGCGCTCCCATCCATTGTGGGTGGCGCCCCACTCTAGGGACCTTTAAATTCCTGCTCACCGATCATGACCTTACCGCCCGACAAATAAATACGACAGTTGTTTACCTACTAAAAAGAAAAAATTCCACATCTTCTTACTGTTATTACTGATCATTCCTGCAAGAAGAAATTTCTCCAATGCAAACCATATTTACATTTCTCAATATTCCTTTATTCACTCTACCAAGGAAAAGGAAAGGCCTCTACTTTCATCACTCAGAAAACTTTATTTTCTCCAAACATTTGCTATCAGGGGCTGGTGGGTGGGTCAAAATTGCTGCTTGTTCCGTCGAGGGCTCACGAGCAACGAGTGGGTGCAGCGTTCCGATCCGAGGAACAAGAGGACGATCTTCTGGATTCCCGCTCCTTTATCCTTCTGCGGGAGGGCGTGTACCCGTCCCCGATACGCCTACTGGGCGTGGTCTTCCTTCGAGGTGTCTAGGACAACCCCTCTCAGGCGGGGGAAGGCGCGCCCCGGCTACGCCGCTTTGGGCATACCAGCCGGGCCACGCCCACCCCGCCCAAAAATGGCTTCCCGGGAGGTTCGGGCCCCCATCCATACGTTCGGGGGGACCGAGCGGTCGCCCCTTTCCATATGGCCGGGATGCCCGCCACCCCCTCCCAACACACATCCCCAAGGATGGGAAGTCGGACAATAGTTGAACTTTTGGAAGACGGGAGGGAGTCACCCTCCCGGCCGTATTTATTAAAATATGAAACAAAATTTAAAACATTAAATAAAAGTTTCATCATTATGCATTATGTACAATTTGACATTTATTACATTTCGATGCAGTCATGTACTTTTGGCTAACATCCTGAAAATGCATACACTCTAATTCAAATTGTACATCCTAGCATTAAGGGCCAACGGCAAGGTCTTAACCGGTGTCAGATCCCTACTACCAAACTCCCGCCCTCACCGTGTGAGCGGCGCATGCGCAGAGGGCTCTACCCTCATTGCCAACTGTAACTTCCCTTGTCGTGGTGGGGGCCCCCTTTCTACTCGACACCATCTTCAGGGTCGTCCGAGTTCCCGTATGAGGTCTCTGTAGGAAGGACAGCGTGGACTCTCCCCCCCACCCCACACTCTCTATCCGCCGTCGCGGATATCCGGCCCCCGGGAAATTAGTCAGGAGGGGCATTTAACCGCCTCCCCCCCTGGGAGGGGCCCATGGCCATCTCCCCCTAGGCGCCCCATCCTTAGTGGGTGCCGCCTCCCCGTGGAAGGGGCCAATGGCCGTCTTCCCCCGGGCGCTCCCATCCATTGTGGGTGGCGCCCCACTCTAGGGACCTTTAAATTCCTGCTCACCGATCATGACCTTACCGCCACAGACCGGATAGTTGACCGACTATCCGGTCCCCCCAACTCCTCCTATAGGTCATGCTTCCTCAAACTTCTCAGCCATGCAACAAAATCTCCTATTAGTAAATCATTCCCCTCCCTGGACAGGTGAACCCCATCGTTCAGATACATATGATCACCCCGGATACACCCATGAGGAATGACATGCAACTGTGCAGAACGGAACAGTCTATTAATCTTATTGTTGACCCGTTTAACTGAATGGTTCAGAGCTGACACCGAAAGCCCCCCCTGCCACTTCCTTCTAGGAATCATGTGGGACCAGGCAATCGTGCACCCCGGGACTCTTTTAGCCAACCAGCTAATAGCCGACAAGATTCGTTCTAGCAACACTCGTCTACCCAGTGTCACCAAATCGTTGCCACCCAGGTGTACTATGACTATAGATGGCGGTGACCTATGCCGCCCTAAAAGTCCCTCGAAAAATGACTCAAATTTGTCAAAAACGAGCCCACCTTTCCCATGGAAAGCCACTCTGAACCCGTATTCCCCAGGTGCGTGAATCGCGTCACCTTCCATGAATACGTCACCGGCGCGCCTCACGTATGAGTGGCCCACGACCCATACCATCCTCTCCCCAGTCGGTGATCTCTGACCGCTGGTCTCCTGATGTAGGGTCGACCTCCAATTCCGCCCTGCATGGCAGGCCCGCGAAACTGCAAAGTAAACAAAAGACAGAAATTGTGAGTGCATGTCAATTGATCACTTACAACATGTGCAATCGCACATACCTCTTGAAGCAATTCGAGGACCAACGGCCCAATTGTTTCACTTCCTCGGCACTCTGACCCCTGGCTGTAGCCTCTGTAGCAGCCCCTATCCTAAAGGAGAGGGTCCCAAAATCGCACGGGTCCATGCCCGCGTCAGCGATTGCCAGTGCCAGCACCCTCTGAAACTGAAATCTCGTCAGTGGGGTGCCATCCTTGTGTCTGAGCAAGCTCCCCCCCCAAGCAGCCGCTCTTAGCGCCAAATAGTCTTCCACACACTTCAACGGGCAGACGGGGGACCCACGCTTGCGCTGTACGACCACACTATCTCCCATAGCCCCCTGGTCGGTCTTGGACCTGGCTATCATGATTACCATCGAATCACCCCTTATCTGGATGTGATCCCTGCACAAACCTCCCTCCAACTCTCTCTTGTAGCAAAAAGCAAAGCTGTCTCAACTGAGTAAATTGGCCTAAAGCCAGATTGTGTGGGTTGTAGTAGATTATTTTTCTTTATATGCCCCTCAAGCTGTGTAGTAACCACTTTTTCGGCTATTTTGGAAAAATATGGTAGCAGTGAGACTGGTCGTAGATTTGTTAATATCTTCCCATCTGCTGTGGGTTTTTGCTTGATTGGACGAACCATTGCTCGACTCTTTCGTGGCCAAGGGAACGTGCTGTGCAACCTTTTCCCGCCTTGAGGGTATCGAGCCCTCCCCCACCATTGGCATTCCGAGCTTACCCGGATCGGCTATTGTTGCCGCCGCCTTCTCTTGACCAGCTGCTGGTACTCCTGGCGCCACCTGTGGGGGAACAAGAGGAACACTCGCCTTCGCGACATCTCTCGATTGCCGCAACTGCTTCATTAACACTCTGGCCTCTTCGGCCGGATCTCCCGGGGTCGCTGTGCCCCCCACCTTTGTTTTAAGCCATGCGGTCAACTGTGCGGCCAATTCGGGGGGCATATCATCATCCTCGGTCGAGGTGATCACCACTGGGATAAGCTGGCCTAAAACTGGTTCCTGAACCGGGTTACCAGCCGGTACTAGGGGGACGATGGTCGGCACCTCTGGTGCCGGGACCCCCCCCCCCCCGAGACTGCCCTTTCTTTGACCCGCTTCCCTCTTAACCCGGGAACCACTCCCGGCAAGGCCGGGCCTATTACCTTTTTCGGCTGACCTGGGTCGTTCATTGCAGCCAATTGTTTCTTTACCTCCGCCAAACCTCTACCGAGCGATTGGACTTGACCGAGCTTTCGGTCCATACAAGCCATCCGGTTCGACAACAGGCGTAACACCTTCTCCATCTCGGAACCCTTTCCTGCTTGCTTGCTAGGCATGGTTTTGAGTCCTCCGCCTTTAGTCGATCCACGAGGTCCTGAAATCCGTATCGAACTGAAAGAGAAAAAACAGGATTACCACGTTCAAAATTGCTGCTTGTTCCGTCGAGGGCTCACGAGCAACGAGTGGGTGCAGCCTTCCGATCCGAGGAAAGAGAGAGGGCGTGTACCCGTCCCCGATACGCCTACTGGGCGTGGTCTTCCTTCGAGGTGTCTAGGACAACCCCTCTCGGGCGGGGGAAGGCGCGCCCCGGCTACGCCGCTTTGGGCATACCAGCCGGGCCACGCCCACCCCGCCCAAAAATGGCTTCCCGGGAGGTTCGGGCCCCCATCCATACGTTCGGGGGGACCGAGCGGTCGCCCCTTTCCAGACTATGCATTCGTATTTGGGAGTGCTAAAATGCAGGTCACAAATATTTCCTAGGAGTACGATTTCCTGGCCTTCAAGTAAATACATGAAAGCCGTAAATCCGCACTAATGCAAGGAAATATACCATGTGTGAACTTTAGTGACTTTCTTTAAGATTTGGGCTCCTAATTAGGTGGCTTTAAGCAAGACCTTTTTGTTTTTATGAAAATTCTATCTATTGACTGGCTTCAACGTGCAGGACAGCATTCTGCTCTTTTACAAGGAGCATATCAGAACACATAGTAGTTTTGTTCAGTGCCAGGAAATAACGTGGGAATGTGTGCTTTGAGACCAAAAACAATTTTTCAAATAGTTGTTGTAATGGTTGGGAACCAGCAGCTCCTGCAACAATAACATTTTACATAAACCATGTCAAAACAAACACATTGGCAAAACCTAAAGGCTGACTACCAAAGTCAGACCTATTGGTGTTGACAGTGCTTGTTTCTTTTCATGTTTCCCATAATCTTGTTCAAACTGGTTTCACATATTTTCCGTATGAATATTTTTGGGAAAAACTAGCATGCATAAACCCGTTTTAATAAATGATACTTCAGAGAAATGGTACCTACATTTTAACAGTAGTTTAGCAAAACGGATGGAAGCATTTTAGAGGTGGCTTGAGATGGTTACCATCTTAAGAAGGAGAGTTTTAACAGAGGGTACCTTTGTGATTTCTGCCGTAAGGTACTTAGATAGCATTAGTACACTTTCACATTGTTTCTACAGTGGTTACCTGGGTTATTTCTGCCATAAAGAACACAACATCAGTATACTTTCACATTGTTTTACTGTCGCTCCTCACACGTCTGCACTGTTAGCTGTTCCTGGGTCTAGTAGCTTCCAGCAGTACCTTCTCTATGTATTCACTTGCTCTGCCTGTGATTTCTTTCCGGCAGAAGAAAAACGGTCTTCGCGACAGCGTAGCATTAAAATTCTCAGCTCTGCTTTCATTTAAAGTTCAACCCTATTGCAAGGTGTAGCTGTTGTAGAGAACCCGAGGCTCCCGGAAGCGAAAACAAATCTAACACAAAGGACAGAATCATGGGTTCTGCAAACATTTGCACTCTGAAAACAATACATCTTACTGAAACCAAGGAGCGGGAAGCCCCATCAATGTATCCATCCCAAACAGTAGGAGGAGGATTTCTTTAGACCAATTTATCCTATGGTTTCAACATCTTTCGCTTTCCTATGTCAATTGTTAAGGTGCCGATTTGTATACATTGCATATATACACACGCACTGTCTAGCCAGAGTAGCTCATCTAGATATTCACCTCTGCCAGTACATTGTAGGTAACCATTCAATATTTTTGCCTTGTATCTGCACACAATTCACCTGGCCCTTGAGGAAATGTGGCTTATATATCATCTCCCAAACGAGGGCACTGAATCTCCAACTTTGACTCACTTTCAGTTGACAACATTGTGTGATCCTAGGAAAGGGTTCGGTTTTCATGGTCCTCGGTTTCTTATTCTACAAAATTGGTATTAGATAACGGTTAACCAGTTACTAAAAGCTACCAAAAATTAATGTCTATTTATATTGCAGATTTTACTCCACGATGCAAACACAACGCGGTCGTTACAACGACCGCTTTGTCACAAAGCACTACCATTACAACGCAAGTCGCTACAACGACATGCACTAGATGGCGCGCGGGACTTAGGAATAGTATGATTTACTATTCCAACTTCAGTGTGTGAAACACAAGGGAAAGTGTTAGAATAGTAAATCATACTATTTATTATCGTAGAGCGCCAACTAGTGCAAGTAGTTGTAATGACTTGGGTAGTGATGGCACTGTGTTGTAACAACGCGGTCGTTACAATGACAGCGTTTGCACGCATTGTAAAACCTGCGTTGTAAACGTATGTTTCCCAACTAAAACAACTGTATATTGCTAAACAGCACATGAGCACTGGGTTTAATGTAACTTTAATAGTGTTTGCAGGGGGGATTAATAGTTTTCAAGGCTTAATTAGTGCTGTAAATTAGATAAAGGTGCAGCATATTGGGACACTCATGAGTGGTTCGTGGGTGAGTTCGACGGCACGTCCTTATTCAATGAGACCTGCGCGGACCCTGCTGTAGCCCCTTTGTAGCCCTCAAGTCACCTATCCTATTGCAGAATTCTTGTGCCCTGGCACTTGAAGAGATCTCCCTCCATTTAGCACTCCATGTTTACTTAAAGCCCTGCTTGGCAGTGCACAGAAAAGCATATACATTCCCTCAATTCAAAGACAAGGCTTTGGTAACATGAGGTACTTGAAATTAAGATTTACACTGGGTGTCTTTCGCACAACATCACAGCACAAGTCGGGTGTGGACTGAGTCCTGTCACTAATCCGAGGGGACACTGTTGTGTTTTGCCCAAGGCAGAAGGAAGCTCATGTATGTCCCTTTTACAACTGTATGAAAACCTGTGCAGTTACCTAGCATTTTGGTGGAGTGGTGTGGCTCACTGGTTAGAGGCGGCAGACCCTGAAGCAGAGGACGGCCCGGGACCAGGGTTCAATTCCCGACGCGGCAGGGTCGTGGACCAGGGTCAGCAGACTCGATAATTCTCGTCTCGGTGCCTACTCTAACCAGCGATCACACTCGGCAACTCTGGGCATTAGCTTGCCTCATCTCCACATCGGCCCCCCACATACGCCGGGGATGCCTGGTTTCACCTTGGAGATACCCAGTAGGGACCAGGTCACAGGGAAAGCCAGGACGGGTTCCCCAGTGGTCTACAGCGTGGAGATACCCCATGTGGGGTGATTCATGCGCTTTACAAGACATCATTACATTACATTACATTACTGTTCCCTTTGTGTTTACTTGCAATGAGGCTCAAGGCATTTTCTGGTCACTAGACAACATCTTCCTTCTCCTCCAGAGGAGTACATCATGGGGTGAACTGATGGGGGAACTGTCCACCACGGACACATTAATTTCTTAACAATGCTGGGAGTGTGGTGTTTTGCAGTTTTAAGGTGTTACGAATTACAGCAGGATCGAAACATAGAACACCCAACAATTTGCTCTGTACAAAATATACATGAAACATCTTTTATGTACTCATAAACAAACTGCAGTTTTTGACTATCTAAGAAGGGTCTTTAAAATATTACTTTGCGTATCCCTTTGTGTTTGGAAAAACAAATGATTTACAAGAAGTAAAACGAATATAAAACCTAGTTTGGCATTTCACTGAATAATTATATTTGTTGTTTTTGTAAAGCGCTTATACAAATCGGGGACCATTTCGGACGGCTGACAAAGCTTAACAATATAATTTTATTTTTAGCGAAATGCTACATTTTTAATGCATCGCACAAAATTGTAACATTACGGGTTGGGACATCACTTTATGTGATCCTTCTGGGCATTGCATATGTTAATTAGTCCATTAGCGATATTCTCTAGGACATGTGCCCCACATACCATCACAAACCTGTCTACAAAAGCAGCCTGCTGTGCGGTTTCGGTTTTCTTTTTCCCTCTGCTCGTTGTTGGTGCTGGGGATGGGACGAATGTAGAGCACCTGGTTTTCTAGGAACAAAGAGCTGGCAAACAGCACCACGCTCACCATATAAGCCCCAGGTAGAGAAAGGGGAAGAGTGCAGACTAGGGTGACCAGAATTTTAAAGCCAAAAACTGGGACATTTCACAAAAATAGAAGAAAGACTACAATTTTACTTCAAGCGATGAGAGCCTCCTCAGCACAGAATTACAGAACAGGCAGTAAGAACACACATAAAATGCAATTTTTAAGCCCAGTAGCTTGCCTGTGAATTAAACTGGTTTCTTGAAACAACTGCTAACTATCCCCTCTTTGTAAAACATAAAAAACCACCTCCCACCGTTTTCAGTCGAGCCTCTCTAAAAGCTGGGACATTACCTACATTTCTTGAAATTTGCTGGGACAGCTGGTGAAAAACAGAGGCCGTCCTGGCAAAACGGGGACGCCTGGTCACCCTAGTGCACACACAAACGGAGGCAGGAGGGGCTCAGTAAAAAGGACAGAAATGGGGGTGGGCCAGAGGCCTATATGAAAGCGATAGCCCCATGGGTAATGTAAGGAGCTTTAATGCAAGCCCATTATAAGATAAGAAGTGAAAAGCCAAGGGGAGAGGGCCAGGTCTGTCTGAGAGCGGGGCAGGAGTGGCTGGTACAGGCAATGGGTGAGACGTATTGTGCATAGGGAAGGCAAAACATGAAGGGTGGGGCGCGAGCTGCATGAGAAGGGAAAGCAAGGCACTTTACTGTACGCCCAGGATGCAAAGGTGAGATAGGATCTTGGGGCCGTATGACACCCAAGGATGAGACAAATAATAAAAGGCAGGATCACAGAGTTCAAGTCAGAGCACGGGCCTAGAAGCAGATATGTTTTTCTTCTGCCCAGGGAAATGAAAGTGCAGGCCCCAGCTTTGGCACGGACCCTTTCACTGCCAGAAAACTGCTCGCAGCCCAGCCCTGACCAGTAGCGAATGATAAAAAGAAAGAAAAGGTGTACCAGTTTGGAGAGTTAAAGCCCCTCCTCAGCCAAACCCAGTCATGACTGCACTGCAGGCCATCAGTGCAATTACAGACCACTACAGTCCAGCACGTAGTGGCATGTACTTCATTCAGACTTATTGACTGGCTTTGACCAACTGGGTTAAAGGGCTGTGTATAGGATTACAGTTCGTGTTTGTCTACTTGTCCTAGGGACAAAATAGATATTAAAACTTCTTGCCCTTGTGAGAAATCTAGATGTCTCGGGTGTCGGGAGATACAAATTCCCCACCCCTGCTACAACCTTTCATGTCACACCTACTGTAAAGCAGGTTAATCAGAGAGTTCACTTTACAAAATCCTCGAACTTTGTAGTTGGAGAAAGAGAAGTAATTGCAGATGTAAACGGACTATTGGCCTGTGTCTCTGAACACAGGATGAACTTGACAAGATAAAAACAAGATTAAAATGCACCTTTAACATTCCTTAACTTTGTGAGTGAACAGAACACCGGTTTGTTAGCTTGCCAGAAGGTGTGAGCAAGCCCTAAATATAGCTCATCCTGATAAAATCTGACTTGCCATAGCAAGTGGGCGAGTAGATTTGTCAAGGCCTGATGTGCTTCTAGGCAAAGCCTTATTATTCCTACATGCTAACTGTGTAGCAACAAATGAAAATGTGCGATATTAATATTCCTTGTGAAAAAGATTGTTTTGAAAGTGTGCCTTGGCAGAAAGCAAAGAAGCTGTTCAAACCAATAGGTGGCATTAACCTGTTGCACTGCGTTGCAGTTGCCAATCCTGAAGCATGCAGAAGTTGATGGGTCATCAAAATCACCAAATACAAATCAACTAGCAGTGCCAAAACCTGCTCTTGCTAGAGAAAGGCCACATGACATCTCTTCTTAATTGGATTCCATCGACAGCAAGGATGTGCTCCGTCTGTCCAGCAAAATCGGAAAATTATGTGCTTTCTCTGCTCCATTCAAATCAAGACTGTTATCTAATGCAGCAGCTACTGTACTATTTTCTCCACTGTGTTTTCACAAACCATCACCAAAAACAAAAGTGTTCAACCTTTGATTTCAGTGGAGAGCTGACGTCCACATCACCAACATAAAGAAACACAGGTGACCGGTTTGCACCCCTATGCACGAAGAAAGTAACTATACCTGTTTTTTTTGTTTTAAATAGAAATAGTTTTAAATAAGACTGGTTATACTTTCTTGCCTTCTTTTTTTTTTTAAATGTATATTTATTGCGTTTTTTAAACAAAACAAAACATAAAAATAAGCATGAATACACAATACACATAGCATAGCATTCCACATTGGCCATGTAGGGTAGGCATATTAAGTATTAAGTAAACGCCTTAAAAAATTCCCCAGGAAGGCCATTAGGACCCGGGGTTTTCCCTGCTTTCAGCCCACTTTCTGCCAAGGCACACTTTCAAAACAATCTTTTTCACAAGGAATATTAATATCGCACATTTTCATGGCCTCTGTGACCTCTGCCAGAGTGATGTCCTCATCAAGCCTGTCCCTCTCATCGGGGGACAGACAGGGGAGTTCAACCTTCTCCAGGTATTGAGCTATTTGTATCTCGGTGGCCTGCGTCTGGGCTGCATAAAGCTTTGAGTAGTATCAAGCAAACACCTCCACATTTTTAGCCTTTTTTATTGTCACAAAGCCAGCGGGGAAGCCGCGGGACGGCTGGGTGACTGGTGGGAAGCCCGTAATATAATATCACCTATGCTTTCTCCTCGACAGGATGAGTGGCTGCAGGCATCTCAAACAGACCTGTCAGACACCGACACTGGCCCCTTTAACTGGAACCCACTAGCGGAAGGCCCCGCCTCCAGTGATGACGTCGTCGACTGGGGCCCAATAAGGAACCAAGGAAGCCGGACCTGGGTGTGTGCGGACACCGGAGATCGGAGAGAATGGAAGGAGACCGGAGAATCGAGGAGCAGAGACGATGAGGGAGTGAGGGAGAACCAAGATGCCTGGAGAGTACATCCAGCCCAGGAGGAGAGGAGGAACAATGAGTGGAAGGAGAAGCCAGGAGGCCACCGGCAACACGCTTCGCTGAGCCACGCTCCAGGAGTAGCGTGGCTGACTCAGGTACGGGAGCGGTTCACTGGCTGGGTCGGGAGGCGGGGGAAGCCAGAGTGTTGATAACATCGCCGCTTACCACCCTCGTGTATATATTGTAAATACCCTCACCATCACTCCTCACCGCCTCCCTTTTGTTTGCCATCACTCAGTGCACCAGAGTGCTTCCTCACCCCCTTTCCCTCGTTACATAGTAAGTACACTATACTGATCCCCACCTATCTCTGATACTTTTTCTTTTGGGGACAAAATCCCTACTGCGACATCAGTCTGGAACAGATGCTCTTGCAAGGTCAAATAAGAACCAAAACAGACATAGCCAAAATAGTGCAGTCTGAATTGATGTCCTCTCACCTTATGTGTCCATAAGTAAATGTCCGGGATGCACACCTTGATGTTCATAATCTATGACAGACATTCCTCAACTTATGTCAGAAATTCCAACTTAAGAAGAGAAACTTCACAAAGGTCGCAGATCCAGATGAGTACAGCACCAGAGTACATCTCAACTAAATAAGCCTCTACCATGACTCTGAGTCTCTGCGAAGCATTCCATTCTGCCTTTACAAATTGGTACAAGGATTGCATTGTCTTGTAGACAAAATCTCCTGCCGCTCGGCCTTGTGCTCAAAATAGATGAGTAGCTATTCCAAACAGACAACAATCCCTGTTGTCCAAGTATGCGCACCACTCTTATTATGTATTCATTTGCTAGAACTAATCTAGCCTTTAGAGATAGCCCAGTGAGGGTGTAAGTGCTATAAATTGGAATGTTACGATTTTTCAGTTGTCAGTGTTATTGAAAAGATAAGCTGCTTTTTATTATCTTCTGTGATGTTAGCAATATTACGAGCACTAGATCCCGGTATTTAAAATAACTATTTAACAAACATATGTTGGAATACATATTACGTTTCTGGTATATCAATTATGAATGATTGTTTGGATTACCACTGCTCCTTGCTAGTAACCCAAAAGCATTGATAGCCCCTCATTTATATATTGGGTGGTGTTCTGCAGGGTTAAAATAACAGATCTTTAACATTCAGCGCTGGCACATTGAACAATGTTCACTCATGTCTGCTGAGGGTGTGATAACAAAGCTTGTAGAGCAGAGACAGAGACTCAGTTAACACAACTTTCTGAGCATGTTCTGTTGGCTTTTATGGGTCGGTCAATCAATCAATCATAGCATTTATAAAGCGCACTACTTACCCGTGAGGGGTGGGGGGGGAAGTGCTGCTACTGCTCAAAGAGCCAGGTCTTGAGGAGTCTTCTGAAGGTTAGCAGGACTTGGGTCTGCCGTAGGTGGGTGGGGAGGGTGTTCCAGGTCTTGGCGGTGAGGTGGGAGAACGATCTGCCGCCGGAGGCCGCTCTTCGGAAGCGGGGGACTGTGGCAAAGGCGAGGTCGGTGGAGCGGGGCTGGCGGGTAGGGGTGTAGAAGTTAAATTGTCTGTTTAGGTACGCTGGTCCGGTGTTGTGGAGTGCCTTGTGTGCGTGGGTGAGCAGCTTAAAGGTTATCCTCTTGTTGATGGGCAGCCAGTGCAGCTTTCTCAGGTGGGGTGTGATGTGGCTGCAGCGAGGGATGTCGAGGATCAGGCGGGCGGAGGCGTTTTGGATGCGTTGTAGCCATTTCAGAAATTTGGCCGAGGCTCCTGCCTAGAGGGCGTTTCCGTAGTTCAACCTGCTGCTGACGAGGGCCTGGGTGACTGTTCTCGTTTTGGTGGGGAACCACTTGTAGATCTTGCGGAGCATGCGGAGGGTGTTGAAACAGGAGGAGGAGACGGCGCTGACATGCTTAGTCATGGAGAGGGTGGATTTGAGGAGGAACCCCAGGTTGCGTGCGTGGTCGGTGGGAGTTGGAGCTGTTCCCAGTGCGGTTGGCCACCAGGAGTCGTCCCAGGCTGAGGGGGTGGATCCGAGGATGAGGACCTCCGTCTTGTCTTAGTTCAGCCAGGTGTTCCTCATCCATTTGGCGATGTCCTTCATTCCTTTGTGGAGGTTGGATTTGGCGGTGTGGGGGTCCTTTGTGAGGGAGAGAATCAGCTGGGTGTCATCAACGTAGGAGATGAGGTTGAGGTTGTGCAGTCGGGCGACGTGGGCGAGCGGTGCCATGTAGATGTTAAACAGCCTTGGGCTGAGGGATAAGCCATGGGGTACGCCGCAGAAGATCTTGGTCCAGGAAAGACATGGCTTGGCAATTCGGGCTGGACTGTTCCCATGTGGCACAGGGTCAGACTGATTTGCATATGGCCATGTCTGAACGGGGGTGGCAGAGTGGGCTAAAGAACGGTGATGGATTAAACCCAGATCTGTTGACTGGGTATGAGTGTTTGATTGGTTCAGATGCTCCGTCCATCACCACCCCCTTTTGTACCGCTTTGTTCGCCATACGTTGGCAGGGTATGCTTAGACGTGAGTCCCTTGCTCACTTTGCCACTGGATTCAAGCAAACCTGGCTGATGACGGCTGAAATGCCAGAAACCGGTCCTAGGAAGCTTGTATCCGGTCCAGGGAAGGCATGGCTTGGCAGCTCGGGCCGGACTGTTCCTATGAAGTCGCAACGTACGCGGACGACACCCAATTGATTGTTTCGCTCTCGCTCGCAGAAAGCCATGGTGAGAAGGTTGCCGCCTGCCTTACCAACATCATGGCATGGATGGCCGACTCAAGACTCAAGCTTAATGCCTCCAAAACCGAGGTGATGTTGCTGGGAAATCTCTGCACTTCCCTCCCCAAATGTATGTGGCCGGCTTGTTTAGGAGATCCTCCGATCCCGAAGGGATCCATAAAAAGTCTCGGCGTCTGGCTTGAACCGGAGCTGTCAATGCACACTCAGGCGAAAAAAACTGCAGGGTGCTGCTATGGGCTGCTCCGCTCAATACGGAAAGTTATGCCCTTACTCCCACTAGACTCCAGGAAATTGCTGGTACAGGGCCTTATTTTGTCAAGACTTGATTATAACAACGCCCTTTTCTTGGCTGCACCAGAATACACCCTGAACGTGCTCCAGAGGGCACAGAATGCAGCTGCAAGACTGCTGACGAATACATCCAGAAGAACGTCAGCGAAACCAGCCTTGAAATCGCTCCATTGGCTGCCCATAAGAGCGAGAGTGAAATTCAAAGCGCTCTGTACAGTGTTCAGAGTCCTCCAAGGCACAGGCCCTCCGATCCTCAGAGATCTGATCCGCCCTTACAAATCAGCACGAACGCTCCGCTCTGGCGAGGAAAACCTGGTAGCTATCCCGAGAGCAAAAAGAGCAAGGACCGGAGGTCGCCGCTTTTCAATAAATGCGGGTCAGCTATGGAACTCCCTCCCAACATCAATGAGGAAAGAACCTAGCTTGACCAGATTCCGAAAATCCCTGAAAACGTTCCTTTTCCCCCAGAATGACTAACATCTCTGCATGCGGTTCAGAGGTGGTCTGTCTGTGTGTACACGTAGCGCTGGGACGCTCAAGGGCAGCCATGCGCTTTAGAAATTCTTTTTCATTTCATTTCATTTCATTTCATTTCATTTCAGGGTCCGACTGATTTGCATATGGCCATGTCTGAACTGGGGTGGCTGAGTGGGCTAAAGAACGGTGATGGATTAAACCCAAATCTGTTGACTGGGTGTGAGTGTTTGATTGGTTCAGATGCTCCGTCCATCACCAGCCCCTTTTGTACCGCTTTGTTCGCCATGAGTTGGCAGGGTATGCTCAGACGTGAGTCCCATGCTCACTTTGCCACTGGATTCAAGCAAGCCTGGCTGATGACGGCTGAAATGCCAGAAACCTGTCCTAGGAAGCTTGTATCCGGTCCAGGGAAGGCATGGCTTGGCAGTTTGGGCTGGACTGTTCCCATGAGGCACAGGGACAGACTGATTTGCATATGGCCATGTCTGAACTGGGGTGGCAGAGTGGGCTAAAGAATGGTGATGGGTTAAACCCAGATCTGTTGACTGGGTGTGAGTGTTTGATTAGTTCAGATGCTCCGTCCATCACCACACCCTTTTGTACCGGTCCAGGAGAGCAGGCAGTTGATGCGGATTGTGGTCGTGGGGGCTGAGGTCTCAGTGGTTGTCGGTGGGTCTTTCCACTTTACTACTGCTCACTACTGCTAAGTGCTTGTCATTCCTCCAATTGGCACATTTAATGTCCTTGTAAATCACTAGTAAAGTGGTACTAGATGTACCCAGAGCCTGTAAATTTAATGCTACTAGTGGCTTGTAGCACTGATTGTGCCACCCTCTTAAGTAGCCTTTTAAATCTGTCTCAGGTCTGCCATTGAAGCCTGTGTGTGCAGGTTTTAACCATCATTTCGACATGGCAGAGTAAACCTTTTGCAGTTAGCTAGTTTGTTAAAAGGTGAACTAGACCCAAAACGCACAACTATGTACCCTAGGAAACTCCTGGAGAAAGTGTTGATAATACTGCTGTACACAGTTTATTCAAAACAGGTTGATGTTAAGCTTTCATTGCAGATACAAATGTGGTTCTCCGCTTGTAGATGGAAGTTGCAGAGATATCATTATTTGAAATTGAAGAGTAGCATATTTGTTGTTATATTCCAATGCATTTAAATCAGGGTTAACTATGAATCATGAAAAAAGTTTGAAGTGAACATCATAAAGGTCAGGTAAAAAGAAGTATACAGTAAAAACATCAGTAAATGTGACAGAATTTGGTAGGAAAATAAAAAGATGAGTTAGCACAGAAGGAGATGCAAAGTATCACACCTTGTGCCTATAAACCGTATCAAGATTCCGCCAGGGACCATCTAGAGGCTAGAGTGCCCATGTAAAACGTCACCAGTGAACCATGTAATAGCCCTTGGTTCGTATTACTTAAACTTCACATACAAGCGTTCAAATTCTGATCTCGGTGTGAATCATACGCATGAAGATAAGCATGTCAAAATCAAATAGCTGATTGTTGTACCTACAGATGACTGGTGCTCAGTGAAACTACATTCTCCAGCATGCAACTCAGTGAAGCCAAGTGCATGGCAGTGATAATACTTACTAAGAATACCAATACTAGATTCAAAACATCCTTCCCAGTTAAACGCAGTGCAATATTTGAGTTTAAAGCTCCAAACCTGAAACAAGGAGCTAGTGGCTTTCAAGACTATATGACATATACGGTGCTGTAAGCATGCAGCCCTTCAAGTGAGCGTGAAAATCAACACTTGTAAAAATGACTCGCTTATAGTATGGGACACCCAGAAGGGACACCCAGAAGGGACACCCACCCATGCGAATGTGGAAACTGCTTGGAGCGACAGTGCAGGTCGCGGGCCGGTAACCACTGACAACCAAAGTCAATCCTCAGTCATGACCGGTTTACACAAAGCTGCTTCCGAATTAAATACAGAGTATAAGTGAAGCGTGTTACCTGGAGAAGGGAACCGTGGGTTAAACCTCGTTTATCAATGCGCCGCTGAAGAGTACAGAAACACTGTGTAAACGCGATAATGGTTTAAAGGACCCGGAGGTGGGTGCCATGGAGTACATGATGATGAAGGTGGGAAAAAGAACCAACTCAAGCTGTTGAAAGGTTTGAAGTGTTAGGCAGCATAAACCACGTGACCATAAACACGTCTATGCTTTTAAACATGAATAAGTGGGTACATGCTGTGAACAAATGTACAATAGTCTTATTGTTGGACATATGAAGGTGGCTTGTTGACAATAATGCATATAATGATCCTAAAATCATGCAAATAAGGGAATACAATGGTTGTACAACGCTACATCAATGACATCATTGAATTGGGACCATATTCCAAAGAATTGCAGTAATTACATCAGTGGGCAGTAAAGAGGGCGGTATGCTTGCTGCTGGACACAAATGGTATACTAGCGATGAGTACCACAGTCCTGCAAGAGAAAACTAACACAAAAGAAACCAGTATAAGCTGATATGTGAAATTTGTATTACAAGACTTACAAGACTTCAAATGAAAAACTGTAAAACTCTACAGAAAACACGCCATCTCTAGTTGGTCATTAAGGCTGTTAGGTAAAAGACTGTAAAAGTGTCTTATCCAAAATGTTTCCCTTTGAGACAAAGCTACTTGTATGTTAATTTCCGGGGTCACCATGATGGTTTCCAAACCTGTAAAGTGCAACTGTGCAGTATTGTGATTCGTGTCCAACCAGTGTGCAGCCAAACTGGAGTATTTTAATTCCTGGACATGCTTTTATGTTCCGTGATATGCACCTTTATTATCCCGTCTGCTTTCCTCATGTACAATAAACCGCATGTGCATTTGATAGCGTATATTTCAATCTGTGCATTGCAATCTTATGTGTTTCAGTTTCATCTGTTGTCCTATTTTAGGATGTGATACAGTATTTCCCACTATTATGTTGCTGCAATAAATGCTGTTCTGATATTTTTCATTCCTTTGTCAGTTGTAGTGCAGGCTTCCTTAGTATCTCTTTCAGATTTTTAGTAAGTCAGAGTGCAAGATTGGGCTGGTAACAAAAAAGAGACCTCTAATACTGGTTGTACTGAATGTGCCATTGATATGGATAAGTAGCCTGATGATGACCGTCACCCATCACCATCTCAGTCTAATTTAGCATATTTTAATATAGTAAAGTGATGTGTAGGCCTGCCTAGTAAGAATGAGATACAAAGTAGGGCTTGATTATGCCCCTTTCTGTTTCTTACTTTATCTTGCTTCATGGCAGCGCTTGCCTATAAGCTTTGGCATGCTCTTATGCCATCTTGCATACTAATCTTGCTCTTCTGCATGAATAGTGGCTTATGCTCGAGTGACTCCATTTTCTAAGCTGTCGCCATTTTCTGAGCTTCACTAGGTGAGAAGGCCATGTTTTCCTTTTCACTTGTTTTTCGCATTCGGTTGACCAGAAAGAACTGGATCTTGTCGGAGGTATGTGCTCGCTCTGCTCTGAAGCCATAACAGACGACTGGCCAGCTGACGCTGTGGCCTTGGTGCGGAGTGGTACGGACTCTGATGGGAAAAGGGGCCGAGGCTCACAAGGAGTTTCGTCTTACGTTTCCACTTGTACTAAAGGAGGTGTCTGAGTTCCGTTCGGTGGAAGTTCATCACAGGGCAGACGTGCAGCTGTGGCGGTGGGGCGTATAGTGTCACTCTGTCTCCTGGTTCGGCCGGAGAACCGGACTCCCCTCTGACGAAGTGGAAACAGGATGAACAGACAGTTGGGGAGGTGTTCCACTAATTCTTGATTTAATACTATTCTTGCTTACTATCTCCTTCTGTTTTCAGGTTCCAGACATTTATATACATATATTTCTACATATGTTTTCCTGATTGCGTTTAGTAATCGCCTAATTGTTAGTTGGTTGTTGGCTAGAAAGGTACAGATTGGCCTACCATGTATCCCATATTACTAATAAATACACCCCAGCATATACCAATTGGTTTCTTTTTCTTGTGGTGAGAGAGGTACTGTGCATGTAGTATGTGGTTTTTCCTAAGCGAGTATTCTGTGGTAGAGAGGATCGGCTAATTGCCTCTTGCGCAGCGCGTGTCATCAGGAAAATTGTTATTGTATAAGTCCTCTCAGCAAGAGACAAAATATAAGTGTTAGTATTCCTGCCTTGGGTAAGTATTGTAGAGTGTTGTATTTTTGGGTCCCAAGGGGGGTGTGCCTGCATGACCCGATTATTGGCAAAAATTGGGCCACAATTTATCTAATGATCATAAGCAGGACTCGCTGCAGAACTGTACACTACAATTGTTTCAACTGTTTTCATTTGGATTCTTGTGTTAAATTACGTGATTGCATTAAAACAATCATTCCAAAATATACCTTTTGCCAGGCCCAAACCTGCCTTTTTGATACATAAAGTTCAACCCTAGTGTAGGCCTTAAGCAACCCATAAGGCAAGGTGCATTGTATTTACAGAGCTGCACATGTAATTTTAAGTTTTACATGTTCTGACAGTGAAATACTCCTAAATGTAATTTTCAATACTGTGAGACCAACAACGCCCATAGAATAACATTGGGTTACCTTATCATTTCATAAGTGACATTTTTTTATAAACATGTTTATTGGCATTTATAATAAACAACACGCAAAGGTGAAGACAGTTCGGAATAAAAGAATTATCAAACAGGGCATGACAGTTCTACAACATTCAAGAAGAATACCAGCAATACCAGCAATGGTCAACCAAACAAGGCCCCATACATAAAACATGCAATGACCCAGCAATTAGAACTGCCTAATACAGACCTCCATTAAAAGCAAAGCAAAGGGCGGTAAAAAGATAAGAGAGAAGTGTGAAAACTGATATGCTAGGAACTAGAAAGAAAATGGGGTTGGGGACAAACAAATCAATCCAGGGCTCGCTCAGACAGCTTGTTCAGGGAAAACTAAAGCGCAAAGAAAATAAAGGGGGGTTGGTAGGGCAGCCACCCCATGGCCAACGGGAGACGTCCTTGGCACTAGGAGCAACAAACAGACATTGGGGGTGAATGAGTGGGCGCTCAGCCAACCCGATCCGCGACTCAGGCAGGCCAAGTCACAGTCTAGTAGCCCAGCTGTCGGCCATATTCAGTGTGTGCTCACTTCCCCAGCAGAGTCCCTTGGGGACTCAACCCATCCCCCTCTGTCAGTCCACCCTGTCCTCTGACTCCCCCAGTGGGGTGCTCCCAGGTGTCCACTAATTAAAAACCCTCTTTAATCAAAAAGTCAGATTTTAAGTCACAATTCTGAAAATGCCACTTTTAAAAAGTTTAATCAATATACCTAACAAAAGGTTCAGGAGAAGAGATCAGATAGGTTATCCAACATTATACATACAGTTAAAATCCAGAGGGAAAAACAGGGAGGGAGAAAATGAGAAAACAAGAAGCCTCTATAAAAATCGGACAAGAGATATTTCAAACAACAATATGATTTATTTAAGAATTAAAAAGAACAATTGCGCTCAAGACAGAAATGTTGGTAAACAAAAAAACATATATCACAAACCAAACACGTGGCTTAACAGTGAAACATTACAGGTATAAAGGAACAACACAAACAGAAATAGATGTGTCCTTAAAAAGTTATGGCCAAAAGAAGCGTCAACGGCGTTTCGACCGCTAAATTACTGCACGGTCATCATCAGGACTTGAAGTTTGCTTGAGCGTTACACAACTTGCTGATAAAGGAAAGACGGACCAATCATAAATTGATGGCTGTCCAGTCAATTCCAACTTGTGAAAAATAATTTGTTCAGAGTAGTTGAGCCAAGTCTACAGAACACGGTTCAATCGAAAGACGGCGTAAATAATTCACCATCAATTGTGCCCAGTAAATCGGCTAAATGTCTTCACATCACCTGCCTGAGGGACAGAGATTCGCCTCAACAGAAAGCTCGCCGTTGGCATTTTCTTTTCTTTACCATTCGGTGCCTGCAGCCTGTTCCTGGGACACATAACTAGGTGTTGTTGCCAGTTTGCCTTTGTTATTCCTCCCAGACAGCATCCCAATAGAGGGTCTAGGCATTGGCAGGACGGCCCATCCTGACGGGAGTGGTGGAGATGGCACACTTGCACTTCAAATGCATTGATCCAGCACACTCACATAGGGCTTCAAACTAGTCTATGGAGACCCCAATCTGGGGGCAGGACATGGAGGAAGGAAATTCCAGACATCTCTGGGGGGAAACTCTAGAAGCTTCTCCTACTTCAACGTGGGCACCAGGTATAAATATTGGACCCTCAGACACAACTCTTCAATACACTCCTGGACCTTTGCATACTACACAAGAAGGATGTCCTGCTGCTTGAGGCTTAACCTGATTGATGTGAAGGAAGACTGGACTTGGTCCCTTCATAAAATATATACAGGAAGCTACCCTTTCTGGCAGGAAAAGGATTGGGTCGACAATCTTGTAAAAAACAGGGTTCCTTCTCCTGGATTCAATACAACATAAATGGTGTTTATACACCCACAACAGGGCGTTTGTAACAGCGAGAGGGGTTGCAATGTTGCACCGGTTACCAAATTTACAACTATGTGCATATGGGGCTTGAAGGTACCACAAACAACATGAAACAGTTATATTTTATAAAAACATTGTTCATTCATTTATTTCAAAAAGATTAAAATTAGATGGCAACATGTACAAAGTCAATACACAATTTAGCATAATTTTTTTTTTTAAACTTACATCATCCTTTAAAAGTTGCTTGTTATAGCAAATATGTTATACAGACATTACAACATCATATTTACAATTCAAAAGGTTGTCATAGGAACGAAAAGTGTTGACGCGGCGTTTCGGTGCCTCTTTTTATTCTGCACCTTCTTCAAGGACTCGTTCACAGCTTAATTTATATCTATAGAAACATATAGTGGTACATATCGTTAGGCCCATACTTTTTTGAACACTTGCACATTGATATTTATAACATTTTTTACTTCTATCCTGATATTTGGTAACCCCGAGCATCTTAAAAAGGCCCCATATCCTACTCCGCATTCGGATCTAGGAAGTACATTGGGGTGAGAGAGTGACAGACTCATTTGAAGTGTCTACTTATTATTTACTTGACACCTCAAGGACCAATAGGTTCTCTTTGGTACTTTCCTATTATGTCCCACCCATTTTTAAAACTTACCCAGGTCTGCTCTTCCTGGTTATGTTTCTTGGGTTTAACTGAGCACGTTTTTCATCCGCTCATATATTTTTCATCCTTTTCTTCTAAAGGGGAGTATACCATATTTAAGGTTACTCTACTTATTTTACATTTATTCGCATAATAATTGACAGTTATGTATTTATTTACCTTGTATATGTGTTTTGTTGAAACTCCACTCGGTTAAGTAAAAAAGGGACCAACTTCAATCCTGTTAAAGGAATACATTTTTGTTATATAGTTGGTTTCCTTATGCACTGCTTATTTATAGTGGTTACTACTTTTTTCTTTTTTTCTACCAGTTATGACATATTACTTCTAGATTTGTTACACTATCCTAAACATTCACTGACCTACATATTAGTTGCAAAGTGGGGTATTTATCAGGGCTTACCGGTCCTCCTTTTCTTGTTATTTTCTAAGGTTGGGGGGACGCCTCTGGGAGCTACCTTCCGCTTTTTCATCAACCACTTTGTCTGGGGAATAATATTATATTTTTAATTCTATTGCTAGGATTTGTTTGCTGTGAAACTAGGTATGTTTCTTGGTGTTCTTACCTTTATGGAAAAATAAATTGCTTGGTATCTAATCCTTTATTTCCATTACATCACGAGGTCATGGGTCATCTTTTTGGAGCTTTTTTTAAAAAACATTAGCTGTCCACTCTAAGTAGAGAAATAGAATATAGTTTTTACTCATCTTGACTTTATATATATTTAGTTCTAAGGTATTGCTTCTAATCAAACCCACGCCCCTTACTTACTTGTGACTGGTAGCTGAACTACACGGCGTCCTCCTCCTCCCCGAGCTTGTCCGAAGTGAATTACTACCTCTCTTTCCCTCGTGTTTATACTTTCCTTAATTGGCCAATCAGTCACACCTGTGTTTGTTTAGTATTGTGGGCTCGGCGGTTATTCAAAGCAACCTGGTCGCCATCTTGTAGTGTGTTTTGTATTACGTGGAGACAGCATTTTATCTTTACTATTGTCACAGCATGAAAGCGTCAACGCGCTGAAGCCATTTATTCGGTTTGAGTATTTATGTCCGTATGTATTTGCGGTACGGGGAAAGAGAGAGAGAACGGAAAGCCGCTTTGATATTCGTCATTTCCTATCAATGTGGCGAAGTCCCATTTATTAAAATTATGTTGTCACCCTCTTTAATGGTCTCAATATTGATCGATCTATACCCATGATGTACTTTTACATCATCTGGATAAACTCTGATGGAGTTATCTATATGGCCGCCATTTTGGAACAGGACAAGTTTTGGTGATGCTCCCAGTAGCGGAACACTTTACTGCATGTTTACTGTAATGTTGTCACAAATATCCTGATATTATATCTATCTTTTTCTTACTCGAGCATGCATCATGTTGTGAACGTGCTCCATTAATTTGTGCAACGAGTATTCTATGGTTTATTGGACCACCATCTTGGAATGGGAAGTACCTGTTGTTACACAACCCATATGTTGTTTACATTTGTAGTGTCTTGAATTATATATCACTTACTCTCACACATTATTATTTGGTCCCTTCATCCCTGGCTCAATGACTCCGAGGGTCAGCTGACTGATCCTCTGTTCTGAACTACAGGGACACATGTTCCAGAGGCCTCCCAGCAACTGCCCAGCTGACCTGCAGCACTGGACCTGCCTGAGCCCTGCTGGCCTCTACTGGAATGAGTTTTTCATTTCCAAGTTGTGCCTCCACAGGTCGTGGTCCATTGGCTGGCATCACTGAGGGCTCCTTCTCGCCCAACTGAAGGTCCCATCAAATCTGCCGCAAAAGCCAACAAAACCTTGCTGCACAACTACAAGCTCCATCGAAACTGACAGTCCACAATGCGTCAACACATAGCTGCCAGCCTCATCGGAATGGATGTTGAATGGTGTGAAGCCTTGCCACACAGCTCATCAGAACTGACACAAAGAGATTGAAAGCTCCACAAAGCCTGGGGCACAGCTTCATTGGAACCAACACCAGACGATACAAAGTCTCGCAAAGCAGATTGCGCACCAAGAACCAAGATTGTTCCATAAGGTACAATCCACAGCGGGCCAAACTTGTTCCGGTCTCCGACCTGTGCTCCATTGCGGTTGGCCTGAAATTGTGGCTTTGTCCCTGTCCAACGTAACCAGATACCCTCAGTTGGCGCTTTGAGCCTTTTGGCACTACCTTTATCTAAAACTTTAAACCATCCTATCTCCATTTCCAGTGATTCGTTTTTTGCCATTTTTGTATCAAATAATTTATTAAATGCCACTCTATTTTCCTAAATTAGTGTTGATTTTTCTTGTGTTGTGGTTTTAAGTCATTACTGTTTTTGGGCTGCATAAATACTGTACACACTGCCTCCAACTTACGCCCAACTATTATTGCGCCAAGCTATCAGCGGGTTAAGCATTGATTAATTTAGCAGCTTTTTGTGTTTCAACCTGCCAAGGATTGTGACTATTGCTTGAGTAGGGTTTCACTCCCCCACCAACAATTCAATTTTTCACACATTTACCACCTGCTTTGAGCTACTTGTAAAACGTATGTACATTTTTTATGAGCAGTGGTTGCTTCACTGGGGTATGGGAAATGTTGAGGGGGCAAAGCTTCTTTCACTTCAGCTGGAGGACAGAAGTATGAGAGCAGAAAGGGGCCAGGTGCAGAAGCATCCTGCAGCCTCGACAGTTCCTCTGAGGTCTGGTGCTTTTGGGACCAGAGTTTGAGGGCGCAATAACTTAGGGCCTGGAGACGCCAGAGTACTTGTAGTTGCCTGGAGCTGAACGCCTTGTGGAGATGCAATGACAGGCAAAAGACAAGAACCTTAAGGTGTGTATAATGTCAATTTGAAATAGTGGACAGATTAGTGGCAGCCTATGTGTATGTAATGTAAAGGCACATTTATATAGCGCTACTACCACTCCATGGAGCATCTTGGCGCTCTATAGCTCCTCTTACATTAAGTACAGTTGTCCTTGGTTGTTAATTATTTAGATTTTGTTAAGAATTCAGCACTGTCTTTCCATTTTCTTAGAACTCATTCAAAGTCTTGGAGGTACTAACTCAAGCAGACAGTGCCACTGTAACCCTGCAGGGAAGAAATGGTCTTTACTGACCGCGCCTCTCTAGAACAAGCAAAGTATGCACATCATACGTCACCAAGGACCAGGTGAGGTCAGTGCGGGCATTCAGAAAACCATGCTTTGGATAAGCAGTGAACAGTATGCTCTTAGAACACCCAAGGAGTAACTACCGAAGAAGCAGTAGGCATTTCTAGAACAGATTCTAAATCTGTAACAACCTCATCTCTAGCCTATGTGTCTTCACTGGTGATTGACTTCAAAGGTTCCTCTTTGCAGTTCGGCATGACACAACATGGTAAGTACATGGTTCATGGGCTACATCTCTAAACTCTCAAGTGGGCTGTAAGTTCTGTTTTTAGTACTACTGTGGGCAAATATAACATCTTTCCAGAGGTGATAAGGGAACATATACAGGTCTCCCTTCTAGGGATGTATAAGCAGGGTAGCACAGTATAGTAAGTAAGTAAATACTTTATTTGATTTGGTTTAAATCATACAAAGAGCGGATTAACCGCTAAAAACACGTAAACACTTGTGATTTAAAATTCATGTATAAACACTAGTTAGTTAGTAAAATTTACGTTTGAAACATTTTGATTATTAAAACAAAGGAAAGCAAAGGAAAATAGTACAGTTAGTGCCTTTTAGTCTTATGGAGTTGATCTGGCTTGAGGAATCTGATTCTTTTACTTATATTTGCTATAAAGTGAATGTCTAAGCATTTTCTGAATCAAGTTCTGTGTCTTTCCTTTCTAGCGCTTTTGCAGCTAGTCTTAAAAGCTTTAGTGATTTACATGCCAATTGCACTGTTGTTCCTCCTAAACATTTTATTACTGCGGATCTGCATGTCCTTATCTGCTCTTTTTTTCAACAACGGCCACAGCTGTTTTTTCCGTTCGGATAGTAGTGCCGGGCAAATACAGTGTAGGTGGAGCACTGATTCATCTCCATGTCCGCGACGGCGACAGTCCGTTGAAAGCCAGGTGCGTTTCCATTTAGGAGTTAAATCTTTAGTAGGATACACTCCCAGTCTCAGTAGAATTAATCGCTGTTTCATTCGGTTTGCGAAGTGTTCTAGAAGGTATGGTTGGGGCTTTAGCTTTTTATATGTCGGGAGCACCGTCCATGCGTTTGTTTTCTTGGACAACGTGGCTTTATCCTGGTCTTGGGGCATTTGGTTAACTGTTTTATTGACCAAATGTAGCACAGTATAGGAATAACTAAATATATTTATTGTTTTATTCCTTATTTGCCAACTTCTTGTGGTATAACCATGAATCATTTCATGATTTTCCCGTCTCCAAAACAGCATTCACTGGGATCTGTACAAAGATGGCCTGTTTTTGTAGTTTCTTCCCTACTATTATGTCTAGGAGTGCTAAGAACTAAATAAAAAGTATCCCACACTTATTACATCTGAAATTTTGTTTTACATTTTTGATTTCCTGATGGCAATTTAATATTGATGACAAACTGCAACTCACTCCATATATGTTCCATGTGTATGTGCTTTCCCCTGTGTGTACTCGCTGATGGCCAATACGGTTAACAAATTCACAGAAGCTCTTCCCGCATCCACTGCAACAGCGTGTTTGTCTCCTTAGTGTGTTTGCTAATGGACTCAGCGGATAATAAATCAGAGACGTCCTTGCTAGATTACTATCTGTGAGGCTTTGCAGATCAGAGGGAGGAATGACTGAAACTTACCCTACAGGTTTTACTCTCCCTTCACCCTGCATGCTTGATTTTGCTAATGGCATTTTAGTTGTGATGAGGGCTACAAGTCTTTTGACATTCAATGCAGGTTTTTGTTTTTCTCCTGCATGTTTTCACTTATGCCCCTTAAGCTGCACTGAGACAAACAAAGCTCCTTTCATATTTACTGCAAGGGCACAGTTTGATTCCTATGTGGTCACTGTTGGAACTTTAATTTTGATGAGTCGGTAAAGATTTTGCCCAATTCACTGTAAGTTATGGTTCGTCTATAGTTTGCATTTAGCTTCACTGATTCAATAGAGCTCTTCCCATATTCACTGCTGGTGTATGGTTTTCCCCTGTGTTTTCTCTGATTGATCTTTAGATGTGCTGGTTGACTAAAGCTCGTTCACCACTTCTGTGTGGTTTTTCTTTTGTATGTGTTCGCTGATGGGTCTTTAGGTTTCCTGAGTGATGAAAGCTCTTTCCACATTCGCTGCATCTGTATGGTCTTTCCCCTGTGTGTGTTCGCCAATGTAGCTTTAGATTGGAGGCCTTATTAAAATTCCTGCCACATTCACTGCAACTGTACAATTTTTCATCCGTGTGCAGTCGTTGGTGGTATTTTAAGGATGTGGACTGATTAAAGCTCTTACCACATTCACTGCAGCTGTAGGGTTTGTCTCCGGAGTGTGCTCGTTGGTGGAAATTTAAGTTTGATGAGGAAGCAAAGCTCTTTCCACATTCACTGCATGTGTATGGTTTTTCCCCTGTGTGTGTTCGCCAATGTAGTTTTAGATTGGATGCTTTATTAAAGTTCCTGCCACATTCACTGCAACTGTGCAGTTTTTCACCAGTGTGCATTCGTTGGTGGTATTTTAAGGGTGTTGATAGATTAAAGCTCTTACCACATTCACTGCAGCTGAATGGTTTTTCTCCCGAGTGTGTTCGTTTGTGGAAATTTAAGTTTGATGAGGAAGCAAAGCTCTTTGCACATTCAATGCATGCGTATGGTTTTTCTCCTGTATGTGTTCGCTGATGGGTCTTTAGGTTTGCTGATCGAGTAAAGCACTTTCCACATTCACTGCATGCGTATGGTTTTTCACCTGTATGTGTTCGTTGATGTAACTTTAGAATAAATGAGTTAATAAAGCTCCTGGCACATTCGGTACAACTATACGGTTTTTCACCAGTGTGTATTCTTTGGTGGTATTTTAAGGTAATTGACTGGTAAAAGCTCTTTCCACATTCAGTGCAGGTGAATGGTTTTACTCCTGTATGCATTAATTGATGGGTCTTTAGGTGTGATGAGTAAATAAATCTCTTTCCACATTCAGTGCAGGTGTGTGGTCTTTCTCCTGTATGAATTAGCTGATGGGCCCTTAGGTGCGATGAGTAAATAAAGCTCTTTCCACATTCACTGCAACTGTATCGTTTCTCATCCATGTGTATTCGTTGGTGGGATTTTAATGATGATTAGCGAGCAAAGCTCTTATCGCTTTCACGGCGTGTATGTAGTTTTTCTATTGTATGTGTGTTCACTGGCGGCTCTTCAAGCCTGATGAATGAGTAAATCTCTGTCCACATTCACTGCATATAAACGGTGTTTCCCTGTGTTTGTTCACTGATGGCTCTTAAGAGTTACTGACTCAGTTAAGCTCTTTCCACATTCACTGCAAGGCTATAGGCTTTGTGCTGCACGAATTCTATGATGTCACTTTAGGTGTGCAATCTCATCAACCCTATTTCTGTATTCACTATATGTGTCTGGAGTTTCCCGTTGTCTGTTTGCTCAAAGATCTTTAGGTTGTCTTTCCAAATTCACTGCATGTGTATGGCTTGTCTCCTATGTGTGTTCACTGAAAGGTTTTTAGCTTAACTAATGAATAAAACTCTCTCGTATAGTTTTTCTCATGTATGTGTTCGGTGATGGCTATTTTGATTTGATGAGTTACAAAAGCTTTTCCATTTTCATTACAGGTGAATTATTTTTTCTGTGTTGGTTGGTGATGGCGCATTGTGTGATGAGTGGGTAAAGCTCGTTCAACATTCACTGCATGTCTTTTCTTTATCTCCTGTATGAGTCTTTTAATCCCCCTGTTGAACCGATTACTCAATAGAATTCTTTTTTTTGCATTCATTGGAACTGAATGTTTTTTGATCGTGTGGTTTGCTGATAAAAATGCACCATTAATGAGAGTTAAAAACCCTTCTTCCAAGCACTACACATGTTAGGTTTTTCTTCTCTGTTTGCACGTGGACTCTTAGTTGTGATGGTTGATGAACACTCTTGCCACATTCGCGTTTCCATTAAAGGTTTTCTCTTTTTCTGTGGTTTCCATGGAAAAGCCAAAATAGCACTTACGATGAACTAACAACCCAGCATGGTTGTTATTAGCCGATGGGTGTTATTTGGTTGTGCCAATGTTAAAGTTATAACTTTATTTTATTCAGATCATATGGGGGTTCTCAGCCTCTTGAAACCACTGGATTGTTCTTGATGTGTCTTCATGTAAGAGATTCTCTGCCTCCTACTATATTGTCCTGCTTCTTATTGCTGTTTGTCATCAGTTCTGGCTCTTCGTAAATATAGGAATAATTTCCAGAACTCAGATATTTTCTTCATGATTTTCCCTCTCATATATTCATAAATATGGTTCCTGTGGGTGTAAAGAAAATAGTAATCACTAAATGTACGGGTTACGCCATAACTACAAATCTTGTAGTACACGTACACTTTGTTTCTGATGTCTCTGCTACTGTTAATTACTCTGGCCCACAATTCAGTTAATTGTTTTGCTCACTCTGCCACTTGAGAAAGGAACTATCCTTATTCAAATCTGCATTGTTTTGCCCCAAAAGGAGCAGTACTCTCTGAACTGACAGGCCAGCCTTCCTCTCAATAGGCACAAAGCAACCCCAGAAAAGTTTTTACATTTTTAGGTCGAGCGTAGCGAAGGACCTCCTCTTGTATACTTTAGTATACCTATTTGCTTACTGAATATGTGGACACGAGTCAGACGCGCGCATTTTCCGTCTCGGATTTGTCCGTGTGAGCGCGCTTCTGACACTCGCTTGTTTAATGCATCTTTAAAAACGTGTAAAATGATCACGCAGCGCATATTTAAAAGAGCCACAAGGTGGAGCTGTGACACTAAACAAAGAAACAAAGTTAATGGCCGATCTCAGGGATAGGACGCTATATCAGGTGATGAAGACTAACGGAAAACAGCTGTGCTCGGTTTGGAATTAAAGGAAAAATGCAAACAAACTATGCGACAAAGGACACCCAATAATATATTTTTTTTAAATAGAAACGTTCACAGCAGATACCAGGATCTAACGTAGGTTCTTTTTGTACGAGATACACACTCTACCAGGTGGCGCAGCGCGTACCATTGAAATACTCAGACAGAAAGTTAATATGCAAACTCTTCTTTCTTGCATTGTGTAAACTGAGAAGGAACGGAAAATAAATGGTAAAACAATAGTTATAAACATCAGAAATGTTGAGATAAAATAGGAGAGCGCACCGTCCTCTGACTTTGAAATGGGTTCTCTTTGGGCGGGTATGCACATGAGCACAAACAACAACAGTGAAGTCAGTGACTGCAGTGGGCACACTGTCCCAAACAGTATACTGTGGTGGGCGGAAACAAAATATGAATGACAATTTAACAGACTAATCGGTGAAGCCACTGGCCTATAAAGCCCCTCTATGTATGTGTGTGCATTTTTAATGATATAAAAAAATGGTCTTGGCTAACGCCACACCTGAAAACAGCTGGAACTCAAGGGATAATACAGAAAACAAGCAGTGGGAAATACAATAGGTCTGGCTTATTTTAGGTGTCAAGGCTAGTTCGAACTCTGGCATGTGATGTCAGCCCTCGTCAACGGACAATGGTGCAGCCTTTCTCCTCTAGCAACTCGTTACTGCTTTTTACACTCTCATAAGCCCCTTTTCCCTTGTGTTCCCTTCTCTCTTCTATTATTCCTGTGCCCTCTCACACATGCAGGCTATGTGTCCCTGTCCTGTCACTGTCACTGTCTCTTCCCTTTCTCTCTTCTTGCAACCCTCTCTTCATCCGCTCCCCATGTCAGAATGCTCTCATTATCCCATTATAACTGTTTCCTCAATATTCTCCATCTCCCACTCCCTTCCCCACTGTCTTCCCCTTCCTTTGTCGCTGTCGTCCCCTCTCCTTGTCTCTCTTTCCCTATTACCTTCCCAATTGTCGTTTCTCTATCTGCCTGCCGTCTCCCCACCCCGACTTTCGAATTCTCTCATTTCCCTCTCTTTCTCTCTCTATCCTAGTCTCGACACCATGTCGTCTATGTGTCTCTCTTACCGCCTCTTCTCGTTTCTTTTCCATTTTCTGGTTTCACTTCTCTCTCTTGCTCCATTTATTTTCTTCTCACTATCTCTTCTCTCCTTTCTGCTCTCACTATCTCTTCTCTCCTTTCTACTCTCACTCTCCTCTTCCACCTCTCTTTCGTACTTGCTGTTTGCCTCACACATTCTCCTCTTCCCTCTCCCACGGCTCGCTCTTCGTTCCACTTCTCTTTCCTTTCTTGCATTTCTCGTTCCCTCACTTCTTTCTCAGTAGTTAATCTTCTTTTGTGCCAAATCTCTCTCACAGTCATCTCTCTTGTCTCTGTTAATCCCTCACCCTCACTCCCCCTCACCCTCACACACCCTCACACCCTCACACACCTCACACACCCTCACACACCTCACACACCCTGTGGTAAATAAATAAATAATACCTCTCTTTTTGACTAGACATATATCATAACAGATAGCTCAATAAATAAGAGTCAAGATTCGAGGTAGTAGGAGTTTTGCAGGTTTAATACAGCATAAGGACAGGAACAGGACAACCTGCATAGGAATAGGATGGCAGGGCCCAGCAGCTGCTGGGGCTGGATCTGGGATGAGCGCGCTGACTTTTAATAACAATACATGAGCATATATACATAACGCAAACACATAGCATTACATTACAGTAGGCGTAGCAGTGGGTGGAGCAGAAGGCGTGACGCGTAGCAGTCGCGAAAGATAAGGGCGGAAAGAGGTGTAACAGGGCGTATACATAGACATGTGATGCAAACGTAACAGAATATGTCATGAATAGGGCGGAAACCATGGAGGGGGCTACCTAAGGAGCCGGGACCTCTAACCTGATGGTGCGCGCAAACTGGCAATGACGTATCACTAGGAGAAGCTGGGGGCTATGAACTCTGTGCTAGGAGCAGAGACTGAAGTCTGGAGAGTCAGGGCGACATGTACCTAAACAGTATCTAGTATCTGATGTTTAGAGAACATGTTGATATAAACTAGAAGTCAGGAGGGGAAAGGCTGACTTGATTCTAAGACTGGACCATGCATTATTCTACATGTAGTGCGTGTTGAAGAATATTAAATGACCATTAAATGCAGTATTTCTCTAACGTGGAGACGTGAAGGCTAGACAATGACGGAAACTATTGATGCAGTTCAGTAACTTAGGAATGCAGAGAAGGAGGACTGAACTGATAACTGGAACTATAACATACTTTTGGCAGACTCAGAGGCAGAGCCAGCTGAACCGGGCACTGCGAGGCAGGAAGTAAGTGAAGGGTCGAGGATACAGGTGGGGGCTGTATCGCTCCTCAGCGAGGCTTCAGGAGACAGGAGCTGAATCTGGTGTCCAGGCCCTTTTGAGGCCTAGAAACGGGGACTTTATAATGGAATAACGTGCACACTGAGAAACGTGGCAACGTAGTTTTACATAGGCCTGATATTCGTAGTATTCACGAGGGCTGGAAACTGGCATACTAGAGGTGGACACAACTGTAATTGCGTCATTAATCGGACATGGGGAATACATATGCATATTTAATCATGCACACATAACATATGATGGATGACACGTAGGGACACAGAACATGGCAAAATTTACTTTTCCACATTCCCTCCTTGTCACTACGTTTCCATCAGGAAACATCAATTTTCATGATACCGTCTATCATTTCATACAGTATCATTTGCTCGTCTCGAATTATCCTGGAACGGGATTTAGAACGGGGCTTGGGACTAGGAATACAAGAGGTAGCACAAATGCCGCAAATCGCAGGGCCACATTGTATACAGAGACAGCAGCTAAATATGATCGCTACTGCAATACCTAGAAAAGACAATATTTTCCATCCCCATGCGGAAATTATATTCCAGAACCAACCGGACCATGTCCAGGTGCCTGGATCTTGGTGTATCAGATGGGCAATTTTATGGAGTCTGGTTATAGCTGAATAAACAGACGGCGCGTTATTTGGAATGAAAATGCAGCAACTAGATCCGATGACTCTACAGGCCCCGCCCCTATCGGCCAGTATGACGTCAAGGACGAGACGATTCTGTAAAACGACAAATCTCATAGCAGATTGCTCTTCGGTTAAGTTACCTAGAGCAGAGGCAGTCTCATTTACTACAGCTTCGAGGGTTCTGGTTAACCTACGGATCAGTTTACTATTCTGGATAGGTCCTATAAAGAAAAAGAAACCTCTGTTGAAATCTGTATACTGTTCTAGAGCAGTTTCAGTATAATCAACAATTGGGGACTCCCTTCTATGTCTAATGTGTACTAGATGTGTATTTCTATGATAATCAGGTGGGGTTAGGAAAACAGGTGGCAGTAGGAAGGCAATGTAACAGGTTCCCTCCCAATCGAGGGGCAGACGAACATATGCGGTTTGACCACAAATAAAATAAGAATGACGTGAAGCTTTAAAGATAGATTTCCCACTGTCACTATACTTGACAATAGTAGTACAATCACTATGTCCTACGTGTACAGAACCATAATTACGGACACATAATTCGCCTTTGACTGGTAGTACTGAGATAGCAGGTAAGTCTGGAGTAGTATCAGACTGAACATTCAGGACCATAAAATTCGACGAATAATTACCTAAATTATACACTTCATTTTCTAGATCTAACCCGGTTCTGTGGGGAAGACCTTGTTTGTCTGGAAAACATGTACTGTTAAGAAAAGACATATCTGTTGAGGATGACGTTAACGTGGACCATGCTCCACACGAACCATTATGTGAAAAAGGATAAGGAAAAAGTGGCAGGACTCCCTTCGGTGTCTGGAAAGGGGGGAGTCGACCACACACCCAACAATTAGTGGTATTGCTGGTCTGGTGTGAGTAATGTAACATGCGGATAAATGAGTTATTTCGCATGGCGAGGCAGTAAGAGAGTTCATGAGGAGGCAGATCACTAAACGTGTGCTCTACTGTAGCATTAGCAGACTTATTTACATGAAGAACTGGGAAATACAAGTAGAATGCATAACTCGTGCAGGAAATCATAATGCTGAGAAACAATATGAAACATAGAAAAACGATACATCGGATTGAGTTTTGACTAACTCTCTCACTATGGGGGTCTATTTTATACATGTCAGAAACAGTCTAACCGTTTCACCTAGGGGAGGACTTAGACAATCAAACTGACTGACTTATTTTACTAGACCGGAGTTTTAGCTTGTACTCCTGTTGCGGAGTTTTCTCTAACAGGGGAGGGGTTGTAGCAATGTCTTTTGCGGGACAGTCCTTGAGAACAATGCTTTGGCAATCCTTCAAATCCTGGGAAATGTTCTTTAAGACGGGTTTCAGTCCATTAAAAAGTTTGACATGAGAAAGGTGCACCCAGCCTTTGCGTCCTTCCAACTTCACGGCTGTACGGGTGGTGAGGAGGACCTGTCGGGGCTCTTTCCAACGAGGCTCCAGCGGACTTGATCTGTCAAAGTTGCGGACCATCACCATGGATCCTGGAACGATTTCATGCGGTGCCACCTCGGTATTGTCTGGAAATGCGGCGGCAACCTGTGAACGACATGAGTTGAGGGCAGACATCAAGGAAGCTAGGTAATCTGTCAGCATATTACTTGAAACATCGGTAATACTTCGGGGTCTAGGAGTACCCCACATGTTTGGGGGGCGGCCGAATACGACCTCATACGGGGACAGACCTGATCTGGAATGTGCGACCATGCGCATATAAAATAAAGCGACTGGCAGAGCTACTAGCCAGTCCACACCTTTTTCTTTACACACTTTTGCAATACGAATTTTCAGAGTCTGGTTATGTCTCTCTACGAGACCGGCTGCTTCAGGATGGCGTACACAATGAAACTTCCACTGGTACCCTAACAACAGGGAAACATGCTTCATGAGTTCAGATGAGAATGGCTGGCCGTTGTCAGAATATACGACTCTAGGGAGTCCATAACGAGGGAAGAACTCACGAACCAACTGCTTGGCAGTGGTCGCGGCTGTGTAATCTGGGACTGGATATGCTTCTGTCCACCTGGACAAAGCGCATACAACTACAAGGACATACTTGAAACCTCGACATCGCTCCATCTGAATATAATCCATCTGGAGGACTTCAAAAGGGTGGTCAGGGGGCTGGAATCCACCTTGTTCCACCGGGACACTTTTACCTGGATTAAACTGGCAACATATCATACAGGTACGGACTTTCTGCTTGGCTGCAGCTCGTAAATGCTTGTTGAACCAAATGTTCTGGATACTGTCTAACATAGCTTTTTCTCCTAAATGTGCTGGACTATGTGCGGTATTAATAATGACTTGAACCATAGAGTCGGGGAGAAACCATGTGGCTCTACCCTTCGTTAACCATCCTTGATCTGTCTGGACCCCTCCTTGTTCGGACCATTTCTTGATTTCTTCGGGAGTAGCATGTAACTGGATATCTATGACATCTTGTGTAGGGTCCTTAACTGTCATACATGTAATCGGATCTGGAGTATGTGTCTGCGTCGGATTAACTTGAATGTCTGGAGTCTGTGCTGTAAGCTTGGCTGTGCGGTCTGCTAGATCATTACCTTGGGAAATAATGTCAGTAACTTTCGTATGTGCTTTGCACTTCATGATAGCAATAGATGTCGGCAAATGTATGGCATCTAACAGAGCTTGAATAAGGAGACCATGCTGAATCTTGGTTCCATGAGAAGTCATGAAACCTCTCTCCTGCCAGAGCACTCCGAAGTCGTGTACAACTCCAAATGCGTAACGTGAATCTGTGTAAACATTAACTTTCAAGTTCTTGGCGTGTATGCAGGCTTGTGTCAGAGCAACTAGCTCTGCTGCTTGAGCGGACAGGGTATCAATACGGTGTGTTTCAATAACTTCGGTGTCAGTAGTCACTGCATACGCGGCGACTAGTTCTCCTGTACTAGTTCTTAGGCATGAACCATCCACATAAAGTGTCAGGTCGGGGTCTGGTAACGGAGTATCTGTCAGATCTTGTCTTGGCTTTGTCGTAATGTTAACTACTTCCACACAGTCATGTGTGGCTGGATTTGAATTAACTGATGGTAACAATGTAGCAGGATTTAAAATGTTGTTGCGTCTGATTTCTATGTGTGGCTGGAACAGTGTCAATTCATAACCTGTTAAACGTGCAATTGTCAAGTGCTGAGTTTGTGTTCGGTTTAAAAGAACTTCCACGGAATGTGGAACTTGTACTGTCAAGGAGTGTCCTAAGACTATGGAATCACTTTGTCTGATAGCTAGTGCTGTGGCTGCAACTGACTTGAGGCACGCAGGCAGAGCCTGGGCTACAGGATCTAATGTGCTCGAAAAATAAGCACAGGGCTTGTATTGTCCTGCTTGATCTTGTGTGAGAACAGATAATGCTGTACCTTCGCGTTCAGTAACGAAAAGTGTAAAAGGCTTACTGTAGTTCGGTGTCGCTAGAACTGGAGCTTGGCATAGGGCTTTCTTTAACTCATTGAAACTAAGTGTATGTTCAGATGTCCAAGGGAGGACAGTCGATACGGCTGCCTCCTGTGTTGTTAACTGTATCAGTGGCTTTGCTAGAAATGCATACTGAGGAATCCATTGTCTGCAATAAGAAGTGAGGCCGATAAAAGCACGTACCTCCTTCTGGGTCTTGGGCTGAGGAAGACTCGCTATTAACTGGATACGGTCTGGTGTCAACTGCCTACCCCTCTTGGACAGTAAGTGTCCTAAGTAGACCACTTGCTGGACACAGAATTGAAGCTTAGAAGGGGACACCTTGTGCCCCATCTCGGCCAGAAAATACAGAACTGTAAGTGACGCACGCTCGCAGTCACGTTCAGAACGGGCTGTGATCAGTAGATCATCGACATACTGGAGCAGGGCAGTGTCAGTTGGCATGTGAATGTTGTCTAGTTGTCTCTTGAGTGCTTGACTGTAAATACTAGGACTTTCTGTGAAACCTTGAGGAGCTCGTGTAAACATATAGCTCCTTCCATTTAAACAAAATCCGAAAAGGAACTGGCTGTCTGGATGAATAGGAACACTGAAAAATGCGTTCTTGAGGTCTATGACAGTGAAGAACGTGGCTTCGGAATCAATGGCTGTTAATAGGGAAGAGATGTCTGGGACAACTGGGTACTGAGGAATAATACACTTATTAAGCTCTCGTAGGTCAATCACTAATCGATATACTGGGGGTGCATTTGGATCAGTACGTTTCATGACTGGAATGATCGGAGAATTACATACATTGGAGTCAGTTTCTACAACCACTCCTTGAGCCATGAGCTCGTCAATAATTTTGGATAAGGCTGCTACAGCCTCAGGTGGCAATCTGTACTGTCTGATTCGTGGTAACACTACACCTGGCTTGAGAGTCACACGATAGGGTGTGATTTGCATGTAACCTACATCAGTTGGACCTTGCGCCCATAAGTGCTGCGGAACATTAGACAGTCTTGAATCAAAATCTCGTAATACATAGTGACCCTTAAAGTCACGTAGGAACAATCGTATTCCCTCTGGGGAACAGCATATAACTGCACCTAACTCTTTCAGTGTTTTAATGCCTAATAGATTTTCTGGACATGACTTAGTAAGTAACAGATCAGTAGTACGGGACAATGGACCTACTTCTAGAGTAACTGGCTTTGAAATCTCATTTACGATAGGTTTTCCTGAAAATCCAAGGGAAACATTTCTTGAGCCTGAGAGCGGAGCCCCTGGAACTTCGGCGTGACTAATTGTGGTCCTACTTGCCCCTGTATCAATCAAAAACTTTCTGTCTTTCCCTAATACTTGACTGTGAACATAGGGACCTTCTTGATCTACAGGTATCTCGATGAGAGGCAAGCCTACCTCCCTCTCTAGGCTGTTTCATGAATACTGCTGGTACTCTGGATACTCAGACTGTGCATACTGGTACATCTGCGATGTAACATGCTGTGTTGCAGCAATAGGCTGCGGTGCTGTAACTGTCTGTGGTGCATTCTGTGGCTGAGGAATCTGTGAAACTTGTTCTTGTCTAGGCGGACGTGGTATTTCTTTAGTCTTACCGGTAGCTATGTTGTGTTTCAGAACTGCACACTCATTTATAAAATGACCTGGCTGTTTACAATTATTGCAATTCCCTTTAACGGGAGCTGCAGGATGACTGGCTTGATTCGGACCCCTCTTCTGACTGTCTTGAGGAACAGATTGTGCAACTAGTACTTTCATTTTCGTGTCTTTCATACGTTTTCTCTCGTGTTCTTGCTCTTCTCTGATTCTATTCTGGTGGTATTGGAGCATCTGCAACATCTGGGACGGGGTATTAGCTTGCCAGGTACTTTCGACTTTCAAAACTCGATTTTTAATTTGTGGGCTTGAATTCTCGACTAATTTAGTAACAAAAAGGTGAGGGTATGACTCACTACTCGTCTTGAGGCCACTGTTGATACTGAAACATTTTTCAAATCTAGAATAAAAATCACTAATATCCTCATCTTGCTTCTGTTTACAGGCTGAGATTGCATCCCAGTCTTCTTTTCTAGTTGTCAATAATCTAGGTAAAACTTGTATTAATAATTCTGGTAATTCTTTACATTTATCTCCAAGACCGGTACCTGGTACTCGTGCCTTGTCTTCAGCTTCTAGAACTGCCCAATCGATCTTTTTCTCTCCCACCTCCCATTCTTTTTCCTTGAGCTTTTCATACACCCCTGCGGGCAGCAGAACCTTTAACATTTTAATTATATCTGGGTACGTGTATTCTCCCATACGGAGCATGTCTTTTAATTCTCTATGGAACCCTGCTGGATCTTTGTCATGACAGGGAATTAATTTCTTCATCTCGAGGAGTTCCATCTTTGTTATTGGAGTGTATACAAACACTCGTTCTAGTTCGCCACCCGTTCCTTTAACTGGGTGGACTTCTCGTAACGGATTCTGTCTCTCCATGTAAAATGGTTTACTTTCTGGGGGTGAGGCATGAACAAAATGCGGGTTCAAAAACGTTCTATATTTGTGACGCTGTTCTAGAATGACACTAATTAAGTCGGTACCTAGACCTTTCCATCTATACTGGAGTAACTCGTTCAGGATATCATGTAACGGGCCTGGATCAGAGTGTTGACCCTCATACAATGTAATGAGGTGCTGAATCATATACATACCCACCAGTCGTTGTTCGGCTGGGGGCATTTTCAGAAACATTTGTGCCACTATTTCGTCTGGAAAAGTGGTAGAATCAGTAATCCATCGGACTGCTGATCGGGCTAGTTCTTGTTCATGCATGGTACTTAACTCACTGTAACCGATTCGTGATTTCAGAATGTGATCGGTAGCTTGAAACACTTGTTCTAGTGAACCTTGTTCTGGTGCTGGATGATGGAAAATAGACTTGTGTTCTAGGCGTAAATGGCGATCTGGAAATCTAGATTTTCCTACATACGCTATTCTGGCGGGATTCTCGTCCTCTACCTCTTCAGTATCAGAGTTACTTTCTTTCTCGCTTACTTGTGCTGCTTTACGTTGTTCGTGTATCTTTATTATTTCTCTACGGATTTTCTTGTACATACTCTCCATAGCACCGACGGTCTTGTGCTTACCCTCGGCTATATTATCACTCCACCTTGTCAGGGTTCTCATTTCGACCGGATCTTTAGACGGGTAATCTTGTTCTCTTATTAGACAATTGATCAGAAACTTTAATATCATGAGCTGGATCTCGGCTTTCCTTTGAGACATGGCCTCGCTAATACTTTCTGGATCATCCCCTGTACGGATGAAACGATATATTCTGTCTAGATCTTCTTTCATATTCGGTAAGGTGACTAGATACTCGGCCACCTTTCTTACGCGGAATGAATATAAAACCATATTATCCTCGCCTGGGACTGGATCATAGCCGCATTCGGCAAGGGATTTTCTTATTTCTGCTATAGTCTGATGTCTAGGCGTACGCTGTGACGCTTGTGCATGTAATTCGGCTGTCGTTAAACGCTTGTGTGGCGGCGGGGTTTGAGGAGGACCTCCTCCTGCGGCCCCTAAACTGGAGTCTAGGTCTACTGAGGCTCTTCGTCCTGGCAGAGTGGGGAATGGAAATGCAGGCTGGACTTGTATGGCGGGCTGGACCGGGGGTACCGTAACAGGTACTCCGGTGTCTGGAGGAGCGGGAAGTGCCTGATTTACAGGGACTGGCGGAGCGCGAACAGGATTTGCATATTCTGGGACTGTGTCGTCCAAATAGGACGAAATAAAAATATCAGCTGCGGTCTGTTTGTGACGTAGCTTAGTCGGAACTAAGGGTGGCGGGAAATTACTGGATGCCTCTGGGGTCGCTTTTGGCAAGCCCTCGGCAAGGAGAGGATACATACCCCTAATAAGGGCATGCCTCTGTCTGTCTGACTGTTCGGCTTTGACTTGTTCACCTATCTCGATTAGTTCTTTTTCTTGTGCTCGTTCTAAGGATTCTCTACTTAATTCTGACTTTCTGATTTCTTTTTCGGTTCTTTTATGAGCTTCTTTACGCCATAACTCGATGGCATCTTTCTGTGACTGTCTGGCTTTCTTTTTCCATAATGCTTCTTCTACTCGCATGATGCACTCGGCATCCCATGTACCCGATACGGGCCATCTATATTTTTCTTCTAACTGTTTGGTATACTCTACCCATAAATCTAGATACAATATGGCGCTTATGCCATGCTTCTGATACATAAAATGACCTGGACTGTCCCTCGGCGGAACAGGAACTGCTTCTTCTAACAAACCCTTTCTAGTTTTTAGCTGACGTAATCTCGAAAAGAGAGACATTGTAAACTTGAATCGGAACACAATACAATACACGAGGAACAATAACAATTGGGAGAACAATTCAGGCATACCACGACATTGGAAATACATTGAACAACATCATAACATAACAGTTCGGACAGAATATTACCTGGAATACTGAGAACAGAAACACAAGAATTTCCCGAGAACGGAACAGACTAGAGTTACTGGATGCACTGCTGAAACAGTACGGAACATACCGGTCCCATAAAGGGACGCATCAAGACCCGTATCCACCTAGGTGAACACTTCGTTTGTGAGTCTGTGTACCACCAACCCACGGACCAGAGTCAATTTAGATTGACCCTGTCTAGATACTACCCCAGTAATGGTACTCACCGGGCAGCAAGAACGGAAGGCCTCGGATCGGACTGGACTGCTACGACGACGGACGACGAACTTCGGACTTCAGTTACGGGTGGGCCTCCGGATACCTCGGACCTTGGACTCTTGGCTTGGGCTCTGGTCGGGACTCGCCGCGTTCCTCCACCGTCTCGTTTGGATGCTGGACCGCCTCCTCCGTCTCCTCCGTGGGCCTGAGGGATACTTGAAGCAGAAATATCTGCCGGTGCACAGAAGAGTTCCGTCACGACTGCAGAGGGTCAGGGGGTCGGCGTGGCTTCACCGACGCGTGGGGAAAGGGCAAGTCCCTGTTCGGGCGCCATTATGTGGTAAATAAATAAATAATACCTCTCTTTTTGACTAGACATATATCATAACAGATAGCTCAATAAATAAGAGTCAAGATTCGAGGTAGTAGGAGTTTTGCAGGTTTAATACAGCATAAGGACAGGAACAGGACAACCTGCATAGGAATAGGATGGCAGGGCCCAGCAGCTGCTGGGGCTGGATCTGGGATGAGCGCGCTGACTTTTAATAACAATACATGAGCATATATACATAACGCAAACACATAGCATTACATTACAGTAGGCGTAGCAGTGGGTGGAGCAGAAGGCGTGACGCGTAGCAGTCGCGAAAGATAAGGGCGGAAAGAGGTGTAACAGGGCGTATACATAGACATGTGATGCAAACGTAACAGAATATGTCATGAATAGGGCGGAAACCATGGAGGGGGCTACCTAAGGAGCCGGGACCTCTAACCTGATGGTGCGCGCAAACTGGCAATGACGTATCACTAGGAGAAGCTGGGGGCTATGAACTCTGTGCTAGGAGCAGAGACTGAAGTCTGGAGAGTCAGGGCGACATGTACCTAAACAGTATCTAGTATCTGATGTTTAGAGAACATGTTGATATAAACTAGAAGTCAGGAGGGGAAAGGCTGACTTGATTCTAAGACTGGACCATGCATTATTCTACATGTAGTGCGTGTTGAAGAATATTAAATGACCATTAAATGCAGTATTTCTCTAACGTGGAGACGTGAAGGCTAGACAATGACGGAAACTATTGATGCAGTTCAGTAACTTAGGAATGCAGAGAAGGAGGACTGAACTGATAACTGGAACTATAACATACTTTTGGCAGACTCAGAGGCAGAGCCAGCTGAACCGGGCACTGCGAGGCAGGAAGTAAGTGAAGGGTCGAGGATACAGGTGGGGGCTGTATCGCTCCTCAGCGAGGCTTCAGGAGACAGGAGCTGAATCTGGTGTCCAGGCCCTTTTGAGGCCTAGAAACGGAGACTTTATAATGGAATAACGTGCACACTGAGAAACGTGGCAACGTAGTTTTACATAGGCCTGATATTCGTAGTATTCACGAGGGCTGGAAACTGGCATACTAGAGGTGGACACAACTGTAATTGCGTCATTAATCGGACATGGGGAATACATATGCATATTTAATCATGCACACATAACATATGATGGATGACACGTAGGGACACAGAACATGGCAAAATTTACTTTTCCACAACCCTCACACCCCCTCACCCCCTCACCCCCACACCCCCACACCCCCTCACCCTCCTCACACTCACACACCTCACACACCCTCACTCACCCTCACTCACCCTCATACCCCCTCACCCTCTCACCTCCTCACCCCCTCACCCTCTCACCTCCTCACCCCCTCACCCTCACACCCCCTCATCCTCTCACCCTCATACCCCCTCACCCTCACACCCCCTTACCCTCACACCCCCTTACCCTCACACTTCCTCACCCTCACACACCCTCACCTCCCCTAACCCTCACACACCCTCACTCACCCTCACACCCTCACCCTCACACACCCTCACACCCTCACACCCCCTCACCCTCACACACCCTCACTCTCACACCCTGACACCCCCTCACCCTCACTCACCCTCACACACACTCACCCTCACACACACTCACACACCCTCACCAGCATAGCATATCAAAACATAGCATAACAAAACAAAGCATAGGATAGCAAAACAAAACATAGCATAACAAAACAAAAGATAGCATAACAAAACACAACAAAACATAGCATAGCATAACAAAACACGGCATAACAAAACAAAGCATAGCATAACATAACAAAGCATAGCAAAACAAAACCTAGCCTAGTAGAATAAAACATAGCATAGCATAACAAAACACAACAAAACATAGCAGAACAAAACATAGCATAACATAAAACAAAGCATAGCATAACAAAACATAGCATAACAAAACCTAGCAAAAGACAACAAAACATAGCATAGCATAACAAAACACAACAAAACATAGCATACATAACAAAACATAGAATTGCAAATCATAGCAAAACATAGCATAACCAAACACCACATAGCATAACAAAACACAACACAACATAGCATAACAAAACAAAGCTTAGCATAGCATAACAAAACATAGCATAACAAAGCATAGCATAGCATAACAAAACATAGCATAGCAAAACAAAGCATAGCATAATAAAACACAACACAAAATAGCATAGCATAACAAAACACAGTATAGCATAACAAAGCATAGCATAGCGAAACACAACAAAACATAGCATAGCATAACAAAACACAACAAAACATAGCATAGCATAACGAAACAAAGCATAGGATAGCAAAGCTAAACATAGCATAGCATAACAAAACATAGCATAACATAACAAAAGATAGCATAACAAAACACAACACATATCATAACAAAACATAGCAAAACACAACACATAGCAAAACAATACATATAATAGCATAGCAAAACCTAGCATACCAAACACAACAAAACATAGCATAGCATATCATAACAAAACATAGCATAGCAAAACAAAGCATAGCATAGCAAAGCATAGCATAACAAAACATAGCATAACATAACAAAACACAGCATAGCATAACATAACATAACAAATCAAAGCATAGGATAGCAAAACATAGCATAACAAAACAAAACATAGGATAGCAAAACAAAACATAGCATAGCATACAGCATCACTCTGCACCACCACAGCATCACTCAGGGGCACAACAACATCACTATGTGCTACCACAGCATCACTGAATGCCACAGCATCACTCGTTCGCCATCACAACATCACTCAGCGCCACCACAGCATCAATCCGTGCAACCATTCAACAACACATGGTTCAAATATGTTCTCTCAATGTTTCAAGCTTCATTACAAATGTAACAACAAAATGTTAATATTTCACTTCTGTTCTTGGGTTTTCGTCACAATAAAATACACTGAACATAATCTTCGCAAAAGTTATTCACAAAACTTTAAGCTATTGACATAAATTACAATAGCTTTTATTTAAGTATTAATTATAAAAAACATTAAAGGCATTGTTATTTGTAATATCAATACATATAAGTCACGTAAATACAACACATATTGCATTACAAATGCTATCGGTGTCACATTTGCGAAAGTTAAAGCTCTTGGCATTGTAAATGACAAAGCTATTCATTTCGCTATTTTCAAAACCAACACAAATACAAAATGTGTTATTTACAATACCAATAGCTCAAACTTTCCTAATGCGAGACCTATTGCATTGCAAATGCTTGTTGGATATTGTCAGCAAGGAGTCTCATAGCAGCTCTAGACAATTAATAAATAAGGTTCTACTTCAACACACATATATATTAGCAAAGAATAAGTAGTACAGAAAATGTGTACAATAAATAAAATTACAAAAAGAGTGTCTGAACAATAGAATACTTCTCAAGACAAAATGCAAAATTTAGAAACTAAATGAGTATTAGGTGGTATCATTTCACGGTTTAAGATATCGGTACATTCATCATTTAAGAAATTGACCAGATATTGCCCTTTTTGTCCCAAGGCACTGTTAGAAAGACCAACACATTTTAACAGATGCTAGTATGAGCATGCAAATACAAAATGGATGCACAGAGTTTGAACATATATTTGATAAGGGTGAGTTTATTAGCTTCAAGGTAGCTCCCAAATGGTTTGGAATTCAGGGTGGGCAGTGATTGGCAAGCTAGAAACCGGTGCCAGGATGGTTATTTCCGGTACAGGGAGGACCTGGCTTGGCAGCTCGGGCTGGACTGTTCCCTGAGGCACAGGGTCAAGACATATTTGCATATAGCCATGTCTGAACTGGGAAGGCAAAAGGAGCTAAAGACGAAGATGGATTCAGCCCAGATCTGTGACTAGTGGTGAGTGTCTGAAAAGTTTCAGCGCTCTGTCCATCATCTCCTTGTGTTTGCTATGTTCGCCCAAAGTTGGCAGGGTATGCCCAGAAGTGGGTCCCTTGCTCACTTTGCCACTGGATTCAAGGTAGCCTGGCTGATGAGGGGTATTACCCTGAAACCGGTCCCATGATGCTTGATTCCGGTCCAAGGAGGACCTGGCTTAGCAGTTCGGACTGGACTATTCCTCTGAGGCACAGGGTGAAGACAGATTTCCATATGGCAGGGTCTGAACTGGGTGGCGCAGTGAGCTAAAGAATGATGATGGATTCAATCTGTGACTCGAGGTAAGTGTCTGAAAAGTTTCAGTGCTCCATCCATCATCTCCTTGTGTTTGCTTTGGGCAGTGCTTGGTGCCACAATTGCCATCGCGCTACTGGGAGAAACAGTAAACTGAATCAAGGGTTAGATGGATGGTTGGATGTTTTAATAGGCACTATGTGCAGGGCTTGACTAAAATACCCAGCAAGGGAAAGATAGAACTCAAACTTGGTGAACAGAATGTAAATGTCAAGAAAAGCTGGGCATTCACTGATAATAACTGACTGAGTCATTGTGCTTGGTTATGTTAGACGTAATTGTTATGTTTTAATTGAAATGTACACACACCAATATATCTGAATATTTGATGTTTAAAATCAATAAAAAATAATCTTTTTTTAAACTTGGTGAACAGAGCCAAGAACAGCCATACCCTGGTGAGAACTCTCTTGTCCACAAGATGCAACTCAGAGAGTCCCTGAAAAGATTCACATGTAGCACACAAAATGGGTGCTAAACTAAATGAGGACCATGGAAGAGGACGCAAAAGGTGGCATAATGAGCTGTATTTCTCAGATATGTTGCCTTCAAAAACATGACAGAATTGGATTAGGTTACTGTCAGTCTTGCTGCAGAGTACCCTAGTAGATGTTTTGTGTAAATGATTGGGAAATATTACACTTTTCGAATATGTATTTACGCGCAATTGATGCCTTGCAGAACCAGGCAGGGGATTGCCTGAATATAAAAACAAAGATATATTTATATTTAAAACAAAATCTGTACATTCACTGACAGAGCACCAGAAAGTAGGAGCATAGAGATCCCCACACAACTTTGAATACCTAAACCCACCACTGAATACGGTTACCGCCGCATGTGATGAATCAAACCTCTTAACTTTGTAATTCTTAGTTTTGTCTATTACTTTTCTAAATATTACCTACAGTTTAACTGAAACCTGAACAAAATTAGCAGTGCTTTAAGAGAACCATTTGCGGAGTACAAAGCGCCTGCTTTCTGGTTCCATCAGTGTGTTTAAAACCGCAACATAAAAAAAACATATTAAATTATGGCATTAATTGGACATAATATTTTACACAATTGTTTAACTAAAAATTGTGTTTAACATGGTACATCTTATTTACTTTAGAAGTGTGATTACTACCAGTGAGTGAGTAAAGCATGAATGGCTATAGGGCATTCCCAGCTGCAGACTCTAACACAGTCCTCATCAGAAATTCTGGTCTTTCAGTATCCCCCATACCCAAATTCAGTAATCATGAAATCTGACCTGGAAATTGAGAATAAACACATGGATCAGGATATATTTGGTATTTTCCTCTGGTTCCCTGTGGGGGAAGATGACAAATTCACAAAAAATGTTCAGCTACTTAGGGAAGACAGAAAATGTCTTTTGGAGGGTTGGTGGGGCACCATGCTCAGTGAAGGCCAACGCTATGTAGGGCTAGACCCAATCAAGCATAGCATGCTACCCATGGTGCTTCAGGGGTGAGGTGGAAGACGGATTGTGTTCCTGTTTCCAACCCCCACCCCTGTCCTGCAGCGGTTTTCCGTGGGGCGAATCTGTGGTTTATATTTCTGTCCGTTTGTATCCAGGCCAGAAATGATTAGGTCCAGAGACGACATGCTATGTGTAATGACCCACAGTGACGTCTCTTCACAGTTAATGCTCCCTGGAATGCTTAAATTAACCTTTGCCATTGTTATGTAGAACACCATGCCGCCTCAGTTTGGACCCATCTATATGAAAATCAGTCTTGACCCTGCTTCAATAGGAACAGTTCCGCCCGAACTGCCAAGCCAGGTCATCTCTGAACCGGAACACAAGCAACCCAGGACCTGTTCCCATGAGGAGCAGGGTCAAGACTTATATGCATATGGCCTGTCCAAACTGCGGTGTTATGGTGGCCAAAAAAACAATGATTTGGGATGCGGCCGAGCGATTGACAGTGGCTGAGATTAATTCAAGCTTTCCATCCATCACTGTGTTGTTTTTGCATTTGCCGTCCGAAGGTGTGCCGGGCATGCCCACACGTCGGTCCCGGGCTCACTGTGCCACTAGAAACAAAGCTGTACCTGACTGAAAAGCCCAAACGAGGGCGCATCCGGTCCTAGGTTGCTTGTGTTCCGGTTCAGGGAGGACCTGGCCATTTGGGCTGGACTGTTCCCATGAGAAGCAGAATCAAGATAGATTTGCATAAGGCTGGGTACAAACTGAGCTGGCATGGAGGGCAAAAAAACAATCGATCGGGGTGCGGGCCGAGCAATTGCCCCTGGCTGAGATGAATTAAAAATATTATCCATCAACTTGATGTTTTTGTATTTACTGCCTGGAAAATAAATGATATCACTCATAATGTGTGCCTAATACTCTCCTGGTTTAACCCAAATGTCTTAGCAGGGTGGCAGATTATAGGAGAGAAAATAGCTTACTAACTAATATCAAGAGGGGAAACTAACTGCAATCACTAGGATTACTAGTCAGAGAATCCACCATACCTGGGCTTCAAATACCTTAAAAGCCCAGGTGCAACCGGGCACAGTTGAGGAAGGCAAGTTCGAAACGCGCCGCCACCACTGTGACCTGACGCTCCCTGTTAGAGTACTAATAATTTGAATGCACTGTTACACAAGTCACTTTTGTTTTTAAAATCGCCATAAGTACTTGTGCTCTCATTGCTTCTTTGCCTGTGTGTCCCCTTGAGCCACAGTCCACCGCGGCAAGTGCCGATTGAGTGGAGGGCGGAGGAGGAGGAATCAGGATTAGCTGCTTGCACCCAGGAGAGGGAGGCGGAGACTCGTCAAATACCTTAAAAGCCCATGTGCAACCAGGTGCGCAGCGAGTGCGCCAAAGGCAAGCCCGTCTGCGCCCGTTCGCGCCAAGACCATGACAGGCGCAGGAATCATTGCCCCAATCATTGCCGCGGATCATCTACAATGCTAATAGCTTAAAAAAGTTAAACATAGAGAAGGCTTGAAGCAGCAAACTCTCCTTGGCCAATGTAACAGGACAAATCCCCTGTAAGACCTGTAGATGGACTCGGCTGCCGCTAACTTCCACACATGAGGAAACCACCTCTACCTCTACCACTTTTAAGGGAGGGCTACTCAATGCCTGGTCGCTCCCCAGGCACTCCCAAGACATAGGAGACCTGATCCTCTATCATCAACTCGATATACTCTTCATAACCGAGACCTGGCTAAAAGATTGGTGTAACCCAGACCTCTCAATAGCGGTCCCACCTAACTTTTCGCTCCATAGAAGAGATAGACAGAGTGGGAGAGGAGGGGGTGTTGCTATAATCATTCGAGAAACATTTAGCTGTACCACCTTTAATATGGACACACTAAAAGATGCTGAAAGCATGGGTTTCTGCATCAAACTAACAGGCACCCTTTCATTCTCAGGAGCTCTAATATATATACCCCCAGCGACATGCACACATTTTCTTGACTCATTAGGAGACACCTTAGGGAATTTCACACTCAGGTACTCTAACTTCACGCTCCTAGGAGACTACAAACTCCACTTAGATGACCCCACAGACCCAAGCGTGGAGAATTTCCTACAAACCTTAAAAATCTCTAACCTAAACCAGCAAACGGCCAGTCCGACCCACATAGCCGGACCCAATCTGGATGGGGTCTGCTCGAATCTCACAGAACTAAGATCCATGCCCCCTATACCCCAAACATGGGCAGACCACTATTTAATTCCCTTTTCCCTTAAGATCCCCAAACCAACTCAGGTAAAATTCCAATTGAAGAAAAATGCAGACCCAAATAGTAAAATATCCTAATTTAATATCGCGGGCACAAGCAGCAATACCAATCCTTTCAGGCAATGTAACCAACGACTCTCGGACATTTCATACCTGGATGGAAGAAGTAATTAATGACTTCACAAACCAAGGATCTCCAGCGAAAAATTCAAAGTCACAAAACACAGAGCCTCCTGGTTTACCCCAGAGTTAGCTCAGGCTCATCTCTGCTGCAAACAGAGCGAGAGGAAATGGAGAAGAAACTACGATGTATTAGAAAAAAAAGTCAATTTAAAAAATGACAGAAAGATAGATCATTCCCAGATAAAGCTAGCTAAAAAAGAATATTACACCAATAAAATAAATAAATCCAAGCAAAATCAAAAAATAATCTTCAACATCATAAACTAGTTTTCCAACCCTAAAGGTCTCCAGAAGGAAACTCGCCCCACACAGGATCTCTGTGACCAAATAGCAGATTATTTTGAAAATAAAATACTTAAGATTCAAGAAAATGTTGGCCAAGACATCCAGATGAACACACCTGTAATACGGGAAACTATTGTACCCACCTCGGTCCTAAAGTCTTTTGTACCGGCTTCCCTAGTAACTACCCACCAAGTCATAACATCTAGTAAATCAGGCTCCCCCCTAGACACCTGCCCTCCGACGATTTTACATAAAATCATCGATATTGTCAACCCAATCATAAATGAAATTGTTAACGCATCCTTAACATCAGGAATAGTCCCAAGGGAATGGAAGCTGGCGCAGGTTAAGCCCCTGAGAAAGAAACAACACATTGAAGACCAAGTAATGTCTAACCTACGCCCCATTTCACTGCTTCCCATTTTAGGCAAAATAACTGAAAAAATTGTCCACATCGAACTTACAAAATACATTGAAACCAACCATATCCTGCACCCCCATTAATCAGGATTTCGCCCCAGACACTCCACGGAGTCAGCTCTGGTCGAACTGACAGACACCTTGAAAAACATGGCTGACTCAGGAAGGAAGGCGGTCCTGATAATATTAGACCTCTCGGCGGCGTTTGACACCATATCGCACAGGGTCTTGATTAACAGACTAGAGAACTGTGGCATCAGAGACACTGCCCTGGCCTGGTTAAAATCCTTTCGTGATGATCGGGCCCAAACAGTCATCTGGGGTCCCTTCTCCTCAAAGGAATGTAAAATCACAACCGGAGTTCCCCAGGGATCGTCCCTGAGTCCATTGCACTTTAATGTCTACATGACCCCACTCATTGAACTGATTTAATCATTCGGAATTCAGGTAACGTCTTACGCCGACGATATCCAATTGATTGTCTCAATGGGAAATGGCTCAATGGAGGCTAAACCTAATTTTAAAGAATGCCTCTCTGAAGTGTTCAAATGGATGAGGACAAACCATTTATAATGTAATTCAGAGAAACTGGAAATCGTGCCTATCGGGAAAGACACGATATTTAATCCCATCGATTGGTGGCCGGAAGGGGCTGCACCTCCACCGGAAACAATTAACACAGCAAGGAACCTGGGAGTGCATTTTGACTCTGCACTCTCATTTGATCACCATGCACAGATTACGGCAGGCACCTGCTTCAGCATTATTAAATCATTAATAAACTTTTTCGATTTCCTTCCGGTGGCCAAAAGAAAGACAGTAACAGTGGCACTTATCCTTCCCCGATTAGATTACTGTAATAGCATCTTCACAGGCATAAAAAAGTAAACACTGAAAGAATTCCAGGCAGTACAGCATGCAGCAGCACGCCTTGTTGTATGTATGTATGTATGTATGTATGTATTTGAGCTTGTAAAGCACACTGCTACCCGTCCATAGGTTTCTGGTGCTGTATAACTCTGGGGAACCCGTCCTGGCTTTCCCTGTGAGATGGTCCCTGCTGGGAGTCCCCAAGGTGGAACCAGGCATCCCCGGCATTGATGGGGCCGTTGTGGAGATTAGGCAAGCTAATGCCCAGAGTTGCCGAGTGGAACCCCTGATTAGAGTAAACACCGAAGCGAGAATTATCGAGTCCGCTGACCCTGGTCCACGACCCTGCCGCGTCAGGAATTGAACCCTGGTCCCGGGCCGACTTCTGCTCCCGGGTCTGCCGCCTCTAACCAGTGAGCCACACTACTCCACCTAACCAGTGAGCCACACTACTACACAAGCCGAATTTGAGAAAATTACTCTATCCGCATATCACTTTGAATCTTCCTGGTTCTAAGACTGCCTCAAAGAACTTCTGCGTCAGCTGCCCTGAAAAGCCTACACTGGCTCCCGCTTCACAAAAGGATCCTTTTTAAAATGTTCTTAATTACTTTCAGAGGCATGAACAACATTGGCCCCAAATATTTGGCAAAAAGATTCATCCATTACGCCCCGAATAGAATATATATATATTTTAACTCTTTTTATTAACCTTGCTCACAGGTACATAAAAAACATAGCAGTGTACATTTAGCAGGAGATAGTCAGCAGTCTCTGATTCATACAGTGGGCAGGTCAAAACATTCCCAGGGACCACCCCACGCTTCATACCCCACCCGCCTTCCCCCGGATCCTCGGTATTTTCGCCAGAGGCCCCAGACCTTACTCCACTTCTTCACACACCCCCTTGCCTTGTAAATCGTCTCCTCCGCCCTTTGGCACCAATCCAAGTCTCGCCTCCATTGGTCCCATCGTGGAGCCTCCCGCGCCCCCCACCCACCCAGAACAGAATATTGAGGTCCTCGGGTTCTAACCACCTTAGGCAGCTAAAATACAAATATAAAACAAGAAGAGGCAAAACCATCAGTGTCCTAGGTGCCAAGGCCTGGAATCGACTGCCATCCGACTTAAAGCAACTTATGTCCGAAATTCTTTTAACCCCTCCTGCGCTGATGACGAGCTCAGCTCGTCATGAGGTTTACCTGCCGTGCGCTCCTGACGAGCTGAGCTCGTCATGAACCGCGGGTTTTTAAAAACTTCAGCGCGCAGCGGGAGAACCCGCCGCGCGCATGTGGTTAAGAAAGTCCCTCAAAACATGGATATTCAGAGCCACCGACAGCCTATGCCTATCTTTAATTTAAGGCCCCAGTGAGCAAGACTTTCCGCTTCTCCACATAGTGCCAGGATGCTCCTTCCTGAGCGACAGTTCGCATTTTATCAATGCCCACTTACATTACATTACAAGGGGCAGAAAATGAGCTCTGTCTCCCCCCCCCTTTAAAATGACCAAGACCATAAAGATGCTATCCACTGGAGGAATCCCTGTCCCGGACCCCAAGAACACCTAGCTGCTCTAATATACATGGGTCCGATGAGACAAAAGGAGACCCCTCCATGCACGGCGATAGGAAGGCAGAGAAACGTCAGCAATTGGTGGAAAAAACTACACCAGCCGAATTTGAGAAAACTACTCTATCCGCATATCACATTGAATCTTCCTGGGGGCATGATGTGTTTTAAACCAGCCAGATAAACTCTTAGAAAATAAGATACATTATATTTTTTCATATTTTGGGGATGATTCCTAATCTAAGGTGATTTTGAGAATGGTGACTGAGAGGTAATAGGCTACAGTTTTGTTTGATGATAGATTTATACAGACAATATTGCCCATCTGTTTCATGCCGAGTGAAGAGCATTTTTTTTTAAACACAATTTTTATTGCTTTATGCATAGAGAAGACGGCAATATGACAAAAGAGCATCATTAAATCCATCCCCTTAAAACCACTATCATACAACAATTACAGGTACAGTGGAGTCTGCATTGGCCCCAATTGGCGCGAAGATCGGCTGCAAATGTCCAGATGACTGGGTCATAAGTCCAGAAAGGCAGCAGCCCACGACTCTTTCAATCATCCCCCACTCACCCCCAATTCCGAATCCACAACTCTTGCCCACCCTCCCACCTCCCCGCAAACATCCCCCACCCGTGCAAACCAGGAGCCAATCCCCCGAAGCCCATGTCCCGCAGCCCTACCCCTCCTATCTCCCCACCGTCCCCAGGCGTGTCGGAGTACAACCCGTGCAAGCTGGAACCCATCAATGGTAGTTCTAGCCAGAAGCAGGCAATCAGACGTAGGCAGAAAGTATCAACGGTCGTCACGTGAGAGGGGTAACAAACCAGGGTGTAGATTCTCAACCAATGGCAGCCCACATTATGCTACCAGGGGAACAGGGCTATGTGCGGGGGATTCTTCGTTGTCAGCTTCCGTGAGTGTGAGTTCCAAGATCAATCTTTCCCAGGCCCGTGCCCTCTCCAAATGTGGCTCATTGCCTGATCTAAGTGCCAATTGCAACCGGACCTCCCCTTCGCAGCGGGCCCATTTACTGAGTTCTGCCTTCCACCGCTCAACTGCGGGACCCCTAGTCGCCTTCCACTGGGAAGTTATGGTACGCTTCGCTAGGAGCAGCCCCAGGTCCAGAAATTTGCTAGTAATTTTGTTCTTTGAGGTGTGTGGAAACCAATGTAGTACACAGTGTGCATTGAGGGCTGTAAATCCCGTTCAGTAACCTCCAGTAAGAGTTCCACCACCCCCTGCCAAAAGGAGCCTAGCGCCGGACAGGACCAGAACATGTGTTGGAAATTAGCCAACTCCGCCGGACAGCGCGGGCAGGCCGCTGAGTGGGTCGGGAAATATTTATGTAATTTATCAGGGGTCAAGTACGCCCTGTGAAGGATATGAAAATGCACCAGCTGAAACCTCGCGTAGAGCGTCCCTTTCCAAGCCCTTTCCACAATACCAGCCCACGCTGCATCAGGGATCTCTGTCGCTAAGTTCGCCTCCCACTTCGCCTTCAGAGCTAGGAGGGGGGTCAAGGCCTCCTCAGTCATACGTTTATAAAGGCACGTGATAGCCTTGATGGTCCCCGTAGCCACTACCACATACTGACATCCCATGGCCACAGGCGGCTCGGTTATACCCAACCCCCAATGCTTACGGATTGCCGCTGATAACGCTGCATGGACTAGGAAGTCTCCCCCAGGCAGTTAAAATCGGTCTCTCAGAAGGTCAAAGGGCAACAACGCGCCATTCTCATACAAGTCACCAATGGTCGCCAACTCCTGCTGTTCCCACGTTCCCAAGCGTCTCCATGTGCCCCCATGTGGGAGCGCCCTACACATTTTGAGTGGGATCTCGGGCGCATACGGGACCTTTATACCCCCCTCTACGCAGGTATCTATGCCAACATTTCCGGGCCGTGGAGAATGCCGAGTGAAGAGCATTATGTTAACAATATAAGGTCACTGCTGTGATAACAGTTGTTTATTTGGGCTACTTAATTGGCCAAAAACATTGGGACACATGTAACCTGTGAATGAATCAGGAGCTTCGCCAATGAAGGTTTAGACACACAATTAAAATTTTAACAATAAGGACCATGAACCAGTCCTCAGGAATAGCTCCCAACTCAATCTAGGCTCTAAGCATATCTCCTAACGTGCAAAAGAACATAACAATTACCGACCAATCAATAAAAAGAGAAAAATAAACATTTTGTGATGCTGAAAATGTCTAGTTCCCAATAAATGTGGCTGCTTTTTGGGTAAAATTGGGCACATCATATTCTTGAGTTTTTGTAAAACATAAACACATATTCAAGTAAGGGCAGGTACTCAAGGTTAAGAGAAGGGTGATATTGCAGATTTATGCCTATGTCTAAAAAGGTTAATACGTCTTATTACAAACACCTTCCCTTTAAGCAGAAAGAAACTGAAAACTTGGATTATTATCCTAACCAAAAATGCAAGTTGATTACAGAAAGCTCATCAACATTGAAAAAAAAGAGGTAGGTTTATATAATGCCTTATGAACAACTGTCCTCTCAATTTCTGGACGGGGATTAACAATAAAATGAATTTACTTCCTCAAATTCTCTACATATTCAGTGCACTGTCATTATGGCTACAATCTTTGGAAACAATTACTTCGACAATTTGCTAAAAAAAATACAAATTCAAAATAGCTAGAAGACTGTGTGGTTTTGGTTTAATTATTCATAACCGAGACGCATACTGTTGTGCGAGTGCTCAAACCTTGGAAACTCCACGTTGGGTCTCTGCAGTATCTGATTTCCGCAAAAACTACTTTTACCCGAAAGCTTCTTGGTATATCACCTGCTAGGTACTTAACAAGGGTCCTTGTCTTGTTTTCAAATTTAGTGTAAATCCTAGCGACTCTACATATCATCTTCAGGAGTAACTCTGAAATTAACTTCGAAAGTAAATGTGTTATGTTGCTGTCTTGGATGCCCTGTAGAATTTAACTGACCAATTTTCTCATAGCAATTACTTTGCGCCCTTCGGTTCTCTACAACCAAACTATTCACTACCTAAAAAGGAACTATCTCAGACAACGCTCAGTTATTCAGGCTTTTGAAGGGCACTTCCTTGGACTGCTTTATTCCTTTGTACCTATTAGAAAACCGATTTCCATTTTTGTCAGCATCTTCCCTTGGACTCCTGGACATTGCTGTATCCTTTACCCTCTGGTTTGGAATCTATTGAGAGTTCCTCTCTGCCTTCATTAGTTACTTAGACCCATGCTACTTCAGCCTAAAAGGGGTAGAGCACTCTCCCATAAGTTGCTGTGTCACCATCAACTGGTTATGGGAATGAGAATCTTCGGCAACCATCTCGCTCATTCACACATTCCAATCAAGCAGCACATATCAACGTTTCAAACACAACACCGCCCACTCTCTTTGAATCTCTGAGGTACCGAGCTGGCTTCTGATCAAAATGTCTGATTAGCAGTTTCATCTGCTCGTAATTAATTTGATTAGACTTACGCATTAACCCAATTAGTGGTACAAAAGGGGGTGTTGATGGACGGAGCATCTGAATCAATCAAACACTCACACCCAGTCAAAAGATCTGGGTTTAATCGATCACCGTTCTTTAGCCCACTCTGCCACCCCGGTTCAGACATGGCTATATGCAAATCAGTCTGACCTTGTGCCTCATGGGAACAGTCCAGCCCGAACTGCCAAGCCATGTCTTCCCTGGACCGGAAACAAGCTTCCAAGGACCGGTTTCTGGCATTCCAGCTGTCTTCAGCCCGGCTTGCTTGAATCCAGTGGCAAAGTGAGCAAGGGACTCACGTCTGAGCATACCCTGCCACACTGCCCAATCAGAGGCACTTCTTTTATGGGCAAGTGACTTGTTCAAGTATCTGCCCTAGACACATCAATCAAAGACTGAACTCTACAAGTGTCTCTTAAAGACTTGGTTTTCCGACAGGGCTTCTGAAACCATTCTCTAGAGCTTGGATTTTAACCGATTAGCGCCATGAAACCTCCTGGTGTATGTGCGCTTTATAAATTCAGTTTTAACATAACAAGTGATCCCAAAACTCACAAACCATTCCAAAAAATCCTTGCCTTCTACATACATGTCCACACGCTCCTTTGGAACCTTGGAAGGTACTCCTACAGAGGTGGACTCAGAATTACCGTTCCCACATGTAGAGGTCCCTGTTGCCATCCAGAGCTTTTTATTCTCTAAGGCTATCCTGTCTCTCTCCAATTCATTGTTTCCTCCTCTTCTGCTTTCTCATCTGGCCCGTTCGCCCCGTCTCTCCAATCTCCTTTCCTCTTATTCTTATTGGGCTAATCTCAATGTCTCCTTCACAAACTTCCTGTCCTCCTCCTCTCCCTCAGTCTTAGCTTTCTGAAGCACCAGCAGCAAGTTTAGAGTCTCAGTCAGAATTCACCCACACAGGGCAACAGCTCCTTCAGTTGGAGACAGTGACATCTTTAAAGTTGAGGGTGGAAAGGGTTTCCATCTCAAGGAGTTCAATAACAATAAACGCAAGATCCTGATCTGAAGGACACCAGACTCCTGCACAAATTAAGGCAATATTTTGGTCCTCACAGATATGTTAGATGACCTGTACTGAATGGGATAGAATGACTCATGTTTTTTAGCCTGCAGGTTTTTCAAAATCTTCTGCAGGGAAGTTTTATTCCAAGTCAAATGAATACCATAGACCGTGTTTAAGACAGAACCCTTCACTCTGTTATTCACCAACAGTGGGAGGAATCAGATTATCCTCTGACCACATTATGAGGTCAAGTTTTTCACTTATGTTAGTACCGTTTCGATTCATAATCTTTATTTCGGCAACTTATGCCATAAAAGATACAAATAACATTGCATATGAAACAACACATAGTAAAATTTAAAATATTTAAGACATGTAAAACCAGTGTGCAAAATATAGGAACCAGCCATTAAACATACTGCTATTATCGATGTCATAAAGTTAGGAGTGACATTTAGCATACATCTCTAGCTAAAAAGTATCTTCTCTTGTGCCAAACTGTCCCCAGATACTTAGCTAGTGCAAAAACTATATAGCCAGAAAGGTCAGTCTTAAAGACCCTGTATGCGTGTGAACAGTGGGAAAACACCAAGTTTTTACATACTGGGATAATCCATTTCCTCCTGGCCTGTGCATAGGCATTGCAGAAAAACAATAAGTGTACCTAAAAGACTCACAACCACACACACCTGGAAACTACCTAGAGCTCCACCAATGTTGTTGTGGCAGTTTAAACTACTGTCAACAGAATCACAAAAACCTTTCCTGTGGTAATCCACGATAGGAGGAGCAAATTTAAAAAAAAATCTCAGCTTCATTCTAAACCATTGGCAAGAATGTGCACAGAGGCAGGGATTATGCTGCCAGTCATATACAGAATGGTAATAACTGGTTTTTGCAGATTGGTAATTTGAAGACCTAGCACCTCCTGAATCCTCAAGAACTGATCGATATTCGGTATTTTAATGTCAATACGTGTCTATACAATTTGCCTCTCCGACGTGATTTACCTTAGCAATATGACACATACTACCCTGATACTGAATTGTTTTACCAGCGTACCATCAAAATGTGAAGAAAGTTGTTTTTTTTTAAAGGATAGTGCTAGGAAAGAAAGAACAGCCTTTCTAAATAGTACAACCATGTGAAACTTTCTATTTTTCTTTTTTGCATGTAGTATTTTGCTATTGAAGGTGCAGGTCATCTTATGAGAATGAAATGCCATAAACTGAATTATTTTTGCCTTTACACCGCAAAAGTACTGTTCAAGACACAGTCATAGAGACATCACTTAAAGGATAAATGGCTCATTTTTATTGCAGACGTTCCACTTTTTAAAGTCAAAATATAAGATGTATTAATTTACTTATAGATATCAAGCAAATAATCTAGAAAGTGTGTCCTGGTGCTAGAGAAGATACTGCTAAAAGGGAGAGACTCGGAAACATAAGTTTCCGTCTCCGCTGCAGGCGATGTTTTCTTGGTATTCACCTTCCAGATCTCTACGCTCTTCGTCAGCCTGTCTGGTGGTAATTCCTAAAATTGTGAGGACTCGGATGGGCAGACGCTCTTTTAGATTCACTGCAGCTAAACTGTGGAACTCTTTACCCCTGCCTTTGAGAAATAAGGGGGACCATACCTCCTTTAAAAAAGGATTAAAAACGTACCTCTTCCCTAGGACGGTGTAAAGACTGTGGCAATGTAACAACGCGTATGGTTGGTCAAAGTTAAAGCACCAGGATACCCTTTGGGTGACAGTTTCTGCGCTATACAAATATGCCATACAATACAATACAATACAATAAGTAATGAATGCTGTTGGGGACCAGCTGGAAGATCGTTTACAGTGGCACACCATTTAGTTTCAAGTAATTGTCTTCTGTTCATGGCACAATCCAAGACATACAAGATTGAAAGCTGGCTTGGTTGACAGAACACTCGTCAGTAGAGAGCATAATAATTAGTGTCATCTGTGTAGGAGATTATTTAAAAACCAAGGCTTCTAACTGAATCAGGAAGGAGACAAGTAAATCTTGAAAAATGGAGGGACACCCACATGATATAGGCATTTCTGAAGAACGAAAAGTTGGGAATGAGTTAGCTTGGTATTTGGAAGACTAGAAGGAAGTCAGGTAGTTTAAAGCTGCTAGGTAAATGCAGAGGAAATCATTTGTCAGAGGAGGTTGAAATGAGATTCTCTAAGGACGTGGAAAGGTCAAGCAGAATGACGGCGGTGGGGGCACCCTGGTCAAAAATGACGCAAAGGTCAGTTCTGCCTGCCAGAGACTGTGGTGTGTTTTGCCTGGAAACCAAACGGGAAAGAGTCACTGACATAACAGTATTCAAGATAATTCATGAACAGTTTGTTAAATGCTGTCTACAAATGTAGAGGTCAGAGGAAGGAACAATATAAGCCAATAAATAGAAAGATCAGAAATATCGGCAAGAGGTGTTTTCCAGGTGAAGGACTAGAGCTGGCCTCCAAGGTTTAATTAGTTCTGTCAATGGAGAATCATTAGAAAACACTGTGTGATTAAAGTAAATATTAAAGAACAGTGAAATTGGTTGCAAACGTATGCACCCAATCAATATCATGGGATGTTTCAAAGAGGATCATTTTGACTACTTCTATAAACAAGTGTACGTTTTAACTCTCCCACTTCTTGCAAAAGTATCCAATGTTTGGAGCTTCTGCAGCCAATCTGAGATTTCCTCTGCAACCCTCAGAGCCCAGTCTGCTGCTGTGTTAAAGCAGTTTCAGGCTGTCAGACATCATTAAAGTGGGCCACACTCAAAAGCAGTATGAGCCGCACATCTGCCTCAATACTACAGCATGTTGTTGCTGGAGGTTGTGCTGTAAGTGTAGCCCGCTGTTTTCCATGATGTGATTGCAGTTGTACTGTTTTGTTTTCCCGCAATGCTTTGGCAATCTTAGCAGGTAATAGCTTCATGGCTAGTCCCCTCTGTCCTCTAAACCCTTGTTTCTGAGGCACAAACGAAATACTTTGGCCAATGTGTTCTATGCTCTCCCCCCCTCCTTACTACCCTTACTTACCTCAATCCCCTCCTCCCTTTTCTACACAGCTTCTTCTCCCAGGGCACCCAGGTAAAGGGTGGAGAGAATAAGGGGTTCTTTCTGATTTACCCTGTTAGAGGCTGGAAAGGGTCAGGGACAGAACCCCGATCATTTTGACCCCATACGTTCCTCTTTCCATGAACCCTGGCAGATCTCATTGGTCTGTAAATTAAATGCATCACACAGAATCACTGATCTACGCAGTTTCTTAACCTCACAGGTTGACAGATTGTACGTGCAACACTACTGGGTGGCACACTCACTCACTCATACAGGAGCGGTGGTTATCAATTTCTTGGGGTGAGGTGGTGGCCTTTGGCTCTCTCTGCTATCTTTGGCACCTCCTTAGCAAGATGTAATATAAAGCACAGTGTAATAACATTCCTTCTGACAACCCAGAAAAAGTTCCACTACTACCAGTTCTACTGCAACGTAATGTGGTTCAAGGAGCACCGTGGAAACAAGAGGAACTAGAGAAATATCACGTCGTACACACTACGCTCGAGATGAGAATGTAAGGGAGAGAAGGGGCGAGGTGGGAAGAGAAGAGAGTACAGTGGGGAGGAAAGGTTAGCCATAAGTGAAGAGAGGCTGCACAGAAGAGGTGGGAGAGGATGTACAGGAGAGGAGGGAGGGGAGAGGATGTACAGGAGAGGGGGGAGATGAGAGGATGTACAGGAGAGGTGGGAAGGGGAGAGGCTGCACAGGAGAGGTGGGAGGGGAGAGGCTGCACAGGAGAGGTGGGAGGGGAGAGGCTGCACAGGAGAGGTGGGAGGGGGAGGGGCTGCACATGAGAGGAGGGGGGAGAGGCTGCACAGGAGAGGAGGGAGAGGAGAGGCTGCACAGGAGAGGTAGGAGGGGAGAGGCTGCACAGGAGAGGTAGGAGGGGAGAGGCTGCACAGGAGAGGTGGGAGGGGGAGAGACTGCACAGGAGAGGTGGGAGGGGGAGAGACTGCACAGGAGAGGTGGGAGGGGGAGGGGCTGCACAGGAGAGGTGGGAGGGGGAGGGGCTGCACATGAGAGGAGGGGGGGAGAGGCTGCACAGGAGAGGAGGGAGAGGCTGAGCAGGAGGGGAGAGGCTGCACAGGAGAGGTGGGAGGGGAGAGGCTGCACAGGAGAGGAGGGAGGGGGAGAGGCTGCACAGGAGAGGAGGGAGGGGAGAGGCTGCACAGGAGAGGAGGGAGGGGGAGAGGCTGCACTGGAGAGGGGGAGGGGAGAGGCTGTACAGGAGAGGAGGGAGGGGGAGAGGCTGCACAGGAGAGGTGGGAGGGGAGAGGCTGCACAGGAGAGGAGGGAGGGGGAGAGGCTGCACAGGAGAGGAGGGAGGGGAGAGGCTGCACAGGAGAGGAGGGAGGGGGGAGAGGCTGCACTGGAGAGGGGGAGGGGAGAGGCTGTACAGGAGAGGAGGGAGGGGGAGAGGCTGCACAGGAGAGGTGGGAGGGGGAGAGACTGCACAGGAGAGGTGGGAGGGGGAGAGACTGCACAGGAGAGGTGGGAGGGGGAGGGGCTGCACAGGAGAGGAGGGAGAGGCTGAGCAGGAGGGGAGGGAGGAGCCGCAGCCCGGGGGGGGGGGGGGGGTCATGCCTTGAAGGGGGGGTGCAGAGTTCTGGTTGTCCTTAGCGGGGGGGCGGGGGGGGTCTGTAGACTCTACCTGCTCAGACCCCCGCTCAGAGCCCTCTCTCTCCCCCTCGGCCTGGGGCGGTGAAGATGACAATCCGCGGCCGGGGGTGACGTCCGGGGTCAGAGGGTGAAGGTCACCGCACAGACCGAGGATCCTTCCGCCCCTGCAGCTGCTGGAGCCGAGGAAGAGGCCGGAAGTGACGGCATTCACTGCTGGTGCTGTCTCTGCCCTCGCTGACCGGAAAAGGAAATCACGGGCATCAGGGTTGAGAGTAACTGAAAGAGAGAACGGACTAAACTGAGAGCGACAGCGGCCTAAGAAGTGACAAATAAACTGTAGCCATCCAAAAATAATAAAAAGAATAAAACCAACACACAAACACCAAATTGAAAGATATTTTTACGTCTCGCGTTTTTCCTCGTCTCTCACACTCTCCTCCGTGTTTGTCAGGGGTAAAGATCTCACTAGAACGAGGCAGTTGCACAGCATTATAATAATACCCTTCAGCATCAAACGGTGCTGTTAATTTCAGCCGGAGCCTGCAGTGTATTGTAATCAGCAATGATATACAGGAGCTGCCAGGTCTTTACTTTGACTGTCTGGTATTTCCATATCTTCATTGTGTGTCTGTGCAGAGCTGCCAAGGTTTCTTATGGCTCATGTGTGACATTTTAATGGTTTAAATGCAGTCACAAGTGACATTTAACTGCCATGATATGTCACTTCTCGTGAGTAAAACTAAGAAATTAAGTGCATTGAAAGTTATTAAAATACCCTCTTTTTAAGATGACCATACTGCAAAACAAATTGTGTTCATCACAATTACGAAACACCATTGACTGTGATGCCAAGGGCCACGCATCACGGGTTAGATCAACGCGAATCGTTAATCATGAAAACATTCCTGCACTGGCATCAAATGTCACACAATTCTAAGAGCTCCTTTGAGCTCTGCACAGTCTACAAAATTAATTACCTTCTGAAATCTTGATAGACAGCATTTAGCTGCTTCCTTCACCTGCAGCCAGACTGGATAATCAGGGGTTAAGGAGAGGTTAGTGTGGTCATGTGCACTTGGCAAACTTCGTGCACTTGCTAACAGATTGTCTCTCCATGCCCTGTGCTGATGGCGGAAAGTTTAAATTCAGGAACACCACTAGCAAGCAGCACTGCCCCGGGGTACGGTCCTCACAGCCAGCTGCTGGAACCCACCTTAAAGCGATCACGGACATGGGCATGCCCATGCGGAGAGATACTCGTGGTATCCTGTAGGGTATCCCAACACTAGGCTTCATGCACTGGAAAAGTTGTGATTAACAGGGAGGGTCGCGCCAAAGGTATGGCTTGGTTCTAAGAACCTATGCACTGTAACGATTCGGAGCCTCGGTTGTAGTTATAAATGATTTATTTAGGCAAACACAGAGCAGTCTGCTTTCCTCTAACTGTGTCTAACCATCTCCAAGCCCACAATGCCAATGCTGGTGGAATATCAACACATTCTATATGGCCAGGACTACATAGCCACGATTCTATATGACATCACTACATCTTACCCTTTCTCAACAACAAGGAACATGGTTGTTGATCTGTATGCAGTAAATAACAAAATAAAATAAAATAAAGAAAATAAAAAATAAGAAATAAATCATTAAAAATGTTCAATCAGTCTTTGATGTCTTCTTTGTATCCTTCCTGTTCTTCTGAGAATAACACAATCATTCACATCATCACCCTCTCCAAACACTACATTTCGAGGTGGATTTATAAACTTCTTGAAATTTGCCTTTTTTTTTATTATTGTCTAATCTTCATTCTGAGCAGTAATAGCTGAACCCTTTCTTTTGTGACTTCCAATGGAGATGGGGGGAATCTGTTCATAGACTTTCATGTCTGATTTTGTCTTACTAGTACCAGATCTCCTACTTTGTAATTTTCTGTGTGAACATATTTTCTTTGCTCTGCATACTGTTTAATCTTTTCTTTCATTATTTCATCCCTTTTTGCAATTTGTGTATGTTCCTTAGGAGGTTTCAACAGCATTTGTGGTAGACGTGTTTATCTAGACTGGCCAAACATCAGCTCTGAAAGACTTTTCCCAGTCAATCAACGAGGTGTATTTCTGTAATCACGCAAAACCTTACATACAGCTTGATTTACAGAAATGTCTGTCAATTTCGCCCTTTGCACACTGTTTAGGTCGAGCCGGGCGTAAGCAGCGCGAAAGCGCTGTGCCAGCGAGCTCTATTGTTAGGGACTTGCTTTGGAAGTGAGACAGGAGATGGGCACGCGCAGAGCTTTTTGCGATTCGAGCAGGTGTACTCGCACGTACAGCCACGCGCAGGTGGTGCGCACATCTCCTGTCCCGCTTCCCACGCAAGTCCGCATACAGTTTTACTTTCCATTACCCCCGTCGGCTTCATTTACTTTCCATTCCCCCCGTCGGCTCCATTTACTTTCCATTCCCCCCGTCGGCTCCCAGTACACATCTTTGTACATTCTGGTTTCAGCCAGCCAGTATTCCCCTTACCTTTAACCCAATTGAATCCCTTCTCTTACCTCATATACCTTCCTCGTGAGAACAAGGCAAACACGGTAACGGGGTCTCGGTTAAGGCCTCCAATACATACATCAGCCGCCCGCGCTCCCAGACCAGTGTCCCCAGGACGGAAGTTTAAAACAAGCACAATGTATCTTGAAATACACAAAATAAGCGCAAGTCAAACATGACCGAAACAAGTTTCTTCCCACACAGCAATATCAGTCGGCTACATTACCAAAACACAAAGACGTAGTTTAGACTTAGCGAAATAAGAGTCAGGCAAATGTTATGTTATCATTTATCTAGCGCGTCACGCAGAAACACTGAGGCATGTTTTGGAAACGTTTACAAAAGAAAAAAAACATTAAACTGCGTCCCTCGTTCTCATTATTACATTTGAGGTGACTATGTGGGTTCCTGAATAGTCAATATTTCACGAAACCCCAGGTCATAAGTGGTGTGGTGTGACCTTCGCGAGCACTTTGCGTCTCCACAAGCACTGCCACTCTCTCTTCCTGTTTACTTTTGTATCCTTCTATGGAGTAGTTACAAACGACAATGCGTTGTTGCTCGTGCCTATTTCGTATTTGGCACTGTGAGCGAAACGAGTTTCACTCAGGGAAGGTGAAGGGGGGTTGGCGGTATATGTTTAAATGTGGGAGGGAATATATATATATTGGGGAAAGGAACGGTTGCGACATTTTTTTGTTACCTCTTCATGTAGCTGCACGCTGTCGATCAAATAAACTGTATGGAAAATTGCCTTCAAGAATAAATATTCTTGTTTTCTTACCACACGCCCCAGTACACCGTTCCCAGAAGAGCTCCAAATTCAAGAATGAGCGAAACCACCCGCATGCTAAGAATGGGTGGAACGGCTGTCTGGAGTTTTATTTTTATCATGCTAAAGAACCATCAGGCAGTAGGGCTGGTTTGTGTAGAAGTTCATGGGCGTGACATCTGGCGCTGTTTTAAAGGGGTGCATTTGACACAAAAGATAACCCTTTCCTTGGAACCCCGCGTTGTACACCATAGTGGACTAATCCATTAATTTCAGAAGCAGCTGCTGGCTGCCAGCTGTTCACAACAGGACTGACCCTGTCAAAAGAGATGCCAGTATACTAGTGCAGTCGCCGTGATATGGGTTCTGTCGTAGGTAGTGGTGTGTACCCTGCCAATTGCACCTTTTGAATACAAGCGAGAACCACCCTCTCCCTCGTAACATGTTTCTGTTGCAATCACTCATTTGCCTCTTACTCATTTTCTATACCATCTTTGAAAAGCGAAGCGGTTTTTGTTTAAGAGACTCCTCTTTCGGGACCTCAAGAGGGATATTTTGGATAACCACAGGTATGACACCTTTAGTTTCCTTTAAGAATCACAGCGGAGCTCTTCTTTAAGGGTCAGCTCATGGTTTCTTTTTACGGATCACGAAGTACCAGTGTTGTTTAATATTTAGTATCACATCCAGTTTGTTTATCACCTGTTCTTTCGCCTTTTTCGGAAACTACATTTCGCCCTTGCATGATTATAGAGAAGGAAGATACATCAGAAGTGTGTTGAGCTAGCGAGCTTTCGTACAAATATTGTACTGCACTGCCGTGTAAGGACCCTGTGAGTATCCTATGCCACCTCTCACAGTCTAGACTAGAGACCCTGGTGCGCACCGCTATTCCCTGTATAGCTATAGCAAATTTTACATTTGCTGGTGTGTCTATGTCATCATTTATCTTTTTGAATGCACTCTTACACTCCTTACTCCATATGAAGGTCCTCTCTTTCTTTGTTAATTCTCTACGGGGTGCACTGACCACAGCATAATCTTTGATATTACGGGAACAATAGTTAGACATTCCCAAGAAAGAACGTAACTCCGTTATATCCTTTGGGCAAGACATTACTATTAAGGAAGATACTTTCTTTGGATCCGGCGTCATCCCTTTACTTGAAAACAAATGACCATAAAATGTTAGTGCAATGTCAATAGCTCAAACTTGCGTAATGCGAGACGTATTGCATTGCAAATGCTTGTTTTAAGGTAGCCATCAATCTTTCCACAACTGCATTGTGGTGGCATCGCCATAATTGCTCGTGATACCTTCTCTGTGAGGACTAGAATTATCACCCGATCTTCCTGTGAGGCCCTAGAATATAAAATCAAGTTGTCCCCAGCCTATACTTTCAATGGGATCCTTCTTTATCGTCCTCCAGGGCCCAGGAACGATTTTATCTTTGACTTCAGGTCAACATTGGAAGAATCAGCCCTTGATAACTCTCTCACAATATTAGGAGATTTTAATTTTCATTTTGACCTATCAGACAACCCTGACACTGCTACCCTTTTAGCAGATATGTCCACCTTTGGTCTTCATTCCCTGGTTCATTCCCCCACGCATGAAGGTGGCCACACCTTGGATGGCATCTTCACAAACGTAGGAGGCCTACAAGTTACTCAAATACTTCCCCTCACCTGGACCGATCACCATCTCATCATGGCAACCCTATCAGCGCATGATCTTTCTACTAGTAAACGGTGCCCTAATCCCCGTCAACCTTACTTGGCCTGGGAAGATATAGATACCTCAAGGCTGGAAACCCTTCTGGCTGACACTATCCCAGCGCTCTCATCCGACCCTAATATTTCTACTTCCCAATTATACGACTGGCTGAGCTCCGCAGCCACAGAATTGGTCCAAGTCAAACAACGGTCTCGTAGTAGACCTGCTCCCTCGGCCCCATGGTACTCAGAGGCACTACGCACCCAAAAGCAACAGTGTAGGAATAGAGAGAGGCACTGGCGAAAGGATTATGAAGAGGAAGCCAAATCCAAGTACAAAGATTCAGTGACCAAATATAAAATCTTAATTTCCGAAGCCAAGAGAAAATATTACTGTGAAAGAATAGAACTAGCAAAAAACTCTAATAAATTACTTTATGAGACCACTAAACAGTTAGCTGGGTTAACTACAGATTTGACACCTCCCCCCTCTCAAGCCCTCTGTGATGACCTGTCTAACTTTTTCTTCAGCAAAGTTGATGATATTTATCGGGTGTTTGCCAATAACATCAATGTCCTCCCAAACACCCCGATCCCTCATCATGGCCCTACCTTTCTCCAGTTCAAAGAGGTAACCTGTGAGCAGATACATAATATTTCATCTTCTATAAAATCAGGCTCAGCCCTAGACCCATGTCCGTTGAAGGTCCTGCGCCCAATCATGGAAGTGGTTCTTCCGGCCATGACCACAATCTGTAACTCTATGTTTGACACAGGTATCTACCCAGAGATTTAAAAAAAGACCCTTATAAAACCTCTCCTTAAAAAATCCAACTTGGACAGGGAAGAACCTAAAAGCTATCGCCCAATTGCCAATCTTCCACTCTTGGCGAAAATAGTTGAGAAAATTATGAATGCTCAATTATCCTCCTTTCTCGAGGAACACAAACTTCTGGACGAATCACAGTTCGGCTTCCGCCAATTCCATGGAACTGAGACCGCCCTGGTTAAAGCGGCGGATGATATCAGAGCTATCCGGGACGGGGGAGGAAAGGCAGTTTTGATTCTGTTGGACCTGTCAGCGGCCTTCGACACGGTCGACCATGTCACTTTGGTTGACCGTGTCGAGGGCTTGGGCGTTCGATGTAATGCCAAGAGACTGCTCGCCTCCTTTCTTGCAAACAGGTCCCAGGTCGTGACTGTTGGATCCTTCAAATCATCCCCCTTGTCACTACCATGCGGTGTCCCTCAAGGCTCATCCCTGAGTCCGACACTATTCAACATTTATGTGTCGGACCTTGCCCAAGTCATCCGGGCACATGGGATGAGCCTTACATCCTACGCTGATGACACCCAGTTGGTACTCGCCGTCAAGAATGATGGGCCTAAAATCGCTAGTAACTTCAATCAAGGCATGTCGGCAATTGGGAGTTGGATGGCTTCATATTGCTTGAAATTGAATTCCGACAAATCGGAAGTTGTCATTTTCGGCAACCTATCCCCGGTGTGGTCATCCAGCTGGTGGCCGTCATCCATGGGCCAGCCCCCGGCTCCAATTTGCAAGGTGAGGAACCTGGGAGTCATGTTTGATGATCGCCTAACCTTTCTACCACACGCAAATCAGATCTCCTCCTCAGCCTTTCATAAATTACGGCTTATTAAAAAAATTCTATCTTTTTTACCTGAGACTGCTGGCAAAACATTGGTGAGCTCCCTGGTTTTGTCTACTCTAGACTATTGTAATGCTCTGTTCTTATGTGCCCAAGAGAGAGTGTTACAGAAAATGCAGGCTATCCAAAATGCCGCTGCCAGGCTTTTAGGACGCATTCCCAAGTACCAATCGGTGTCACCCATTATAAAACAGCTCCACTGGTTACCAGTAAGAACGAGAATAAAATTCAAGTCTCTATGCCTAGTATACAAGGCTTTACATAATGTTGGACCTGCATTCTTCACTAAAAATCTCATCCCCTACCATCCTTCCAGAACACTACGATCTGCTAGCTCTCATGATCTGGTGGTACCACGTACCAAATTGGTCTCATGGGGAGATAGAAGATTCCTTGTAGCTGCACCAAAACTTTGGAATACCCTACCACATTCAATTAAAACAAGCACCTCCCTTTTGTCTTTCCGTAAGCAGCTTAAGACCTGGCTTTTTAATCAATTTTTAATCAATGAACCTCCAGCTCCCCCCCCCCCATTGGTTGAACACTGCAGTAACTCAGCGCCGAGATGCCCAAGGGCCTTCGTTCGCGCTTTATAAGTGTTAAAATAAATAAATAAATAAATTGCTTGTTGCCAGAGTGGCGTAATCTTTCTGTGGTTCACGCCCATGTAATCAAGAAATTTGGCAAACTCTTTTCCATTAAAAGACGGCCCATTAACTGTCTTTAATAGCTTGGGTATACCCCAAGCTGAAAAAATGTCATCAAGAACAGGTAGTATCACGGATGCAGAAGTGGATGACACTGATTTTACAACTGGAAATCTTGAATATTCATCAATGAGGACAAACAAATACTGCCAGAGTCTAACGGTCCATAGAAATCACACTCTAGTTCAGACCGTACAGCATCTGGTAACTTTGACATGTGTAATTCTACAACAGTTATTTCTCTTGTTGTACACTGACAGAAATGACAGGATTGTATGACTTCTTCCACTGGACTGTCAAGTCTCGGAAACCACACTTTTTCTCTTAGCAGAGTTTTTGTTGCTGATTGTAAGAACTGGGGTCACCAGTCCTCCGGGGGGTAGCCTGGCACGAGCAGGAAGGCAGCCAGGGGCTTGCGTGTAAAGTACCCACACAACACACTCATCCACTGAGACAAGACGTGGGCGCAATAATGGAGACCACACCAGTACTTTTGATTAAAATCATTAGATTTTATATAGACTTGAGATCAGGGCAATTAACTCATCAGCATTACTTAAAGCATTTCAATAGGGCACTTCAATAAAGCATCTCAATAAAGCATTTCAATAGGGCACTTCAATAAAGCATCACAATAAAGCATTTCAATAGGGCACTTCAATAAAGTATTTCAATAGGGCACTTCAATAAAGCATCTCAATAAAGCATTTCAATAGGGCCTTTCAATAAAGCATTTTAGTACAGACCTTCAATAAAGCATTTCACTAAATAGAAGTGAACATTACATCCATTAATCCATTGCATTAAGGCACTTCTTGTCATGAGGGCCAACGATTCCCTTGTGCAGGGCTCATTCAAAACCAGGCAATAACCAGCAAGCCAGTCCTCAAGCATAAACTGTTAACTAGGGCCTCGCAACTCTCGAGGCACATAGGGGCCAACTGGGCCCAGTCTCGCTTTCCCCGGGGGAGGGGCGGTCACGGGGCCTTCTCCGGCCTTCCGCCCTCCTCCCCTGGGGGTTACCTTATGTTTTCGGCCCTCCGCAGGCTTGAGGTGGCGGGAGGAGCTTCCGCTCGACCGGGGGCTTCCCACTGCCCGGCGCGGTGCAGGGAGTTGTCACAGAGCACCGGCGCCGGGGGCGAGGCAACACAAGGCGTTCTAATGCTCACGGCCCCCTCCGCGATGAGTCACGGCTTCCTCCGGGTGCCGGGCCTTCTCAGGACGGCTCGGCGGTGGCAGCCAATGGCTGCGCGGATTGGGCGGGGGCGAGGCCGATGACGCGGCGGCGCTCCCGCTCACGTGATGCGAGCCGGGGACAGCTTCAGGCCTACCGCGGCCTACTGTACTAAGAGCGGCGACCCTCTCCTGGCATCCGAGGGACGCCGAGGGGGGCACAACACTGGCGCGAACTTGACTGGAGCGCCGGGGATGGCAGGTCACGTGAGGCCCAGCGAGGCCTGTGAGGAGTGCCGGCGGCCCTCTCTTGGCACACGGGGGCTGACGAAGGGGGCACAACGCTGGCGCTGGAGGCGCGCTCACCGGGGGGAGTCTCCTCAGGCGCCTCAGGAGGCATGAACAGCTCCGGGCTGTGGCGGTGAGTGGGGGGACCAATAGCGCATCGTGAAGGTGGCGCTCAGGCAATGCAGCGCTATTCAGGGGGCCCGACAGCAGAGCGTTTTGGGGCCAGTTCAGGCAGCTCAGGTGAGCGCTTTCCTCACGAGGTGGGGCACTCCCAGCAGATCGGCAGGGCCCAGGGAAGGAGCGCTGGGTATTTTAGGCAGTTTATGATCCAGCGCTTGACAGAGAGGGGGTCAGGCTACAGCGCTGGTGAGGAATTCCAGTCAGGAATGCAATTAGTTCAGTCAGGACAGCGCTGGGGGCACAGAGGGGCGACAGCACCAGTACCTGGCTGATCCCCCAGCAGTCTCTGGTTGCAGGACAAGTAGTCTTCTTGGCGCTTGGATGGCTCTGTGCCCTTATGAGGTGATTTCTGTGAGTGGGGGGGTCTTGAGTTGAAGGCTGGTCAAGTTCTCTCAGGTCACTGAAGATGGTCCCTGGGTTTCCCTACCGCTGGGCCAGATCAGGGGGCTAGTCTAGGGTACCTCACTCAGCTTAAGAGGCAGTACCTAAATCCTGTCACTCCCAGTGGCATAAGTCCCTGACTAGGCCCTCCCGCCTAAATCTCCTGCATGGGTCCCACAGGCCAGTGATGCCCCAACTGACTAGAAGTTTCCCTCCCTTTCCTTATATAGCGACAGTTGGAAGTAGGCAGTGGCAGTTGGTGTCACCTCCCCTATTCTAGAAGGTTCCAGGAGCTTCCCTCATTCTAGCTATGGGCAGGCTGGCAGGCTGGCATTGCTACATTGTTTAAGGGTTCCAGCCAGCTCCTGGCTACTAGAGTGCGCCTAAAAAGACCACGCTGCAGTAGCAGGGGTCAGTGGCAGCCATGTTTGGGGTAGAGAGCTCTTGCACCTTAACATGGATTGGCCATGGAAAGGTGCCCAGAGATCTAAGGAGAAGGTGGGAAAAATGAGGCAAGGGCGAAAAAAACAGGGAAAGACCACCCGAGGGCTGACAGGTCTAACATGCGTCCCCCCCAGCCGAAAGAGGGGAGAGCTACCCAACCTCTAGGGAATTCTCGTCACTAAGGCGGAAAAACCGGGAGAGACAGTCAGCATTGGCATGGTCAACTCCGGGCCGATATTCCACCCGAAAGTCCATCCCCTGTAGGGAAATGGACCACCTTAGCAACTTGGGATTTTCGCCTCTCATCTGCATGAGCCAGCGAAGGGGTCGGTGGTCGGTTTGAATTAGGAAGTGAGAGCCAAAAAGGTATGGCCTCAGCTTCTTCAAGGCCCAGACTACAGCGAAGGCTTCTCGCTCGATGGTTCCCGAGGGAGGAGTCTTCTGGAGATGAAGGCCACAGGTTGGTCTTGGCCATCATCGTTGAGTTGCGATAGCACGGCACCTACGCCATGCTCTGAGGCATCTGTCTGCACGATGAATTCTTTTTGGAAGTCCGGAGGGGCCAACACCGGAGCGGTGCACATCGCGCGCTTCAGTGTTTCAAATGCCTCCTGGCAAGCAGCCGTCCAGATCACCTTGCGTGGCTGCTTTTTGGACGTTAACTCGGTCAAGGGGGCCACGATGGTGCCATACACCTTGACGAACCTGCGGTAGTAGCCAGTGAGGCAGAGGAAAGCTCGGACCTCAGTCTGAGTTTTGGGGGGCTCCCAGGCCATGACTGTCTCAATTTTGGCCTGGAGGGGTTGCACCTTACCCCCGCCCACCAGGTGTCCAAGGTACACGACAGATCCCTGTCCAATCTGGCACTTGCTAGCCTTGATGGTGAGGCCAGCACGCTGTAAAGCCTGCAGCACCTTCTGGAGATGCTGCAGATGGTCCTCCCAGGTGCTACTGAAGACAGCTATGTCATCCAGGTACGCCGCCGAGAAGGACTCCAGGCCAGATAGCACCTGGTTTACCAACCGCTGGAAGGTGGCCGGAGCATTCTTGAGCCCGAAGGGCATCACTTGAAATTGGAAGTGGCCCTCGGGGGTGGAGAACGCTGTTTTCTCCTTCGCTCCATCGGCCATGGCAATCTGCCAGTACCCTGATGTCAAATCGATGGTGCTAAGGTACTTGGCTGCTCCCAGCCGGTCAATCAGCTCATCTGCCCGTGGGATCGGTGAGCATCTGTCTTGGTGACAGAGTTCAATCCCTGATAGTCCACACAGAACCGAAGTTCTGGTGTGGTGCCCGGTGGAGCCGCTTTTGGTACCAACACAACCGGACTGGCCCACAGGCTGCTGGAAGGTTCTATCACCCCCAGCTCCAGCATTTTGGTCACCTCACCCTGGATGCTGTTCTTCACTTTATCGTACAGCCGGTAAGACTTGGTTTTTACTGGCGGACTGTCCCCTGTGTCCACATCATGGGTACACAGAGGTGTAATTCCAGGCCTGAGGGAGAACAACGAGGCGTGCTGCGCCAATACCTGGCGGCAGTCCCTCTGTTGCTCTTCGGTCAAGGATGGGGAGAGGACAACTCCCTCCACTGAACCATCCTTTTCCCGAGCCGCTAAAAGGTCAGGAAGAGGCTCATCCTCCTCCTCCTCGCTCCCATCCATCACCATGAGGAGAGGAAGCTCCGATCGCTCATGGTGAGGCTTCAGGCGGTTGACGTGGAGCACCCGATGGAGCTGACGGGGGGTCTTCAAGTCAACGACGTAGGTTGTCTGGCCTCGACGCTCCACAATCTCGTACGGACCAGTCCACCGGTCCTGGAGGGCACTAAGCTCCCCAGGCTCCATGACCCACACCTTCTGTCCAGCGTCCAACTCCACCGTCCGAGCGTTGCGGTCATACCACTCCTTCATGACGGCTTGGCTAGCCTCTAAGTTGTCTGAGTCTTCTTATCACAGCTTGGCCATCCGGCTGCGGAACGCCAGCATATAGCTGACAACATCACGGGGAAGCTTCTTCGAAGTCCTCTCCCAACCCTCTTTGACAAGGCTGAGGGGTCCCCTAACGGGATGGCCATAGAGCAATTCGAAGGGGCTGAACCCGACTCCCTTCTGGGGTACCTCGCGGTACGAGAACAGCAAGCAAGGGAGGAGGATGTCCCATTTCCGCCTCAAGTCTTCTGGCAGGCTCCGGATCATCCCCTTCAAGGTCTTATTGAAGCGCTCTACGAGCCTGTTAGTCTGGGGGTGGTAAGGAGTAGAGAACCGATAGGTCACTCCGCACTCCTTCCACATGGCCTGCATGTAGGCCGACATGAAATTTGTGCCCCTGTCCGACACCACGACCTTGGGGAATCCCACTCGGGTAAATATCCCCATCAGGGCCCGCGCCACCACAGGTGCCGTAACGGTCCTCAGAGGGATAGCCTCCGGGTACCGAGTGGCACGGTCCACCAACACCAAGATGAACCGGTGTCCCGCAGAGGTCGGAGGGTCCAACGGCCCAACGATGTCAATGCCGACCCGCTCAAAAAGGGTCCCGACCACCGGGAGTGGTTCCAATGGGGCCTTCACTTTTGGTCCCCGTCTTGCCACTTGCCTGGCAAGTCTTGCAGGTCTTGCAGTAGGTGTCAGAGGCAACCCTCATCCTGGGCCAATAAAAAAGTGGGACTAGCCTCGCAAAGGTCTTGTCCTGGCCCAGGTGTCCAGCTATGGGAATCTAAGGCCCTCGAGGATCCATGCACCGGAACCTTTGGTTCACTGTACAGGAGGCCATCCTCCCAATACACGTGATAACTGCCGGTCTCTCGGTTGACTGCTTGGGCTTTGGCCTGTCACCGCATGCCTTCAAGCGTGGGGCACTCCTTCTGCGCCCGACAGAATTCCTCCCGGGTAGGCCCTCCTTCCACATGCCACTCGGCAAGGGTCGGCAAGTCCCCCCCGGGAACGACATCCACCTCCGCGGACTCCGGGGATACCTCCGCAGGCTCCCCATCCATCACACATGTCTTCCACTCCACTCTCCTCTGGACCGGCATTGGGTTGGGCCGTTGTCTCAGGCTCCAACCCGGGTTGAGCTTCCTGCCGGGCAGCCATGGACCGCGTGACTATGCAAGCCCACCCTGGTAACCCCAGCATCTCAGTGTGGGCCTTAAACTCCACTTCCTTCCAGGCGCTATGTTCCAGGTCATTACCGAGCAGACAGTCCACTGGCAAGGCAGGGCTGATCGCAAATCTCAACGGGCCTGACACTCCTCCCCACTCAAAGGGAACTTGAGCCACGGGATAGTATCTCATACTGCCGTCAGCCAACACGGCCGGGTGGAACACATCAGGTACTACCTGCTCAGGGGACACCAGCCGCCTCACTACGGTGGTCATGCTGGCTCCTGTGTCCCTCAGAGCGTCCACCTCCTCCCCATTGACCTTCACCCTCTGCTGGTACTTAGCAGTATTCGATGGTAAGGGTGTCACTGGGACCATCTCTCTATCCCAGAGTGAAACCAGGGTCAGGCCTGTCCACTCCCCTTCCCTATCTAGGGGCAGCTCCAACCCAAGCGCTACACTAGCCACCCCGGGACTCTTGCCACCAGTGGGGGCTGGGGGTCGTTTGCGACACAGGGCATCTCCCTTGTAGTGTCCGACCTCTTCACACTCATAGCACCGGACTACTTTTGGCTGCTGACTCTTGTCAGGGTAAGTGGGTTTTGGGGTACGGGACTGAGGTGGGATACCTACTCCTCTCCCAAACTGTCTAGTTTGTGGGCCTCGTGAGAACTCCGTTCTTTTATCTCCACCCTCTTTCTTCTGGGGGGGCGCCCTGTCCGCCTTTCGGGCCATCTCCCCCGGGGCCCTTGTGTGACACCCGGGTGCTAACCCAAGTATCCGCCTCCTCCGCAAGCTCACGGGGGTCAGTAAGCTTGCGGTCCACCAGATGTTGGCGCAGCTCCGGAAAACAATTATACAAGAGGTGCTCTCTCAAAAAAAGGTTGTACAGGCCCTCATAATCACGCACCTCACTGCCACGCACCCAACCATCCAGAGCCTTACAGCATACTCAAAAAAATCCACCCAATTCTGCGTGGACAGCTTATGGCTGCCACGGAACTTCTGGCGATACCTTTCGGGGTTGAGGCCAAAGTGTTTAATGAGCGCCTCCTTCATGGGGGAATACCTGAACTGGTCTGCCTTATCCAAATACAGGAGGGTGTCCCTGACGTCAGGGGGTATATACCGGTACAAACCACCTCCCCAGTGTTTCTCGGGCACCCCATGGGCAGTCAAGGCCACTTCATACGCCTCCAACCACCTCGCAATGTCATCCCCCTTGGTGTAGCTCGCTATCACCTCCTTAGGTAACCAGAATCTGGGCTCCTGCTGAGCCCCTGGTACGCTGCCACCATTAGGACTTCCTGGCGCACCCAACTGTAAGGCTCTCAGCTCCATTTCCTTGAGCTGAAGCTCGTGCGCCAACTTCCTTTCCTCCATAGCAAACTGCTTATCTTCCCTCTCTCTCTCCCTCTCGTGCTCTAGCTTGGCAAGCTCCCACCTCAATCGCCTCTCCTCCTTCCTGTCCTCATATTCCTGCGACGATGCACTCCCCCTAGATACACTACTCCCTGCCCCGGAACGTCTTCCTGGCAACACATTGTCAGCCATATCAATGCTGAGCAGGCCTGGGGATTCTGGAGTGCCCGCCTCCCTTGGTGTGACCTGTCCCTCTTGTTCCCCGTCCTCCTCCTCTGGGTGGGCCCTCACCCATGCCCTCAAGGCGGTGCGGAGTTCTTCTTTTACAGCTCTCCGCCCAACCGGCACCCCCATCCCCTGACAAAACTCCTTTAACTGCGTCACCGAATACTCATCTAGGTCAGCCAGCTGGAATTCCATTTTGTCAGGTGGGGACCCAGATAACCTGGAAGAAAGATACTAGGACGTAGGCAACAATGGTGGGTCAACACAGGTCCCTACACACTTTGCAGGCTAGACAGTGGGGGCAATTGAGTAAGCTTGTGGCACGATAGGTGTCCAATTAATTGCAGCGCACTCTGTCCCACTGGAGGTTGTTGGGTAGCTACAGGTCCTGAATCCCACCGCTCGCCACCAATGTAAGAACTGGGGTCACCAGTCCTCCGGGGGGTAGCCTGGCACGAGCAGGAAGGCAGCCAGGGGCTTGCGTGTAAAGTAGCCACACAACACACTCATCCACTGAGACGAGATGTGGGCGCAATAATGGAGACCACACCAGTACTTTTGATTAAAATCATTAGATTTTATATAGACTTGAGATCAGGGCAATTAACTCATCAGCATTACTTAAAGCATTTCAATAGGGCACTTCAATAAAGCATCTCAATAAAGCATTTCAATAGGGCACTTCAATAAAGCATTTCAATAGGGCACTTCAATAAAGCATCTCAATAACGTATTTCAATAGGGCACTTCAATAAAGCATCTCAATAAAGCATTTCAATAGGGCACTTCAATAAAGCATCTCAATAAAGCATTTCAATAGGGCCTTTCAATAAAGCATTTTAGTACAGACCTTCAATAAAGCATTTCACTAAATAGAAGTGAACATTACATCCATTAATCCATTTCATTAAGGCACTTCTTGTCATGAGGGCCAACGATTCCCTTGTGCAGGGCTCATTCAAAATGTTTACCGGCCTAACCAGGCAATAACCAGCAAGCCGGTCCTCAAGCACAAACTGTTAACTAGGGCCTCGCAACTCTCGAGGCACATAGGGGCCAACCGGGCCCAGTCTCGCTTTCCCCGGGGGAGGGGCGGTCACGGGGCCTTCTCCGGCCTTCCGCCCTCCTCCCCTGGGGGTTGCCTTATGTTTTCGGCCCTCCGGGGCCCTTGCGCAGGCTGGAGGTGGCGGGAGGGGCTTCCGCCCGACCGGGGGCTTCCCGCTGCCCGGCGCGGTGCAGGGAGTTGTCACAGAGCACCGACGCCGGGGGCGAGGCAACACAATGCGGGGCAAAGCGGAGGGGCGTTCTTCTGCTCACAGCCCCCTCCGCGACGAGTCACGGCTTCCTCCGGGTGCCGGGCCTTCTCAGGACGGCTCGGCGGTGGCAGCCAATGGCTGCACGGCTTGGGCGGGGGCACGGCCGATGACGCGGCGGTGCTCCCGCTTACCGAGAACAGCTTCAGGCCTACCGCGGCCTACTGTACTAAGAGCGGCAACCCTCTCCTGGCATCCGAGGGCCGCCGAGGGGGGCACTGGAGCGCCGGGGATGGCAGGTCACGTGAGGCCCAGCGAGGCCTGTGAAGAGTGCTGGCGGCCCTCTCTTGGCACACGGGGGCCGCCAAAGGGGGCACAACGCTGGCGCTGGAGGCGCGCTCACCGGGGCGAGTCTTCTCAGGCGCCTCAGGAGGCACGAACAGCTCCGGGCTGTGGCGGTGAGTGGGGGACCAATAGCGCCTCGTGAAGGTGGCTCTCAGGCAATGCAGCGCTATTCAGGGGGCCCGACAGCAGAGCGTTTTGGGGCCAGTTCAGACAGCTCAGGTGAGCGCTTTCCTCACGAGGTGGGGCACTCCCAGCAGATCGGCAGGGCCCAGGGAAGGAGCGCTGGGTATTTTCGGCAGTTTATGATCCAGCGCTTGACAGAGAGGGGTCAGGCTACAGCACTGGTGAGGAATTCCAGTCAGGAATGCAATTAGTTCAGTCAGGACAGCGCTGGGGGCACAGAGGGGCGACAGCACCAGTACCTGGCTGATCCCCCAGCAGCCTCTGGTTGCAGGACAAGTAGTCTTCTTGGCGATTGATTGGCTCTGTGCCCTTATGAGGTGATTTCTGTGAGTGGGGGGGGGGGGATCTTGAGTTGAAGGCTGGTCAAGTTCTCTCAGGTCACTGAAGATGGTCCCTGGGTTTCCCTACCGCTGGGCCAGATCAGGGGGCTAGTCTAGGGTACCTCACTCAGCTTAAGAGGCAGTACCTAAATCCTGTCACTCGCAGTGGCATAAGTCCCTGACTAGGCCCTCCCGCCTAAATCTCCTGCGTGGGTCCCCCAGGCCAATGATGCCCCAACTGACTAGAAGTTTCCTTCCCTTTCCTTATATAGCGACAGTTGGCAGTAGGCAGTGGCAGTTGGTGTCATCTCCCCTATTCTAGAAGGTTCCAGGAGCTTCCCTCATTCTAGCTATGGGCAGGCGGGCAGGCTGGCATTGCTACATTGTTTAAGGGTTCCAGGCAGCTCCTGGCTACTAGAGTGTGCCTAAAAAGACCACGCTGCAGTAGCAGGGGTCAGTGGCAGCCATGTTTGGGGTAGAGAGCACCTGCACCCTAACATGGATTGGCCATGGAAAGGTGCCCAGAGACCTAAGGGCCAACAAAAAGAAGGTGGGAAAAATTAGGCAAGGGCGAAAAAAACAGGGAAAGACCACCCTAGGGCTGACAGGCCTAACACTGATATTCCTCTGTGACTCATGTGCAAGATTAATGACACGCCTTTGTAGATTGCTTGGAATGACTATTCTGTTCCCTCTTATGAGAATGCCAGAGGTGGCTGTTGTTAGATCTGCTTGTATATATTTTTAATACAAGCACACCTCTTTTACAAATTCCAGGTTGAAATTTTGTCATGGTAATGACATGCTTCCATTTGTTTAAATGTATTATTCTTTTTACTTCTGCCATAGAACTATCTTCGTTAGATTCATGAATCAATTCTTGTTCAGATATTACTTCAGGAACTGTTGACAATTATAATAATAATAATAATATGAAACTTATAACGCGCTCAGCTTACCCTGGGGCATCCCGGCGCAGACGGACCAAGGAGAGACTCAAGTAATCATTATTGAGGAAACAAGAAGGTCTTAAGAAGTTTCCTAAATGGTAAGATCTTGGGCTCAGAACGAATCTCGAGGGGCAGAGAGTTCCATAAAGTCGCCACCTGTACAGAAAAGCGTCTGCCCCCAGTTCGAACTCTCCTTACTCTTGCTAACTGCAGTAGATGTTGTTGGTCTGAGCGTAAAGGACGTGGGGGCTTATAAGGACGGGCCATATTAAAAAGAATAGGGGGACCTTTGCCATGCAAAATTTTGTGGGCCGTGCATAGCGCCTTAAACGTCTTTATGAAATGTATATGATCTTCTGCGTCATCTATTTCCCTTTTGTCTACATCAGTAGAGTGTCTGGACAAATAGTCAGCTGGATTGTACTCTTTTCCATGCTTGTGAAGCTTGTGAATTATTTTAAAATCATAGTCCATTAATCTCATAACCCACCTTTCAATACGAAGAGGTCTTTTCACCCTTGGATTTCCAAAGATAGTCATGAGTGCCTGGTGGTCTGTTACTATCACAAATGGTTTTCCAAATAAGAAATCGTGATAATGCTCACATGCCCAGCCCACCGCCAAAACTTTCCTTTTTGGGTTTATAGTACTTCTTCTCTACATCTGTTAGGCTTCAGCTGGCATGTGACACCACAAACCTTGGGGTTTCTTTGCCAAATTTATGCTGTAGTAAAATAGCACCTAGTCCCACCGGACTCGCATCCACTACTATCTCTGTACATAAATTTGGGTTAAAATATTTTACATTTGCTGGTGTTGCTATGTCATCTTTTATCTTTTTGAATGCACTCTTACATTCCTTACTCCATATGAAGGTCCTCTCTTTCTTTGTTTTTTTTTTTTTTATTTTTTTTTTTTTGGTGTAAGACATTTATTGGTCACATACAATAGGTACACTGCGTCATGCCAACAACCCGGAGGCAGGCCGCGATACGAGCAAGTATCAATCAACAGCAAGTCCCCCGCGAGGGATTGTCAAGAATAACCTGGTGCCACGCAGCTGGCCGTACCTGTAAACCATGATAAGAGATAATAAACATACAGTGCAGCAGAAGCAAATCACATAATCTTACATTTTTTTTATTTTTTTTTCCCTTTTCCCTGTAGATGATGTCGCAAACAGTCAAAATCACACATGTATTAGACATCGCACCGCCATAAGGACGAGAGCGGTAGTCATGGCTCGCCAAAACAGCAGTCTAGCAGAGACAAATTCACGACATCCATTACTCCCAACCCCCCACAACAGTGTGAGGGCAACAAAGAACATGGTGGTGCTTAACAGAGCGTGATTTACATGGCTGAAATGGCAATCTCGGGGCGGAGCGCGCAGGGCACAGACAGCAAATGTAATATACAATCATGTGACTGGGTCAGCAACAGGGGGAACTCCAGAATCTCACTGAAGGTGGGGGGGGGGGGGGGGGGGGGGGTAAGCAGACCGACCATCGTGTCATGGGATCCGTGAACGGGGCAGAGCAATAAGTCTGGTGGGCGCTAGGTGGAGCAGAAGCAGTGCATGGGCAGGGTATTTCGCAGGCCATAGGAGCAGTCTCTTTGGCATCACTCCACTCGTCACACGGAGCGCGTATGCAATCGTGAGATCTCAACCCATGTCGAAAGAGACGCCCACATCAGGGGAACCTTCGGAGGCAGCAGAGGCCGTTCTCTCCCTAGCCCACTGGAGGAATGGCTCCCAAATGTCATTGGGTCTGCTGGCAGTGGGCATCGACTCCCAGTAGTGCGTGAGTTGTGTTTGGCCATAAGTCACGTCTTTAACCCACGCCGCGAATGTTGGCGGTGTCCTGCAGCCCCAGTGTATTGCCACCTGGCGTTTCGCATAAACGAGCAATATCGCGTGTAGCTTCCGGTCACAAGGCTCAGTGTCTTTCACATAACCTAACAGGCCCACAAGCGGGGTAGGCTCGTCTGACCTGCGCAGCATGTGGTTTATAGCATTGAAGATGGCCGACCAATATTCATGCAACTTCGGGCAGGCCCATGCCACATGCAAAAAGGAGGCATCTGCTCCATCACATTTCCAGCATGAAGCATCGTCTCTGATGCCCATGCGGTGCAGCAGTGCCGGAGTGCGGTAGTACCTGTGCAGGAATTTAAAGTGTACCAGTCTCAGCCTATAATTCGGTGATAGCGCCGATAGTTGTGCACAGCAGTAGGCCCATATGTCGTCAGTGAGGGGGTCATCTAGGTCGGCAAACCAAGCCTGTTTGGACGTTGGCTCTGTGATCGGAGCTTGTTCCTGCATACAATTATATAGTCTGGAGACCAGCTTCACGGAAGATGGTCGTGACAACAGATTATGGAGTGCATCTAGGCGCGGCGGCTCCTCAGGGAATTTAGGCCACAACTTTTTACAGGACTCCCGGAGGGAATGGTACAGCAGTGCGTCTGAGAATGAGTCTGGATGGTCATCCTCACGCGCTGGTAAGTCAGCAAATTTCCCGTCGGGATAGAGATCCGCAAATGTAAGTATGCGTTTCCCTCGGAGCAGAATGGTATCTCCCCTGGTGCAGAGGCACGGCAGCATCGGGTTGCCCCGTAGTGGGATCGATGGCGCATAGAGCAACGGGAGTTTCGCACGGATCCTCAGTTCACGCCAAGACCAGTGGATCATGTCCACCGTGTCAATGTCTTTCGATGGGCGCGTGACCCCGCCGTATAACGCCACCTGTAAAGGCGATGGGGTGGCAGCGGCTAGTTCCACCGCCACATGCGGCTGGTATGGGGTGGGGAAGACCCAGAAATGTAGGAACTGCGCCTGTGCGCATAGGGAATATAATTTGAAATCCGGCGCTCCAAGGCCTCCCTGCCGGAGCGGGAGGGTCAATAGGGCCCAAGAAGACCGAGCCTGGCCACCGGACCACACCAGTTTTAGAAGTAGCGACCTCACGCGTGCGTGGAAGTGCGCCGTCATTGGTACGGGAACATTCACAAACAGATACAGGAACTTGGGGAGTACCACCATTTTCACCAGTGCTATCCGTGCTACCAAGGAAAGGGGAAGTCTGTTCCAGATCTCCACTTTGCTCTCAAGCCAGTCTACCGCCCTCCCGAAGCTCAGGGACCAGATCTCCTGTACGTCCCGGCTCACCCATACTCCCAGGTACTTCACCGCCTCAGTTTCCCACCGCAGGGGGTATTCCGAGGGAGGCTGTGTGGTCGCGTCCGTTAGGGGGAATGCGACAGATTTGGCCCAATTTATCGATATTCCAGCTAGGCCCTCGAATCTCACGAATTCTCGGAGCAGTGGGTTCATATTATCAGAGGGATCTATAATGTAAAGAGTGACATCATCCGCATATAACGAGATTAGCAGACTCCGGGAGCTGAATCCGATACCCCTCGCCGTATGATGTTGACGAACCCTGGCCGCCAGCGGCTCCATGGCAATGAGTTTCGGGGCCAGCTCCTCCACATATGTTTTGTAGAAGGAAGTCGTGAGCCCATCCGGGCCAGGCGCCTTGTTCGATGGCATGCTTTTGATAACCTGAGCTATATCTTGTGCTGTAACGGGGAGGTCCATGTATTGCCTGTGATTGTCATTGAACCAGACCAGGGCAATAGAATCCAGGAAGCTATCTAGGGAATCAGGGACGTCCGTCTGTTTAGCGCTGTATAGGGATGAATAAAAAGCAGCGAAGGCTTTTAGGACTGCCTCTTGACCCACCACCAGAGTGCCTGCGCTGTCATGAATAGTGTGTATGTGGTGTGTGTCCGACCTGGGGGCAATCAACCTGGCCAGGGTCCTGCTCGGCCTGTCCCCCTCCCCGTATCTACGCGCTTCAGCCTGTTTGCCCAGGAATTTAACTTCACGCTGCGCCTCCTCATTAAATTCGAGCAGTTTGGCCTTGATGTCACTGGCTATCTCCAGTTTCGGGTCTCGGCAAAATGCCAGGTCTAACTCCCTCAGCTCCTGTTCTAACCTGGACAGAGAACGTCTAATATCACGTAACACTCCCGCTTGCCTGGCTATGCACTGCCCCCGTATTACCGCCTTAAAGGCGTCCCACACAATAGCCTCCGTGGAGGCCGACCCCTCATTATCCCTGAGGTAGTTATCAATATCTGTGCGTATCTCCTCAGTGAACACCTGATCCGTGAGGGCATGCGGGGGCAAGCGCCAAGCAAACATCTTGGCAGTGCAGCCAGGAATATTTAGCTCCAGTGCACAGGGGGCATGATCAGACAGCGACCTAGCTTGGACTTCCACTCTCTCCACCCACGTCGCAACTTCAGGTGTCACCAACCAAAAATCCAACCTAGACCAAGCAGCATGATGGCATGTGATGCAGGTACCCAGTCTCTCCCCAGGGTGCCTAACTCTCCACACATCAGATAGTGATCCCTCCTCCATCACATCAAGTATAGCTTGTCTCGCATTGACGTGTGTGGGCCTGGCCATGCCCTGTCTGTCCAGTCCGTCATTTAACACAACATTAAAATCCCCTCCAATCACAATCGAGTGACAGTTCAACAAAGCAATTCGTGCCCAGATCTCGCGAAAAAAGTCCGGGTCATCCACATTCGGACCATATATAGCAGCCAGAACTAGAGGGTTGCCCTGCAGCGAACCGTGCAGAATGACAAAGCGGCCTTCAGTATCAAGCACGCACTCATGCTCCTTCCAATCCAGCCCTCTTCGTATAAGAACAGCCACTCCCCTAGCATAATTAGAGTAAATAGCGGAATATATCTGCGACCACCTACTTTGTTTCAACCTGGGCGACGGAGTCGCATTAAGATGAGTTTCTTGCAGGAAACAAACGTCGACATTGTGTCTGGAGAGCACACCATGCATCAGCTTAGCTTTCTTGTAGTCCCCAAGCCCCCTAATGTTCCAGGTCCACAGTTTAACCCCCCCCCATTCCAGCAGTCGAATCGAAGTGACTGAATACCCTCCGCCACCAACCCAAACATTCTCCGAACGTCCACACACTCCGCACCCAGCAGCCTCTCTCGCACCAAGCAAGTAAATACGTAGGCAATTGTGCACCAGTTCAAAACCAATAACCAAACACCCAACCCCGTATCCCCTCCCCCACCCACGCCAACCCCCCAATCAGGTTGCGTTAAAACCCTTGGCGTGCTTAGACCAGCACTCCAGTAAATTAGTAACAGTAACAGCGGGAAATACCCCATGGGGGCGAGGTGCTCCCGGCATACACCCCCGATTACTCGGGGTGGCTGCACATCTCAGAAGATTAACTGCTCTCCAGAGATAACCAGATTCACAAAAGTGCCAATAATGTATCAATATGGGAAACAGCAGTGTCATAGACCCGGGACCGCACCCGGTTCCCAGCCAGTTCTCGGGCATGGAAAAAAATGTAGGCGTCTGTCGGCCAACCATGCCATTGACCAAAAGGTACGACGAAGCAAGGGCCCTCCATCTAGGTTACCATGCAGAGGGGCCCTCAGCTAACCAGGACCGATGTCTCAATCATTATCGCTCATTCGATCAGCGCTGTCCTCCAATCTGGGTGATTTTCGGCGAGCACCAGCTCCGCATATGTGTCTGGAGAATTTCAAAGCAGATTTCGCGTCCGTGAAGAAGTGCGCCTCTCTCTCGTGCATTATTTTCAATTTTGCCGGATATAGCAGGGAGTACGGTATACCGGCTTGCATCAACAGTTTCTTGGCCGGTAGAAACTCCTTCCTGGCCGCTTGAACCATAGGGGTAAAGTCAGGATAGAATGAGAGCTGGTTCCCTTTGTGAGTAATCTTGCCTTTCTCACGAGCTAGCCGGAGGACACGGTCACGGTCCTGATAATTTAGCAATTTCGCCAAGATAGGTCGAGGAGGGGCCCCCGTCTGAGGTTTTTTGCCAAGGGTTCTGTGCGCCCTCTCTACCGTGAAAACCTGGGAGAGTTCGGGGTCAAACAGTTCGTGCAGTAGGTCCGTTACAAATACCTCCATTTTCCCAGTATTATCCGTCTCCGGAATGCCCGTGATACGAATGTTGGATCTGCGGGACCGCGCCTCCAAATCATCCGCCTTGGCTCTCAGGAACTCCAGTTCGCGCTCTATGTTCGTTACGTGTTGCTTGGTCTGTTGCTGGAACTCGCAGCATTCCGTTTGTCTGTTCTCGAGCTTATCAAGGCGTGTCTCATGAGTGTCCACCTTGGCTTTGACCGCTTCCAGCTGCGAAGCCATTGCGTCTAACTTGGAGTCGATGCTCTTGAGGCTAGAGCGGACCTCCATGATTAAGGCGCCAAAGTCTATGTCCGGTGTCGGACTGGTGGAAGGGGGCGTCGCTGCCTCCTGATCTGACGACATCTGTTTGGCCTTTTGTTTCTGCTCAAAAGTGAGCTTGGGCTGCCTCGCGTCTCTATTACCCCCCATCTCGAATCCGGAGGTCTCCACGGAGGTCGCGTGTGTCCGCCCACTCTCAAGTGCGATCAAGTCCCCAAGAGGTCTACAGCCCAGAGCAAGGATCTCTCCGATATATGTAGGGAATACTGGCGCGTTTCCTCAGGCTATCACCACTCGATGTAGGCGTCGGGAGGGTGCCGCGGTATCAGGCGGGCCTCCGGAGGGGAAAATGGCGGGGCTCCCAGCAACAGGCTACACCCAGGTTCAGTGCGCCCCGCAGATTCGCCCCCCAAGTCCACCTTCCGAGTACATGCAGGGCGCACTCACCAGTGATGCAGCAGGTCTCCGTGTGTCAAGCGTGTCGTAGGATCACTGAATATCGCCGATCAGGAGCAGTCTTTAAACCACACAGCCGAGTGTCCATGCAGTGGCCCTCCGCACCGCAACACCACATCAAAATGGCAGCCGCTCTGCCGGGTCGGCGTCAGTCCGCCTCACGGGCGCTGGGTGACCGGCGAGCACCTCCTCCCGTCTCCGACACCTCAGCCGCAGCCTCGCAGCACTCAGCGGTCGTCAGCCAGCCTTCCCGGGGTTCCGACAGCCCCCTCGCTCCGCAGGTGAATAGGCCCACCAATCCCCGGGGCCCGGTGAATAGCCGCCGCCGCCTTAGGCTCCACCGCGGTCTGCAGCAGAGCCGGCCAGGTCGTCTGCGCCAGAACTCGGGCGCCCGGCGTCGGCGCGCCTCAGGATTTCAGCCGAGTGTGTCCTAGGCCATGTAGTGTCCGGCCACTCGCAAATCCGGGTCTCTCCGCAGCATAGAAAGGATCGTGAAAGGATTATTGGTGTGCAGCCGGCGGAGCTCACTCACAGAGCGGCCATTTCGCTGCTCGGTTAGCCACGCCCCCCTCTCTTTCTTTGTTAATTCTCTAATGGGTGCACTGACCACAGCATAATATTTGATATAACGGGAGCAATAGCTAGACATTCCCAAGAAAGAGCATAAGTCCGTTATATCCTTTGAGCAAGACATTGCTATTAAGGAAGATACTTTCTTTGTATCCAGTGTCATCCCTTTGCTCGAAAACATATGACCATAAAATGTTAGTTCTGGTTTAGCAATTTAATTTTTTTTTAGAGTTTAATGTCAGCCCAGCTTTCACAAGTTCTTGACTGTGTCCCCGGATTCCCCCCTCACACCAAAGGCAGTGTTCCAAGCTTGTCCCCCCTCATACTGAGGACAGTGTCCCAGGTCTTCCCCCACCTCTCACACCAAGGGCAGAGAGAAAAGTCTGCCCCCTCCTCTCACACCAAGGGCAGTGTCCCAGGATTTACCCCTCCTCTCACACCGATGGCAGCGTCCCAGGCCTACCCCTCCTCTTCCTGCCCTCATTTTAATGTCTCCTTTTAGCTGTTGTTTCGCTGTCCCTCTCTCCACGTCCCACTCTTTGCCTCTCTCTCACTGTCTCACTCTGTTTTTCTGCTCCCACCGCCTGTCTCTGCCTCTCGTCTCCTTTTTCTCTCTCTGCCCCATTCTTTCTCTGGCTCTCTCTCTCTCATAGTCTCACTCTCCCACTCTCGGATTCTGACTCCCATTCTGAGCTAAAGGGACACAACAAGCTCCATAGGCTTCCCTGCAACTGCCCAGTTGACCTGCTGCATTAGACCTGAAACTGGACCTGCCTGTGCCATTCTGGCCTCTGCTGGAGTGAGTTCCCGCTCCCCAAATGGTGCCTCCACAGGCCCTGATCCCTTGCTCAGAGAGCTCCTCCTGACCCAACTGAAGGTTTTATCACAGCTGATGCAAAGGACTGCAAAGCCTTGTTGGACAACTACAAGCATCATCGAAACAAACGCCAGTCAACGTGAAGCATGCAAAGTGCCAGCACACACCTGCGAACCTCATTGAAATGAACGCCAAGCAACATAAAAGCCCTGCCGACAAGCTCATCAGAACTGATGCAGAACGATGCAAAGCCTCACAGAGCCTAGGGCACAGTTTCTTCGGAACCATAAACAGATGAGGCAAAGTCTCGCAAAGCAACGCTGCACAGATTGCACATCAAGAATCAAGATTGTACCATAAGGTAAAATCCTCTGCAAGCCAATCATGGTCCTGAGTCTGGCCTGCCTTCCATTGCCGTTGGCCTGAACTTGTGGCTTTGAGCCGTCCCAGAGAGGCCAGATACCCTCAGTTGGAATGGAAATTTGCACCTTTTGGCACTACATTTATCTAAAACTCTAAAACTGCCTATCTCTATCTCTACTAATTAGATTTGTCATTTTAGTATCAAATAATTTATTAAATGTTACTCTATTTTCCTAAATTGATGTGGGATGATTTTTCTTGTGTTGTGGTTTTATTTTATTACTGTTCGTGTGCTGCATGGTTACTTTACACATTGCCTCTACTGCTTTAATGCCAAGCTACCAGAAGGTTAAGCTTAGGTTAATTTAGTGGGTTTTTGTGTTTCACCCAGACAAGGATTGAGGCTGTTGCTTGATTAGGGTTTCACCCACTCTTCCGTCCCCCCCAGCCTACCTCTTTCCCACACAGCCATTTACCATCTCCTTGAAGCTGGTTGTAAAACCTCTGGTCCTTTTTTGTGAGCAAAGGCTGGCTTGCTGGGGTATGGGAAATGTTGAGCGGGACAGCTACTTTCACTTGAGGTGAGGGACAGAAGTATGAGAGCAGAACCATGCTGCAGCCTCCACACCTCCTCTTAGGTCTGCAGGCACGGTGTCTCTGGGCCCAAAGTCATTGGGTCCAGAGTTTGAGGAGGCAATATCCCAGAACATGGAGGCACCAGAGTACTTGTAGTTGCCTGGAGTGGAATCCCATGTGGTGATACAACAAAAAAATCACAAGGACCTTAATGTGTGTATAATGTAATTTTGGGATAGTGGAAGTGTTGGCTGAAGGCCACTGTGTATAACTCATCTTATACCCAGTACAGATGTTCTTGGTTGTTAATCATTTAGATTTTGTTGAGAAGTCCGTCCTATCCTTCCATTTTCCTAGAGATCATTCAAAGTCTTGGAGGTACTACCTCAGACACTGCCACTGCAACCCTGCAGGAAAGAAATGCTCTTTACTGAACGTGCATGTTAAGTACATGGCTCATGAGCTACATCTCTAAACTCTCAGGTGGGCTGTAAGTTCTGTTTTTAGTTCTGGTGCGTGCAAATAGAACATCTTTCCAGAGGTCATAAGGGAACTTATACAGGTCTCCCATCTTTGGGTGTATAACCAGGGTAGCAACCAATAGGAATAAGCAAATATTTTACACATGTTTTTCTAACATGCATTTGTAAAGCGCATGTTCACTGCAAAGGGTATCTTGGGGCTCAATAACTGATGTTTATTGTTACCCACACTCAATGGTACTCACTTTATCAACCTCAGAAGGATGAAAGGCTGAGTAGACCCGCTGGGATCTCAACCTGTGACCATGAGGTCAAACACAAGCCCAAACAATGGACGCATTAGTCCACTAAGCCACCAGACCTGGCGTACTTAGTAGTTTTATTTCATATTTGCCAACTTCTTGTGGCATAGCCATGAATCATTTCATGATTTTTCACTCTCCCAACAAGCATTCATTGAGATCTGTGCAAAGTTGTCCTGTTTGCTTTCCCCTGTGTGTACTCTCTGATGCAGAATTAGATATGAAAACTAACAAAAGCTCTTTCCGCATCCACGGCAAAAGTATGTTTGTCTCCTTTGTGCGTTTGCTAATGGACCCAGGGGATGATAAGTCAGAGAAGTCCTCACTATATTACTATCTGTGAGGCTTTGCAGATCAGAGTGAGGAATGACTGATACTTATCCTACATGTTTAACTCCCCACCCCACCCTGTGTGTTTGCAAATGGCATTTTAGGTGTCATAAGGGATACAACTATTTAGACATTTACTGCAGGTTTATGCTTTTTCTCCTGCGGGCTTTCAATGGTGCCCCTTGAGCTGAACTGATACAATAAAGCGCTTTCCACATTTACTGCAGGGGCACAGTTTTATTCCTGTGGTCGCTGTTGGATCTATATTTTATTTTCTTAACAATTTTATTTTGCATTTTCAAGTTAAACAAGAAAACAGGACACTTCATACATAGTCATGAAAGAGAATGTATCAGAGTCTCATACAGTAGGAATGACACAAAAAAACACTGGCCTATATAAAAGAGAAAGGGATCATATGAAAAAACAACCACCAACTCACATGCCATTCGCCCCATGCTCACTCATCAGCAGGATCTTCCTCCGGCTCAGAGGAGGACATAATATGGATATCAGAGGTTCGCAATGTTGTCAACATTGACATGTGGGGGCTACCCACCCTCTGCAATAGTTTAATATAAGTGGTGAAAGGCCGCCAAGTTGTATCAAATTTGGCCACCTGATTACGAATAAGAGCTAGCAGCTTTTCCATAGCATAAATAGACCCAACCTTCCCCCTACACACATTTTTATAGAAGCACAGTTGTGCCACGTAAAGCTGTCCACCAGGAGTAGTTTGTAAATAAGACGGCCTGAGGGGAGGGTCTAACAGGGGGCAAATTCTATCTGTGCCCGGGTCTCCCAGTAGAACTGTCCAGGGTTCGAGTGGGTGGTGGACATTAGTAATGGTCTGCACTGTTTTGTATCACCACCCAAGAAGACTGAAGCACATGACATGACCAGCTTGTGTGCAGAAAGGTTCCCCTCTCACTGCATCCCTTCCAGCATAGATCAGGACCCCCAAACATCTTGACCAAGCGGACTGATGTTAAATACCAACAGGTTAATACTTTATGAGCATATTATCAGGGATTTCTGAGGCTAAATCTCTTTCCCAGTGTAACATGTAGACATGCTTCTGGATGGGAGTCAACTACAATAAATATCGATAGAGCCCCAAGATACGGGTATTATTCAAGTAGAGGGACTCTATAGGTGTAGTGTCGAGTTGACATGCCAAGCGTGCTTGGATCGTGGTTCCAATCCATGGAGGGGCGGAATTATGCCGCCAAAACATATGCGGAAACATTGGGAATTCATAGGCCACCCTCCAAAACTGGCCTGCTTAATGTTGTGCTTGCAACTCTTGGTGACTTACCTCCCATAAAAAGGCCAGCATTTTCGCCTGAATATATTTACGCGCTGAAGGGGAAAAGGCAAGCAGAAAAGTTGGGAGAACATATAATACTTTGGGCATGAAGTTCATTTTCAGACTGCTAAGTTTGCCAAACCATGAAAGTTTGAGCTTTCCCCAACGATAGAGATCCTTAAAGAGGGCCGTAAGGAGGGGATGTACATTGCAATTGTAGAGGTCTTTCATGGAAGGTTGCAAATAGATCACTAAATAGGGAATGGTTGACGTTTAACACAAAACTTGGCAGTTCGGGCTGGACTGTTCCCATGAAGCACAGGGTCAGACTGATTTGCATATGGCCATGTCTGAAATGGGGTGGCAGAGTGGGCTAAAGAACGGTGATGGATTAAACACAGATCTGTTGACTGGGTGTAAGTGTTTGATTGGTTCAGATGCTCCGCCCATCACCACCCCCTTTTGTACCACAATGGTTGACGTTTCCCACTGAAAATCCACATGTCAAATGGGACCCTGCAAGCTGTGCTGGGAGTCAGCAACGCCTGCACCCTGGGACTTAGTGAAATTAACTATAAAGCCTGACACCTGAGAGTTCCTACATCAGGGCCGGGACTGTGAAAGTGGGGTTCGTGATAGAACAAAGAAAGTTGTCGGCGAACAACGTCAGTTTATGTCCGACACCATCTACTGTCATCCCTGAGATCCGAGGGTTTAACAGTATCTTCACCACTAGTGGTTGCACCTTAAAAGCAAATATGGCGGGAGAAAGTGGGCATCATTGAAAAGGTGACGCACGTACACTGAATTAGTGGGGAAAGACATTAGTCTTGAGCTGTGCAGTAGGTTTCTGGAAATTAGCCAATATAAACTTAATCATTTTAGGGCCTATATGAATTGTATCCAGAACTTTGGTAAGATAGCACCAGTCTTTCCTATCAAATGTCTTCACAATGTCAAAAGAGAGAAGAGCCAAAGGGGGATGTCGTCTCTCCGCCAACTCCATAGGGGCCATTGCCAATCTTGTATCATCATTGGCGCGTGCCTATTAAGAATGAAGCCTGACTGCGCCAGGCAACTATCATTGGTCAAACCTGCAGGACTAGCAACCAGGATGGAGGCAAGCAGCTTCACATCAGTTGAGGAGAGTGATGGGCCGATAATGAGGTCATTGTGTGGCTGGCTTGCCAGGTTTCAAAAGAAGTGTTTTTTTAAATTGCTTTTCAGGAAACATAACATTAAAACATTTACATAGGTTTGTATCTCAGGTACATTACTATGCAGCCTTAGGAGGAAAAATCAGACAGAATTGCAAGAGCCAGTATGCTTTACATCAGAAATTCTATTGGGACACCAGTGGAAACCATAATTGACCACAGAATTTATGGCTCGCTCACTCATTTCTGGGTCAACAGCCCCCCAAATTGTGATCAACAAGACTAGTTCACAACCCTGTGTCCACCGCGCCTTCAGACTCGCCTGTCTCCTTTTACAACCAGGTAGTGTTGAAATATTCCCCATAAGCCTTTGGGTTGGTTCTGTGGGGGCAATACTTCGCTATATGTGTCTGTTCGGGTGCTGCAATATTTCATATCTTTATTCCATTCTTCTATAGTAGGGACTGGACCCCTAGCCCAAAGCATTGCCACCCTGCGCTTAGCCAGCAGTAATCTCATAGCCACCAGCCGTCGTACGCTCTTGTCAATTTGTTCCACGTAACCCAGCAGTGCGAGAAACTGGTCAGGGTGAGAGACAGACCTGTAATGTTAAGTGTATGGAAAACCTTCTCCCAGAAGTCAGAGATGTTAGGGCAGTGCCAGGCCACATGTAAGAACCCAGCTTCCCGCTCCAGACAGCGATAACAGACTGCTGAGTCGCGGAGGCCATATCTAAGTAGCCTGTCCGGCGTATAATACACTCAATTAATATATTTAAAATGGATGAGCTGGTGCCTACCGTTTGATAAAATATGTCTGGTCACCTTGCAGAAGTATCGCCAACTATTGTCGTCAATTGTAAGGACTAAGTCTCTCTGCCAGTCCAGACGAACCCTCACTGCGTGTGATCTCCTATTGTCTTGTTTGAAACTATAGACCCGTGTCACTAGCTTTGATGGAGTGGGAGTGCGGATAATATAAGAGAGTGCTGGCATCTCTGGCTGGTTCTTTCAGGCCTTCACCTAATAGGTCTTGAAAGGCCTGTCTAGCTCTAAAATATTGATAATGAGCCAGTGTCAAGGGTTCATCGCCCTCCACTTGTACGTCCTTCCATCTGCGCAGTGACCCGTCCTGATATAGATTGCCCTTCTTGGTGAGACCTATTATCCAGAGCGCTCGAGAGTCCTCCCTATCTCTACCAGTCGGGAACGAGGAGCAGCAGTCTAGGGGATCAGTGAAGAGTACATCAGGTGTGAATGATACAGTTTAGCGAGTCCAGGGTACTGTGTTTTCTGACTAGAGTCAAATAGTGACTGCGGTAGAGTAGCAGGTTCGGCAGCGGCCTATCTAGCAACATCCTCCTCCAGCTTGTTAAGAGCCTTCCCATAATTATCGTCAACATAACCGCAGGGTTGGTGTGTACGGTATTCCTAAATAACGGACAGTCAGTGGTCCATTGTAAGGGAAATTCTAGATTAGTTGGAAGTGTGGATGGCGTTAAGGGAATATTTACAGATTTGGCCCAATGGACCTTAAGGCAAGATAATTGCCCAAATCGGACCAACTCAGTGAGAACTGGTGTGAGCGGTCTCTCGGGATCCCTAATATAAAGGAGCATGTCATCAGCGTAGGCCGAGACGTTCAAATGGTAGCCTGGGAAGCGCACTCCTCTATGCCCATGGTACTCATGCAATGCGCAGATCAGGGGATCTGCAACCAAGGCATGTAGCAGGGGAGATAGATGGCATCTCTGGCGGGTACCCTTAGAGATGGGTATGGAAGATGTAACTCTTTCACCCAATCTGTTTCTAGCTACTGGGGAATTGCATAATACCGACACACACTGCAGAAAGACATCTACCACTCCAATGCGCCTTAGCACCGCTTTCATAAACGTCCCTGTCACAGAATCAAACGCTTTTTCAGTGTCTAAAAAGACTGCTGCAGTTGGGTTTCTGTTTTGGATGGTACCGAAGACAGCCCAGAGATTGTAAGTGAGGGTGCGTCCTGGGTCAAAGCCTGCCTGTTTTGGGCCCACTAACAACGAGACCAGCGGCCAATCGGTTTGCTAGGATTTTGGCAGAGTTTTGTGTCTACATTTAACAAGGATAAGGGCCTGTATGATGAGCAATCATTCGGGGACTTTCTTTAGGAATATAATAATCATGGCTTCCCTCATGGATGGGGCATCATTTGGGTTTCGAACATTTCTTCGAATAGAGAGACAAGGTGAGGTATAAGTAGCTCTTGGTAGGCTTTGTCGAAACCTACTGTGAGCCTATCTATGCCAGGAGCGCTCCCGGCTTGCATTGATTTAAGCACTGACCAGATTTCACTGGGGTATAGAGGGGCCATGATGTGCTCTCTGTGGGAGTCTGTGAGCCATGTCATTTGGATGTGTTCCAAGTATTCTTTCGCAGCGTCGTTGTCTGGTGTTATCCGTGATCTGTATAAATTGGCATAATATCTGCAGAATCTCTCAGCTATGCGTGACGTCTCGTGAATCAGAGTTTCAGCCTCCTTTTTAATTTCTATAATCGTGCTAGTCTCCCTTTTAAGGCACTGTAGGCTCGCTATTGCGGCCCCAGGGCGCTCGCCCTCCCCATAAATTCTGGCAGTAGCATATTTGCCGAGGTGTTTAACGTCACTATCCGCTGTGTCGTGGTATTCTTCAGGGTTTTTTTTTAATGTCCTTTAGTAGCCTAGTGTTCCCTGTCCTCAAATGTATTTGTTCCAAGTAGGCTATCTCTTTTTCTAATCAGGATAGTCTATCTTGTATGGAGCGTAGCACTCCTGCATGGTTTGAAATAGCCATCCCTCTTATGTACACATTAAATGCCTCCCAGACCGTCGAGAAAGATGAAACTGAGCATATATTATCTTCAAAGAATCCCTGTATGGATGTGGCTATCTGCGCTCAAAAGACTGGGTACCCCATGAGTATGGGGAGAAACTCCAAGTGAAGGGAGAAAAGTGTTCAGTGCAAAGTTCAATATCTAATATAGCCGGGGAGTAATCTAAATATGTTATTGGGAGAGGCTCACAAGAGATGGCCCAGGTAAGGAGACTCCTAGATAACAGCTTAAATGGTTGAGAGAGACCCCTTAACACACCAGGGAAATAGAGTACTTGTAAACAGTGAAAAAAGAGGGGAATCCCTTGGTGGACAACACTGGAAATCAGTCGTGCGCTAGATTGATCTTACTTACGTTAGCCCATATATTAGCAATGGTCTCTAGCACTATACACTACACAAACAATGAATTCTATAAATCATGTTTTTTATTTTTTCTGTTAAAACACGTCATCAATATTATAAATCTTAAAAACACCAGAGTGCAATTTCATTAAACAAAACATACACAATATCATCATCATCACCATCGTATTTACATGAATATATTGCAGGCAAATAAAATTGACAGACGACAAAATCGTTTTCACACTATATCCTAAAAACCAAACAAAGGTGGGAGAGACAGACATAGACACTTATATTTGTCATAAAGAATTAGCACATCAAGAGACCCAATATTCAAAAAGAACTCACCCTGGACCCGCTTGATTTGTCTTGTCTGCAGGATAGACTTTGTGCCTTGATTGTGCAAGTGTAGGTGTCAACGCGTTTCGATGGCTTTTAATAATACTCTGCCATCTTTTTCAAGACAGAATAATTAGTCTCTCCTACTTTTAGGGCACTGGTTGGTCGCCACTTCTTTTTGAATATTGGGTCTCTTGATGTGCTAATTTTTAATGAAATTACACTGTGGTGTTTTTAAGATTTGAAATATTGATGACGTGTTTTTAACAGAAAAAATAAAAAACGTGATTTATAGAATTCATTGTTTGTGTAGTGTATACTGCTAGAGACCATAGCTAATATATGAGCTAACGTAAGTGAGATCAATCTAGCGCACGACTGATTTCCAGTGTTGTCCACCAAGGGATTCCCCCCTTTTTTCATTGACTCCTAGATAACAGCCAGTAATCGATCCTGGTGTTTGTGTCGTGGCGGGGGTGGAGAAATGTGCAAATCCTGGGGTAGCATGGGAGCGCTGCCGTCACACATCCAGCATACCTAACTGGTCTATAATATCTGCTATAGTTTGTACAGCAGCCGAGGGCCGTCTAGTCGGTCCCTCAGAGCATTCTCAGAAAGGGTCCAATATACATTTTAAGTCGCCTCCCCAGATCTGCAGAAGATCAGTTGCCTTAAGTAAGTGGGAGCATAGTGTATGATAAAACTGAGGATCGTCTTGATTGGGGCTGTAAATCCTCACTAGTTTCACGTTTAGCTCTGCTTTATGGCATCTAGCGATGGCAAATCAGCCATTAGGGTCTACGTCCGAGTCTTGTAATGTGATGCCTGACTTAGAGTTAACCCATGTGAGGACACCTGTGGCGTGTGAAGTAAACCCAGCGGCGTAGTATTGTCCGAGCAGTCACCTTGGGGTGAGCATATAACTATTAGGGGCCAACTGCCTTTCTTATATCATTGCTACATCAACCTGATGTCTTTTTAAATATGCCACCACCATGTGCAACTTTCTATGGTCATTCAGACCAGGGATATTCCATGTCGAGAATCTTACTCTACTGTTTTTGTTTTGAGGTGTCCCTGCTATAACCATTCTAGCTGTTGTCTCATGATGCTGCTCCTATGCCTGTGGTGGATCACTAGTGTAAGCCAACAAACACGTACCCTTCGAGATCGAATGAGAAAATTTTGCCCGTGGAACCCCCGACCCACGCTATGCCTTCCCCAGATGGGTATCGTCAACATTCCACCCCACCCATAAAACAGACACGACCCTAGTGAAGTGAGACGAACAATTTCAATAACAAGGTTTCAATAGAAGTGTTATATGAGATTCTAACATAGTATCAGTGACCACCCCTGATGATAAAAACAAGTTAAAGATTTGTACAAGGGGCTCAATCAAGACAGGTGCAGGCTTTGTAGAATGTGGCAGTATAACCATCGGACAAGGGGCCTTGTATGAGGGGATGTTACTAATCGCCTCTTACCTCGTGCGGGGTGATATTGTCCTCTAGGAGCTGTAACTATTTCGACCTCCTTGTAGCTGAGAGTCAATCTGGTGGGCCTGGTACAAGGTACAGGAGTAGTTACAAAAAAACAAAAAAAAAAACAAGAGAATCTCCTCTGTCTCATGACAAAAGACATCTTTCTCATCTGCAATCTCTAGAATATAGTTACGGGTATAGTGGACGTGCAATTCATGTACTAAAAGTCTGTCTGCCTTATCCCCTTTTTCATAATAGGTTTGATTAACATAAAGCAATATTTTCCCTGCCGTTTTCATTAAGCGATGTTCGAGTTTGACGTGTGGCTGGTGTAAATCCCATAATGGTCTGTGACTACCCCCCCTCTCAATGACACGCCTCTGCCTACAGAATCTGAGTCTCCAATTCTTGTTGGCAGAGTTTGTTCGTTCACCCAAAGGCTGTAGTGTTAGAAATAAGTTCCCCTCTAAAAACCGCCTTTGCTGTGTCCCAGAGGCTAGCAGATGCTACATCCCTCATACCATTCTCAGGAAAAATAATGGTCAATGGTATCCTTAATGTGATCGCGAAGGGCCGGGTCCGAGAAAGCAACTTCATTTCGGATCCATGGCTGAGGTTACGAGCATTGTGGGACCAATAGGCTAAGGGTTAGCCAGACCTGGGCATGATTGGAGAGAACGCTAGCGTCAAATTCTTTTGTTGCCAATGCGATCTAGAAGAATCGTAGAAGCACCAGAAATTTGTAGATGGGCAAATAGGGCCTGAACATGGGATTCAAGATCTGCAGGTGGGATGGAAGCTGACAGACCCGAGACATGAATATTAATGCGCCTAGAGCGACTCTCTAGGAAGTCTATTTTGTCCTGCAAGGTAGGATGCCCTCTACCCAATTTTTCGATTCGGGTCGTCCTGTCCAGGTTGTCCAAATTTTGATCCGCAACTGTCGACTCCACAGTAGTTAGGCATGCGTATGTCTGGCACAATAATTGATCCAAATCTGAGACGGCCCTCATAAAAACTTGGTACAGGGAGGTGAGATCCTTACGACATTCAGTGAGCGGGAGCTGGATGTCTTCTTTAGTTGCAGGAGCGTGTGGATCCGGAATCACGCACAATGCTAACAGATGGCTTTGAGACGCAACTCTCGCTGCGGCAAGAGGAATGCTGCGGCATGGTTTTATGTGCTGCCATTGTGGAACCACCACCCCGACACACCATCTCCGAAGGTCGCTCGCACGGGAAGCAGAGGCTTCTGTTGTAGTCTATTCAATAGTAACTTTGCATTTGCGGACGAGAAACTTATAATGGTGCCAGACTGATTCCATGCACCCCTGCAGGATATGTTGTCCCCTGGACAGTGCCACCATTAGCTCTACCAAACCTAGACAGGAACCGAACAGTTCTGGCAAATACTGAACATGACATCCCTGTCCCCCTCAGGAATCGTGCTAACAGGCCTACAAACTTTCGCTCAGTCACTCGTGCTCTTTCGCTCAGAGAAATATACAAAGAATACATAAAGGGATGTTTTACAATATTTATTGAACCGTAATGATTCTTGTACAGAAAATATGTACTGCAATGATGAACAGACAGAAGCAGACAAAAGTTATAATAAGTCTCAAGACAGTGAATAAAACAAAGAGTTTCACCATCTTGCAGAGACAACTTATATATGCATGCATATGCAACAATATAACAATCTAGCATACTCATACAATGCAAACCCTAACCTACGGTTCAAGGGTGTGAATGTGTCCCCCGTCTTGGTCGTGAACTGGACACCCCTCACTGAGATGTCAGTTAGCTGCTGGGCGAACGATTCAGCATGTAGGGACCCCTCGAAGTCAGCATAAGTATCTCCTCTGATTATACAATGCCAAGGCAGCATGATAGTGTTCTCACAAAGTTCGTGTTAGCAAGGTCAGTGTTTCCAAGAAACTAACCCTAGTGTCATGAATGCAAATGTGTGTCAAAAGTCGATGTGACAAAGTGAAAACAACTTTAGGAAAGAACCGTGTACAGGTAAAATATCACTATTACCTACCAGGTCTAACTCAGGTACATGACACCCACCCCTCATACATAGGTCGTCTAAGAAGCTATCTAAAGGAAACTAATGCAATCGCTAAAAATGCATCAGCTCATATAATGGAAAATGCTAAAAATGTTATACGATAAAACAGAATAATATAGCTTTTAAAATAATAATAAATCAGGCACTCATGCTATTTGGAGGCCCACAGCACAAAGAAAGCCTATAACTGTTTAAAACATATAAAAGTAATAAAAATATAAGTCAATTTAAATGGAATTTAGCAGTTAAAAACAGGCCGAATAAAAAGTTCCCACCACACAAAACAGCCAAATGTTTACATGTTCTGCATGGCACACGAAATCCTGCTTTTTCCCAGCATCCGCAGACGATGATCCCAGATTCACATCTTCGAGCAGATTGATAGACAAAATATGTTTCCATCCATCCCCCACAGCAGACGCTGGGAGAGGGAATACAGTCACTTGATGTTCCGGTGAGACAAAGCCTAGATCCAAACCACTAGGTGCAGAGGCAACCCAGGGAAGATCATAGAACACGACCAGGAGCAATGGAATCTTCAGGGGACTGCTGCACAAATGGACATTTAATGGGTCCACTTGTTATGGTATGTTATGTTATAGGAACTTGTATAGCGCAACGGTTACCCAGAGGTGTCCTGGCGTTAGCTACTATCCCCTGGGTAAAAAGCGGTAGACAGCAATTACAGGTTAGAAAGCCAAGTCTTTAATCCCTTCCTAAAATGACAGGAGATCTGTGGTGTTTCTCAGGAAAAAAGGAAGGTCATAGCAGGCTTTTGCAGCCTGCACAATAAAGCTTCTTCCACCCCAGGAGGCTTTTTTTGTAGGTGGTACTATCACCAACTTGGCTTCCATGGAATGCAGGGTTCTTTTAGGCAAGTAGCACTGTAGATGCCGTTTCAGATAGTCTGGGCCTGTGCCTTGGAGAACCTTGAAAACGGTGCAAAGGGCTTTGAAGCGCACCCGTTTTCTGACAGGCAGCCTGTGGAGTTTTTTAATTTCCTTTGAGCTGGACGCAAATGTAGTTGTGCCCGAAAGCAATCTTGCTGCCGCATTTGGCATCAGTTTGAGTTTGTTCATAAAGCGTTCCTGCAGGCTCAGATAAAGGCCATTACAATAATCGAGCCTAGACAGGATAAGTGCCGTGACCACTGTCCGCTGACTGTCAACCGGCAGAAAGGGGAGACTTCTCTGGATCATTCTAAGCACATAGAAGATGGCAGATGACACTGCTTTAATCTGATCGCCAAAGTTAAGCTTGTCATCAACCAAAACACCTACGTTTCCTCAAAGGTGTAAGATTCAACCAATTGCAACGCCAAGCACAAGTCCAGGGCACACTTGTAAGTGCATAAGAAGCAGCCGAACACAGGCTGTACGCAATGAAGCCATGCAGGCTGAAAAGACAGGAACCAGTGTTCATCCAGTTCTCAAAGCAAAGGTGCACCAAAAAAATACACCATACGTTCACGGCACAACAAAATGTGAGACAGTGGCAGCTCGATTTGATCTTGGACTTGGACATACATTGCGGAGCAAAAATATTAAAAGCAATATACCTGCAACCAGAAGCAGTACCAGCGGAAAATCTTCAAAGATACTTCAGAGAACGGAGTGGATAAATGATGGAATAACTTCAAACACCGTCTGGAAGGTGCTGACCAACCCAGAGCCAAAGCACCTGAAAAAGCTTTTATTTCCAGTTGTAATAGACATGCCAAAAATACTATGGACTTACTCCCTAAAATATTGTCGTAAAATGATACATAGAAGAGCCTGTACCTACAAATTAAGCTAAGATTAATTGATGGTCACAGCGCATCCTTCCTAACTACATGGGCAGGCAAAAACAGGACTGGTGTACAACAATGGAAGACACGGTCACCACATAAGCAAGTCCTGGTTTCCTCCCACAGCAACCTTGAGCGTTAAACATCAGGTAACTCATATTCAAGAGTAATCTGACTGTCAGACGTATCATGGCCATTAGGGACCCTTTCAAGTAGCGAGACAGGTTCGCCACAGACGGATTGCATGCCCCGTGCAACGAAATGTCCTTGTATACTAGGAACACACTTAAAGTATTCTCCCAGTCTGAGCCGCTGAAAAAACTTTAGTATCCTTATTCCAGCACCTGAAACAGAGGAAAGGTATACATGTCAAGACTTATGTTCCCAGTAAGGGGCGCCCCGGCACATTCACAGCGCCCAGCTCCTCTGCAAGAGCGTACAGCGGATTACAGGCACGGAGAGAAAGACTTCCCCAACTGCTCATTTAAAAAAGAATGCAGCAGCATGGAAGGAAGTTTTCTCTTCATGCACGCGTTGCAAAAGGGGAATCCAGTTAAAACGAGATCCTGCTGGGGTCCCATCAGTATTCTGAAGGGACTTCTTAGGCTGGCAGTGTGATGAGGCTGCTCTCAAATAAATAAATTGAATATGCTAATGCATTTAACACCGAACAAGCCCTTTTGCTTTGTCCCTTTGTTTGAAAGGACATGACGAGGTGTTAAATGCATTAACATGTGAACAGGCTGCAGGGGAGGCACAGGTTCAATGGTATATAGGGTAAAAAGGCTGGTCTTACAGGCCTTTGTTTTTAGCTGTTTGTGGCCTGTTTTATGGGCTGGTGGGACTGTTTTTACTGTTGATTTCCCTGATATTATCACAAGCACTACCTGCAGTAAACACAAATACATGGCATGTTCCATACATTGAAAGCACAAACAGTTTTTCTGTACAAACCTGCCCTATTTTGCAAATGTGGGACACTTTTTTAGCTGTCTCAATCACTACTTGAGGCAACTTGCTGCCCTGGCCAAACCTGAAGGCACATGCATGGCTGCAGTAACAAGCATTGGCAAAGCCAATAGTTTTCCCTATGCAAGTTCTACTGGCTTTGTCAATGTTTTACTAGATATGCTGCACAGCGGCTCAGGCTTATAGTAAAGAAAATAAAGTGCTATTACGCAGCCAGCATGGACTTCGCCATAGCACTTTTTTTTCCTTTTTATGCCATGTTGCATAGCATATGCAGTATATCTAAAAAAGCATTGACAAATCCAAATAAATCTTGGGTATGCAAGTGGTATTTGGCTTTATTTAATGCTTTTTTAGCGGACAGGAGGTTGGAGGGGGGCATAACAGAGGGAAACCATGCATCATTTGCCATCCACACCATTACCACACAAATACTTTTACCACACAAGGTAAGTGTAGTTAAAGTAATTCTATACACACACACACACACATATATATATATATATATATATATATATATATATATATATATATATATATATATACACATATACATATACACCTATACACACACACACACACATATATATATATATATATAGTGATATGGGTATTTTTTGGGTGAAGGGGTGGTTTGGGCTTAGGATGGCAAGGGTATTTATAGGGTATGGGGTGGGTAGGAGCATAGGGCCCCTACTCACCCCTATAAGGGTGAGTCGGGGCATAGGATGGTAAAGGTATTTTAAGGATTATGGGGTGAAAAGGGGTATAGGGTGGCAAGGGTGTTTTAGGCTATAGGGGTGTAGTGTGGTAAGGGCATTTTTATGATTAGGGGTGGGTAAGCTTAAGAGTCTTAAGCTAATTTATAGGGGTTAGGGGTTGGTATGGGTGCTAAGGATATTTTTAGGGCTTAGGGCTTTTAGGAGAAAGTAAGGTTATGGGGTGGTGAAGGTAATTAAAAAAAGGGTGGATGTGGGGTTTCCCTTCCACGGAGATAAAAAAAATATAACTCAGCAAAAAAATAGGGGTATGGGGAAAGGGGGGGTTACAGGTCTCCCCTAAAAAAGAAAAAGAAATGAACTTAATTTAAAATATATTTATAATATATACACACACACATACAGCAGGAGAAGAGCAGTTGGGCAATCAACACAAGGGAGGTGCAGGCGCACAGGGGTGTGGTGAACAGAGGACCTTCATTGCCGTCCAAAGGAAAAACAATATTAGAGGGAACATTTGTCAAGACACTGAATAAAACAAGGAGTTCCACAATCTTACTGAGACAACTAATATATGCATGTATATGCAAAAATAGAACAATGTACAGTACTCTTACGATGCAAACCCTAACCTATGTGTCTAGGGTGTGAATATATGTTCTGCCAAGAAACCCCCTTCTAGACGATCTAACCCCTTTACCTGGTGGGTAAGGGTGTAAGACAGTCTTGGCCATGAGCTGGACACCCCTTATGGAGAGGTCAGTCAGCTGCTGGGCGAAAACCTCAGTACGTAGTGACCTCTTGAATTCAGCAGAAGTGTCTACGCTGATTCTACTCGGAAACGTAAGGTTACATATAGAAAAAGGCATCCTACCTTGGGCCTAGATTGTGATCAGATTGCCATTGTTTGTATTCCACAGATAGCTGTGTCGCCATTGGGACATAAAAACAAACATTTATATCATACACGTGAGGGCCTTGTACGCAATGCCAAGGCAGTGTGATAGCGTTCTCACAAAACTAACTCAAGTTTCACAAATGCAAATGCCTGTCAAAAGTCAATGTGACAAAGTGAAGGCAATTTTAGGAAAGAACCATGTGCATGTAAATGGCACTATTTCCTACTAGGCCTAACTCGGGCACATGGCACTGCTACACCTGTGGAGTGGACCAGAGGGGTCTCAAATAGACGTAGGGTACGTACCGATATGGCAAACCAATAGAGAGGTCAGTCATGGCCAGAAGAGTAAACAGGGGTCCAGAATGGTTGGAATAGAGGAAAAAGATGTATCCAACCGCACATGGAAATCAACGCTAAGTGAACCCCATAAGTGTCACAACTCTTCCATCAAGGGTGCCAGGGAGCACTAGTCTGTCTGGGATACTCTCCACAGCCAAGCACAACTTTCACACTGCCCTGCAGCGCTGCACCAAAGGGCCTGTTGTACATTGGGAACCACCTGTCCATGATGTTTTAAGAGGGGGGACTAACACCACAATAAGCCACACAGGGCTACACAGCAGGTCAACAAGCGTCTCCATGGTCCATTCACGCCACCCTGGCAGCCCCATCAAATCAATCCGCGCCCAGCAATGAAGGCAGCCTAGGCCAGACAAAACTTCCGAGCCGCCACTCATCCTGCACCTTCGTGGCAACAGCCAGATTCCAGGGGAAGACCAGAGGTGATCAGAAATGGGCAGCACGCCCACCTAGCAGGTCTCAGGAGCTGGAAGTCCATGGTCAGCGCAAGCAGCGTATGCCGGATGAGACCCCCGGGCCGCCGCTCCCCCGTTGCCACAGCATCTAATGAGGAAGGGCAACTCGTCCTGGGGGCTTGTCTCACCAGGCAGCGGCCCTCGGAATGCTACAGAACTTCAAACAGCGCATGCGGCTGGGCCCGTATTGGCCCCTGGGCTGCTGCGCAACCAGTCTCCTCGCAGGGCCACTGCATACACCCAGCCAGAAAGCCTCCAGGCGGCCGGGCCCTCGGCCACACATAGCATTGAAGCTCCCAAAACAACAAGGAAGGGAGATCAGTGGCTGACCCCCAGCTGCCTACATATGGTCACAGCGGCCCAGGCAGCACTCTGCTGGTGCCTCAAAATGACCACCACCAGCCATCGCTCAGGGTGAATAGCCGTCCCCTCCACTCCTTGAATGACCATATGCAATAAGTGCTCGGCAAACGTCTCTGCTCAGTCCTGTGTCAGGGAGCCCGGAAGGGGGGGCGAGGTATGGCCAACAGCTAGCCAATTAAGGTGGAATCGGAGGGCCCAAAGCATGGATCTCAGGAGGGAAGTATGCTGCTTGGTCTCTTCACTGGCCAAACACTTCCGGATCTTTAATTTTGAGAAGTCAATAAAGATTTTGTCACATTCAAACTGTAAGATATGGTTCTTTTCCAGTCTGCATTTGCTGAATGTTTTTTTTAGCTTCACTGATTCAATAAAGCTCTTTCCACTTTCACTGCTGTTGTATGGTTTTTCTCCTGTGTGTTCTCTGATCGATCTTTAGATGTGCAGATTCACTAAAGCACTTTCCACATTTACAACTTCTCTATGGTTTTTCTTCTTTGTGTGTGTGTTGATGGATCTTTAGAGTTCCTGACTGCATAAATGTCTTTCCACATTCACTACATGTGTATGGTTTTTCCCCTGTATGTGTTCGCTGATGGATCTTTAGATTTCCTGAGTGAAGAAAACTCTTTCCACAGTCACTGCATGCGTATGGTTTTTCCCCTGTATGTATTCGGCTATGTAATTTTAGATTGAATGACTTAGTAAAGCTCTTTCCACATTCACCGCAACTGTGCAGTTTTTCACCTGTGTGCATTCGTTGGTGCTTTTTTAAGGTTGTTGATTGATTAAAGCTCTTTCCACATTCAATGCAGCTGTATGGTTTTTCTCCTGAGTGGGTTAGTTCGTGGTATTTTACATTTGAGAAGGAAGCAAAACTCTTTCCACATTCACTGCATGCGTATGGTTTTTCTCCTGTATGTGTTCGCCGATGAGTCTTTAGGTTTGTTGCTCGAGTAAAGCACTTTCCACAATCACTGCATTGGTATGGTTTTTCACCTGTGTGTGTTCGCTGATGTAACTTGAGACTAAATGAATCAATAAAGCTCCTACCACAATCGGTACAACTATATGGTTTCTCACCTGAGTGTATTCTTTGGTGGTAGTGTAAGGTTTTTGACTGATTAAAGCATTTTCCACATTCAGGGCAAGAGTATGGTTTTTCTCCTGAGTGTATTAGTTTATGGGTCTTTAGATGTGAAGAGTGATTAAATCTCTTTCCACATTCAGTGCAGCTGAACGGCTTTTCTCCTGTATGTATTAGTTGATGGCTCTTTAGGTGTGAAGAATGACTAAAGCTCTTTCCACAATCACTACATACATGTTGTTTTTCCTTAGAATGTGTTTGCTGGTGCAACTTTAGCTTGTTTTGGCTACTAAAGCTCTTTCCACAGTCAATGCAAATATATAGTATCTCTTCCATGTGTGCTCGTTGGTGCTATTTTAATGTTAATTAGCGAGAAAAGCTCTTACCGCCTTCACTGCACGTATGTAGTTTTTCTATAGTGCGAGCTCGCTGGTGGCTCTTTCAGCCTGTAGCATGAGTAAATCTCTGTCCACATTCACAGCATTTAAATGGTGTTGACCTGTGTGTGTTCGCTGATGGCTTTAAGAGTTAGACTCAATAAAGCTCTTTCCACATTCACTGCATGAGTATGGATTTGTGTAACATGAATTCACTGATGGCACTTTACTTTTGCAATCTCAATAAACCTATTTCTGCATTCGCCACGTGCCTGCGGTTTCCCCAATAAGTGTGATTCTCGTAGATCTTTAGCTTTGATGAGTAAATAAAGCTCTTTCCACATTTACTGCATTTGTAGGATTTTTCCCATGTGCTCACTGGTGGCTATTTAGGTTTGATGACTAATTAAGCTTTTTCCATATTCATTACAGGTGCATGATATTTTTCCTATGTTGTCTGGTAATTTCTCTATAGGTGTGATGAGTGGGTAAAGATCATTCCACATTGACTGCATGTGTTTGCTTTATCTCCTGTAGGAGTCTTGTAATAACGCTGGAGAACAGATTACTCATTAGAATTCCTTTTACAATGCTTCCACTGCACAGGTGAGGTTTTTCGTTTCTCTTGGTTTCCGAGTGGACTCTTAAATCGTGATGGTTGATGAACACTCTGTCATATTCAAGTGGCCATTAAAGGTCTGCTCATTTTGGTGGTTTGTATGGTAGAGCCAAAAATAGCATTTACGATAAACTAACAACACAGAATGGTTGTTATCAGCCGAAGGGTGTTTAACTGGTATGTCTTAATGTGTCGCACCAGTGCTAATGTTGGAACTTTCTTTTATTCTGATCTTATAGATCTAGTAGCATGGGGGTCCTCAGCCTCGTGAAACCCTTGGATTGTTCTTTTCCTGCTTCTGTTAGCTGTTTGCCATCATTTCTGGCTCTTCTTGAATATAGGATTAATTTCCAGAACTAGGAGTTTTCTTCATGATTTTCCTTCTTATGTATTCATGAATCTGGTTTCTGTGGATGTAAAGAAAATAGTAATCACTAAATGTATGGGTTACGCCATAACTACAAATCTTTTAGTACATGTACACTTTGTCTCTGATGTCTCTGCCACTGCTAATTTCTCTGGCCCACAATTCAGTTCATTGTTTTGATCACTGTGCCACTTGAGAAAGGAACCATTCTTTTGTAAATCAGCATTGTTATTAACCAATAGGAACACTCTTATCTGAATTTACAGGCCAGGTTTTCTCTCAATAGGCACAGAATCCGCCCCAGAAAGGTTTTTACCTAGTTGGGCTGTGTCAGTGAAGATAGCTCAAGTCCTAAAGCAGAGTAAGTCAATTTAATAAATATGTTTCTACTTCAACATATGTATATGTTACGAAATAATAAGTAGTAAATAAAACACATCTTACAATAGTAAAGTGAACAGTAGAATCATTCTCAAAACAAAAGACCGAATCCAGAGACTAAATGAGAATTAATTGGGATCATTCACAATTTATATCAGTACATTTATCATCATTTAAGAGCGCAACCAGATATTGCCCCTTTAATCCCAAGGCACTGTAAGGAAGAACAATACATTTTAGAGTGTTACTAACAGATGCTACTATGATCGATAATGTGCTGTGTTCCTCAGATAGATTACCCTCTAAAACATGACAGAGTTTGATCATGTAACTGGTACTCTTGCTGCAGATTACCCTTGTAAATGTTTGTGTAAGTGATTAAGAAATATTGGACTTTTAAAATATCTATTAATGTGTTCAGTTCAAACTCTTAATTTCTTACACCAGGGCCATAAAAGAGCAATTCATCACACAACAGGATACAAGAAAAGACAAAATTTAAAAGACATGTTTTCATAAATGATATAAAATATATATCTATATTAAATTGTGAACGGATATATATATATATAAGACATATCATTAAAAAAATGGAGTATTACAAAAAAAAAACCAGATAGGGCACATAGACAAATTAAGAGTTGGATCGTTAGAAGAGTGTTCGACCTAGGGCGTTCTTATGTAGCACACCCATTTATTTATTTATTTTATTTTATTTTTAAAGTTTTATATAGCGCTGGCTAGACCCGGAGGTATCAGAGCGCCCTACATGAGCATCAGGTCATAGTTACAGGTTACATCATTACAAAGGTTACACAGTTCTTAGAGCATGGCAACATAGTTACATGTAAGGTCAAGATAAACAATAAGCACAAATACGAAAGGGGAAAAGCAGGCAAGGTGAGAGATTCAGGGGAGGGGGGTTGGAGTACGGGAAGTAGACAGATAATGAGGGCGGGAAAGGGGAGGGGAGGGTGAGAGACACAGCATGGGAAGAGGAGGGGAAGGATGATGGGGACACAAACCGGTAGACGAGTCAAGGCAACGTCCAAAGTCCAGTAAGCTGTGATCCCAGGGCAGACAAGGGGAGAGATTCAGGGGAGAGAGGATAGGAGCTAGGGAAGAGACAATAAGGAGAGACGAAAAGAAGTCTGCCTAAAGACCGACTGGGTAGGTGACGACCAAGGAGGGAATCCACAGCCCATCTCCCCTATAGCTAAACCAAGTAGCTCCATCGGGCGTCAGACAAAATAGTTCAGTCTCAATACATTGAGAGAGGAGGGAAGGAGAGACATAAATAGAGGGAGGATGCGGTAGGAGACGACAGGAGAGACGAAAGGAAGTGTAAAATGTGGTTCAACAATATACCAGAAAAGATCAACAAGTAAACATTATATCAAACAAACAGTAATACAATTAGGGGAGGAGAGAAAGGGGAGAGAAAGTAGTGGGGGGTAGAGGAGGAGGGAAAGTGAGGATAAGGGAAGAGACAACCGTAGAGACGAGAGGAAGTCTGTCTAAAGACCGACTGGGTAGGTGACGACCGAGGAGGGAATCCACGGCCCATCTCCCCTATAGCTAAACCAGGTAGCTCCTTCGAGCATCAGACAAAATAGTTCGGTCTCAATACATTGAGAGAGGAGGGAAGGAGAGACATAAATAGAGGGAGAATGCGGGAGGAGACGACAGGAGAGACGAAAGGAAGTGCAACAATGTGGTTCGACAATATACCAGAACAAGAACAACAAGTAAAAATTAAATAGAACAGTCAGCAATACATTAGGGGAGGAGAGAAAGGAGAGATAAAGTAGTGGGGGTACGGGAGGAGAGAGAGTGAGGATAAGGGAAGAGACAACCGTAGAGACGAAAGGAAGTCTGTCTAAAAACCGACTGGGTAGGTGACGACCAAGGAGGGAATCCACGGACCATCTCCCCTATAGCTAAAACCAGGTAGCTCCATTGGGCATCATACAAAATAGTTCAGTCTCAAGTGGCGAGGGAAGAGGCTCACAGTAAAATAGGGCGGGGACAAAGGGCAGGGGCATGCGAGGGCAGAGGACAGATGCTGGAAAGAGTAGGAGCAGAGGGGGGAGGGTTGGGGGAAGTGGGAGCGGGAAGGTAAGGTTAGGAGAGACGCGGGTGCGTTAGTCCGAAGTCCCGCTGGGTAGGTGATAGTCAAAGGAGGGAGCCCAAAGTCAATCTCCCCCATAGCTAACAAGGTAGCTCCATCGGGCATCATACAAAAGTATGCAGGTGGCCCCTCAATTCGTATGCCCCAAGTCCTGCAGTAGAGCTCCAGTCTGCACTCATACACCACTCGCGGTCAGTACAATACCAGGGCAACAATATTGCACTGGGGGAAGGGCGCAAATCACGCAGTACAGCGTGCCATTTCAGCCTGCACATCACCCCACCTCCGTGCTCTTACAATGATGCCAGTGTCCCATCAAGAACTCCTCTTCCAGTCGGCAGCTTGCAGGTGCAATCCCCACAGTCTCACAGCATCTCAGCCTCCCTGACCAAACAGTGGAGGTCCAGGCAAATACAAAAGGCCGGCATACAGGGGTACGTTAATTATTGTTGCGGCCACAAGGTGGAGCGCCAGGCGTAGACAGTCAAGCTCACATGTTTAGGTAGGTGAAGAAAGAGTAGTGTAGTTGCAGGGAACAAGGGAAAAAGTCTCGCTGCAACATGAAGAGTCAAGGCAACCACGTACCCTACACAAAACAATGGCCAGCAGCCTGCAACCCAGCAGCGGCATCAATCTCAGGGCAACGGCAACCGGGCAGAGGCATGGGGTCACGACCGTGTTCAGAGCCCCCAAATAGGTGGCTGTAGCACAAATGGCGGGTCTGACACCAACATAGTCCGCTAAACACCGACCAGGCTACTAGTTCCATGACCTGGGACCTCGATGTCTCATTGCAGCTGGCTCAGCCTACTCAGCTCTGTGGCCACAGGTCGGCGTACAACTGGGCAGCGACAAGGAGAGTCTCGTATGTGCCAAGAGCGGCATAGTCGGGAATAGCGGATCCGACACTAGCGCAGAAGGCTGGTTACACGCGCCGAGTCACAGAGCCTGTGCCCAGGTGACGCATCGGAAGTTTAGCGCCTCATCGGTCGCGGCTTCCGGGTGGGTCCGGCCACGAGCAGAAATCTTGGGGCAGCACCATCGTCGTGCAGCTGGCATCACCCCGGTAAGTTAAAACAAGTAGTTCAGTTTTCCTCCTGTATTTTGTGATGAGCGCCGGGGGTGGTTGGGCTAAGATAGGGATAGAGGACGCTGTTTTTATGCCCAGCCAGAAGCATCAGAGGTGAGCTCCTCGCTATCAGGCTCCTCGCTATCAAGCTCAGAGTGGCAAGGGACTAGAGGCCTCACTCAGGGAGCAAAATCAGTCATCCAGGTGTAAGCTGCATCCACTCTCAACATTCGTGGGTCCCAATGGAATCAATCAGCATCACTTAGAGGCTATCTGTAAGCACAGGGCCTGCACAGCCGGTGGTAGGAAGATCGTGGTGCGCCGGTAGACCTGCCCCAGGGTTAGAGGAGGGCAGCAAGGTATTATCCCCTCCAGAACAGCGCCTGGCAGAAAGTAGACATGGGTCCTCGAGTCAGATTGTGTAGACGGCAGTGCCGATATTACAGAATGGCCGCCATTTTAAAGACAGGCAGGCAGGCTGTGGGGCAAAGCGGCATAAATTGTTCTTCGGGAGGTGTCAGCATGGGCGCTCCAGTGGTCGCGATGGGTCTGGGCATTACCTCCAGGGGTGGTAGATAGATTGAGAGCCAGGGTCCCCATACAGCATCTCAACTGATCACCTGTAGAGCTCTCCGATTAGCCCCATGCGGTGTCCGCCATTTTGCGGGGTGCCTGCTTTCTCCTTCGAAGTCGCGCCGGGACTGATCCTGCGGGTTAAAAGGCAGGTGAGGTTTCTCCGTCGATGTGCTACATCTTCTTCTCAGTGCAGAAGCGGTTCTCAGCCTTCAGAGTTCCAGAAAAACGCTGTTATCTGCTCCTGAGCACCCAAGTATTTTGCAACAGAGATGACCAGTGGTAAGGAAGAATCTGATCTGATGATACGGAGGGAATCTTTGGATGTTCCGTGCACCTAGTGACCTGCATATCGGTGCAAACCATTTTTGCCGGGTGGATGAGTAGCCTGGACAGGCAAACATAACGTGTGAAATAATTTCCATCCGACGGTCACACGAAGGGCAAGTGTTACTTCCTTCAACCTTCCAACCTATGGCAAATTACCTAAGGGGCAGGGTGCCTATACAAAACTGGAAATAAAGTTTCCAATTCAGTGGGACCGTTATTGCATCCCAGAATAGTTCCTACCCCCACCGTAACTTGATGTCCATATAGTCGCTTGTCAACTTAGCAATAGCTGACTTCCGAACGACCTGGACATCTACAAGCGATCAGGACTTCATTTTGAGCTCATCTCTGGATGGAATAACAGATGTATTTGGTTGTTTCCACAGATCATGAAAACCTTATGAATACAAGGCTGACTTAATATTTGAAAGTCATGGGGTTGAGGTGAACTGGTCAGCCTTCGTGACATCCCTTATCAGTATATTTTACCAGCTTGGAAGTGGTCCACAAGGGCCTCTAATACATCAAGGGGCGTAAACAAATTTTGTGTGTAATTGATGCCTTGCAGAGCCGGGAGAGTGCCTTAATTAAAAAGATTAAACACATTTATATTTTAAAATAAAGTCTATACATTCACTGGTAGATCAACAGAAATTAGGAGCTTACTGGTCACCACACAAAATTTAGAATACCTAAACGCGCCACTGAATACAGTTAACGTCAAATGTTGTGTTGAATCAAACCTCTTAATTATCCAATTCTTACTGTTTTCTATTGCTTTTGTGAATATTACCTACAGTTGAATTAAACCTGAACATAACAAAATTACCAGTGCCTTTTGTGGAGTACAAAGCACCTGCTTCCTGGTCCAGTCAGCACATTTAAAACTGACATAGAAAAGCTATAGTAAATTATGGCAGTTACTGGACGTAATATTTTACACAAATGTTTAACTAAAAATAGTGATTAACATGGTACATCTCATTTCCTTTAGAAGCGTGATTACTACAGTGAATGAGTAAAGGGTGCATGACTATAGGGCATTCCCTGCTGCAGACTCTAAAAGGGCCCTTGTCAAAGATTCTGGCCTTTCAGTATCCCCACAATCAAATTCGGTAATTATGAAACCTGACCTGGGAATGGAGAATAAACACGGATCTGGTACTTTTCCTGTGGTTCCCCCTAGTTCTGATGAGAAATTCACAAATATTTTTCAGATGCTCAGAGAAGGCACTATGGGCCAGATGTAGGAGACCAAATACCAGTCGGTAACGGCCGATTTCGGCCGTTACCGACCGGTATTTGGGTTTTGTAATGTAGGGGGCCTTTGATTTACAGAATCGGTAAATTTACCAATTCGGTAAATTTACAGAATCGGTAAAATACCGAATCTGTAAATTTACCGATTCTGTAAATCAATATGTAGGTGGCACAGTAAACAGTGCCACAGGCCCCTAAGAATTCGTTATTTATCATGTAATACTATTGCATGGTAAATAACGAATTCCTGTATACATGCACATCTGTCTCCCTTGGCAATTCAGTATTTTTACCGATTTGGTAATTACCGAATCAGTATTTCCCATTGATTCCTATGGGCTTCAAGGCCGAATCGGTATAAATAATGAATTACCGAATCCTACTGATTCGGTATTTGTTACCGAATAATTACCTACATCAGATTTACCGATTCATGAATACCGAATCGGTAAAATTCGGTATTTATGAATCGGTAAATCTGATTTACCTACATCTAGCCCTAAATCTCTTTGGACAGGTTGGTAGGGCACTATGCTCAGTGAATGCCAAGGATAAGTAGGGTTAGACCCGATGGAACATTGCAAACTCCCCATGGTGCTTCAACCGTGAGGTGGGAACCGGATTGTGTTCCTGTTTGCAACCTCTACCTCAGTCCCTGCTGCGGGTTTCCCTGCGGCAACTCTGTGGTGAATACGGGGCGTTTGTCTCAAGGCCTGAAATTATTAGTTCCAGAGATGCCAAGCTTTTTGTAATGGCCCACAGTGGTGTCTTCCCACAGTTAATGCTCCTGGAAAACAGTGATGGATAGAATGCTTGAATGAATATCAGCCACTGGAAATCCCTCGGGCGGCACCCGAATATATCATTATTTTGCACTTCATGCCACCTCAATTTGTACCCAGCTATGTGCAAATCAGTCTTGCCCCTCTCCAATATGAGCAGTCCAGGCTGAACTGCCTAGCCAGGTCATCCATGAACCCAAACACAAGCAACCCAGGACGGTTCTAGGTTGCCTGTGTTCCGGGTAAGGGAGGATCTGACCAGGCAGTTCAGGCTGGAGTGTTCCCATAAGGAGCAGGGTTAAGACTGATTTGTACAAGGCTGGGTTCAAACTGAGGTGGCACAGTGACCAAAAAACATGATGGATTGGGAAGTGTCCCGAGCGATTGCCAGTGGCTGAGATTCATTCAAGCATCCCATCCATCAGCTTGTTGTTACTGGGAGGATCTGACAGTTCAGGCTGGACTGTACCCATAAGGAGCATGGTTAAGACTGATTTGCACAAGGCTGGGTTCAAACGGAGGTGGCATAGTGGCCAAAAAACATGATGGATTGGGAAGTGGCGCGAGCGATTGCCAGTGGCTGAGATTCATTCAAGCATCCCATCCATCACCTTGTTGTTACTGTATTTGGGCCCAGAAAATAAATGACATCACTCACAATGTGTGCCTAAGGCTTTAACGCAAATATCCGAGTAGGGTGTCAGATTATAGGAGGGAATACAGCTTACTAGCCAATGCCAATAGGGGACTCTACCTGCAAGTACTAGGATTACTGGTCAGAGAATCCACCATACAAGGGCAGAAAATGAACTCCAACCCCCCTCCCCCCCCCTTAAAATGACCTAGACCATAGAGATGCTATGAGGATACCATGTCACTGGAGGAATCCTTTTCCTGGGACCCAACACCACCTAGATGCTCTAATATACATGGGCTAGTGGGTCAGAGGAGACAAAAAAAGACTCCTCCATGCACGCCCATAGGGAGGAAGAGACCAGTCAGCAATTGGTGGCAAAGATTACAGTAGTCGGATTTAAGATTATGACTCTATCCCCTTATCACACTGGATCTTTCCAGGGGGGCGTGATGTGTTTTAAACCACAGTAATAAACACTTAGAAAATAGGAAACATTATATTTTTTCATATTTTGAGGACAACTCCTAATCTGAGGTGATTTTAAGAATGGCAACTGAGAGGTAACAGGCATAAGTTTTGTTTGAGGACTGACTTATACAGACAATATTGCGCTTCTCTGTTTCTTGCTCAGCGAAGGGCTTTACGTTAACAATATAATGTCACTGCTGGTATAACAGTTGTTTATTTGGGCCACTTAATTGACTTAAAACATTGGGACATATTGTTCCTTTGAATTAATGAGGAGCTGCGCCAATAAAGGTTTAGGTGCAACATTGAAGTTTTAATAATTAGCTCCATGAACCAGTCCTCCAGCATAGCACTCAACTCAATCCAGCCTCTAAGCATAGCTCCTAACTCATCCTAGCCTCTAAGCATAGCTCCTAACTCCACACAGCCTCTAAGCATAGATCCTAACTCAACCCTGCCTCTAAGCATAGCTGCTAACTCAACACAGCCTCTAAGCATAGCTCCTAACTCCACACAGCCTCTAAGCATAGATCCTAACTCAACCCTGCCTCTAAGCATAGCTCCTAACTCAACCCAGCTTCTAAGCAGAGCTCCTAACTCAGCCCAGCCTCTAAGCATAGCTGCTAACTCAACCCAGACTCGAAGCATAGCTCCTAACTCAACCCAGCCTCTAAGCATAGCTCCTAACTCAACCAAGCCTCTAAGCATAGCTCCTAACTCAACCCAGCCTCTAAGCATAGCTCCTAACTCAACCCAGCCTCTAAGCATAGCAGCTAACTCAGCCCAGCCTCTAAGCATAGCTCCTAACTCAACCCAGCCTCTAAGCTAATAATTTAGCCTTATAGCCTGCTGTAGCCGGCCACACCTGCTATTAAAGGCCCGCTTCAGTGTTAAAGGCCCGACGCGAGGGCCTTTAACAAAGGAGCTGGACTTTAATAGCAGGTATAGCCCAGCTACGAAGGGCTATAAGGTTATTAGAACATTCTGCCACTAGAGGGCAGAATGTTCTAACAAATAAAATAAAGGCCTCATTGAGCCCGAGGGGGCTTAAATCACCTCAGGCTCGGAGAGGACTTTATAAAACAACAATGGAATGTTGCTTTGCGGGCTTTTACAGGCCCATAGAAGCTCGGAGCACCCCTTGTATTCAATGGATTGCTCCACATTCCAATCTTCTAATATCCTTGAACAAATTCAAAATTGGTTGAATACCATCTAGTTTTGGTTTCCTTGGCATCATGATTTATACACAGAGACAAATACTGTTGTGCGAGTGCTCACAACTTGGAAACTCCACGGGTCTCTGCATAGTCAGATTTCCTCATAACTACTTTTAACTGAAAGCTTCGGTCTCGCTATCACCTGCTAGGTATTTATAAGGGGTCCATGTCTTGTTCTCGCAGACCCAGCGACTCTGAATATCAAACTTAGGAATAACTACGAAATTAACTTCAACAGTAAATGTGTCACTTTGCTACTGTGGATGCCCTGTAGAATTTAACAGACCAGTTTTCTCATACCAATTCCTCTGTGCCTTTCAGTACTCTACAACCAAACTATTCACTACTTGTGATAGGCACTTGGAAAACTCTCAGACAACACTCAGTTATTCAGGCTTTTAAAGGATACTAGTAAGACATAGAGTACCCCAATATTAAAATTGATTTCAATTCACTGATCCACCTACACCGCAGCTGGGCAGTCAATGGTGGTTCCTACATGCTGCATAATAATTCTCTATTACTGCTTGACATTCTTAAATTCACATAAAACAAAGCTGCTTAGAGGCTTGCCCAACACAGAGTACTGTACGAGTTCCAGACAACTAACTACCGATCACCAACTGAACAGGCAATAAATACCTGAATAGATCTAACACATGAAGAACTTAATCTAGTCCATCATTGCAGGTCCTAACTAGCCACATATTTTGACTGCTTCTTGACATCTAACAATGACAGTGTCAATTGGGATGATATTAACAAAGCCCATCCCGGCAGAGTTCTCCACCACTTCTCCACACCATCACAGTATCGCAGAGTGGGCAACCCAGAGCATTACCCACGTAAGTGGGCAATACACAGAACAAATACCATAAAGAGATGCTCAAAGCTACCAGCTTACTGAAAACCATAAACTGCGTGCCCATCTCTCACACTTGTTCATCTATCACACTTCTTAGCGCTGTTTCCCATTTCACAATAACCGCAGCTGAGTAGTCCTCTCGCACAACCCAGATAAATTCACATATAGGATCAAAACAAAAACCGTGAACTACCAACCACACAACTTACACGGTGTAGTGCGCTACCCATCTAGGCAAGCATTTCAGCAACCCACAAAGCAGCAGTAAGCGCTATATAAATATTACAATGCAATACTCATCAGAATCAAAAACTGAAAAAATGTATCTGCAAAAACAAATTATATACCCTTCAGAAACAAGCATTTGCAATGCAATAGGTCTCGCATTAATTAAGTTTGAGCTATTGGCATTGTTAAATATTGCAACACCAATTGCAACAAAAGTCTATAAATTGTAGGCCAAAAAAATGTGTATTTATTTTTTTAGCAATGGTGGCATGCTGCGCTTTAGATGAATATGTTTAAAAGTAAAGTGCGCCATACTGCGATTGCTACAATATGTAATTGTGGATGCGTTAACAATTGATGTGTGCACTGATGGCTAGTGGTGTGTGTGACTGTAGAAATTGTGCACTGATGGTTGTGTGTGAGGTTGTGTGTCTGTTTGTGGTGTGTCTGGTTGTGGTTGTGTGTGTGGTTGTGGTTGTGTGTGTTGTGTTCGTGGTTGTGTGTGTGGTGTTGTGTGTGTTTGTGTGTGTGTTTGTGTGTGTGGTTGTGGTTGTGTGTGTGTGTAGTTGTGTGTGGTTGTGTGTGTGGTTGTGTGTATGTGTGTGGTTGTGTGTATGTGTGTGGTTGTGTGTGTGTGGTTGTGTGTGTGTGGGTGTGTGTGTGTGGTTGTGTGTGGTTGTGTGTGTGTGTGGGGTTGTGTGTGTGTGGTTGTGTGTGTGGTTGTGTGTGTGTGTGTGTGTGTGGTTGTGTGTGTGACTGTGTGGGGTTGTGGTTGTGTGTGTGCGTGGTTGTGTGTGTTTGTGTGTGTGGTTGTGTGTGGTTGTGTGTGTGTGGTTGTGTGTGTGTGTGCGCTTGTATGTGTGCTTTGGTTGTGTGTGTGCTTGTGTGTGTGTGTGCTTGTGTGTGTGCTTGTGGTTGTGTGTGTGTGTGTGCTTGTGGTTGTGGTTGTGGTTTTGTGTGTGTGGTTGTGTGTGTGTGAGGCAGCCAGCCACCCTGCACCAGCTGCTGAAGGCAGCTAGTCACTCTGCTACACTGCACTGGCACGATGAGATGCCATTTGCTGAAGGCAGCCAGTCACCCTGCCTCGTTGCACTGGCATGAGATGCCAGCTGGTGAAGGCAGCCAGTCACCTTGCTTCTCTGCACTGGAATGATGTAGGTTCACAAATGTTATCACTTTATTCCTCCCTGGTGTTCCCTCAAGTCTTTCTTCCATCCCCATCCTCACCATGAGAGACTGAAAGACTGAGATGAAATGAGTGACTGGTTGAGAAAAGGACAGTCTCTGCTGAAAGGAGGGACAGAATGACGAGGGGAGAGATTGCCAGTGTAGTACAGGATGGCAGTACCACTAGAAGACAGTGGCAGGAGAAGTCCACTAAGAAGCTGAGAGCTTCTGGTGAAAGGAGGAACGGAGTGACTCGGAGATGGAGACACAGCCCATCGGGAGGGAAATTAGGAGAGACTGAAGGGGTGAAGTGAATGGAGGAGACCGGTAAGAAGCAGAGACTCTAGTGAAGGAAGGGGATGGGTGACTAGGAGAGCGCAGAGATAGCCTTGAGTGGTGGTGGTGAGTGCCACAAGGATAGACTGAAAGGCTGAGATGAAATAAGTGACCGGGTTAGAAAGAGAGAGCCTCTAGTGAAAGGAGGGGCAGGGTTACAAGGAGACGGGAGAGACAGCTGCGAATAACCGGTGGGCAGCATCCCCAAATGCCACGCCCCAGCTTCCGAGCCACAGATCATAGATCTATTGCATTGACATTGTGAACCCACTTTAGCAGCTAGAGCGGGGTGGGGCTCTATATGTACCTCTTCTGTCTGCAACTTGGCAGATAAACGGGTAACATTAACGCAATAAAGAAGAAAAAAGATGGGCTAGTAGTAGAAAAGGGGAAAAAGGATGGATGGATGAGCTGGTGAAAGAATGGGTTGATAAATGGGTATTTGGATGAGTGGGTGCATACAATCATGGATACATTTGTAAGAGGATGGGTGTATGAGTGGGTGAAAAGATGGATGGATGGATGGATGGAAGGATGAACACTGAGTGGGCGAAAGATGAATGGGTGGCTAGAAGGATGCATGTGTGGGTGGGTGAAAAATGAATGGTTGGGTGGATAGAATAATGAATGAGTGAGAGGATGGTTGAATAAGTGGGTGAAAGAATGGATAAATGGATGAGAGGATGGTGATATGAGTAGATAAGAGGGTGGTTAGATGAGTGGGTAAGAGGATGGGTAGATGTGTGGGTAGAGATGCTTTGCCCTGGACGGCCAGAGCGCGCTGTGGGCCATTAGCAGGAAAGTGGTATTCTGTAATCAGACATTCCAGCAATAAGGAAGCCCGATTCTCCTATGACAACTCGCTGAGAGATGCGTTTCACACATTTTCTTTAGAAACAGTAAAAACGCAGAGGAACAGGAATAATTTGCTTTTAGTTTGACTTTGACTTGGTATGAAGGCAGGAGGCAATGAATTCTCGGTTTCTGTATCAGTGCTAAAACTCTGGCCTGGCTTCTGGTGGGGAAGGCAGGAAAGTGGCACGTGCTGCGTGGGCATTGCTAGGGGGTGGGGGTTTGTGGGCAGATCAGAAAATTCTATTTTAAAGCCGCTGCTCCAGATAGTACAGCGCAGCGCCGGGTTGTGAGCTGTAAGTAAAACAAGCCTTTGTTGATCACAAACAGTAAATATGTTGGCTCAACACTTCTAACGTGGCAGCAGATGCAGCTTACGTCTGCAAAACGTTCCTAAGCAAACGGACGGAGGGGTCATAAAACACCCGCCCCGCCTCCACTTCAAAAGCAAACCCAAGGAATCTTCTGGTCGAGCAAGGGGAGCCCCATAACACTTATCTCACTTTACCCCAGCAGAGCAGGGGTAAAATCGAGAAACGCTCCCCCCTCTTCAAGACAGGGAAACAGAGAGTGAAGCTGTAAGCCCGCACACGTCTGAATGCAGGCAGCAAGTTGCCTGTAAGGTACTCACAGCTGTGAGGCTCCCAGGCTGCTAGTCCGATTCTGTAGTGAACAGAGTACTAGAGACGCTTTTTTGTTTTGAAATTGAAAGGACATGCTTTGAGACATGGGGGAGGGTGAGGGGAGGACTCTATGTGTGTTACTAAAATAACCAGCGCAGCATAGGCAGAGTGCTGTGCTGCTTACGAAAATATTGAAAAATTAGAGTTTGCAAGCGACGCCGAAGAAAACAAAGATGCAGCTCGGCAAACATCAGAGCAACCCCTTTAAGGCAAACACAGGGATTCACAGAGTGAGAGCCCGTCAGTGGCTGGGGGTCTGTGTTCGAGCCTCGGCGACGGCACATCCTGCTGATTATGGACAAATCACTTATTCTTTCCCCCTGGCCGCCATACATGCACTGTAACCTGGTGTATATTACTCAATCCACTCACTTGTGGAGTAGGGAATGCTGAGTCTGCCTTACTAGATTTGTACCCGTGGCCGAATGAATACTGTATTGTGCCAGCGGCGAGCATATGGCTGGCTGAACCATAGCACATGAGCCTATGTCAGGAATACTGTGTTCTAGTCCCGATTTTTTTTCTACAAAATATTATAACCTAGAGATTTTGTTGATTTCCATGCATTAAGGTGCGGCGGGAGTTCATGTCCCAGTTTGCCTTCTACTATTCAAGGACATTACATTACAAGTGGGCTGGCAGAGAGAAAGCAAACCAAAGAAACAAGCAGGCACTGCGAGTACATAATTAGGGGGGGGAGGAGAAATGCGAGACACGGCCTGGCGGCCGTGAAAAGTGTGAAGCAGGGGGTGGGAGAGCGTATCCCTTTGAAGTGAAGCTCTTGGAGGCAGGCGGCTCGGGGAGCAAATGGTAAGCGCGTGCATGAGCACATGCACTCGATGTAATCCGCTTGGTGGTTTCAGAGCTTGGTTTGCCCTCAATACTCTCGTCTATTTATCACTTATGTGATAGAATAGTCGAGACCTAAAAAGGCGATAGCGGGAAAAAAACTCAATATTAGAAAACCTGAACATGTAACTGAATTTTAAACAGTCTGAACACAACATAAGATAATTCTACAAAACACTGGCCACCTTTGCAGATCCCTAGGCTTGAAGTACAGAAAAATTCCACCAGCTGGAGTTGCAAACCAACTTAGGCAAGTCCTGCTCATATATTACCTATCTGTTGCATTGCTTTACTAGAAATAATGAATTAATCTCAAATTTATTCAATTATATCTTTTCTCCACCACCAAACACATTCATGGAGCAATGGCTACTGATGACTATTGATGGTATCAACGTGACTGAAAAACAGGGAGACAGCTTAAAAAAGCTCTATTAATAACTGGTTCTTGATTTCAAACACTGAACACAACAAATAGCAAACAAAGTGTTGGCATATTTTCCAAGCTTTAGCAGCATCCTTGGCTACTCATCACTTCACTCACGATCTCATAAATAACAACTAAAGCATAGGCAACACTGTAGACATTTTGTCCGAATGCTGTCAATATCCATCATGAATAAACTCTCTGCTACCAGGTACATGAATGAGAAAACCAAGAGGAATCTCAAAACCAGACAAGTCTTGCAAATGATAAAAACTCAAAGAAAAATGTATAAAACCTAGTTACCTTCACCCGTGGAAATTACTTAAAAATAAATCAATAAAACCACAACTCAATCAAGTACACTCAAGTAAACTGTTAAATATGGCACCCATCCAAAACAAAAGCAGAAAATTAAAGTACAGGTTTGACTGTCACTAGCATTAGCAACATCTTTTCTGAGAGGGCTCTATCAATGTACACCATGCTTGCAATAGTCTACTCTTCAAATAACCTACCCTTTTCATTATACTGAAAAATACGCCAAAATGTGCATCCTTCACACCTCTTGACACTCAATCCCTTCTACAGATTATCGCAGACGACGACTTTCTCCCTATGCTGATGACACTTGGAGGAAATGTGTGTTCAATACCACTCCCTTAATCTGAGGCACTAAACAGTCCTAAAGAAGTCAAGAAGTGTGGCTCACCGGTTAGAGGAGGCCGACCCAGACGCAGAGGTCAGACCCGGGACCAGGGTTCAATTCCCGACGCGGCAGGGTCTTGAGCTCAAAAATGTCCACGGACCCGATAATTCTCGCCTCGGCGCCTACTCGAATCATGGGTTCACACTCTGCAACTCTGGGCAATAGCTTGCTAAGTCTGCATAACGGCCCCACCGCGATGGGATGCCTGGCTTTCACCTTGGGGATGCCCAGTAGGGGTTATCTCGCAGGGAAAAGCCAGGACGGGTACCCAAAGGAAGCGCCTTGAGACCTTACGGTGAAAGGCGCTATATAAGAACGTATGATTTACGATTTACCTTAGTTGCAGTAGAAGTAGTAGTACTTTTCATCACAAGCAAATCACCAGGACTCAACCGAGCATCTATACGGGGTCTTATGTGAGGGCTCATTCCGCAGGATCTCTGAGCACTTTGCATGTTAGGTAAAGGTGTAGGGGTGCAGATCGAACACAAGGAGACTGATAAAACTTTTCAGACACTCACCCCCAGTCACACATCATATATGTTGTGCTGGGTGATGCTTCTTCAGACATAAATATGGGTACATGTACAGTTATAAGAGGCAATACATTTAGTATTGGATGATGTTCTATGTGACAGTTAAGAAATGTTTTATCATAAAAGAGGACAGACTGAGTCAGATAAAAGATGTGTTCATTTTGCATTCTTTTCAGGACCTATATATGCCACATGAATTATTGCTTTTGAGGGTGCTGTGCACTCTGTTGGAAGATTCAGAAGCAGTAGGCTTCCATAATATATGCAAATTAAGGACACTGGCTATATATCTTGCTTAAAATCAGCTTTGGGTTAAACTGTTGAGCTCACAAGAGTACATCTATTTGTTAGTGACAGAATTGGCCATTGTTTAGATCGAGGTTACGAAAAAGTTACTTTCTTTCGTAACTCTGGTTAATACTCCAACCGCATCCGTATTCTCACGGATACTTCTAATCACAGATTCTGCACCTTGTGAATAGATGCCAAAGCACTACCCCCACAAAGTAGTGGGTGTGTGGAATGGCTCAGACCAGGAAATCCTACAGATCAGATTGGGCAAAATGATCTTCCTGCAGGACATGGTTATCCAGGCATTAGTGCTTCATGAACATGTGGCCAGACACCCATGTAGCACTCTAGGAATATGACACGCATGCCTGTGCAGTGGTAGATGTCTGCACTCTGGTGGGCTTAACTGCTTCTTGGCCAGCACGCCTGACTGCTATTGTGAGAAAAAGAACGATAGTTTGGGGTGCTACACAAGAAATTGTTGGGTTTAGACAAATTGCAAGCATTCCTCCTATCACCTTTTTTGTGTTTTAAGTCCTGAGTTTACCCACTGAATATCAAAATAGTGATAGCAGTGCAGAATGCACAGTTAAACCTGCACACACCTTGCACCTTTGGTTCTTTTGCAGGGCTCGGGGCAACAGCCTCAAGTAGGTTGTGGGGTGGAATTGGAATGAAAGGCCTTGAGCTGCAGTCAAGTGCTCAGATTTGGCAGTTTCATGATCATGGACGTGCCACCCTTGGTGGTGTATCTTCAGCAGTTGCAGCCTCCAGAACAATCAGCACTTGCATCTTCAGCGATGAAGCAGGGTCACTTCCTGACATCATCAGCACTAGTCTCTCAAGCCCATGGCAGATTGCCCAGCGACAAAGTGGTACTTGGTCTTGAAAAGTGTTAATATAACTCACATGGTGAATGCTAAGACAGAACAAGAGGATCCCTTGACAGTATGGGTCACTATTGGCTACTCTCTGTGATAGGTGCAGTGTCCCTCCTTGTGACACCTATAGCAAGTAATCACTTTGGGCTTGGAGGAACTTCCTTGGCCTCCTTTATTCTTTTGTACTGACTGGAAACTTATTTCCATTTTTGCCTGAGTCTTCCCTTGAAAACTGCTGTGGACTTCACCCTCTGGTTTGGAATCTATTGAGAGTTTCTCTTTGAAGTTATTAGTTACTTAGACCCATGCTGCTTCAGCCTAAGAGGGGCACAGCAGTCTCCCATATGTTGCTTTATCTCCATCAACTGGTTAAGGGAATGAGAATCCACTCATTCCAATCTGCAGCAGATATCTTAGTTTCAAACACAAGACTTTTCGCTGCCTTTGAATCTCTGAGATACTGAACTTGCTTCTAACCAAACTGTCTGATTAGAACTGCTTACATCCGCTTGTAATTCATTTGATCAGACCCACGCATTAGCCCAATGAGTGGCACGTCCTATATGGGCAAGTGACTCGTTCAAGTATCTCCCCTAGACGCAATCAAAACCTGCACTCTACAAGTTATCTCAAAACTCAAAAACCATTCCAAAAATCCTGGCCTTCTACATACTGGTGCACATGCTCCTTTGGACCCTTGGAAACTACTCCTACAGAGTTCGACTTAGAATCCCTTTTCCTACATGCAGCTGTTACTGTTGGCATCCTGGGCTTTCTAGTCTTTAAGGCTATCCTGTGTCTTTCATCTTCCCTTATCCTGCTTCTTTCTCCTCTGGTCCATTCACCCTGTCTCTCCAACCTCCTTTTCTCTTGTTCCTAGTGGGTTAATATCAATGTGTCCCTCACAAATTCACTGCCCTTCCCCTCTCACTCGGTTTTTGCTTTCTGGAGCACCAACAGCAAGTTTAGAGTCTGTCAGAATTCACCCACCCAAGGAAACAACTCCTGTATTTGGAGGCACTGATGTATTTTGAAGGTGGCGGTGGAGAGGGTTCCATCTCCATAAGTTCCCAATACAAGGACAATTAATGCAAGATCCCTATCTGAAGATACCCGACTCCTACACAACTGAAGGCAATATTTGGGTCCTTGCAGAAATGTTAGAGGGCTTCTACTGAATGTGGTACAATGACTCATTTTATTAGCCTGCAATGTTTTCTAAATCTTCTGTAGGGAAGTTGTATTCCAAGTCAAAGGAATAAAATAGATCGTGTGTGAGCTAGTACCCTTAATTCTGTTATTCACTAACAGTAGGAAGAGTCAGAATATCTTTTGATCACATTAGGAGGTCGTTTTAACACATACGTTGGTAGTCAAAAGACTGACAACCACACACCCCATGAAATTACCTAGATCTCAACCAATGTCTTTGTGGCGGTTTAGAACTAATGTCAACAGAATCACAAAAACTCTTCCTGTAGTAATCCAGGACCGAGTGAGCAGGTTAAAAAACACCTGGGTTCCTTGACAAGAATGTGGGTCGATGTCACAAATGCATGGAGATTAGCTGAGAGACATATACAGAATGGTAATAACTGGTTCTTACAGATTACTAATTTAAGACCAAGCTCCTGTAATTGCCAAGAATTGACTGATACTTGTATTTTAATGTTAATACCTGTGTATGGATTTTGTACCTCTCAGCCGTGATTGTATGTACAGTAGGTATATGACACATACTACCCCTTGCTGTATCCCCATGCTGAACTAATTGTATAAAGGTACTGAATTGTGTCACCACTATTCCACCAAAATGTACATAAAGGTTCTTAAAAAATGACAAGAGCTAGGAAAGAAAGAATAGGACAACCATGTGAAGATGTCTATTTTCTTTTTGCATGTAGTGTGTTGCTATTCATGGTGCAGATGCAAGAGAATGTCATCTTAGGAGAATGAAATGCCATAAACTGACTTATTTTTGTGATTAAACACAAAAGCACTGTTCAGGACACAGTGATAGAGACATCATTTAAAGAATTATTGGATCATTTTGATTGCATGAATGTAAATAACAGTAGTTTGCAAACTTTCTGCCTTTCAAAGTCAAACTTTTATAGAGCGCAAACAAATATCCCAGAAAAGGTGCCCTGATGTGAGAGAAGATATTGCTAAAAAGGGAGGGATTCTGAAACAAAAGTAATAGACTCTGCTGAGAAAGTCAAGTTTTAATATGTTTTTTGATTAACAAACAATTGTCCAAGAGTCGAATAGATGTGGCCAGGAGATTCCAATTCTTTGCAGCAAGATACAAGAAAGAATGGCTGCCAAATATGCATCAACACTGACCTGCCACAAGCAAGAGATTGCATGAGCAGAGAGATCCCGTGGGTTAGTCAAGATTATATAATTTGCTAAGGCATTCAGAGTCAGCGCAATGGAAAGCCTTGTGTGGAAAGCGCAGAATGTTCAAAAGAGGACAACTATTTATAGTGAGCCAATGAAGGTCCTTCAAATGTTGACAAATATGACAGTAATTTCAGAATGAGTCTTGTTGCTGAGTTTTGAATCAATTGAAGTTTGTAAATGTGGTATTCTGGCATGCCACAGTAACAGATGCTGCGGTACTCTAGATGTCATGTTGATGGTCCATAGTGAATAGATTTCCAAACTAAAACAGGTACCCAGATAAACGTTTTCTGCAGCATTCTAAGGATAGAGAAGCAGCTTATTGTAACTTTATTGACCTGAGTGGTCAAGGAAGAATTTACATAGAATAAGAGTACAACTCGGCATTTTCTAGCCAAGAACATGGACGAGGGACAGGACCAAAAATCAGCAGGACACTAGGTTGGGGACCAGCTAGAAAATTGTTACCGCACAGCAGGACCTCAGTCTTGTCACTGTTTTGTTTCAAGTGATTGGTTTCTATTCATGGCACAATGCATGATACAAGACCGAAAGCCGGCTTGGAGGACAGAAGAGTTATCAGTAGAGGACAAAATTATTTGTGGGCTGTCCGTGGAGGAGAATATTTAAAAACAAAAAGGTCCTAACTAAATCGGAAAGTAGACACGTTAATATTTAAAAAATATGGGGCTCTAGCAGAAGCCCCAAGGAACAACACATGATAAAGGCATTTTTGAAAAAGGAAAGGGGGGGATAGAACATCTTGGTGTATGGAAGACAGAAATGAAGCCAGGTAGGTAAATGCCGGAGTTAATCATCCTTCACAGGAGGATGAAATTAGATAGTCTAAGGCCATGGAAAGATCAAGCAGGATGGCGGCGATGTGGGCACCCTGGTCAAAAATGATGCAAAGGCCAGCTCTACCAGCAATAAGTCCAGCGACTGTGGCATATTTTGCCTGGAAACCAAACTGGGAAGAGTCACTGAGATAACTGTATTCAACATGCAAAGGCCAGCTCTACCAGCAATAAGTCCAGCGACTGTGGCATATTTTGCCTGGAAACCAAACTGGGAAGAGTCACTGAGATAACTGTATTCAAGATAATTCATAAGCTATTTGTTAAATACTTTCTATAAAAATGTAGAGGTCAGAGGAAAAAGCAATACAGTCTATTAATTGGAAAGATCAAAATAATCGGTAAGAAGTATTTTCAAGGTGCAGGACTACAGCGTGCTTCCAAGGCTTTTTTTTTTAGTTCTGTCAATGGAGAATCATAAGAAAATACAGAGTAATTAAAGCAACAGCTAAAAATAGAGAAACTGGTCGCCAAGTATGCACTTATTCAATCAACATCACAGTACATGTCAAAAAAGATCATTTAAACGACTTTAACAAACACAGTATACGTTTTAACTCTCTCACTTCTTGTCAAAGTATCCAATGTTTGGAGAGTCTGTAGCAAATCTAAGATTTCCTTTGCAAACCTCAAATCCCAGTCCGTTGCTATGTTAAAGAAGTTTCGGGCTCCCAGGCATCAATCATTAAAGTGGGCTACATTCAAAATCAGTATGAGCCTGCAAACCTCCTTGAATACTGCAGCTTGTTGTTGAGGTACTCTCCTCTCAAAATAAAGTGCCGGTACTCAGTACCAGTTTAAAGCACTGCTTTGTCACCACCATAGTTAGAGGGAAAGTAATGAGCAGTGTCCAGAGGAATACTCCAAAGATTTATTCTTACAGCCCTGGTACAGCTAGATTCACCCAGACCCTTCACTCGGTAAAACGAACTCCCCCTCTAATAACAACATTCCTTCCGGCAACCCAGCAAAAGTTCCACTACTACCAGTTCTACTGCAACGTAAAGTGGTTCAAGGTGCAACGTGGAAACAAGAGGATGGCGAGGGGGAGAGGCTGCACAGGAGAGGAGGGAGGGGAGAGGCTGCACGGGCATACATGCCAACATTTCAGGAGAGCAAAGTGGGAGATTAAAAAAATAAAATCGGGAGAATGGAGCCTTGAATCGGGTTAACGGCACGTATGGGCTTTGGTAGTGGCTGCTGTAGGATTGGACATTTGAAACACAAATGCACGTTTATTTCTTACATTTTAGAAGCATGGAGCATAATGGCAGGCAAAGAGGGTGATGCAAGTGTTGGGCACTGGCCTGGCAGGTTGTTGGCAGTGCATGCACCCCCCACCCCCCTGTGGCAGCCCGGGCTGAAACAGCTCCCCCCCCCCCCCCCCCCAAGTACTTCGCAGGTCTTTAAAAGACGATTCCCTTGTTAATGACGCGTTGTTGGTTTTTCACCCCTTCGAGAGCCCCTGCATCGCCACTCATTGCTGGAAGAATAAGCACTTTACACAATATCAAGCCGTGTCAGCTGAAACCCCCGAGGAATCGGGTTTTTGCTAGTAGGAATCGGGAGGCGGGAGACTAGCGTTCAAATCGGTAGTCTCACGCCTGAATCGGGAGGGTTGGCATGTCTGTGCACGGGAGAGGTGGGAGGGGAGAGGCTGCACAGGAGAGGTGGGAGGGGTAGAGGCTGCACAGGAGAAGAGGGAGGGGGAGAGGCTGCACAGGAGAGGGGAGAGGCTGCACAGGAGAGGTGGGAGGGGTAGAGGCTGCACAGGAGAAGAGGGAGGGGGAGAGGCTGCACAGGAGAGGAGGGAGGGGAGAGGCTGCACAGGAGAGGAGGGAGGGGAGAGGCTGCACAGGAGAGGAGGGAGGGGAGAGGCTTCACAGGAGAGGTGGGAGGGGTAGAGGCTACACAGGAGAGGAGGGAGGGGAGAAGCTGCACAAGAGAGGTGGGAGGGAGAGGCTGCACAGGAGAGGAGGGAGGGGAGAGGATGCACAGGAGAGGTGGGAGGGGAGAGGATGCACAGGAGAGGAGGGAGGGGAGGGGCTGCACAGGAGAGGAGGGAGGGGAGGGGCTGCACAGGAGAGGAGGGAGGGGAGGGGCTGCACAGGAGAGGAGGGAGGGGAGGGGCTGCACAGGAGAGGAGGGAGGGGAGGGGCTGCACAGGAGAGGAGGGAGGGGAGGGGCTGCACAGGAAAGGTGGGAGGGGAGAGGCTGCACAGGAGAGGAGGGAGGGGAGAGGCTGCACAGGAGAGGGGGGAGGAGAAGTGAAGGGTCCTCAACCCGGGGTGGTGCAGAGTTCAGGAGGGGGAGTGGACAGGAAGACTCCTACCTGCTCAGACCCCTGCTCAGAGCCCTCTCCCCCTCGGCCTGGGACGGTGAAGATGACAATCCGAGGCCGGAGGTGACGTCCGGGGTCAGAGGGTGAAGGTCACCGCACAGACCGAGGATCCTTCCGCCCCTACAGCTGCTGGGGCCGAGGAAGAAACCGGAAGTGACGGCATTCACTGCTGGTGCTGTCTCTGCCCCCGCTGACCGGAAGAGGAAATCACGTGTCTGCAGGCCTGAGAGTAACTGAAAGAGAGAACGGACTTAACTGAGAGAGACACAAACCTGAGAAGTTTAAAATAAACTGAAATAAACAAACAAAAAAAGAGAAACAAACACTAAATTGAAAGTATATTTTTTGGGTCGAGTTTTTCATCGTCTCTCACACTCTCCTCTGTGTTTCTCGGGGAAAAGGTCTCACCAGAACGAGGCACTGCATGGAAAATACCCTTCAGCATCAAGAGCTGCTGTTTATTTCAGCCGGAGCCTGCAGGGTCTTGTACGCAGCTTTTATAGAGATGAGCTGACAGGTTTTTACTTTGACTGTCTGGCATACTTACTTTGCTCCCGTGTCATCTTTACAGGCATTTCCATGTTTTCGGTGTGTCTGTGCAGAGCTGCAGGTTCTCATGTGTGGGGTTTTGCAGCTGCAGGTCTTGGTGAAAGGAGCAAAAGAGCACAGGGAGGGGTTTGGTTGTGTGTGGACAGGACAGGGCTTGGCCCCACAGTGTGGGACCTTATCTGGAAATCCCAGAGGGGTCGCCCAGTTTACTTGACTCTGGGGTTGGAATAGAGGGTGTTAGCAGCTGCATTGCTGCCAAGGTTTCAGACTGCTTCAGCCCTGCAAAGTACCACGCATCAGGGGTTACAGGAGTTCTCCAGTAATTTCAAGAAAAGCGTGGAATACACCATGTACCATCTAGGTCCAAAGAGCGGTGTTTGAAAGTGACTCTAAATGAGAACTGTGATTAATGAACCACTGTTCTAATGAATGTAGTGAATTTTTAGAGCCTTTTAAAAAAATAACAAATACATGTTCCATGCAGCATTGCCACATTCTTAGTTTACCATTAAAAGGTACCACAACAGGAGTCTACAAACATTTGCTAAATTTGAAGCAAATCTACCTCCCTTAGCAATTACTTGAATTTTTAAAAATTATTATTGAAGAAAACTATTGTGTGTAAGGGCAATTCTGGCTCAATATTGTCATTACTAAGTCTGGTAAAGGTGTTTTCAGTTACTGCTAGGGCTTCTGTTTATGGGCTATTGGTGACGAGCAATGGATAATGAGACTAACTGAGTAATCACGAGGAACAGGTGGGACCCCCAAACCCATAATGTGACTAGGAGGTCACAGGCAGAGCCAAAAAGGATGCACCTCAACTTTCAATTTCTTGTCTGTACTATCCCTGATGAATGGTCTGTCCTAACTGACTGAGTGCTTTAGAAAGAAATCTATTTGGTTTTGTTTGCTTTTAAGGACTTTTGCTTGGTACTGGGAGTGGCTGCGTTATTCTCATACGTGTGGTCTTGCTTTACCATCCTGTAGTATTGAGTACATGCATTCTGCTGCATCAGAATGTTGATGTTGCTAGGTAGTTGCTGTTGCCTACCACTGGGAATGTAGAATCACTGTTGGCCTTAACTGCTGAGCCTGGTGGAGCTTTTCTCTTGTGCTCCACGACCGTGTAATTCATTAAACCTCTTGCTCTTGTGAATCAGCCTTGCCTTCGTCTCAATTACTACACATCTGTTTGCTATGGCTATTGTTGTGATTGGAAATATCTGTTGTTAGATACGTTGGTGACTTCTTGTAATGTTCTGGGTTAGATACGTGACTTTTGGCTTGCAACCTCTCTTTGAAGTCTTCAATTTAAAGACCACAAGGGAGGCCCCAAATCAGACTCTTCCAGCCACTGATGGATCCACCCTAATCCTGGGCAATGCCTGAAGTTGCAGACAACCCGAGCTGTGCACAAAGGGGTGTGGGGCTGAGGTTGCAGTACACATGAACTGTGAACATGAAAGCTGTGGTGCTGAGGATGTAGTGCACCTGAACTGTGCATATGAAGGGTGTGGTGCTGAGGTTGCAGTACACCTGAACTATGCACATGAAGAGTGTGGTTTTGAGGTGGCAGTGCACCTGAACTGTGCACATGAAGGGCGTGGTGCTGAGGTTGCAGTGCGTGTGAACTGTGTACATGAAGGCTGTGGTGCTGAGGTTGTAGTGCACCTGAACTGTGCATATGAAGGGTGTGGTGCTGAGGTTGCAGTGCGCGTGAACTATGCACATGAAGAGTGTGGTTTTGAGGTGGCAGTGCACCAGAACTCTGTACATGATGGGTGTGGTGCTGAGGTTGCAGTACACCTGAACTATGCACATGAAGAGTGTGGTTTTGAGGTGGCAGTGCACCAGAACTCTGTACATGATGGGTGTGGTGCTGAGGTTGCAGTACACCTGAACTATGCACATGAAGAGTGTGGTTTTGAGGTGGCAGTGCACCAGAACTCTGTACATGATGGGTGTGGTGCTGAGGTTGCAGTACACCTGAACTATGCACATGAAGAGTGTGGTTTTGAGGTGGCAGTGCACCAGAACTCTGTACATGATGGGTGTGGTGCTGAGGTTGCAGTACACCTGAACTATGCACATGAAGAGTGTGGTTTTGAGGTGGCAGTGCACCAGAACTCTGTACATGATGGGTGTGGTGCTGAGGTTGCAGTACACCTGAACTATGCACATGAAGAGTGTGGTTTTGAGGTGGCAGTGCACCAGAACTCTGTACATGATGGGTGTGGTGCTGAGGTTGTAGTGCACCTGAACTGTGCACATGAAGGGCGTGGTGTTGAGGTTGCAGTGCGTGTGAACTCCGCACATGAAGGGTGTGGTGCTGAGGTTGCAGTACACATAAACTGTTTATATGAATCGTGTTTTGCGGAGTTTGCAGTGCACCTGAACTGTGCACATGATGGGTGTGGTGCTCAGGTTGCAGGGCACCTCAAATGTGCACATGATGTGTGTGGTGCTGAGGTTGCATTGCACCTGAACTGTGCATATGATGGGCGTGGTGCTGAGGTTGCAGTACGCATGAACTGTGCACGAGGGGTGTGGCGCTGAGGTTGTAGTGCACCTGAAGTGCGTGGAGCTGAGGTTGTAGTGCACCTGCACTCGCACATGAAGGGCGTGGTGCTGAGGTTGCAGCGCACCTGAACTGTGCACATAAAGGGCGTGGTGCTGAGGTTGCAGTGCACCAGAACTGTGCACATGAAGGGCGTGGTGTTGAGGTTGCAGTGCACCAGAACTGTGCACATGAAGGGCGTGGTGTTGAGGTGGCAGTGCCCCTGAACTGTTCAGATGATGGTTGTGGTGCTGAGGTTGCTGTGCATCTGAACTGTGCCCATGAGGGGTATGGTACGGAGGTTGCAGTACATGTGAACTGTGCACATGAAGGGTGTGGTGCTGAGGTTGTCGTGCACCTGCACTGTGCACATGAAGGGCGTGGTGCTGAGGTTGTCATGCACCTGCACTGTGCACATGAAGGGCGTGGTGCTGAGGTTGTAGTGCACCTGCACTGTGCACATGAAGGGCGTGGTGCTGAGGTTGCAGTACATGTGAACTGTCCACATGATAGGTGCTGAGGTTGCAGTACATGTGAACTGTGCAGATGATGAGTGTGGTGCTGAGGTTGCAGTGCACCTGAACTGTGCTCATATAGTGTGTGGTGCTGAAGGTTTCTGGACCCTTCCTGATGGTAGCGATCTCAAACGTGGGGAGTGTCCAGGGTCAGCATCATCTCCAAAGAAAGGCAGCTAGCTGTTGAGAAGAGAGGCATGAGAGGCATAAAGGAGTGTTGTCAGCACATAGCTGATGAGAAAAGCCAAGAGTATATTACATCATCAGCGAGGTGGTGTAGAGGGAGTATACAAGTGTTCCCAGGGCTGATCCTTGGGGTACACCAACTAGTAGAGTTGTAGGTGTTCAGAGTAAAGACTGCAATGAGACATAAGAACAAACACAAGAGGAGAATCACTCTGGTGCCCTGCCCAAAAGGTCCTAAGAGATAAGAGATAGAAGCGAGACTTTATTGATTGTATCGAGCAACGCAGAGAGGGTAGGGGGATAAGGATGAAAGAAAGACGATGGTGACTACACATAGATGTAACGAGTAATAGGCGGGAGACAGCTGTTTCCATGAAGGAGAATTTTGGGAAACCAGATTCCAATAGATTTGAAATATTAAAGGAAGAGAGTGAAAAGGTAACATGGTTGAACCACAGATGCTCTTAGGTTTTATGACAAGAAAGGGAGTTTAGATACTTGCTGAAGGGTGAGATCAAATCCCTGATTGGTATCTTTAGCAGGGGAACGACTCCAGACTTGAAACACTCAGGAAAGATTTGGGCAAAAAGAGAGCCACTGAAGAGAAAGTGAATATTGAAACCTGAGGGTTGTGTTGGATTACAGTTTTGTTCACTGACAAACTCTTATTATGGCATTTTTTGCATTGGCAGTTATGTTACCAAAAATGTAAGAACCAGTGTCCCAGAATAGGTACCTAATGAACCACTGTTTTAAATATAATAATTAAGCGCAGCTCCTTCAAGGCGTATTCGGCGGCCCTTGTTTCTATGGCCACTGAAGAGAAACCTAGTGCTGCAGAGGACATCTGAGGAAATGACCTGGGGGTTGAACCACTGGGGAAAACTTCCGAGGAGCCAAAGAACAGTTGTGTTACTGCTAGGAGAGGGAGCTTGTTTATATTGCAGCATAACACCTAGGAACCAAACTTAGCAGACAAAGAATAGTTTCGTACCTGTAGGTGTAGTTTTGCGGCTTGAAGAATTTTCTTGATGAACATGCTGTGCACTATTCCGCTCTCTCGTGGCTGGGTCTGGAATTTTCCAACTTCTTACTTGTCTTTAATCCTTTTAATTCTAGGCGTTTGCTTTTGTTGGGAGTCAACGGCTCTGCACTAAGGGTCCCCTTATAGCTCTTAATATTCCCCGCTGTGCAGATCTCTCACCTTCTGAGAAAGTGTAGACACTTTGGGCCATATGTATCATCAACCTGATTTGCGATTCTCAAACAGCGATTTTTAAGAAATCGCTATTTGAGAATCACAAAAAGTTATGTATGTACAAAATCTAATTTTGCTTGCGATTTCTTAAAATTCCTTAATTGCGATGAGCAAATTGCAAATCGCAATTAAGGAATATTTTCCCATTCATTTCTATGGGCCAGGAGGCCCATAGGAATGAATGGGTAGTTATTCTCAATTTGCGATTCGCAATTTGCTAATCGCAAATTAAGAATAATTTCATGGGTGCAGGGGTATCCAAAGGACACCCTGTTGCATCCCTGAAATAAGCATGGGTGCACATGTGGCGCACATACATGCCCTAAGGGCATGTATGTGCGTCACATGGCACTTTGAAAAATGCAAAAATTTGCATTTTTCAAGGAATTCGCAACTTACCACCAACTAGAATTTAGTGGTTATTTGCAATTCCTTAAGGACATTGTGCACATTTTTTTTGCTTCATACATTACATTTGAGGAATCGCAAAATATGCGATTCCTTGTTTTGCACCAAATTTTGCTTTATACATACCATTTAGCAAATTCGCATTCGCAAAGGCAGAAATTCGCGCGAATGCGAATTTGCTTGATACATATGGCCCATGGGTCCTATGAGCATAGAGGACTGCAGTGATCGAAGGTTGTCTGTGAGGGGATGAAGGTATACTTGGGATAGTGGAATTTGAAACTGGTCAGCAGTGTGCTGCTGAAGTTACAAGGCTGTTATTAAGGCGTGGAGTGAAACTATTGTTTCTGTAGTTGGGAGTGACTCTAGAGGATGTTTAGTGTGAAGCAGTGGTTGAGGATGAAGCTATGTGTATCAGCATATGGATAATGGGATGGTCAGAGGGAGAAGGGATAACTATAGAAGGAGACTAGGAAAGCATGTTTATGACTAGAATAAGATGAAAGTGTGAAGGAAATGCATATGCTTGTTGGAGAAGGAGTGGTTATACAAGAGTTGATGTACTTTAATGTAAATAATCCATGAAGTTTCAGAAGACCATACAAGGATAGATGGTGGAGCGGTCACCAAGGAGGAGTAAAAGTCTCCTAAGACTAGGGGTGGTAGACGACCACAAAATGAAACTGAAAATTATGATTGATTGCTATAGGAATGTACTAGAAAGAGGATGGGTAAACTTTGAGTGGCGGACAGGGCATCGAAGAGGGAGATTAATTTACAAAGATCTAAATGGACAAATTACTTAATCTCTGCGTGCCTAACAAAAATGAATGTGTCCACCTGTAACGAAACTGGGGCTCCTGTAAAGCGCTCTGATACCAGATATCTTCAAGTCTAGTTCGCACTATATAAAACTCTAAAGAAAACACCTGCTGGCGGCTTTGGGAAAGATCTGCATACGAGAATGGAGGAATGTGGTTTGGTTGGTGTATAGGGCAGGTTGGAAGGCAGTCTATTTTCAATATATCTGTTTTAGAGACTGAAAGATATGGTGGGGGAGTGGGTGTCAAAATAATCAGTGATTAAGGAAGGTGTGAGAAGTTGGCCTGATGTATGATGTCTCCAGTTCTGGGGGCACCTTATATCAGTCCAAACAATCCCTTATGGTGGTGGTTGTAAGTCAACCTTATAGACAAGCTATCCTAGGGGTAGCATGGACTAAGCAGCCTTAAAGGCTTAACTTCAAAAGGGCGAGTAAAGCGAGCTGTTTTACCATATACAATCCTGTAATATCACATGAAAGGACACCACACAAGTTATATATTATCAAAATATATGTATTTATTCTTAGAATAAACCCCACTACTCTTTATGAGCAATGAAGCACAAGCGTTTAAATAAAAGCACAGTTAAACATAGACAAGTTGCATGTTTTGGATGAGGCCGGTGGCCACTCAAACCATATATCAATAAAGTGGTACAACAATCACTAATCGATCAGGGGTAAGGCCTAGGGCCTTGGGAATCGCTTGGACTACGATGCACTAACAGCAGTTAGGGCGGGAGTAGCCCGCGGAATTCGGGTGCAGTGCAGAAAGCACAGGCATGCACCAATGCAAAGTCAATGGTGCGTAAAAGTTATCGAGTTACAGTTTTAAGAGTCTTCCGACTGCCCTAGAAGAACAAAACTTTAGACTTAGACACTAGAGGTGTAAAACACTACAGGAGCACCGGCGTTCAAGAGTTACCTCACCCACAGGAAGCGGGTGCACAGGTGCAAAGATGTGTCGGGTTTCGTCACGAAGATCTAGGGTGCCTGGAGATGAAGGTGCTGCAGGCGTCCAGAAGAGAAGTGTCCGGTGCGATCCAAGGGTGGATCGAAGTTGTAGAGTACCTGAAAGCAGAGGGGACAGAGTCTGGGTCACTAGCCAGTGACGAGGAAGGAACCAGGAAGGAACCAGGCAATGTCGGGCGCAATCAGGTCGATGTCATGTTGCTTCTCTCCGCTGCCACGTGGTCTCTGGGGCACTTGGGATGTCCTGGAGTGAATCACGAGCTGTCCCACAAAGGCTCTCGCTGTCGGCGGTGTCGGCTTCAAAATCAGAGTCAACAGGCCTTGGCAAATGCAACCCACCCAGGATTCGAAGATGGCTTAACACTCGGACCAGCAAGGTCTGAGCGGGTGCTCCTTTTCAGGGGAGCTGGTGCCAGTCGGGAGCAACCAGACTAGCTGTGTAAATTCAAGGTTTCGTCGGTACTGGGGCCACTAGCCAAGGGGCAAGCGACCGGACCAACGCGTTGAGCAGGAAAATGCAAAAGGACCCCAGGCAGCACTCGTCGAGTGTGGAGGGGTGAGCTTCGGTGCACAAGCTGCTCGGGGCTGGAGCTTCTCAGACTCCAATGCACAGCTTCGAGGGGGCCTCTGATGCTGCACGGTCAGCGCTTTGTTGTTTCTCCAAAATGGCCGCTCCCACGCTTCAGGTCGCCTCCACGGGTCTCAGCTCTGCAGGGACTGTGGATCGGGCTGTTAGAAGGCAGGCACGCTGGCTCTTGTCGATCTCTGTCGCTCGAGTTCCGGCGGGAACTGCAACAAAGCAAACATCGAGGTGCTGGATGGTGCCTGTTTGCACAGGGTTCAAAAAGGGGGTGGTGATGGACAGAGCATCTGAATTAAACAGACCACTCATACCCAGTCAAAAGATCAGGGCTTGATCCATCACCATTTTTTAGCTCACTGCACCATCCCAGCTCAGAACCTGGCTACATGCAAATTAGTCTGTCCCTGGCCCAGTGCATCATGGGAACAGGGCAGACCAAACTACCAAGCCAACTCTTAACTGGAAAGGAAACAAGCTTCCGGGGACCGGTTTGTGGCATTGCAGCCGTCTTCGGCCCGGCTTGCTTGAATCCTGATGGTGCAGCGAGCAAGGGACTCACCTCTGAGTATACCCTGCCACACTTGTGGTGGCTAAAACAATTCAAAAAGGGGGTGGTGATGGACAGAGCATCTGAATTAAACAGACCACTCATACCCAGTCAAAAGATCAGGGCTTGATCCATCACCATTTTTTAGCTCACTGCACCATCCCAGCTCAGTACCTGGCTACATGCAAATTAGTCTGTCCCTGACCCAGTGCATCATGGGAACAGGGCAGACCAAACTACCAAGCCAATTCTTTACTGGAAAGGAAACAAGCTTCCGGGGACCGGTTTCTGGCATTGCAGCCGTCTTCGGCCCGGCTTGCTTGAATCCTGATGGTGCAGTGAGCAAGGGACTCACATCTGAGTATACCCTGCCACACTTGTGGTGGCTAAAACGATTCAAAAAGGGGGTGGTGATGGACAGAGCATCTGAATTAAACAGACCACTCATACCCAGTCAAAAGATCAGGGCTTGATCCATCACCGTTTTTTTAGCTCACTGCACCATCCCAGCTCAGAACCTGGCTACATGCAAATTAGTCTGTCCCTGGCCCAGTGCATCATGGGAACAGGGCAGACCAAACTACCAAGCCAATTCTTTACTGGAAAGGAAACAAGCTTCCGGGGACCGGTTTCTGGCATTGCAGCCGTCTTCGGCCCGGCTTGCTTGAATCCTGATGGTGCAGTGAGCAAGGGACTCACATCTGAGTATACCCTGCCACACTTGTGGTGGCTAAAACGATTCAAAAAGGGGGTGGTGATGGACAGAGCATCTGAATTAAACAGACCACTCATACCCAGTCAAAAGATCAGGGCTTGATCCATCACCGTTTTTTTGCTCACTGCACCATCCCAGCTCAGAACCTGGCTACATGCAAATTAGTCTGTCCCTGGCCCAGTGCATCATGGGAACAGGGCAGACCAAACTACCAAGCCAATTCTTTACTGGAAAGGAAACAAGCTTCCGGGGACCGGTTTCTGGCATTGCAGCCGTCTTCGGCCCGGCTTGCTTGAATCCTGATGGTGCAGTGAGCAAGGGACTCACATCTGAGTATACCCTGCCACACTTGTGGTGGCTAAAACGATTCAAAAAGGGGGTGGTGATGGACAGAGCATCTGAATTAAACAGACCACTCATACCCAGTCAAAAGATCAGGGCTTGATCCATCACCGTTTTTTAGCTCACTGCACCATCCCAGCTCAGAACCTGGCTACATGCAAATTAGTCTGTCCCAGGCCCAGTGCATCATGGGAACAGGGCAGACCAAACTACCAAGCCAATTCTTTACTGGAAAGGAAACAAGCTTCCGGGGACCGGTTTCTGGCATTGCAGCCGTCTTCGGTCCGGCTTGCTTGAATCCTGATGGTGCAGTGAGCAAGGGACTCACATCTGAGTATACCCTGCCAAACTTGTGGTGGCTAAAACGATTCAAAAAGGGGGTGGTGATGGACAGAGCATCTGAATTAAACAGACCACTCATACCCAGTCAAAAGATCAGGGCTTGATCCATCACCGTTTTTTAGCTCACTGCACCATCCCAGCTCAGAACCTGGCTACATGCAAATTAGTCTGTCCCTGGCCCAGTGCATCATGGGAACAGGGCAGACCAAACTACCAAGCCAATTCTTTACTGGAAAGGAAACAAGCTTCCGGGGACCGGTTTCTGGCATTGCAGCCGTCTTCGGCCCGGCTTGCTTGAATCCTGATGGTGCAGTGAGCAAGGGACTCACATCTGAGTATACCCTGCCACACTTGTGGTGGCTAAAACGATTCAAAAAGGGGGTGGTGATGGACAGAGCATCTGAATTAAACAGACTTGGCAGAATTGGCTTGGTAGTTTGGTCTGCCCTGTTCCCATGATGCACTGGGCCAGGGACAGACTAATTTGCATGTAGCCAGGTTCTGAACTGGGATGGTGCAGTGAGCTAAAAAACGGTGATGGATCAAGCCCTGATCTTTTGACTGGGTATGAGTGTTCTGTTTAATTCAGATGCTCTGTCCATCACCACCCCCTTTTCTGAATCGTTTTGGCCACTATAGGAGTGGCAGGGTATGCTCAGACATGAGTCCCTTGCTCACTGCACCATCAGGATTCAAGCAAGCCGGGCCGAAGACGGCTGTAAAGCCAGAAACCGGTCCCCGGAAGCTTGTTTCCTTTACAGTAAAGAATTGGCTTGGTAGTTTGGTCTGCCCTGTTCCCATGATGCACTGGGCCAGGGACAGACTAATTTGCATGTAGCCAGGTTCTGAACTGGGATGGTGCAGTGAGCTAAAAAACGGTGATGGATCAAGCCCTGATCTTTTGACTGGGTATGAGTGTTCTGTTTAATTCAGATGCTCTGTCCATCACCACCCCCTTTTCTGAATCGTTTTGGCCACTATAGGAGTGGCAGGGTATGCTCAGACATGAGTCCCTTGCTCACTGCACCATCAGGATTCAAGCAAGCCGGGCCGAAGACGGCTGTAATGCCAGAAACCGGTCCCCGGAAGCTTGTTTCCTTTCCAGTAAAGAATTGGCTTGGTAGTTTGGTCTGCCCTGTTCCCATGATGCACTGGGCCAGGGACAGACTAATTTGCATGTAGCCAGGTTCTGAACTGGGATGGTGCAGTGAGCTAAAAAACGGTGATGGATCAAGCCCTGATCTTTTGACTGGGTATGAGTGTTCTGTTTAATTCAGATGCTCTGTCCATCACCACCCCCTTTTCTGAATCGTTTTGGCCACTATCGGAGTGGCAGGGTATGCTCAGACATGAGTCCCTTGCTCACTGCACCATCAGGATTCAAGCAAGCCGGGCCTAAGACGGCTGTAATGCCAGAAACCGGTCCCCGGAAGCTTGTTTCCTTTCCAGTAAAGAATTGGCTTGGTAGTTTGGTCTGCCCTGTTCCCATGATGCACTGGGCCAGGGACAGACTAATTTGCATGTAGCCAGGTTCTGAACTGGGATGGTGCAGTGAGCTAAAAAACGGTGATGGATCAAGCCCTGATCTTTTGACTGGGTATGAGTGTTCTGTTTAATTCAGATGCTCTGTCCATCACCACCCCCTTTTCTGAATCGTTTTGGCCACTATAGGAGTGGCAGGGTATGCTCAGACATGAGTCCCTTGCTCACTGCACCATCAGGATTCAAGCAAGCCGGGCCGAAGACGGCTGTAAAGCCAGAAACCGGTCCCCGGAAGCTTGTTTCCTTTACAGTAAAGAATTGGCTTGGTAGTTTGGTCTGCCCTGTTCCCATGATGCACTGGGCCAGGGACAGACTAATTTGCATGTAGCCAGGTTCTGAACTGGGATGGTGCAGTGAGCTAAAAAACGGTGATGGATCAAGCCCTGATCTTTTGACTGGGTATGAGTGTTCTGTTTAATTCAGATGCTCTGTCCATCACCACCCCCTTTTCTGAATCGTTTTGGCCACTATAGGAGTGGCAGGGTATGCTCAGACATGAGTCCCTTGCTCACTGCACCATCAGGATTCAAGCAAGCCGGGCCGAAGACGGCTGTAATGCCAGAAACCGGTCCCCGGAAGCTTGTTTCCTTTCCAGTAAAGAATTGGCTTGGTAGTTTGGTCTGCCCTGTTCCCATGATGCACTGGGCCAGGGACAGACTAATTTGCATGTAGCCAGGTTCTGAACTGGGATGGTGCAGTGAGCTAAAAAACGGTGATGGATCAAGCCCTGATCTTTTGACTGGGTATGAGTGTTCTGTTTAATTCAGATGCTCTGTCCATCACCACCCACTTTTCTGAATCGTTTTGGCCACTATAGGAGTGGCAGGGTATGCTCAGACATGAGTCCCTTGCTCACTGCACCATCAGGATTCAAGCAAGCCGGGCCGAAGACGGCTGTAATGCCAGAAACCGGTCCCCGGAAGCTTGTTTCCTTTCCAGTAAAGAATTGGCTTGGTAGTTTGGTCTGCCCTGTTCCCATGATGCACTGGGCCAGGGACAGACTAATTTGCATGTAGCCAGGTTCTGAACTGGGATGGTGCAGTGAGCTAAAAAACGGTGATGGATCAAGCCCTGATCTTTTGACTGGGTATGAGTGTTCTGTTTAATTCAGATGCTCTGTCCATCACCACCCCCTTTTCTGAATCGTTTTGGCCACCATAGGAGTGGCAGGGTATGCTCAGACATGAGTCCCTTGCTCACTGCACCATCAGGATTCAAGCAAGCCGGGCCGAAGACGGCTGTAATGCCAGAAACCGGTCCCCGGAAGCTTGTTTCCTTTCCAGTACACAATTGGCTTGGTAGTTTGGTCTGCCCTGTTCCCATGATGCACTGGGCCAGGGACAGACTAATTTGCATGTAGCCAGGTTCTGAACTGGGATGGTGCAGTGAGCTAAAAAACGGTGATGGATCAAGCCCTGATCTTTTGACTGGGTATGAGTGTTCTGTTTAATTCAGATGCTCTGTCCATCACCACCCCCTTTTCTGAATCGTTTTGGCCACTATAGGAGTGGCAGGGTATGCTCAGACATGAGTCCCTTGCTCACTGCACCATCAGGATTCAAGCAAGCCGGGCCGAAGACGGCTGTAATGCCAGAAACCGGTCCCCGGAAGCTTGTTTCCTTTCCAGTAAAGAATTGGCTTGGTAGTTTGGTCTGCCCTGTTCCCATGATGCACTGGGCCAGGGACAGACTAATTTGCATGTAGCCAGGTTCTGAACTGGGATGGTGCAGTGAGCTAAAAAACGGTGATGGATCAAGCCCTGATCTTTTGACTGGGTATGAGTGTTCTGTTTAATTCAGATGCTCTGTCCATCACCACCCCCTTTTCTGAATCGTTTTGGCCACTATAGGAGTGGCAGGGTATGCTCAGACACGAGTCCCTTGCTCACTGCACCATCAGGATTCAAGCAAGCCGGGCCGAAGACGGCTGTAATGCCAGAAACCGGTCCCCAGAAGCTTGTTTCCTTTCCAGTAAAGAATTGGCTTGGTAGTTTGGTCTGCCCTGTTCCCATGATGCACTGGGCCAGGGACAGACTAATTTGCATGTAGCCAGGTTCTGAACTGGGATGGTGCAGTGAGCTAAAAAACGGTGATGGATCAAGCCCTGATCTTTTGACTGGGTATGAGTGTTCTGTTTAATTCAGATGCTCTGTCCATCACCACCCCCTTTTCTGAATCGTTTTGGCCACTATAGGAGTGGCAGGGTATGCTCAGACATGAGTCCCTTGCTCACTGCACCATCAGGATTCAAGCAAGCCGGGCCGAAGACGGCTGTAATGCCAGAAACCGGTCCCCGGAAGCTTGTTTCCTTTCCAGTAAAGAATTGGCTTGGTAGTTTGGTCTGCCCTGATCCCATGATGCACTGGGCCAGGGACAGACTAATTTGCATGTAGCCAGGTTCTGAACTGGGATGGTGCAGTGAGCTAAAAAACGGTGATGGATCAAGCCCTGATCTTTTGACTGGGTATGAGTGTTCTGTTTAATTCAGATGCTCTGTCCATCACCACCCCCTTTTCTGAATCGTTTTGGCCACTATAGGAGTGGCAGGGTATGCTCAGACATGAGTCCCTTGCTCACTGCACCATCAGGATTCAAGCAAGCCGGGCCGAAGACGGCTGTAATGCCAGAAACCGGTCCCCGGAAGCTTGTTTCCTTTCCAGTAAAGAATTGGCTTGGTAGTTTGGTCTGCCCTGTTCCCATGATGCACTGGGCCAGGGACAGACTAATTTGCATGTAGCCAGGTTCTGAACTGGGATGGTGCAGTGAGCTAAAAAAACGGTGATGGATCAAGCCCTGATCTTTTGACTGGGTAGGAGTGTTCTGTTTAATTCAGATGCTCTGCCCATCACCACCCCCTTTTCTGAATCGTTTTGGGGCCACTATAGGAGTGGCAGGGTATGCTCAGACATGAGTACCTTGCTCACTGCACCATCAGGATTCAAGCAAGCCGGGCCGAAGACGGCTGTAATGCCAGAAACCGGTCCCCGGAAGCTTGTTTCCTTTCCAGTAAAGAATTGGCTTGGTAGTTTGGTCTGCCCTGTTCCCATGATGCACTGGGCCAGGGACAGACTAATTTGCATGTAGCCAGGTTCTGAACTGGGATGGTGCAGTGAGCTAAAAAACGGTGATGGATCAAGCCCTGATCTTTTGACTGGGTATGAGTGTTCTGTTTAATTCAGATGCTCTGTCCATCACCACCCCCTTTTCTGAATCGTTTTGGCCACTATAGGAGTGGCAGGGTATGCTCATACATGAGTCCCTTGCTCACTGCACCATCAGGATTCAAGCAAGCCGGGCCGAAGACGGCTGTAATGCCAGAAACCGGTCCCCGGAAGCTTGTTTCCTTTCCAGTACAGAATTGGCTTGGTAGTTTGGTCTGCCCTGTTCCCATGATGCACTGGGCCAGGGACAGACTAATTTGCATGTAGCCAGATTCTGAACTGGGATGGTGCAGTGAGCTAAAAAACGGTGATGGATCAAGCCCTGATCTTTTGACTGGGTATGAGTGTTCTGTTTAATTCAGATGCTCTGTCCATCACCACCCCCTTTTCTGAATCGTTATGGCCACTATAGGAGTGGCAGGGTATGCTCAGACATGAGTCCCTTGCTCACTGCACCATCAGGATTCAAGCAAGCCGGGCCGAAGACGGCTGTAATGCCAGAAACCGGTCCCCGGAAGCTTGTTTCCTTTCCAGTAAAGAATTGGCTTGGTAGTTTGGTCTGCCCTGTTCCCATGATGCACTGGGCCAGGGACAGACTAATTTGCATGTAGCCAGGTTCTGAACTGGGATGGCGCAGTGAGCTAAAAAACGGTGATGGATCAAGCCCTGATCTTTTGACTGGGTATGAGTGTTCTGTTTAATTCAGATGCTCTGTCCATCACCACCCCCTTTTCTGAATCGTTTTGGCCACTATAGGAGTGGCAGGGTATGCTCAGACATGAGTCCCTTGCTCACTGCACCATCAGGATTCAAGCAAGCCGGGCCGAAGACGGCTGTAAAGCCAGAAACCGGTCCCCGGAAGCTTGTTTCCTTTACAGTAAAGAATTGGCTTGGTAGTTTGGTCTGCCCTGTTCCCATGATGCACTGGGCCAGGGACAGACTAATTTGCATGTAGCCAGGTTCTGAACTGGGATGGTGCAGTGAGCTAAAAAACGGTGATGGATCAAGCCCTGATCTTTTGACTGGGTATGAGTGTTCTGTTTAATACAGATGCTCTGTCCATCACCACCCCCTTTTCTGAATCGTTTTGGGGCCACTATAGGAGTGGCAGGGTATGCTCAGACATGAGTCCCTTGCTCACTGCACCATCAGGATTCAAGCAAGCCGGGCCGAAGACGGCTGTAATGCCAGAAACCGGTCCCCGGAAGCTTGTTTCCTTTCCAGTAAAGAATTGGCTTGGTAGTTTGGTCTGCCCTGTTCCCATGATGCACTGGGCCAGGGATAGACTAATTTGCATGTAGCCAGGTTCTGAACTGGGATGGTGCAGTGAGCTAAAAAACGGTGATGGATCAAGCCCTGATCTTTTGACTGGGTATGAGTGTTCTGTTTAATTCAGATGCTCTGTCCATCACCACCCCCTTTTCTGAATCGTTTTGGCCACTATAGGAGTGGCAGGGTATGCTCAGACACGAGTCCCTTGCTCACTGCACCATCAGGATTCAAGCAAGCCGGGCCGAAGACGGCTGTAATGCCAGAAACCGGTCCCCAGAAGCTTGTTTCCTTTCCAGTAAAGAATTGGCTTGGTAGTTTGGTCTGCCCTGTTCCCATGATGCACTGGGCCAGGGACAGACTAATTTGCATGTAGCCAGGTTCTGAACTGGGATGGTGCAGTGAGCTAAAAAACGGTGATGGATCAAGCCCTGATCTTTTGACTGGGTATGAGTGTTCTGTTTAATTCAGATGCTCTGTCCATCACCACCCCCTTTTCTGAATCGTTTTGGCCACTATAGGAGTGGCAGGGTATGCTCAGACATGAGTCCCTTGCTCACTGCACCATCAGGATTCAAGCAAGCCGGGCCGAAGACGGCTGTAATGCCAGAAACCGGTCCCCGGAAGCTTGTTTCCTTTCCAGTAAAGAATTGGCTTGGTAGTTTGGTCTTCCCTGTTCCCATGAGGCACTGGGCCAGGGACAGACTAATTTGCATGTAGCCAGGTTCTGAACTGGGATGGTGCAGTGAGCTAAAAAACGGTGATGGATCAAGCCCTGATCTTTTGACTGGGTATGAGTGTTCTGTTTAATTCAGATGCTCTGTCCATCACCACCCCCTTTTCTGAATCGTTTTGGCCACTATAGGAGTGGCAGGGTATGCTCAGACATGAGTCCCTTGCTCACTGCACCATCAGGATTCAAGCAAGCCGGGCCGAAGACGGCTGTAAAGCCAGAAACCGGTCCCCGGAAGCTTGTTTCCTTTCCAGTAAAGAATTGGCTTGGTAGTTTGGTCTGCCCTGTTCCCATGATGCACTGGGCCAGGGACAGACTAATTTGCATGTAGCCAGGTTCTGAACTGGGATGGTGCAGTGAGCTAAAAAACGGTGATGGATCAAGCCCTGATCTTTTGACTGGGTATGAGTGTTCTGTTTAATTCAGATGCTCTGTCCATCACCACCCCCTTTTCTGAATCGTTTTGGCCACTATGGGAGTGGCAGGGTATGCTCAGACATGAGTCCCTTGCTCACTGCACCATCAGGATTCAAGCAAGCCGGGCCGAAGACGGCTGTAATGCCAGAAACCGGTCCCCGGGAGCTTGTTTCCTTTCCAGTAAAGAATTGGCTTGGTAGTTTGGTCTGCCCTGTTCCCATGATGCACTGGGCCAGGGACAGACTAATTTGCATGTAGCCAGGTTCTGAACTGGGATGGTGCAGTGAGCTAAAAAACAGTGATGGATCAAGCCCTGATCTTTTGACTGGGTATGAGTGTTCTGTTTAATTCAGATGCTCTGCCCATCACCACCCCCTTTTCTGAATCGTTTTGGGGCCACTATAGGAGTGGCAGGGTATGCTCAGACATGAGTCCCTTGCTCACTGCACCATCAGGATTCAAGCAAGCCGGGCCGAAGACAGCTGTAATGCCAGAAACCGGTCCCCGGAAGCTTGTTTCCTTTCCAGTAAAGAATTGGCTTGGTAGTTTGGTCTGCCCTGTTCCCATGATGCACTGGGCCAGGGACAGACTAATTTGCATGTAGCCAGGTTCTGAACTGGGATGGTGCAGTGAGCTAAAAAACGGTGATGGATCAAGCCCTGATCTTTTGACTGGGTATGAGTGTTCTGTTTAATTCAGATGCTCTGTCCATCACCACCCCCTTTTCTGAATCGTTTTGGCCACTATAGGAGTGGCAGGGTATGCTCAGACATGAGTCCCTTGCTCACTGCACCATCAGGATTCAAGCAAGCCGGGCCGAAGACGGCTGTAATGCCAGAAACCGGTCCCCGGAAGCTTGTTTCCTTTCCAGTACAGAATTGGCTTGGTAGTTTGGTCTGCCCTGTTCCCATGATGCACTGGGCCAGGGACAGACTAATTTGCATGTAGCCAGATTCTGAACTGGGATGGTGCAGTGAGCTAAAAAACGGTGATGGATCAAGCCCTGATCTTTTGACTGGGTATGAGTGTTCTGTTTAATTCAGATGCTCTGTCCATCACCACCCCCTTTTCTGAATCGTTATGGCCACTATAGGAGTGGCAGGGTATGCTCAGACATGAGTCCCTTGCTCACTGTACCATCAGGATTCAAGCAAGCCGGGCCGAAGACGGCTGTAATGCCAGAAACCGGTCCCCGGAAGCTTGTTTCCTTTCCAGTAAAGAATTGGCTTGGTAGTTTGGTCTGCCCTGTTCCCATGATGCACTGGGCCAGGGACAGACTAATTTGCATGTAGCCAGGTTCTGAACTGGGATGGTGCAGTGAGCTAAAAAACGGTGATGGATCAAGCCCTGATCTTTTGACTGGGTATGAGTGTTCTGTTTAATTCAGATGCTCTGTCCATCACCACCCCCTTTTCTGAATCGTTTTGGCCACTATAGGAGTGGCAGGGTATGCTCAGACATGAGTCCCTTGCTCACTGCACCATCAGGATTCAAGCAAGCCGGGCCGAAGACGGCTGTAAAGCCAGAAACCGGTCCCTGGAAGCTTGTTTCCTTTACAGTATAGAATTGGCTTGGTAGTTTGGTCTGCCCTGTTCCCATGATGCACTGGGCCAGGGACAGACTAATTTGCATGTAGCCAGGTTCTGAACTGGGATGGTGCAGTGAGCTAAAAAACGGTGATGGATCAAGCCCTGATCTTTTGACTGGGTATGAGTGTTCTGTTTAATTCAGATGCTCTGTCCATCACCACCCCCTTTTCTGAATCGTTTTGGCCACTATAGGAGTGGCAGGGTATGCTCAGACATGAGTCCCTTGCTCACTGCACCATCAGGATTCAAGCAAGCCGGGCCGAAGACGGCTGTAATGCCAGAAACCGGTCCCCGGAAGCTTGTTTCCTTTCCAGTAAAGAATTGGCTTGGTAGTTTGGTCTGCCCTGTTCCCATGATGCACTGGGCCAGGGACAGACTAATTCGCATGTAGCCAGGTTCTGAACTGGGATGGTGCAGTGAGCTAAAAAACGGTGATGGATCAAGCCCTGATCTTTTGACTGGGTATGAGTGTTCTGTTTAATTCAGATGCTCTGCCCATCACCACCCCCTTTTCTGAATCGTTTTGGGGCCACTGTAGGAGTGGCAGGGTATGCTCAGACATGAGTCCCTTGCTCACTGCACCATCAGGATTCAAGCAAGCCGGGCCGAAGACGGCTGTAATGCCAGAAACCGGTCCCCGGAAGCTTGTTTCCTTTCCAGTAAAGAATTGGCTTGGTAGTTTGGTCTGCCCTGTTCCCATGATGCACTGGGCCAGGGATAGACTAATTTGCATGTAGCCAGGTTCTGAACTGGGATGGTGCAGTGAGCTAAAAAACGGTGATGGATCAAGCCCTGATCTTTTGACTGGGTATGAGTGTTCTGTTTAATTCAGATGCTCTGTCCATCACCACCCCCTTTTCTGAATCGTTTTGGCCACTATAGGAGTGGCAGGGTATGCTCAGACATGAGTCCCTTGCTCACTGCACCATCAGGATTCAAGCAAGCCGGGCCGAAGACGGCTGTAATGCCAGAAACCGGTCCCCGGAAGCTTGTTTCCTTTCCAGTAAAGAATTGGCTTGGTAGTTTGGTCTGCCCTGTTCCCATGATGCACTGGGCCAGGGACAGACTAATTCGCATGTAGCCAGGTTCTGAACTGGGATGGTGCAGTGAGCTAAAAAACGGTGATGGATCAAGCCCTGATCTTTTGACTGGGTAGGAGTGTTCTGTTTAATTCAGATGCTCTGCCCATCACCACCCCCTTTTCTGAATCGTTTTGGGGCCACTATAGGAGTGGCAGGGTATGCTCAGACATGAGTACCTTGCTCACTGCACCATCAGGATTCAAGCAAGCCGGGCCGAAGACGGCTGTAATGCCAGAAACCGGTCCCCGGAAGCTTGTTTCCTTTCCAGTAAAGAATTGGCTTGGTAGTTTGGTCTGCCCTGTTCCCATGATGCACTGGGCCAGGGACAGACTAATTTGCATGTAGCCAGGTTCTGAACTGGGATGGTGCAGTGAGCTAAAAAACGGTGATGGATCAAGCCCTGATCTTTTGACTGGGTATGAGTGTTCTGTTTAATTCAGATGCTCTGTCCATCACCACCCCCTTTTCTGAATCGTTTTGGCCACTATAGGAGTGGCAGGGTATGCTCATACATGAGTCCCTTGCTCACTGCACCATCAGGATTCAAGCAAGCCGGGCCGAAGACGGCTGTAATGCCAGAAACCGGTCCCCGGAAGCTTGTTTCCTTTCCAGTACAGAATTGGCTTGGTAGTTTGGTCTGCCCTGTTCCCATGATGCACTGGGCCAGGGACAGACTAATTTGCATGTAGCCAGATTCTGAACTGGGATGGTGCAGTGAGCTAAAAAACGGTGATGGATCAAGCCCTGATCTTTTGACTGGGTATGAGTGTTCTGTTTAATTCAGATGCTCTGTCCATCACCACCCCCTTTTCTGAATCGTTATGGCCACTATAGGAGTGGCAGGGTATGCTCAGACATGAGTCCCTTGCTCACTGCACCATCAGGATTCAAGCAAGCCGGGCCGAAGACGGCTGTAATGCCAGAAACCGGTCCCCGGAAGCTTGTTTCCTTTCCAGTAAAGAATTGGCTTGGTAGTTTGGTCTGCCCTGTTCCCATGATGCACTGGGCCAGGGACAGACTAATTTGCATGTAGCCAGGTTCTGAACTGGGATGGTGCAGTGAGCTAAAAAACGGTGATGGATCAAGCCCTGATCTTTTGACTGGGTATGAGTGTTCTGTTTAATTCAGATGCTCTGTCCATCACCACCCCCTTTTCTGAATCGTTTTGGCCACTATAGGAGTGGCAGGGTATGCTCAGACATGAGTCCCTTGCTCACTGCACCATCAGGATTCAAGCAAGCCGGGCCGAAGACGGCTGTAAAGCCAGAAACCGGTCCCCGGAAGCTTGTTTCCTTTACAGTAAAGAATTGGCTTGGTAGTTTGGTCTGCCCTGTTCCCATGATGCACTGGGCCAGGGACAGACTAATTTGCATGTAGCCAGGTTCTGAACTGGGATGGTGCAGTGAGCTAAAAAACGGTGATGGATCAAGCCCTGATCTTTTGACTGGGTATGAGTGTTCTGTTTAATACAGATGCTCTGTCCATCACCACCCCCTTTTCTGAATCGTTTTGGGGCCACTATAGGAGTGGCAGGGTATGCTCAGACATGAGTCCCTTGCTCACTGCACCATCAGGATTCAAGCAAGCCGGGCCGAAGATGGCTGTAATGCCAGAAACCGGTCCCCGGAAGCTTGTTTCCTTTCCAGTAAAGAATTGGCTTGGTAGTTTGGTCTGCCCTGTTCCCATGATGCACTGGGCCAGGGATAGACTAATTTGCATGTAGCCAGGTTCTGAACTGGGATGGTGCAGTGAGCTAAAAAACGGTGATGGATCAAGCCCTGATCTTTTGACTGGGTATGAGTGTTCTGTTTAATTCAGATGCTCTGTCCATCACCACCCCCTTTTCTGAATCGTTTTGGCCACTATAGGAGTGGCAGGGTATGCTCAGACACGAGTCCCTTGCTCACTGCACCATCAGGATTCAAGCAAGCCGGGCCGAAGACGGCTGTAATGCCAGAAACCGGTCCCCAGAAGCTTGTTTCCTTTCCAGTAAAGAATTGGCTTGGTAGTTTGGTCTGCCCTGTTCCCATGATGCACTGGGCCAGGGACAGACTAATTTGCATGTAGCCAGGTTCTGAACTGGGATGGTGCAGTGAGCTAAAAAACGGTGATGGATCAAGCCCTGATCTTTTGACTGGGTATGAGTGTTCTGTTTAATTCAGATGCTCTGTCCATCACCACCCCCTTTTCTGAATCGTTTTGGCCACTATAGGAGTGGCAGGGTATGCTCAGACATGAGTCCCTTGCTCACTGCACCATCAGGATTCAAGCAAGCCGGGCCGAAGACGGCTGTAATGCCAGAAACCGGTCCCCGGAAGCTTGTTTCCTTTCCAGTAAAGAATTGGCTTGGTAGTTTGGTCTTCCCTGTTCCCATGAGGCACTGGGCCAGGGACAGACTAATTTGCATGTAGCCAGGTTCTGAACTGGGATGGTGCAGTGAGCTAAAAAACGGTGATGGATCAAGCACTGATCTTTTGACTGGGTATGAGTGTTCTGTTTAATTCAGATGCTCTGTCCATCACCACCCCCTTTTCTGAATCGTTTTGGCCACTATAGGAGTGGCAGGGTATGCTCAGACATGAGTCCCTTGCTCACTGCACCATCAGGATTCAAGCAAGCCGGGCCGAAGACGGCTGTAAAGCCAGAAACCGGTCCCCGGAAGCTTGTTTCCTTTCCAGTAAAGAATTGGCTTGGTAGTTTGGTCTGCCCTGTTCCCATGATGCACTGGGCCAGGGACAGACTAATTTGCATGTAGCCAGGTTCTGAACTGGGATGGTGCAGTGAGCTAAAAAACGGTGATGGATCAAGCCCTGATCTTTTGACTGGGTATGAGTGTTCTGTTTAATTAAGATGCTCTGTCCATCACCACCCCCTTTTCTGAATCGTTTTGGCCACTATGGGAGTGGCAGGGTATGCTCAGACATGAGTCCCTTGCTCACTGCACCATCAGGATTCAAGCAAGCCGGGCCGAAGACGGCTGTAATGCCAGAAACCGGTCCCCGGGAGCTTGTTTCCTTTCCAGTAAAGAATTGGCTTGGTAGTTTGGTCTGCCCTGTTCCCATGATGCACTGGGCCAGGGACAGACTAATTTGCATGTAGCCAGGTTCTGAACTGGGATGGTGCAGTGAGCTAAAAAACAGTGATGGATCAAGCCCTGATCTTTTGACTGGGTATGAGTGTTCTGTTTAATTCAGATGCTCTGCCCATCACCACCCCCTTTTCTGAATCGTTTTGGGGCCACTATAGGAGTGGCAGGGTATGCTCAGACATGAGTCCCTTGCTCACTGCACCATCAGGATTCAAGCAAGCCGGGCCGAAGACAGCTGTAATGCCAGAAACCGGTCCCCGGAAGCTTGTTTCCTTTCCAGTAAAGAATTGGCTTGGTAGTTTGGTCTGCCCTGTTCCCATGATGCACTGGGCCAGGGACAGACTAATTTGCATGTAGCCAGGTTCTGAACTGGGATGGTGCAGTGAGCTAAAAAACGGTGATGGATCAAGCCCTGATCTTTTGACTGGGTATGAGTGTTCTGTTTAATTCAGATGCTCTGTCCATCACCACCCCCTTTTCTGAATCGTTTTGGCCACTATAGGAGTGGCAGGGTATGCTCAGACATGAGTCCCTTGCTCACTGCACCATCAGGATTCAAGCAAGCCGGGCCGAAGACGGCTGTAATGCCAGAAACCGGTCCCCGGAAGCTTGTTTCCTTTCCAGTACAGAATTGGCTTGGTAGTTTGGTCTGCCCTGTTCCCATGATGCACTGGGCCAGGGACAGACTAATTTGCATGTAGCCAGATTCTGAACTGGGATGGTGCAGTGAGCTAAAAAACGGTGATGGATCAAGCCCTGATCTTTTGACTGGGTATGAGTGTTCTGTTTAATTCAGATGCTCTGTCCATCACCACCCCCTTTTCTGAATCGTTATGGCCACTATAGGAGTGGCAGGGTATGCTCAGACATGAGTCCCTTGCTCACTGCACCATCAGGATTCAAGCAAGCCGGGCCGAAGACGGCTGTAATGCCAGAAACCGGTCCCCGGAAGCTTGTTTCCTTTCCAGTAAAGAATTGGCTTGGTAGTTTGGTCTGCCCTGTTCCCATGATGCACTGGGCCAGGGACAGACTAATTTGCATGTAGCCAGGTTCTGAACTGGGATGGTGCAGTGAGCTAAAAAACGGTGATGGATCAAGCCCTGATCTTTTGACTGGGTATGAGTGTTCTGTTTAATTCAGATGCTCTGTCCATCACCACCCCCTTTTCTGAATCGTTTTGGCCACTATAGGAGTGGCAGGGTATGCTCAGACATGAGTCCCTTGCTCACTGCACCATCAGGATTCAAGCAAGCCGGGCCGAAGACGGCTGTAAAGCCAGAAACCGGTCCCCGGAAGTTTGTTTCCTTTCCAGTAAAGAATTGGCTTGGTAGTTTGGTCTGCCCTGTTCCCATGATGCACTGGGCCAGGGACAGACTAATTCGCATGTAGCCAGGTTCTGAACTGGGATGGTGCAGTGAGCTAAAAAACGGTGATGGATCAAGCCCTGATCTTTTGACTGGGTATGAGTGTTCTGTTTAATTCAGATGCTCTGCCCATCACCACCCCCTTTTCTGAATCGTTTTGGGGCCACTGTAGGAGTGGCAGGGTATGCTCAGACATGAGTCCCTTGCTCACTGCACCATCAGGATTCAAGCAAGCCGGGCCGAAGACGGCTGTAATGCCAGAAACCGGTCCCCGGAAGCTTGTTTCCTTTCCAGTAAAGAATTGGCTTGGTAGTTTGGTCTGCCCTGTTCCCATGATGCACTGGGCCAGGGATAGACTAATTTGCATGTAGCCAGGTTCTGAACTGGGATGGTGCAGTGAGCTAAAAAACGGTGATGGATCAAGCCCTGATCTTTTGACTGGGTATGAGTGTTCTGTTTAATTCAGATGCTCTGTCCATCACCACCCCCTTTTCTGAATCGTTTTGGCCACTATAGGAGTGGCAGGGTATGCTCAGACATGAGTCCCTTGCTCACTGCACCATCAGGATTCAAGCAAGCCGGGCCGAAGACGGCTGTAATGCCAGAAACCGGTCCCCGGAAGCTTGTTTCCTTTCCAGTAAAGAATTGGCTTGGTAGTTTGGTCTGCCCTGTTCCCATGATGCACTGGGCCAGGGACAGACTAATTCGCATGTAGCCAGGTTCTGAACTGGGATGGTGCAGTGAGCTAAAAAACGGTGATGGATCAAGCCCTGATCTTTTGACTGGGTATGAGTGTTCTGTTTAATTCAGATGCTCTGCCCATCACCACCCCCTTTTCTGAATCGTTTTGGGGCCACTATAGGAGTGGCAGGGTATGCTCAGACATGAGTCCCTTGCTCACTGCACCATCAGGATTCAAGCAAGCCGGGCCGAAGACGGCTGTAATGCCAGAAACCGGTCCCCGAAAGCTTGTTTCCTTTCCAGTAAAGAATTGGCTTGGTAGTTTGGTCTGCCCTGTTCCCATGATGCACTGGGCCAGGGACAGACTAATTTGCATGTAGCCAGGTTCTGAACTGGGATGGTGCAGTGAGCTAAAAAACGGTGATGGATTAAGCCCTGATCTTTTGACTGGGTATGAGTGTTCTGTTTAATACAGATGCTCTGTCCATCCCCACCCCCTTTTCTGAATCGTTTTGGGGCCACTATAGGAGTGGCAGGGTATGCTCAGACATGAGTCCCTTGCTCACTGCACCATCAGGATTCAAGCAAGCCGGGCCGAAGACGGCTGTAATGCCAGAAACCGGTCCCCGGAAGCTTGTTTCCTTTCCAGTAAAGAATTGGCTTGGTAGTTTGGTCTGCCCTGTTCCCATGATGCACTGGGCCAGGGATAGACTAATTTGCATGTAGCCAGGTTCTGAACTGGGATGGTGCAGTGAGCTAAAAAAACGGTGATGGATCAAGCCCTGATCTTTTGACTGGGTATGAGTGTTCTGTTTAATTCAGATGCTCTGTCCATCACCACCCCCTTTTCTGAATCGTTTTGGCCACTATAGGAGTGGCAGGGTATGCTCAGACATGAGTCCCTTGCTCACTGCACCATCAGGATTCAAGCAAGCCGGGCCGAAGACGGCTGTAATGCCAGAAACCGGTCCCCGGAAGCTTGTTTCCTTTCCAGTAAAGAATTGGCTTGGTAGTTTGGTCTGCCCTGTTCCCATGATGCACTGGGCCAGGGACAGACTAATTTGCATGTAGCCAGGTTCTGAACTGGGATGGTGCAGTGAGCTAAAAAACGGTGATGGATCAAGCCCTGATCTTTTGACTGGGTATGAGTGTTCTGTTTAATTCAGATGCTCTGTCCATCACCACCCCCTTTTCTGAATCGTTTTGGCCACTATAGGAGTGGCAGGGTATGCTCAGACATGAGTCCCTTGCTCACTGCACCATCAGGATTCAAGCAAGCCGGGCCGAAGACGGCTGTAAAGCCAGAAACCGGTCCCTGGAAGCTTGTTTCCTTTACAGTATAGAATTGGCTTGGTAGTTTGGTCTGCCCTGTTCCCATGATGCACTGGGCCAGGGACAGACTAATTTGCATGTAGCCAGGTTCTGAACTGGGATGGTGCAGTGAGCTAAAAAACGGTGATGGATCAAGCCCTGATCTTTTGACTGGGTATGAGTGTTCTGTTTAATTCAGATGCTCTGTCCATCACCACCCCCTTTTCTGAATCGTTTTGGCCACTATAGGAGTGGCAGGGTATGCTCAGACATGAGTCCCTTGCTCACTGCACCATCAGGATTCAAGCAAGCCGGGCCGAAGACGGCTGTAATGCCAGAAACCGGTCCCCGGAAGCTTGTTTCCTTTCCAGTAAAGAATTGGCTTGGTAGTTTGGTCTGCCCTGTTCCCATGATGCACTGGGCCAGGGACAGACTAATTCGCATGTAGCCAGGTTCTGAACTGGGATGGTGCAGTGAGCTAAAAAACGGTGATGGATCAAGCCCTGATCTTTTGACTGGGTATGAGTGTTCTGTTTAATTCAGATGCTCTGCCCATCACCACCCCCTTTTCTGAATCGTTTTGGGGCCACTGTAGGAGTGGCAGGGTATGCTCAGACATGAGTCCCTTGCTCACTGCACCATCAGGATTCAAGCAAGCCGGGCCGAAGACGGCTGTAATGCCAGAAACCGGTCCCCGGAAGCTTGTTTCCTTTCCAGTAAAGAATTGGCTTGGTAGTTTGGTCTGCCCTGTTCCCATGATGCACTGGGCCAGGGATAGACTAATTTGCATGTAGCCAGGTTCTGAACTGGGATGGTGCAGTGAGCTAAAAAACGGTGATGGATCAAGCCCTGATCTTTTGACTGGGTATGAGTGTTCTGTTTAATTCAGATGCTCTGTCCATCACCACCCCCTTTTCTGAATCATTTTGGCCACTATAGGAGTGGCAGGGTATGCTCAGACATGAGTCCCTTGCTCACTGCACCATCAGGATTCAAGCAAGCCGGGCCGAAGACGGCTGTAATGCCAGAAACCGGTCCCCGGAAGCTTGTTTCCTTTCCAGTAAAGAATTGGCTTGGTAGTTTGGTCTGCCCTGTTCCCATGATGCACTGGGCCAGGGACAGACTAATTCGCATGTAGCCAGGTTCTGAACTGGGATGGTGCAGTGAGCTAAAAAACGGTGATGGATCAAGCCCTGATCTTTTGACTGGGTAGGAGTGTTCTGTTTAATTCAGATGCTCTGCCCATCACCACCCCCTTTTCTGAATCGTTTTGGGGCCACTATAGGAGTGGCAGGGTATGCTCAGACATGAGTACCTTGCTCACTGCACCATCAGGATTCAAGCAAGCCGGGCCGAAGACGGCTGTAATGCCAGAAACCGGTCCCCGGAAGCTTGTTTCCTTTCCAGTAAAGAATTGGCTTGGTAGTTTGGTCTGCCCTGTTCCCATGATGCACTGGGCCAGGGACAGACTAATTTGCATGTAGCCAGGTTCTGAACTGGGATGGTGCAGTGAGCTAAAAAACGGTGATGGATCAAGCCCTGATCTTTTGACTGGGTATGAGTGTTCTGTTTAATTCAGATGCTCTGTCCATCACCACCCCCTTTTCTGAATCGTTTTGGCCACTATAGGAGTGGCAGGGTATGCTCATACATGAGTCCCTTGCTCACTGCACCATCAGGATTCAAGCAAGCCGGGCCGAAGACGGCTGTAATGCCAGAAACCGGTCCCCGGAAGCTTGTTTCCTTTCCAGTACAGAATTGGCTTGGTAGTTTGGTCTGCCCTGTTCCCATGATGCACTGGGCCAGGGACAGACTAATTTGCATGTAGCCAGATTCTGAACTGGGATGGTGCAGTGAGCTAAAAAACGGTGATGGATCAAGCCCTGATCTTTTGACTGGGTATGAGTGTTCTGTTTAATTCAGATGCTCTGTCCATCACCACCCCCTTTTCTGAATCGTTATGGCCACTATAGGAGTGGCAGGGTATGCTCAGACATGAGTCCCTTGCTCACTGCACCATCAGGATTCAAGCAAGCCGGGCCGAAGACGGCTGTAATGCCAGAAACCGGTCCCCGGAAGCTTGTTTCCTTTCCAGTAAAGAATTGGCTTGGTAGTTTGGTCTGCCCTGTTCCCATGATGCACTGGGCCAGGGACAGACTAATTTGCATGTAGCCAGGTTCTGAACTGGGATGGTGCAGTGAGCTAAAAAACGGTGATGGATCAAGCCCTGATCTTTTGACTGGGTATGAGTGTTCTGTTTAATTCAGATGCTCTGTCCATCACCACCCCCTTTTCTGAATCGTTTTGGCCACTATAGGAGTGGCAGGGTATGCTCAGACATGAGTCCCTTGCTCACTGCACCATCAGGATTCAAGCAAGCCGGGCCGAAGATGGCTGTAAAGCCAGAAACCGGTCCCCGGAAGCTTGTTTCCTTTACAGTAAAGAATTGGCTTGGTAGTTTGGTCTGCCCTGTTCCCATGATGCACTGGGCCAGGGACAGACTAATTTGCATGTAGCCAGGTTCTGAACTGGGATGGTGCAGTGAGCTAAAAAACGGTGATGGATCAAGCCCTGATCTTTTGACTGGGTATGAGTGTTCTGTTTAATACAGATGCTCTGTCCATCACCACCCCCTTTTCTGAATCGTTTTGGGGCCACTATAGGAGTGGCAGGGTATGCTCAGACATGAGTCCCTTGCTCACTGCACCATCAGGATTCAAGCAAGCCGGGCCGAAGACGGCTGTAATGCCAGAAACCGGTCCCCGGAAGCTTGTTTCCTTTCCAGTAAAGAATTGGCTTGGTAGTTTGGTCTGCCCTGTTCCCATGATGCACTGGGCCAGGGATAGACTAATTTGCATGTAGCCAGGTTCTGAACTGGGATGGTGCAGTGAGCTAAAAAACGGTGATGGATCAAGCCCTGATCTTTTGACTGGGTATGAGTGTTCTGTTTAATTCAGATGCTCTGTCCATCACCACCCCCTTTTCTGAATCGTTTTGGCCACTATAGGAGTGGCAGGGTATGCTCAGACACGAGTCCCTTGCTCACTGCACCATCAGGATTCAAGCAAGCCGGGCCGAAGACGGCTGTAATGCCAGAAACCGGTCCCCAGAAGCTTGTTTCCTTTCCAGTAAAGAATTGGCTTGGTAGTTTGGTCTGCCCTGTTCCCATGATGCACTGGGCCAGGGACAGACTAATTTGCATGTAGCCAGGTTCTGAACTGGGATGGTGCAGTGAGCTAAAAAACGGTGATGGATCAAGCCCTGATCTTTTGACTGGGTATGAGTGTTCTGTTTAATTCAGATGCTCTGTCCATCACCACCCCCTTTTCTGAATCGTTTTGGCCACTATAGGAGTGGCAGGGTATGCTCAGACATGAGTCCCTTGCTCACTGCACCATCAGGATTCAAGCAAGCCGGGCCGAAGACGGCTGTAATGCCAGAAACCGGTCCCCGGAAGCTTGTTTCCTTTCCAGTAAAGAATTGGCTTGGTAGTTTGGTCTTCCCTGTTCCCATGAGGCACTGGGCCAGGGACAGACTAATTTGCATGTAGCCAGGTTCTGAACTGGGATGGTGCAGTGAGCTAAAAAACGGTGATGGATCAAGCCCTGATCTTTTGACTGGGTATGAGTGTTCTGTTTAATTCAGATGCTCTGTCCATCACCACCCCCTTTTCTGAATCGTTTTGGCCACTATAGGAGTGGCAGGGTATGCTCAGACATGAGTCCCTTGCTCACTGCACCATCAGGATTCAAGCAAGCCGGGCCGAAGACGGCTGTAATGCCAGAAACCGGTCCCCGGGAGCTTGTTATCTTTCCAGTAAAGAATTGGCTTGGTAGTTTGGTCTGCCCTGTTCCCATGATGCACTGGGCCAGGGACAGACTAATTTGCATGTAGCCAGGTTCTGAACTGGGATGGTGCAGTGAGCTAAAAAACAGTGATGGATCAAGCCCTGATCTTTTGACTGGGTATGAGTGTTCTGTTTAATTCAGATGCTCTGCCCATCACCACCCCCTTTTCTGAATCGTTTTGGGGCCACTATAGGAGTGGCAGGGTATGCTCAGACATGAGTCCCTTGCTCACTGCACCATCAGGATTCAAGCAAGCCGGGCCGAAGACAGCTGTAATGCCAGAAACCGGTCCCCGGAAGCTTGTTTCCTTTCCAGTAAAGAATTGGCTTGGTAGTTTGGTCTGCCCTGTTCCCATGATGCACTGGGCCAGGGACAGACTAATTTGCATGTAGCCAGGTTCTGAACTGGGATGGTGCAGTGAGCTAAAAAACGGTGATGGATCAAGCCCTGATCTTTTGACTGGGTATGAGTGTTCTGTTTAATTCAGATGCTCTGTCCATCACCACCCCCTTTTCTGAATCGTTTTGGCCACTATAGGAGTGGCAGGGTATGCTCAGACATGAGTCCCTTGCTCACTGCACCATCAGGATTCAAGCAAGCCGGGCCGAAGACGGCTGTAATGCCAGAAACCGGTCCCCGGAAGCTTGTTTCCTTTCCAGTACAGAATTGGCTTGGTAGTTTGGTCTGCCCTGTTCCCATGATGCACTGGGCCAGGGACAGACTAATTTGCATGTAGCCAGATTCTGAACTGGGATGGTGCAGTGAGCTAAAAAACGGTGATGGATCAAGCCCTGATCTTTTGACTGGGTATGAGTGTTCTGTTTAATTCAGATGCTCTGTCCATCACCACCCCCTTTTCTGAATCGTTATGGCCACTATAGGAGTGGCAGGGTATGCTCAGACATGAGTCCCTTGCTCACTGCACCATCAGGATTCAAGCAAGCCGGGCCGAAGACGGCTGTAATGCCAGAAACCGGTCCCCGGAAGCTTGTTTCCTTTCCAGTAAAGAATTGGCTTGGTAGTTTGGTCTGCCCTGTTCCCATGATGCACTGGGCCAGGGACAGACTAATTTGCATGTAGCCAGGTTCTGAACTGGGATGGTGCAGTGAGCTAAAAAACGGTGATGGATCAAGCCCTGATCTTTTGACTGGGTATGAGTGTTCTGTTTAATTCAGATGCTCTGTCCATCACCACCCCCTTTTCTGAATCGTTTTGGCCACTATAGGAGTGGCAGGGTATGCTCAGACATGAGTCCCTTGCTCACTGCACCATCAGGATTCAAGCAAGCCGGGCCGAAGACGGCTGTAAAGCCAGAAACCGGTCCCTGGAAGCTTGTTTCCTTTACAGTATAGAATTGGCTTGGTAGTTTGGTCTGCCCTGTTCCCATGATGCACTGGGCCAGGGACAGACTAATTTGCATGTAGCCAGGTTCTGAACTGGGATGGTGCAGTGAGCTAAAAAACGGTGATGGATCAAGCCCTGATCTTTTGACTGGGTATGAGTGTTCTGTTTAATTCAGATGCTCTGTCCATCACCACCCCCTTTTGTGAATCGTTTTGGCCACTATAGGAGTGGCAGGGTATGCTCAGACATGAGTCCCTTGCTCACTGCACCATCAGGATTCAAGCAAGCCGGGCCGAAGACGGCTGTAATGCCAGAAACCGGTCCCCGGAAGCTTGTTTCCTTTCCAGTAAAGAATTGGCTTGGTAGTTTGGTCTGCCCTGTTCCCATGATGCACTGGGCCAGGGACAGACTAATTCGCATGTAGCCAGGTTCTGAACTGGGATGGTGCAGTGAGCTAAAAAACGGTGATGGATCAAGCCCTGATCTTTTGACTGGGTATGAGTGTTCTGTTTAATTCAGATGCTCTGCCCATCACCACCCCCTTTTCTGAATCGTTTTGGGGCCACTGTAGGAGTGGCAGGGTATGCTCAGACATGAGTCCCTTGCTCACTGCACCATCAGGATTCAAGCAAGCCGGGCCGAAGACGGCTGTAATGCCAGAAACCGGTCCCCGGAAGCTTGTTTCCTTTCCAGTAAAGAATTGGCTTGGTAGTTTGGTCTGCCCTGTTCCCATGATGCACTGGGCCAGGGATAGACTAATTTGCATGTAGCCAGGTTCTGAACTGGGATGGTGCAGTGAGCTAAAAAACGGTGATGGATCAAGCCCTGATCTTTTGACTGGGTATGAGTGTTCTGTTTAATTCAGATGCTCTGTCCATCACCACCCCCTTTTCTGAATCGTTTTGGCCACTATAGGAGTGGCAGGGTATGCTCAGACATGAGTCCCTTGCTCACTGCACCATCAGGATTCAAGCAAGCCGGGCCGAAGACGGCTGTAATGCCAGAAACCGGTCCCCGGAAGCTTGTTTCCTTTCCAGTAAAGAATTGGCTTGGTAGTTTGGTCTGCCCTGTTCCCATGATGCACTGGGCCAGGGACAGACTAATTCGCATGTAGCCAGGTTCTGAACTGGGATGGTGCAGTGAGCTAAAAAACGGTGATGGATCAAGCCCTGATCTTTTGACTGGGTATGAGTGTTCTGTTTAATTCAGATGCTCTGCCCATCACCACCCCCTTTTCTGAATCGTTTTGGGGCCACTATAGGAGTGGCAGGGTATGCTCAGACATGAGTCCCTTGCTCACTGCACCATCAGGATTCAAGCAAGCCGGGCCGAAGACGGCTGTAATGCCAGAAACCGGTCCCCGAAAGCTTGTTTCCTTTCCAGTAAAGAATTGGCTTGGTAGTTTGGTCTGCCCTGTTCCCATGATGCACTGGGCCAGGGACAGACTAATTTGCATGTAGCCAGGTTCTGAACTGGGATGGTGCAGTGAGCTAAAAAACGGTGATGGATTAAGCCCTGATCTTTTGACTGGGTATGAGTGTTCTGTTTAATACAGATGCTCTGTCCATCCCCACCCCCTTTTCTGAATCGTTTTGGGGCCACTATAGGAGTGGCAGGGTATGCTCAGACATGAGTCCCTTGCTCACTGCACCATCAGGATTCAAGCAAGCCGGGCCGAAGACGGCTGTAATGCCAGAAACCGGTCCCCGGAAGCTTGTTTCCTTTCCAGTAAAGAATTGGCTTGGTAGTTTGGTCTGCCCTGTTCCCATGATGCACTGGGCCAGGGATAGACTAATTTGCATGTAGCCAGGTTCTGAACTGGGATGGTGCAGTGAGCTAAAAAAACGGTGATGGATCAAGCCCTGATCTTTTGACTGGGTATGAGTGTTCTGTTTAATTCAGATGCTCTGTCCATCACCACCCCCTTTTCTGAATCGTTTTGGCCACTATAGGAGTGGCAGGGTATGCTCAGACATGAGTCCCTTGCTCACTGCACCATCAGGATTCAAGCAAGCCGGGCCGAAGACGGCTGTAATGCCAGAAACCGGTCCCCGGAAGCTTGTTTCCTTTCCAGTAAAGAATTGGCTTGGTAGTTTGGTCTGCCCTGTTCCCATGATGCACTGGGCCAGGGACAGACTAATTTGCATGTAGCCAGGTTCTGAACTGGGATGGTGCAGTGAGCTAAAAAACGGTGATGGATCAAGCCCTGATCTTTTGACTGGGTATGAGTGTTCTGTTTAATTCAGATGCTCTGTCCATCACCACCCCCTTTTCTGAATCGTTTTGGCCACTATAGGAGTGGCAGGGTATGCTCAGACATGAGTCCCTTGCTCACTGCACCATCAGGATTCAAGCAAGCCGGGCCGAAGACGGCTGTAATGCCAGAAACCGGTCCCCGGAAGCTTGTTTCTTTTCCAGTAAAGAATTGGCTTGGTAGTTTGGTCTGCCCTGTTCCCATGATGCACTGGGCCAGGGACAGACTAATTTGCATGTAGCCAGGTTCTGAACTGGGATGGTGCAGTGAGCTAAAAAACGGTGATGGATCTAGCCCTGATCTTTTGACTGGGTATGAGTGTTCTGTTTAATTCAGATGCTCTGCCCATCACCACCCCCTTTTCTGAATCGTTTTGGGGCCACTATAGGAGTGGCGGGGTATGCTCAGACATGAGTCCCTTGCTCACTGCACCATCAGGATTCAAGCAAGCCGGGCCGAAGACGGCTTTAATGCCAGAAACCGGTCCCCGGAAGCTTGTTTCTTTTCCAGTAAAGAATTGGCTTGGTAGTTTGGTCTGCCCTGTTCCCATGATGCACTGGGCCAGGGACAGACTAATTTGCATGTAGCCAGGTTCTGAACTGGGATGGTGCAGTGAGCTAAAAAACGGTGATGGATCAAGCCCTGATCTTTTGACTGGGTATGAGTGTTCTGTTTAATTCAGATGCTCTGTCCATCACCACCCCCTTTTCTGAATTGTTTGCACAGGGTGGCCACTCCTTGACCACAAGGGAGATTCTTCAGTCTTCCACGAGGAGTGGGATGTCGAAGGGTCCAGAGTTTCGTTTCATAAGTTTCAGTCAGGATAATCTGATGTGCATTGGCACAGCTCCTACCTTTATTCCAAATCAAGGGGCTGGATTACCTGCTAGGTCCCTCCTATGGGTGGGACCTGAGAAGGGGGTGGTTACACCCCTTTCCCTTTGTCCAATTTCGCGCCAGGACTGGGCTGGATGGCCCCAGAACCGGTTTGACTGGAATCTGCCCAGGGACACCTTGTGCGCCCCAGGCAGTGTCTAATTTCATTCAACCCTCCCTGCTTCAATCCACTATCTCCTGTCTGGGGTGGTGTGACACCTCCCTGTGACAGGAAACCCTTTGTCCTGGCGTCCTCTGCCGAGTTTCGGTCAGCAGCAGGAGGCCAGACATGTGTCTGTGGCAGCAGCATCCATTTTGTGATGCTGGGGCTCTGGTTAGGATTAACCGCATTTTAGTAAAGTAACATGCCTTCTCCCTCTAGCAGGGGGAACGCTATCCTCATCACCAGGACTGGTGAGGGGATAGTATTCCAATGTGTATGACACCAAACACGACATGTTTTGATAAAGCCAAACTAAAGTTACAATAACCGCTAGGATTATAATGCACTTTAAGAGTATATGGTATGGCAGTATCACTGGAACAGCATTAAGGAATTGGTCCCAACACTGCAGTCAGGCTCAGCTCATGCTAGAGCACCATCTCACATCAAACCAAGCACTCTGCCTCCAGGGCTGTAAAGGCCTGCCATAGGAGTGACTGATAGGTATAGATGTGTCCAGATATAGGTTTAGACATAGGTATACTACATCTAAGCAAGGGGTGAGTACACCACTTGCCCCAGCTGTGGGAACAGCCAGTTGTGTCGATTTAAGTACCAGCCAGGGGTGGCAAAAGATATGCTGCAGCCCCTGGTAGGCCTTGGATGCACCTATGCCCTTGGCACCTATAGTGCACTGGATAGGGGCCGACAAGGTATCCAGTACCAAATTGGTTATGTACCTATAGTACATGTCTGTGAATTTAGAGAGAGAACAGCAGGCTGGGGGTCTGATTAGCAGGCCCACAGCCACATTAAGTCGAAAACCAGTGAAGCAAAAAGCAAAAATTGGGGTGACCATAGGATAGCAGACCCTACTCTCCTACACAACCCCCCCCCCCCCAAACGCAGGGACATTAAACTTAACCTTGACCAGATAAGTCTTCATGTTCTAAGTGGAAGTACCTGGAGAGACCATCTGCATTACCATGGACAGTCCCTGGGCGGTGCTCCACTGTAAAGTCCATCCCCTGTAGGGAAATGGACCACCTGAGTAGTTTGGGGTTTTCACCCTTCATCTGATTAAGCCACAAGAGGGGCTTATGGTCTGTCTGAATTAGGAAGTGAGTACCAAACAAGTATGGCCTCAGCTTCTTCAGGGCCCAAACCACAGCAAAGGCCTCCCTCTCAATGGCTGGCCAACGTTTCTCTCTAGGGGTCAGCCTTCTGCTAATGAAAGCAATGGGCTGGTCTTGACCATCTACATTAAGTTGTGAAAGCACAGCTCCCACCCCCAACTCAGAAGCATCTGTTTGAACAATGAACTGTTTGGAGTAGTCAGGACTCTTAAGGATTGGTGCAGAGCACATGTCCTTCTTCAGGTCATCAAATGCCTTTGACAGCTAACTGTCCACTGAACCTTTTTGGGCATCTTCTTGGATGTCAGATCATTCAATGGTGTCACAATGGACCCATAGTTCTTTACAAACTTTCTGTAATACCCAGTCAGGCCCAAGAAGGCTCTGACTTGTGTCTGGGTAGTTGGAGGAGCCCAGTCCTGTATGGCCTGGATCTTGCTCTCCAATGGTTGAACTTGACCCCCACCTACTAGGTGGCCCAAGTACACAACCTTGCTCTGCCCTATCTGGCACTTGGTAGCCTTGATAGTCAGGCCTGCCTTTTGCAGGGCCTCCAGAACCTTCTTCAGGTGGATCAGGTGAGCCTCCCAGGTAGAGCTAAAGACAGCAATATCATCTAGATATGCTGCACAAAAGTCACCCAACCCAGAAAGGACTTGATTCACCAACCTTTGGAAGGTGGCAGGTGCATTTTTCAAACCAAAGGGCATCACCACAAATTGGTAATGCCCACCTGGGGTAGAAAATGCAGTTTTGGCTTTAGACTCCTCAGCTAACCTGATTTGCCAATAGCCAGCTGTCAAATCAAATGTGCTCAGAAATTTGGCAGAAGTCAACTTATCAATGAGCTCATCTGCCCTTGGAATGGGATGAGCATCTGTCCTAGTGACAGCATTGAGACCTGTATAGTCCACACAAAATCTCATTTCTCTCTTTCCATCTTTGGTATGGGGTTTTGGCACAAGGACTACTGGGCTGGCCCAGGGGCTCTCTGATGGCTCAATCACTCCAAGGTCTAACATTTTCTGCACCTCAGCCTTTAGACAATCGCTGACATGGTCAGGTTGCCTGTAGATCTTATTCTTCACAGGCAGACTGTCACCAGTGTCCACCTCATGGGTGCACCAGTTAGTTTGACTGGGTGTCAGTGAAAACATCTGTTGCTGGTCAGTGAGGCTGCCTGCCAAGGCTACTCCATCAACTGAGCCATCATCAGGGTTTTGGGAAAGCAGGTCTGGGAGAGGGTCACTCTCTTCCTCCTGATCCCCATATGTAGCCATGAGCAAGCCCATGTCTTCCCTGTCAACAAATGCTTTCAATCTGTTTACACGGAGCACCCTGTGGGGGCTCCTAGGGGTGCCAAGGCCCACCAAGTAGGTGACCTCTCCCTTCTTTTCCAGAATTGTGTAGGGTCCAGACCATTTGTCCTGGAGAGCTGCTGGGGCCACTGGCTCCAACACCCACACCTTCTGCCCTGGCTGGTGCTCAGCCAGAACAGCCTTTTGGCCATGCCAAGCTTTCTGTAATTCTTGGCTAGCCTCCAGGTTTTTGGATGTTTTCTCCATGTACTCAGCCATCCTGGAGCGGAGACCAAGTACATAGTCCACAATATCAAGTTTAGGCTTTTTGAGAGGTAACTCCCATCCTTCCATCACAAGACACAATGGACCCCTCACAGGGTGGCCAAACAAAAGTTCAAAAGGGCTGTAGCCAACCCCCGACTGTGGGACCTCTCTGTAAGCAAAGATTAAGCAGGGTAAAAGGATGTCCCATCTACGCCTGAGCTTTTCAGGTAATCCTTTTATCATTCCCTGAGGGTCTTGTTGAATCTCTCCACAAGCCCATTGCACTGAGGATGATAGGGTGTGGTGAACTTATAGTTCACACCACACTCCTTCCACATTGCTTTTAAGTATCCAGACATGAAGTTAGTACCTCTATCTGAAAGTACCTCCTTTGGAAAGCCCACTCTGGAGAAAACTCCAAGTAGGGCCCTTGCCACAACAGGAGCTGTTGTGGTCCTCAGGGGAATTGCCTCTGGGTACCTGGTGGCATGATCCACTACCACCAGGATAAATCTGTGCCCAGATGCTGTTTGGGGATCCATTGGTCCAACAATGTCAATCCCAACTCTCTCAAAGGGCACCCCCACCACAGGAAGAGGTATAAGGGGGGCCTTTGTGGTGCCACCTGATTTGCCACTGGCTTGGCAGGTGACACAGGAGCGACAAAACTCCTTGGTATCTTCTGACATGTGAGGCCAGTGAAAGTGAGGGACAAGCCTGTCCCAAGTCTTGTTCTGGCCTAAGTGTCCTGCAAGGGGAATGTCATGGGCCAAGGTTAGAAGGAAGCCCCTAAATTGCAGAGGTATAACCAACCTCCTGGTTGCACCAGGCGTGGGGTCTCTAGCCTCTGAATAAAGGAGCCCATCATCCCAATACACTCTATGGGTACCTTGAGCATTCCCAGCAGCCTCAGCAGCAGCTTGCTGTCTGAGGGGTTCAAGCGTAGGGCAAGTCAACTGAGCCTGCCCCAGGTCTGCCCTTGAGGGTCCCCCTGTCACCAGAAATTCAACCTGATCAGGTTCAAGCTCTTCAGAGACAGTCTCCTCTTGGATCACAGAATCACCCTCCTGTGAGGTCTGATCCTCAACCTGGGGCAAGTGGGAAGGCACTGCCTTGACCCTCTTGCTCCTCCTCTTGGGTTGTGGTTGGTCTATAGTTTCAAGATCCACCACAGGTTCAGGTAGGCACTTCTTGGCCTGGGACCTGGTTACAGCAAGGACATGGGCTGAAATCCCTAGCATTTCTGCATGAGTCCTGTACTCCACTTCTGACCATAAGGATTCCTCAAGATCATTGCCCAACAAACAATCAACTGGGAGGTCTGCACTAACCACAACTTTCTTTAGGCCAGTTACCCCTCCCCAGGAGAAGTTAACAACAGCCACACAATGTGTAGTAGTGGCATTGCTTGCGTTGGTCACTAGGTAATTCTCACCTAGTGTCATCTGTTCAGGGTCCACAAAGTTAGGTGTCACCATAGTGACACTGGCACAAGTGTCCCTGTAAGCCTGAGCCAGCTTCTCATTAATTAAAGGCGTCTGCCTGTACTTGCCCAGGTTACTAGGACTTCTAGTAGAGGACATGGCTATGTCCCCCTCACAGATCAGAACTGCCTGAGTAGGGATTCTGACTAAGCCAGACTCCATCTTAGTACCCAGGGTTAACCCCACTATAGCCTTGGGTTGTGCACTACCACTGCTAACTGTACTAGGGGGTGCAGGTGTCTTAGGGACTGCAGTGGTAGGGGCTGGATTTCTCTTGGTGCATTCACTTCCCCAATGAGAAGTGGACTTGCAAAAGTTGCACCAAGGTTTCTTCGGGCCATCATTCTTCTTTTTCTTGTTACCATTCTGGGAACCACCCTCCTTATTACTATTTTGGGGGCCTGTAGAAGACTTCTGGTATTTTTCTTTCTTATCTCCACCCTTCTGGTCTGCTTTCTTCTGATCACCTCCTTGGTTCTGGGGTTTCTGCTTAACCCTTGTTCTGACCCATTTGTCTGCCTTCTTTCCCAGTTCTTGGGGAGAGGTCAGATCAGAGTCCACAAGGTGTTGATGCAACAGCTGGTTTGTACAGTTATTAAGGATCTGTTCTCTCATTATAAGATTGTACAATCCTGTATAGTCTGAAACTTTACTTCCATGCAAACCAACCCTCCAGAGCCTTAGTGGCACAATCAACAAAATCAGTCTAGTCTTGAGTCTGTGCTTTTTGGGTGTCTCTGAACAACAACCTGTATTGCTCAGTGGTTAGGCCAAACCCTTCAATAAGAGCACTCTTCAAGACAGAGTAGTTTTTAGCATCCTCAGGTCTAACTGTGAGGAGCTTATCTCTCCCTTTCTCAGAAAAGGAGAGCCACAAGATTGCTGCCCACTGATCTTGGGGGACCTGCTGTACCATGCAAGCCCTCTCAAGAGCAGTTATCCATTTGTGGATATCATCCCCATCTCTGTAGGGGGGCACAATCTTACTCAGGTTTCTATGATCATAGGACCTGTCTTTATCTCTTGGGATATTGCTGCCACCAGTGGGGAACTCCCAACTTAACTTCTGCTCTCTTGCAAAAGCTAGTCTACCTTGGGCCTGGGCGGATGTATGACGTTACCACGCATACTTTTAGCACGCATACCTTTACAACGCAACTTTTACAACGCAGGATCCATTACAACGAATACCATTACAACGCATTTTTTTACAACGCAAATACCTTTACAACGCATACCATTACAACGTAAGTATAGGTAAGTATATAATATTTTAAAAAATGTAAGTTATTAAATTTAATATGATTTAATTTAATTTAATTATTTTTAAAACCCAAACATAGCCCTGAACCCTAAAAATACCCCTTTACCCAAAAACCCAAACCTAGCCCTGAACCCTAAAAATACCCCTTTACCCAAAAACCCAAACCTAGCCCTGAACCCTAAAAATACCCCTTTACCCAAAAACCCAAACCTAGCCCTGAACTCTAAAAATACCCCTTTACCCCAAAACCCAAACCTAGCCCTGAACCCTAAAAATACCCCTTTACCCAAAAACCCAATCCTATAACATTTTTACTATAATTATATACTTACCTATACTTACGTTGTAATGGTATGCGTTGTAAAGGTATTTGCGTTGTAAAAAATGCGTTGTAATGGTATTCGTTGTAATGGATCCTGCGTTGTAAAAGTTGCGTTGTAAAAGTAGTCCGTTGTAAAAGTTGCGTTGTAACGGTTACATACCGCCAGGGCTAATTCCTCTCTTTCTATTTGGAGATCCACTGCTCTCATCCTGGCCTTATGCTCTCTTCTTTGAGGGGAAGTCATTCCTCTCTGTGATTCTCTTGAGGCACTAGAAATGTGAGAATCCCTGGAAGGGCTTCTCTCTCTCCTATTGCCTGGGAGATTCCTGTTATGTACTCTGGGGAGGTACTGGCCCTCTCCATTTCCATGTAGGTCCAAGTTGGCTTGGCTAAGCCTTACCACTGGTACCTGGTTAACCCCTTGATCATGATCTGACTCTTCACCATTGGATTCAGGGTCTGCCTCCTCATTTTCTACTTCTGGGGAGGTGTTCTCAGTATCTATGGGGTTCACTCCATCTCCTGATCCTGAGGGAGCTACTCTAGCTTTCTCAAGGTCATCCCTTTCTAGGATGGCTATCATGATAGGAATGGTAGGGTTGTGACCCTTTCTCAGCTTCCTTGCAGTGCACAAGGCACTCACGTCTCTGTGGCTGAATTTGTCATAGTTGGAGGTTGCCTGTGGAGGGTCAACCGTCACAGATAGAGAGCCTGTAGCTTCACCTGTGCCAGACATGACTCTAGTGTGGTGGAAGTGATGCACCTACCTACACTAAGTGTTTTCCTACTGGACCTTGCTAGTGAGTTGTAGTCAGGGTGTGCTAAGCCCTTCTACCTACAACTACTAAGTTCAGTAGAACTTAAATATGCTAAGCTTTTATTTATATGTACCTATGGTACTTAATGTGATCTTTCAATTTGATATAAGATTGTAAAGGTAAAACAACAGCAAAGCTCAAATCCGTACCGCTGCTCACCAATGTGAGAAGTTGGCCTGATGTATGATGTCTCCAGTTCTGGGGGCACCTTATATCAGTCCAAACAATCCCTTATGGTGGTGGTTGTAAGTCAACCTTATAGACAAGCTATCCTAGGGGTAGCATGGACTAAGCAGCCTTAAAGGCTTAACTTCAAAAGGGCGCGTAAAGCGAGCTGTTTTACCATATACAATCCTGTAATATCAAATGAAAGGACACCACACAAGTTATATATTATCAAAATATATGTATTTATTCTTCGAATAATCCCCACTACTCTTTATGAGCAATGAAGCACAAGCGTTTAAATAAAAGCACAGTTAAACTTAGACAAGTTGCACGTTTTGGATGAGGCCGGTGGCCACTCAAACCATATATCAATAAAGTGGTATAACAATCACTAATCGATCAGGGGTAAGGCCTAGGGCCTTGGGAATCGCTTGGACTACGATGCACTAACAACAGTTAGGGCGGGAGTAGCCAGCGGAATTCGGGTGCAGTGCAGAAAGCACAGGCATGCACCAATGCAAAGTCAATGGTGCGTAAAAGTTATCGAGTTACAGTTTTAAGAGTCTTCCGACTGGCCTAGAAGGACACAACTTTAGACTTAGACACTAGAGGTATAAAACACTACAGGAGCACCGGCGTTCAAGAGTTACCTCACCCACAGGAAGCGGGTGCACAGGTGCAAAGGTGTGTCGGGTTTCGTCACGAAGATCTAGGGTGCCTGGAGATGAAGGTGCTGCAGGCGTCCAGAAGAGAAGTGTCCGGTGCGATCCAAGGGTGGATCGAAGTTGTAGAGTACCTGAAAGCAGAGGGGACAGAGTCTGGGTCACTAGTCAGTGACCAGGAAGGAACCAGGCAATGTCGGGCGCAATCAGGTCGATGTCGTGTAGCTTCTCTCCGCTGCCACGTGGTCTCTGGGGCACTTGGGATGTCCTGGAGTGAAACACGAGCTGTCCCACGAAGGCTCTCGCTGTCGGCGGTGTCGGCTTCAAAATCAGAGTCAACAGGCCTTGGCAAATGCAACCCACGCAGGATTCAAAGATGGCTTAACACTCGGACCAATGTATAAATAAGGGGGTTTACCCAAACATAGTCACTGGGACCTGGGTTCTAAAGGTACTAGGAGGAAGGGGTCCCAGTGTGAACGTAAAATAATGTATACAAATCACAAAATTAACACTGAATGGATCCACACTGTTTAATTCACAACGGGATAAAGTATATTGAATATACAAAACAATTTATCAAACGATGTTGGCGGTTGTACAGTGCCCCAAGGAAGGCGAAGGGAGGGAAGTGGTGATAAAGTGAGGATGTGATGATGAAAGGTATTAGTGACAGTAAAATCAGTCAATTAGAAAAACTATATTGACAATTTAATACAAAACAAAATGACCAAAAATTCGGCGTTTAAATCAAGACGGCATACTTCACAAAATACAATCAATGTTATAATGTTGGCGTGAAGTTGACACAAGAAAGGTGGTTGTCGACGTTTCGACCCTCTAATCAACGCAGGGATTAGTCGTGCCCTTGCTGTGGGGTCTTCTTCAGGACCAGAGAGGAAGGGGAACTCCGTAATTTCATGCCGAATGAATCGGGACTGGAAACGCCACTCGAACTGCGAGTTAGAGTGGCGTTTCCAGTCCCGATTCATTCGGCACTAAATTACGGAGTTTCATTTCCCGCGATCCAGAGGCAGATACGTTCTGATACCGCATCACCGACGGCGCGATTGTTCGACCGGCCCCTTTACATCCTTGTCAACTAGCGTCTTTGAAAATTCACATAGCAGGTTGCCTGCCCCTTCCTCTCTGGTCCTGAAGAAGACCCCACAGCAAGGGCACGACTAATCCCTGCGTTGATTAGAGGGTAAAAACGTCGACAACCACCTTTCTTGTGTCAACTTCACGCCAACATTATGAAATTGATTGTATTTTGTGAAGTATGCCGTCTTGATTTAAACGCCAAATTTTTGGTCATTTTGTTTTGTATTAAATTGTCAATATAGTTTTTCTAATTGACTGATTTTACTGTCACTAATACCTTTCATCATCACATCCTCACTTTATCACCACTTCCCTCCCTTCGCCTTCCTTGGGGCACTGTACAACCACCAACATCGTTTGATAAATTGTTTTGTATATTCAACATACTTTATCCCATTGTGAATTAAACAGTGTGGATCCATTCAGTGTTTTGGAGAATAATTTTGTGATTTGTATACATTATTTTACGTTCACACTGGGACCCCTTCCTCCTAGTACCTTAACACTCGGACCAGCAAGGTCTGAGCGGGTGCTCCTTTTCAGGGGAGCTGGTGCCAGTCTGGAGCAACCAGACTAGCTGTGTAAATTCAAGGTTTCGTCGGTACTGGGGCCACTAGCCAAGGGGCAAGCGACTGGACCAACGCGTCGAGCAGGAAAATGCAAAAGGACCCCACGCAGCACTCGTCGAGTGTGGAGGGGTGAGCTTCGGTGCACAAGCTGCTCGGGGCTGGAGCTTCTCAGACTCCAATGCACAGCTTCGAGGGGGCCTCTGATGCTGCACGGTCAGCGCTTTGTTGTTTCTCCAAGATGGCTGCTCCCACGCTTCAGGTCGCCTCCACGGGTCTCAGCTCTGCTGGGACTGTGGATCGGGCTGTTAGAAGGCAGGCACGCTGGGTCTTGTCGATCTCTGTCGCTCGAGTTCCGGCGGGAACTGCAACAAAGCAAACGTCGAGGTGCTGGATGGTGCCTGTTTGCACAGGGTGGTCACTCCTTGACCACAAGGGAGATTCTTCAGTCTTCCACGAGGAGTGGGATGTCGAAGGATCCAGAGTTTCGTTTCATAAGTTTCAGTCAGGATAATCTGATGTGCATTGGCACAGCTCCTACCTTTATTCCAAATCAAGGGGCTGGATTACCTGCTAGGTCCCTCCTATGGGTGGGACCTGAGAAGGGGGTGGTTACACCCCTTTCCCTTTGTCCAGTTTTGCGCCAGGACTGGGGCTGGATGGCCCCAGAACCGGGTTGACTGGAATCTGCCCAGGGACACCTTGTGCGCCCCAGGCAGTGTTTAGTTTCATTCAACCCTCCCTGCAACAATCCACTATCTCCTGTCTGGGGTGGTGTGACACCTCCCTGTGACAGGAAACCCTTTGTCCAGGCGTCCTCTGCCGAGTTTCGGTCAGCAGCAGGAGGCCAGACATGTGTCTGTGGCAGCAGCATCCATTTTGTGATGCTGGGGCTCTGGTTAGGATTAACCGCATTTTAGTAAAGTAACATGCCTTCTCCCTCTAGCAGGGGGGAACGCTATCCTCATCACCAGGACTGGGGAGGGGATTGTATTCCAATGTGTATGACACCAAACACAACATGTTTTGATAAAGCCAAACCAAAGTTACAATAACCGCTAGGATTATAATGCAATTTAAGAGTATATGGTATGGCAGTATCACTGGAACAGCATTAAGGAATTGGTCCCAACACTGCAGTCAGGCTCAGCTCATGCTAGAGCACCATCTCACATCAAACCAAGCACTCTGCCTCCAGGACTGTAAAGGCCTGCCATAGGAGTGACTGATAGGTATAGATGTGTCCAGATATAGGTTTAGACATAGGTATACTACATCTAAGCAAGGGGTGAGTACATCACCTTGCCCCAGCTGTGGGAACAGCCAGTTGTGTCGATTTAAGTACCAGCCAGGGGTGGCAAAAGATATGCTGCAGCCCCTGGTAGGCCTTGGATGCACCTATGCCCTTGGCACCTATAGTGCACTGGATAGGGGCTGACAAGGTGTCCAGTACCAAATTGGTTATGTACCTATAGTACATGTCTGTGAATTTAGAGAGAGAGCAGCAGGCTGGGGGTCCGATTAGCAGGCCCACAGCCACATTAAGTCGAAAACCAGTGAACCAAAAAGCAAAAATTGGGGTGACCATAGGATAACAGACCCTACTCTCCTACAGAAGGATTAACTTTCTTCAGATAAAGCAACATTTACATTTTGTTGCTGGACTCTAACAGCTGCTGGGGCTGCGGAGTCAAGTTTCTCTACAAACTTAACTAACCGTGTAACAGGCGTTTTATGTATAATGCACAAGTAACAACAGGTAATATTTCTGCACTTTCAGAATACTTCAAATAAAAGCATTTTTCTCAGCCTGATGTGGCAAACATGAGGTTAAGGGCGAATAAGACCATTTCTACTCCACAGAAATACATGGAGTAAACTGTTATATAGACTTTACCCAATTAGGGAGGGGCAGAGAGAACAGACTGGGTCTGTGAAGCATTCGCTCGTCAGACATTTAACTGAGAACCCCATGCTCTGTAGGCAATAAAATAAACTATAATAATGCAAGACAAATTGAGAATTTGTAGACAAACTATTAGTGATGTGTGATGAAAAATATTTGGGGTGTACCTTTTATTCACCGTTTACATGTTCATCACTCTGAGATATTTATTATCGTGATAAACGTACTCACTTGATTCGACATACGGTTACTCATTTATAAAAACAATAACAAAATAACAAGGGTGATTTGTGTTCTTCTTCTAAGGATTCAGGATAGGGTCATTTATCCATACCCTGCAAGAAGACAATACAAGGTCTGTCAAAGTTAAAACAACTTCTCATGCCTGTAGGACCAGCTCTGCGGAGGAGATGGGAAATGCATGTCCATATTCTTTTTATGTCCAGAACCAGAAGACGCTTTTAGAACTAAGAAAATCTCAGGTGTGACTCCCAAACAGTTGATATTTCATGAGCGTTGACATCCTTGAAGTAGTATTCCGATCAAAATATTAATTGAGTACAAATCTTTGATTTGTGCAATGAGTTTCTGTAAATCTTATATTTAAGGTTTTATATGGTGTCTTAATAAACACTTATTTAATAGTCAATATACATTTAGTATTCAAATTTGTAAAGGGAGTAGAGCCCCGGTAGAGTATCCGGAGCTATAATATTTAAAAACAAAACCACAAAATAAAATACTATGCCGCTCTACCTATTATTGCTACTCCCAAATAAGTGAATACTTCACAAGAGCAAACCTATCGCATTGTAAATGCTTGCTTTATGGTATAGCATATGCATGTATGAATATGGACTGCACCTGTCATCACCTAGAACATTACATCTATATGTAAGCAAGAGCTTCTTTGTTAAGAATAAGTGAACTTCTTATTGTCGGTCGGTAGCTATGTTTATACAGAATGAGCATACAAGGGCATGTTTTTATTTCCCTATGTGGATTAGTCAGCCGAGTAGAAAATGTCTTGTAGCACAGCTTACAGGAGATATACACTTGTTTCCCAGTCAGCCGCAGTCCACCTGACCAGGACAGTAGCTTCATGACAACAAGTGTAATGTCAGGTGTCATCAACTTCTAAGTTATGTAATTCTAAAAACACTGCAACTACAGCACACTTCTGAATAAATCTATATTCATACTTGGCACAGCAAAAGCATAAAATATTCCTGTCTTATTAAGATCATGGATTCAAGAAGAAGTTTGTTTTTGAAAATACTTTATTTACATTTTCTCAATGGGTCTGTACAATTTAGGTAGAGCAATATCAGTAATTAATATAGGATACCAATTCACCACCCTAAACAACTGAACAATAGTACAAACCTCAAAATATCAATAACATACACAAAATAAGAAGGGGAAAAGAAACATTAAATAAAATAATAAATAGAAACACTTAACAAAGTTATATCAAATCATGCATATAACTTGTTCAAGATGAATCATATGTCATAGTGCTGAATCAAATCTCTCATGTTATCATACATAACTGTTTCTTACTGGAACCCACCCATCCACCATTTATGATGCCTTTCACCTACAAGCTAATTTTTCTGAGAGAAAGAGATCAACATCACTTTTAATAACTTGAACCTGCACTATTGATAGGAGATGTGTTAAGTTTTATTTCCAGTTTCAGTTCCAAGTGTTTAAATACCTCACTCCAGAATTTCACTCCCATCCACAATCAAATAACCTCTTTCCGAGGCTTCATCTTTTGTAACAAAGTCAGAAGTCTCCCTTCCCGGTCTCTCAGAGTCTTAGTTGAGAAGGTTCTGCAGCTCTTGCACTCAGTGGCTTTGTGGTCTGGATATAAGCAATAAATACAATATTTATGCTTATCTTCCACATAAAGTCTTTTCCTCGAACATGTGGGACAGGCTTTGAATAAGGCTTTCTTTTCAGACATCCTGAAGAGAAAAAAGGTTGTAGAAATCCAAATGAAGAGAAAAACTGAGCAGAGCTCAGTGGAGACTCCCTTAGTACAACGTGTGGTAGAAAATCTGAGGCTCTGAGACTCTCTCCTGAGGGTTCTACGGGGTGAGGCTAATCTGATTGGTTGTTGCAAAGTTTTGGTCTCTTTTACACAAAGAGGTAGTTAGGCTACAAAATGAGATGAGGCCTAGGCCTTTTTTTCTCTTTTGTACATACTGTTATGGTATTTTCTATTTACCGAGGCTCCCAGGCTGACGACGGGGGAATTATACAAAGCATAGGAATCTTTGAAAGTTCCAATACTGGGGCAACCTGCACTATGATAGGAGATGTGTTAAGTTTTATTTCCAGTTTCAGGTCCAAGTGTTTAAATACCTCACTCCAGAATTTCACTCCCATCCACAATCAAATAATTAATGACCATATGTTTCCTGGGTGAGAACACGAAGTCCAATAAAGTTCTGATTTAATTAAAGACAATCTATACTTTCTGACAGGTGTACAGTACAGCCTATAAATCACCTTCTCTTGAACCTTAAGTTATATTCTGTTCTCCATAGTGCCAAATCATGACTTAAAGAATGTGTGTCATTTAATTCCATGCCCACCTATTGCTCCATCTTATATCTGCACAAGTTGTCCAACACGTTTGAAACACTATGGTTTCATGACATCCTTACCAAGCCTGAGTGTTTTTAACTGTCTCTTAAGGACAATGATGACACTACTTTCACATGCCCTTTCGCAGAAGATACAAACAGCAACCAAGCACATCTTTTCTAGCCGTAAACCACATTACTTGTCTGATCCATGAATGTAAAATTGGACATTTTATTACTTTGACAAATACTTTTTTCTCTGATAAATTAATTTTACAAATGACATGCCACGCACCGTTTTCTAATCCTCCTCTTTTCTGGTGACACAAACTGCATTTTATTTCAATCAATACAAATCTGAGAAAGAGTCCTCGGAATTTGCAAAGGCTAATACATATATCTGTAACATTGACAAATGGTTTACAATGGTCCATTATATGCTGTGCCACTAGAATTATGCGATTGTGCGTCCGCAGCGATTTTAGCATAATTATAGAATTGCTGCATTTGCCATATAATCCATCATCTGCTGCATAATCTGCAGATTTCAACAACAAATGTTGTTTCTAGCTCAAACGGTTTAAAAGTTACTAAAGATGTAAATGTAAATTGATACTTGTATAGCGCACTACTCACCCGCAAGGGTCTCAAGGCGCTTGTACGAATACCGCTGTGGAACCCATCCTGGCTTTCCCTGTGAGGTGTCCACTCCTGGGCACCCCCAAGGTGGAGGCCAGGCATCCTTAGCATTGTGGGGGCCGTTGTGGAGATTAAGCAAGCTGTTGCCCAGAGTTGCAGAGTGGGACCCATGATTGGAATAGGCACCGAGGCGAGAATTAGCAGGTCCGTGGAATTTTGAGCCCAAGACCCGCCGAGGCGGGGAATTGAACCCTGGTCCCGGGCTAAACCTCTGCATCAGGGTCTGCCGCTCTAACCATTGAGCCACACTTCTCCACAAAGATGCAGTGACACGTGTTGCAGTGCAGTGCGAAGCCCTTTGCAAAGCTGGATTGGTCACATTTATGTAGATTATTGATATCTTTGGGTGTTAAACAGGAACTAATGAGGTGCAACCAATAACCAGACGGTATTGAACAGTTTAAAAATTACGAAATAATGAGGCAATACTATCACAAAATGTACTGCATTATGCTGCCTAATTTGTCTTTTCTTGCTGCATAATTTACTGAACCTTGCTGCATAATTTGGCCCTCTCATGTTGCACAATTTCAGTGACCTTGATCATATGGTATGATCACTTTCTCAGATGTTTCACTTTAATTTCAGGTACAAACACAGAATGTTCAACCTTTTTGTAACACTGTCTGTATACGTTGGTGATGTTGAAGAGGACATTTCAAAGAAAAGCTCCTTTTGGCAGTGCACAGAAAAGATCCAACTCAAGTACTAGATAAAGTATGTGTAACAAGATTCTTAAACCCCACAGCCAGTGTGTGGAAAGCTTGGATTTTCCTACCTGTTGCAACCAAAATCAGCAGCCTACTCCAGTGTCACACTGAGACGAGCAGAGGCCTGTAGGATACCCGGATGGAGTTTTGTGACTACCTGTTGAATATGCACACAGCCACAGGAGCAGGGTAAGTGTTTTGGGGTCTCCAGAGATTGGAGAATGCCAAGGCCAATGTTGGCTCCTGTGGCTAGGAAGATGTTAGCCTACCTGAGTCCCCAATGTGATAAAGACTCCAGGAGACTTTTGCCTGGTTTGTGGAAAGGGCCAGATGCAAAAGCAATCTGCAGGAGGTTAAAGGTGATATAGCCCCATGAAAAAAGGACCAGCCCCTCGCAAGAACAGATTTCCCAGACTACAAAGAAGCTTGTTTCTCTGGTCTTTACATCCCCTCAGAACCAGAGAACCAAACAGAAATAGGAAGATGGTAGACAGGACAGTCCAACCCCTTTCTCGGACGTATGCATGTCCAGTCATTGGAGAAGGCAACAGAAGAGGTTTGCAGCATTCAAGATTTGTCCTGCCTGCTGCCCACCCCCCCAAACCTACCTCTTTCAATTGATGAACACTTCACCGGAAAAGGGCACGTTTGGAAGACAGATGTAGAAGGAGAGAAGGGGGCGTGGGCAAAATAAGTTTGGGCCATCCCACAGGTTTTCTGACTGCTGCCCTCTCTCTCTTTTCCAGGGAAGAGCAGCACACAAACTGAAGAGGCTTACTGACCTGAAGAAATTGAATACTGTGCCCATCTCTAAACGGAGAAAGGACTCTTTTGCTAATATTGGACCCCCTTAAAGGAGAAAGTGCCCCTTTGTGTGAATGTATCTACCCCTTAAAGGAGAATAAAAACTCTTTTGTGTGAAGGACTGATTAATACTTATGAGATATGAACTGAAAATCAATGAGAAATACAAATGTGTTATAATAAAGATGAAATTAGTTCAACATACCACCGCGTCCAAAGAGAACATGTGTACAGTGTGACTTGCAAATGAATCTCTTCTGACAGTCAGAGAAAGGAATCTACTTCTGTGTACATCACTTTTGATAAGGGATGAGTACAGAGGACCTCACTCTGTATGCATTCTTTGGTGACTTAGAAGGTTTGTCTTTTGAGCGAAGCCTTTCCCACACTCCGAGCACTGGAAAGGCCTCACTCCAGTGTGGAGTCTTTGATGCGTTAGAAGGTTTTGCTTTTGAGTAAAGCTCTTCTCACACTCAGTACAGCGATAAGGCTTCACTCCAGTGTGCGTTCTTTGATGCTCTAGAAGGTGTGCTTTGCGAGTAAAGCTCTTTTCACATTCAAAGCAGTGAAAGGGCCTCACTCCTGTATGGAATCTCTGGTGTCTTGTGAGACTTGACTTTTCAGTAAAGCTCTTTCCACAAACAGCACAATGATAGAGCATCACATCTTTATGGAAACGTTCATGATTTACGAGACTTGACTTTTCAGTAAAGCTTTTTTCACATATAGAGCAATGAAAGGGCCTCACTCCTGTGTGGTATTTTAGATGATTTATAAGACATGACATCCTATTAAAGCTCTTATCACACTCCGAGCAGGGAAAAGGTCTCAGTCCAGCGTGCACTCTTTGATGTGCCAAAAGAAGCTCCTTCTTGTTAAATTTCTTCCCACACTCGCTGCAGGCGAAGCGTCGCTCACTCTTATTGGTTCTCTGGGTATATTTCAGTAACCATGTTTCAGGCTCTTTCTCACTCTTACTTCCGGCTCCCGACGGGTGTGCTGCGGAATGAAAAGAAACAGGAGAATATGATGTAGAGAATGTATTATAAAAAGGAACTAAGCACAGAGCTGTACTGCTAAATGAGAAGAGTGAGCAGTCCTATTTCAGGGTGCTTTTGGGAGCTCTAATAAAACACATAGTATTAGGGCATCCTTGAGAGAGAAATATTGGTTAGTTTACTTATAGGAAGGGCTACAAAAGGAGAAGACCAGGAAAATGAGTGATGGACAAGATTCATTCAGTCTAGCAATTAACTTCTAACTTGAAGATCAGCAAGGGCTGGGTCAGGGACCTATGGGAAGGGTAAGGTAGTCTAGAAGTATCTGCAAGGTCACTTATCCAAGATAGGTATGTCTTCTTTACCAGGAAATATCCTGCTGAGTTGCTCACCCAGGAATATCAGTCCTTCATAAGCCCTCTGTGATCACTTAATAACACATTTCCTCTTAAGATCAGCAATATCACGGATAACACTGCGTTGGTCACTAGTGCCACTATGACCCACTGCACCAATGTAATCCTTCTACGACTTTTCAATCTAGGCATCACATCACTGTGAACAGGATAAATATACTGCCCTCTCTTTAAAAAAAATTATCACCTCTGTTTTTATAAGAGTATACATCTCTCTTATTCATTAAAGACTGAGGTCCCTTGTGAATGGATAATTCCTAAAAATATTTAGTAGTGATTGTTTTAGATTTCTGCATACTTATTTACACCATGCTGCAATTAGCAATCCTTGTGTTTTTACTGGAAAAAAACTGTATAGTTGGCCATTGGAAATCTGCCCTGAGAAGCTACATCAAATCAAGGTCATGTCCCATATTCAATCTGTGGTGGAATCTAATGTGTCTTACACGGCCCTGTGGAAGCAGACTTCTGACTACGTAGGGCTTCTAGGACAGGAGTATTGACACTGAATCAGATTTATCATCACAGATTTTGTAAGCTGATAACAAGCTGCAGAAATATTTCTACTAAAGTAGACAGTTTGGAACCCTTTAGCAACAGAAATATGCCACACTGGGTGTCCATGTTGGGAAACAAACTGCGCTGGCTGCGAGTCCATGCTTTCTTGTGTCTTCACAAGGTACTATTTATGATGAATGTACACAAAAAATCGAATTAATATCTTGCATCATAGTCCTTAACGCCTGGATGATGGTGGAGATCATAATTGTTGGAGGTTCAATTTATATCCCTTACTTTTAATCAAAAATGACAGTGAAGTTTATAGATTGTAGTTTCATCAATTGGTACTATAGACTGTGGCATAAATATTGTTGTAAAAAACCTTTAGAATCCCTTCCTCTGATGATTTGAAAATCATCATAAACCACACTAGAATATACTATTCATTGTTCTATTACTTTTCTTTCATCAGCTTTTTCCAAAACTTCCAGCTCGTCATTATTGCACAAGTTACTACTTGTGTAACGATATATCTGTAAGAGACATTAGTTAGTGATAGATTCCTTACCTTAGAATATCCCCAGGCGTCAGACTGGATCCGGACATTTTTGCGTAGCAGTACCCTTGCGCATCGGTAGGCGTCGTTTGCGGCTCCGCGTCCGTCGTCGGCGTCGTGATGACGTCGTCAGAGTACTTAGACGCCGCCTCCGCGTGCTGATGTCAGTTCTTATACACAGCTTTTCCGTGCCAGATACGCAGAGCCATGATAGAACCAACACTGGTGCCATGAAACTAGGGCCCTGAAAGGGGATGACCTTAACCCTAGATATCGGTTCGCAGAATGGGGAGGATGGGTGGGTCGGTAAGGAATCTATCACTAACTAATGTCTCTTACAGATATATCGTTACACAAGTAGATCTGAAAGAGACACGTTAGTGATAGATTCCTTACCTTAGAATAGATACCCCAGCAATACCAACCCCGGTGGTGGGTCTGCGAACCAATAATCACACCAGAAAGTCCTGGACTTGGCTGTAGTTGCCGTGGCCCGAGTGGAATGGGCCCTCAGCCCAACAGGAGGTTCCTTTTTAGCCAAGGAGTAGCATGCCTGGATGCACAACACGATCCACCAAGAGATGGTCCGTTTGTGCACTGCCCGTCCCTTCTTAGCGCCCGCGTAACCAACAAAGAGTTGGTCATCCACCCGCAACTGGTGTGTGCGATTCAGATAGAATGAGAGCGCACGTTTTGGGTCCAGACGTGGAGCCTCTCTTCCTCTTTCGAGGGATGCGGAGGCGGAAAGAAGGTGGGCAAGGTGATGGACTTGTGGAAAAGTAAATTTTGTCATGTTCTGTGTCCCTACGTGTCATCCATCATATGTTATGTGTGCATGACCAATATGCATATGTTATTCCCCATGTCCGATTCAAGACGCAATTACAGTTGTGTCCTCCTCTAGTATGCCAGTTTCCAGTCCTCGTGAATACTACGAATATCAGGCCTATGTAAAGTTATGTTGCCACGCTTCTCAGTGTGCACGTTATTTCATTATAAAGTCCCCGTTTCCAGGCCTCAACAGGGCCCGGACATCAGATTCAGCTCCTGTCTCCTGAACCCTTGCTGAGGAGCGATTCAGCCCCCACCTGTATCCTCGACCTTTCACTTACTTCCTGCCTAGCAGTACCCGGTGCAGCTTGGCTCAGTCTCTGAGTCTGCCAAGACTATGTTATGATTCCCGTTATCAGTTTAGTCCTCCTTCTCTGCATTCCTAAGCTACTGAACTGCATCAATAGTTTCCGTCATTGTCTAGCCTATGCGGCTCCATATTAAGAGAAATACTGTATTTAATGGTCATTTAATATTCTTCATCACGCACTACATGTAGAATAAATGCATGCTCTAGTCTTAGAGTCAATTAGCTTTTCCCCTCATGACTTCTAGTTTATATCAACATGTTCCCTAAACATCAGATACTAGATAGGGTTTAGGTACATGTCGCTCCGACCCTCCAGACTTTAGTCTCTGCTCCTAGCACAGAGTTCATAGCCCCCAGCTTCTCCTCGTAACACGTCATTACCAGTTTGTGCGCACCACCAGGTTAGAGGTCCCGGCTCCTTAGGTAGCCCCCTCCTATGTTTCCGCCCATTCATGACATATTCTGTTACGTTTGCATCACATGTCTGAGTTACACCTTCTTTTTACTCTTATCTTTCGCGACTGCTACGCGTCACGCCTTCTGCTCCACCCACTGCTACGCCTACTGCAATGTAATGCTATGTGTTTGCGCTATGTATATATGCTCATGTATTGTTATTAAAAGTCAGCGCGCTCATCCCAGCCCCAGCAGCTGCTGGGCCCTGTCATCCTATTCCTATGCAGGTTGTCCTGTTCCTGTCCTTATGCTGTATTAAACCTGCAAAACTCCTACTACCTCGAATTTTGACTCTTATTTATTGAGCTATCTGTTATTCATTCATTCATTCAAAAATAGATCCGGTATTATTTATTTATATACCACATAATGGCGCCCGAATAGGGACTTGCCCTTTCCCCACGCGTCGGTGAAGCCACGCCGACCCCCTGACCCTCTGCAGTCGTGACGAAACTCTTCTGCGCAGTGGCAGATATTTCTGCTCAAGTATCCCTCAGGCCCACGGAGGAGACGGAGGAGGCGGTCCAGCATCCAGACGAGACGGTGGAGGAACGCGGCGAGTCCCGACCAGAGCCCAAGCCAAGAGTCCAAGGTCCGAGGTATCCGGAGGTCCACCCGTAACTGAAGTCCGAAGTCCGAAGTTCGTCGTCATCGTCGTAGCAGTCCAGTCCAGTCCGAGGCCTTCCGTTCTTGCTGCCCGGTGAGTACCGTTACTGGGGTGGTATCTAGACAGGGTCAATTTGATTGACTCTGGTCTGTGGGTTGGTGGTACACAGTCCCACAAACGAAGTGTCCACTTCGGTGGATGCGGGTCCTGACGTGTCTCTTTAAAGAGACCGGTAAGTTTCGTGCTGTTTCAGCAGTGCATCTAGTTTCTGTTCTAGTCAGTTCTGTTCTCGAGAAATTTCAAGTATTTCCAGGTAGTATTCTGTCCGAACTGTTATTTTAAATGTTTTTCATGTATTCTAATGTCGTGGTATGAATGGGAAATAAGTATCGTGTTTATTGTGTATTGTATTGTGTCTAGATTACAGTTCAGTCATGCCTATATTTTCCAAGTTACGTCAGTTAAAGACTAGAAAGGGTCTGCTGGAAGCAGCAGTTCCCGTCCCGCCCAGGGACAGTCCAGGTCACTTTATGTATCAGAAACATGGCATAAGTGCCATATTGTATCTAGATTTATGGGTAGAGTATACCAAACAGTTAGAAGAAAAGTATAGATGGCCCGTATCGGGTACATGGGATGCCGAATGCATCATGCGAGTAGAGGAGGCATTATGGAAAAAGAAAGCCAGACAATCACAGAAAGATGCCATCGAGTTATGGCGCAAAGAAGCTCATAAAAGAACCGAAAGAGAAATCAGAAAGTCAGAACTAAGTAGAGAATCCCAAGAACGAGCCCAAGAAAGAGAATTAATCGAGATAGGTGAACGAGTTAGAACTGAGCAATCAGACAGACAGAGGAATGCCCTCATTAAGGGTATGTATCCTCTTCTTGCTGAGGGCTTGCCAAAAGCGACCCCAGAGGCATCCAGTAATTTCCCGCCACCATTAGTTCCGACCAAGCTACGTCACAAACCGACCGCAGCTGATATTTTTATTTCGTCCTATCTGGACGACACAGTCCCCGAATATGCAAATCCTGTTCGCACTCCGCCAGTCCCTGTAAACCAGGTAATTCCTGCTCCTCCAGACACCGGGGTGCCCTTAACAGCCCCCCCGGGTCAGCCCGCCATACAAGTCCAGCCCACGTTACAATTACCCACCCTGCCAGGACGAAAAGCATCAGTTGATGATTCCAGTTTAGGGGCGGCAGGAGGAGGTCTTCCTCAAACTCCGCCGCCATACAAGCGTTTATCAGCACTCGAATTACATGCTCAAGCATCACAGCGTACTCCCAAGAGTAATAAGTCTGTTGCAGAGATCAGGCAAACCCTTGGCGAATGTGTCTATGACCCAGTTCCAGGCGAGTTTAATATGGTTTTATATTCCGTACGCGTAAGGAGAGTGACCGAGTATCTAGTCACCCTGCCGAATATGAAAGAAGATCTAGACAGGATATATCGTTTCATCCGTACAGGGGATGACCCACAAAGTATTAGTGATGCCATGTCTCAAAGGAAAGCCGAGATTCAGCGCATGATATTAAAGTTCTTAATTAACTGTCTAATAAGAGAACAGGATTACCCGTCTAAAGACCCGGAGGAAATGAAAACTCTAACAAAGTGGAGTGATAATATAGCCGAAGGAAAGCACAATACCATTGGTGCCATGGAAAGTATGTACAAGAAAATCCGTAGAGAGATAATAAAGATACACGAACAGCGTAAAGCCGCACAAGTAAGCGAGAAAGAAAGTACCTCTGATCCTGAAGAGGAAGACGACGAGAATACCGCCAGAATAGCGTATGTAGGAAAACCTAGATTTCCAGATCGCCATTTACGTCTAGAACCCAAGTCCATTTTCCATCATACAGCACCAGAACAAGGTTCCCTAGAACAAGTATTTCAAGCTACCGATCACATTCTGAAATCACGAATCGGTTATAGTGAGTTAAGTACTATGCATGAACAGGAACTAGTCCGATCAGCAGTCCGATGGACTACTGATTCTACCACTTTTCCAGACGAAATAGTGGCACAAATGTTTCTGAAAATGCCCCCAGCCGAGCAGCGACTGGTGGGTATGTATATGATTCAGCACCTCATTACTCTGTATGAGGGTCAACATTCTGATCCAGGCCCGTTACATGATATCTTGAACGAGTTACTCCAGTACAAATGGAGAGGTCTAGGTACCGATTTAATTAGTGTCATTCTAGAACAGCGCCACAAATATAGAACATTCTTGAACCCGCATTTTGTCCATGTCTCACCCCCAGAAAGTAAATCATTCTACATAGACAGACAGAATCCGTTACGAGAAGTCCACCCAGTCAGAGGAGCGGGTGGCGAAATGCAGCGAGTGTTTGTATACACTCCAATCACAAAGATGGAACTCCTCGAAATGAAGAAATTAATTCCCTGTCATGACAAAGATCCAGCAGGGTTCCATAGAGAATTAAAAGACATGCTCCGTATGGGAGAATACACATACCCAGATATCATTAAAATGTTAAAGGTTCTGCTACCCGCAGGGGTGTATGAAAAGCTAAAGGAAAAAGAATGGGAGGTGGGAGAGAAAAAGATAGATTGGGCAGTTCTAGAAGCTGAAGATAAGATACGTGTACCAGGTACTGGTCTTGGAGATAAATGTAAAGAATTACCAGAATTATTAATTCAAGTTTTACCCAGATTATTAACAACTAGAAAAGAAGACTGGGATGCAATCTCAGCCTGTAAACAGAAACAAGATGAAGATATTAGTGATTTTTATTCTAGGTTTGAAAAGTGCTTTAGTATCAACAGTGGCCTCAAGACAAGTAGTGAGTCATACCCTCACCTTTTCGTTACTAAATTAGTCGAGAATTCAAGCCCACAAGTTAAAAATCGAGTTCTGAAAGTCGAAAGCACCTGGCAAGCAAATACTCCGTCCCAGATGCTCCAGATGCTCCAGTACCACCAGAATAGAATCAGGGAAGAGCAAGAACACGAGAGAAAACGTATGAAAGACACGAAAATGAAAGTGCTAGTTGCACAATCTGTTCCTCAAGACAGTCAGAAGAGGGGTCAGAATCAAGCCAGTCATCCTGCAGCTCCCGTTAAAGGGAACTGCAATTATTGTAAACAGCCAGGTCATTTTATAAATGAGTGTGCAGTTCTGAAACACAACATAGCTACTGGTAAGACTAAAGAAAGACCACGTCCGCCTAGACAGGAACAAGTTTCACAGACTCTTCAGCCACAGAATGCACCACAGACAGTTACAGCACCGCAGCCTATTGCTGCAACACAGCATGTTACATCGCAGATGTACCAGTATGCACAGTCTGAGTATCCAGAGTACCAGCCATATTCATGAAACAGCCTAGAGAGGGAGGTAGGCTTGCCTCTCATCGAGATACCTGTAGATCAAGAAGGTCCCTATGTTCACAGTCAAGTATTAGGGAAAGACAGAAAGTTTTTGATTGATACAGGGGCAAGTAGGACCACAATTAGTCATGCCGAAGTTCCAGGGGCTCCGCTCTCAGGCTCAAGAAATGTTTCCCTTGGATTTTCAGGAAAGCCTATCGTTAATGAGATTTCAAAGCCAGTCACTCTAGAAGTAGGTCCATTGTCCCGCACTACTGATCTGTTACTTACTAAGTCATGTCCAGAAAATCTATTAGGCATTAAAACACTGAAAGAGTTAGGTGCAGTTATATGTTGTTCCCCAGAGGGAATACGATTGTTCCTACGTGACTTTAAGGGTCACTATGTATTACGAGATTTTGATTCCAGACTGTCTAAAGTTCCGCAGCTTTTATGGGCGCAAGGTCCAACTGATGTAGGTTATATGCAAATCACACCCCATCGTGTGACTCTCAAACCAGGTGTAGTGTTACCACGAATCAGGCAGTATAGATTGCCACCTGAGGCTGTAGCAGCCTTATCCAAAATTATAGACGAGCTCATGGCTCAAGGAGTAGTTGTAGAAACTGACTCCAATGTATGTAATTCTCCGATCATTCCAGTCATGAAACGTACTGATCCAAATGCACCCCCAGTATATCGATTAGTGATTGATTTACGGGAACTTAACAAATGTATTATTCCTCAGTACCCAGTTGTCCCAGATATCTCTTCCCTATTGACAGCCATTGATTCCGAAGCCACGTTCTTCACTGTCATAGACCTCAAAAACGCATTTTTTAGTGTTCCCATCCATCCAGACAGCCAGTTTCTTTTCGGATTTTGTTTAAATGGAAGGAGCTATATGTTTACACGAGCTCCTCAAGGTTTCACAGAAAGCCCTAGTATTTACAGTCAAGCACTTAAGAGACAACTAGATAATATTCACATGCCAACTGACACTGCGCTGCTCCAGTATGTCGATGATCTACTGATCACAGCCCGTTCTGAACGTGACTGCGAGCGAGCGTCACTGACGGTTCTGTATTTCCTAGCCGAGATGGGGCACAAGGTGTCCCCTTCGAAGCTTCAATTCTGTGTCCAGCAAGTGGTCTACTTAGGACACTTACTGTCCAAGAGGGGTAGGCAGTTGACACCAGACCGTATCCAGTTAATAGCGAGTCTTCCTCAGCCCAGGACCCAGAAGGAGGTACGTGCCTTTATCGGCCTTACTTCTTATTGCAGACAATGGATTCCTCAGTATGCATTTCTAGCCAAGCCACTGATACAGTTAACGACACAGGAGGCAGCCGCATCGACTGTTCTCCCTTGGACATCTGAACATACACTTAGTTTCAACGAGTTAAAGAAAGCTTTATGCCAAGCTCCAGTTCTAGCTACACCGAACTACAGTAAGCATTTTACACTTTTCGTTACTGAACGTGAAGGTACAGCATTATCTGTTCTTACACAAGATCAAGCAGGACAATACAAGCCGTGTGCTTATTTTTCGAGCACACTAGATCCAGTAGCCCAGGCTCTGCCTGCGTGCCTCAAGTCAGTTGCAGCCACAGCCCTAGCTATCAGACAAAGTGATTCCATAGTTTTAGGACACTCCCTGACAGTACAAGTCCCACACTCCGTGGAAGTTCTTTTAAACCGAACACAAACACAGCACTTGACAATTGCACGTTTAACAGGTTATGAATTGACACTGTTTCAGCCACACATAGAAATTAGACGCTGCAACGTCCTGAATCCTGCTACACTGTTACCATCAGCTAGTTCAAATTCTGCCACACATGATTGTGTGGAAGTAGTCAACATTACGACAAAGCCAAGACAAGACCTGACAGACATTCCGTTACCAGATCCTGACCTGACACTTTATGTGGATGGTTCATGTATGAGAACTAGTACAGGAGAACTAGTCGCCGCGTATGCAGTGACTACTGACACCGAAGTTATTGAAACACACCGTATTGATACCCTGTCCGCTCAAGCAGCAGAGCTAGTTGCTCTGACACAAGCCTGTATACACGCCAAGAACCTGAAAGTTAATGTTTACACAGATTCACGTTACGCATTTGGAGTTGTACATGACTTTGGAGTGCTCTGGCAGGAGAGAGGTTTCATGACTTCTCATGGAACCAAGATTCAGCATGGTATCCTTATCCAAGCTCTGTTAGATGCAATACATTTACCGACATCTATCGCTATCATGAAATGCAAAGCACATACGAAAGCTACTGACATTATTTCCCAAGGTAATGATCTAGCAGATCGCACAGCCAAGCTTACAGCACAGACTCTAGACAGTCCAGTTAACATGACACACACTCCAGATCTGACTACATGTATGACAGTTAAGGACCCTACTCAAGATGTCATAGATATCCAGTTACATGCTACTCCCGATGAAACCAAGAAGTGGTCTGAACAAGGAGGGGTCCAGACAGATCAAGGATGGGTGACGAAGGGTAGGACCGCATGGTTTCTCCCCGACTCTATGGTTCAAGTCATCATTAATACCGCACATAGTCCAGCACATTTAGGAGAAAAAGCAATGTTAGACAGTATCCAGAACATTTGGTTCAACAAGCATTTACGAGCTGCAGCCAAGCAGAAAGTCCGTACCTGTATGATATGTTGTCAGTTTAATCCAGGTAAAAGTGTCCCGGTGGAACAAGGGGGATTCCAGCCCCCTGACCACCCCTTTGAAGTCCTCCAGATGGATTATATTCAGATGGAGCGATGTCGAGGTTTCAAGTATGTCCTTGTAGTTGTATGCGCTTTGTCCAGATGGACAGAAGCATATCCAGTCCCAGATTACACAGCCGCGACCACTGCCAAGCAGTTGGTTCGTGAGTTTTTCCCTCGATATGGACTCCCTAGAGTCGTATATTCTGATAACGGTCAGCCATTCTCATCTGAGTTGATGAAGCACGTTTCCCTGTTGTTAGGGTACCAGTGGAAGTTCCATTGTGTACGCCATCCTGAAGCAGCCGGTCTAGTCGAGAGACATAATCAGACTCTGAAAATTCGAATTGCCAAAATATGTAAAGATAAGGGTGTGGACTGGCTAGTAGCTCTGCCAGTTGCTTTGTTTTATATGCGCATGGTCGCACATTCCAGATCAGGTCTGTCCCCGTATGAGGTCGTATTCGGCCGCCCCCCTAACATGTGGGGTACTCCTAGACCCCGAAGTATTACTGATGTTTCATGTAATATGCTGACAGATTACCTAGCTTCCTTGATGTCTGCCCTCAACTCATGTCGTTCACAGGTTGCCGCCACATTTCCAGACAATACCGAGGTGGCAACGCATGAAATCGTTCCAGGTTCGATGGTGCTCGTACGCAACTTTGACAGATCAAGTCCGCTGGAGCCACGTTGGAAGGAGCCCCGTCAGGTCCTCCTCACCACCCGTACAGCTGTGAAATTGGAAGGACGCCGCGGCTGGGTGCACCTTTCGCACGTCAAGAAATTCTACGGATTAAAACCGGTCTCCAAGAACATTTCCCAGGATATCAAGACTTGTCAAAACATTGTTCCTAAGGACTGTCCCGCAAATGACATTGACACAACCCCTCCCCTGTTAGAGAAAACTCCGCAACAGGAGTATAAACAGAAATTAAGGTCTAGTAAAATAAGTCAGCCAGTTTGATTGTCTAAGTCCTCCCCTAGGTGAAACGGTTAGACTGTTTCTGACATGTATAAAATAGACCCCCATAGTGAGAGAGTTAGTCAAAACTCAAACCGATGTATCGTTTTTCTAAGTTTCATATTATTTCTCAGCCTTTTGATATCCTGCACTAGTTACGCATTTTTCCTGTGTTTTCCAGTTCCTCATGTAAATAAGCCTTCTAATGTTACAGTAGAGCACACGTTTAGTGATCTGCCTCCTCACGAATATTCATACCGCCTCGCTATGCGTAACAATACATTTATCCGCATGTTGCATTATTCACATCAAACCAGCAATGCCACTAATTGCTGGGTGTGTGGTCGACTGCCCCCTTTCCAGACGTCAAAGGGAGTTCTGCCACTTTTTCCTTATCCTTTTTCACATAATGGTTCGTGTGGAGCATGGTCCACGTTAACGTCATCCTTAACAGATATGTCTTTTCTTAACAGCACATGTTTCCCAGACAAGCAAGGTTTCCCCCACAGAACAGGTTTAGATCTAGAAAATGAAGTGTATAATTTAGGTAACTATTCTTCGAATTTCATGGTTCTGAATGTTCAGTCTGATACTACTCCAGACTCACCTGCTATTTCAGTACTACCAGTCAAAGGCGAATTATGTGTCCGTAATTATGGTTCTGTACACGTAGGACATAGTGATTGTACTACTATTATCCAGTATAGTGACAGTGGGAAATCTATTTTTAAAGCTTCACGTCATTCTTATTTTGTTTGTGGTCAAACTGCATATGTTCGTCTGCCCCTCGATTGGGAGGGAACCTGTTACATTGCCTTCCTACTGCCACCTGTTTTCCTAGCCCCACCTGACTACCATAGGAATTCCTTCCTAGTACATACTAGACACAAGAGAAATCTCCCGATTGTCGATTATACTGAAACTGCTGCAGAACAATTCATTGATATTGATAAAGGTGTGTTCCCTTATTTAGGTACAGTTGTAAACAGTAAGCTAATCCGTAGGTTAACAAGAACCCTTGAAGCAGTAGTAGATGAGACTGCCTCCGCTCTAGGTAACTTAACCGAAGAGCAATCCTTTATGAGAATTGTTGTGCTCCAGAATCGTCTCGTCCTTGACGTCATACTGGCCGATAGGGGCGGGGCCTGTAGAGTCATCGGATCTAGTTGCTGCATTTTCATTCCAAATAACGCGCCGTCTGTTTATTCAGCTATAACCAGACTTCATAAAATTGCCCATCTGTTACACCAAGATCCAGGCACCTGGACATGGTCCGGTTGGTTCTGGAATATAATTTCCGCCTGGGGATGGAAAGTCCTGTCCTTTCTAGGTATCGCAGTAGCGATCATATTCAGCTGCTGCCTCTGTATACAATGTGGCCCTGCGATTTGCGGCATGTGTGCTACCTCTTGTATTCCTAGTCCCAAGCCCCGTTCTAAATCCCGTTCCAAGACAATTCGAGATGAACAAATGGTACTGTATGAAATGATAGATGGTATCATGAATATTGATGTTTCCTGATGGAAACGTAGTGACAAGGAGGGAATGTGGAAAAGTAAATTTTGTCATGTTCTGTGTCCCTACGTGTCATCCATCATATGTTATGTGTGCATGACCAATATGCATATGTTATTCCCCATGTCCGATTCAAGACGCAATTACAGTTGTGTCCTCCTCTAGTATGCCAGTTTCCAGTCCTCGTGAATACTACGAATATCAGGCCTATGTAAAGTTATGTTGCCACGCTTCTCAGTGTGCACGTTATTTCATTATAAAGTCCCCGTTTCCAGGCCTCAACAGGGCCCGGACATCAGATTCAGCTCCTGTCTCCTGAACCCTTGCTGAGGAGCGATTCAGCCCCCACCTGTATCCTCGACCTTTCACTTACTTCCTGCCTAGCAGTACCCGGTGCAGCTTGGCTCAGTCTCTGAGTCTGCCAAGACTATGTTATGATTCCCGCTATCAGTTTAGTCCTCCTTCTCTGCATTCCTAAGCTACTGAACTGCATCAATAGTTTCCGTCATTGTCTAGCCTATGCGGCTCCATATTAAGAGAAATACTGTATTTAATGGTCATTTAATATTCTTCATCACGCACTACATGTAGAATAAATGCATGCTCTAGTCTTAGAGTCAATTAGCTTTTCCCCTCATGACTTCTAGTTTATATCAACATGTTCCCTAAACATCAGATACTAGATAGGGTTTAGGTACATGTCGCTCCGACCCTCCAGACTTTAGTCTCTGCTCCTAGCACAGAGTTCATAGCCCCCAGCTTCTCCTCGTAACACGTCGTTACCAGTTTGTGCGCACCACCAGGTTAGAGGTCCCGGCTCCTTAGGTAGCCCCCTCCTATGTTTCCGCCCATTCATGACATATTCTGTTACGTTTGCATCACATGTCTGAGTTACACCTTCTTTTTACTCTTATCTTTCGCGACTGCTACGCGTCACGCCTTCTGCTCCACCCACTGCTACGCCTACTGCAATGTAATGCTATGTGTTTGCGCTATGTATATATGCTCATGTATTGTTATTAAAAGTCAGCGCGCTCATCCCAGCCCCAGCAGCTGCTGGGCCCTGTCATCCTATTCCTATGCAGGTTGTCCTGTTCCTGTCCTTATGCTGTATTAAACCTGCAAAACTCCTACTACCTCGAATTTTGACTCTTATTTATTGAGCTATCTGTTATTCATTCATTCATTCAAAAATAGATCCGGTATTATTTATTTATATACCACAGACTGCCCGATGTGGAAGGCTGTGACTACCTTGGGCAGGAAAGAGGGCCTTGTTCGCAACACAACCTTGTCCGGATGGACAGAAAGGAAAGGAGGTTTGGAAGAAAGAGCCTGGAGCTCACTCACTCTCCTGGCAGAGGTGATGGCAATCAGGAAAGCAGTCTTCAGAGTAAGAAGGCGTAGAGGACAGTTATGAAGTGGCTCAAAGGGAGCGCACATCAGGTAAGTAAGTACAAGGTTCAAGTCCCACTGGGGCATCACGAATGGAACAGGAGGGAACATGTGTGTGATGCCCTTCAGAACACGAGTTACAATAGGGGACTTGAACAAAGAGGGTTGATCAGGCAGCCCTAGAAAGGCTGAAAGGGCAGAAAGGTAGCCCTTGATAGTGCCCAGAGCAGAGCCCTGCTGGGCAAGAGAAAGAAGGGAGAGAAGAACCTCAGACAGAGGGGCAGAAAGTGGATCCACAGCCTTTGCTGTGCACCATGCCACAAACTTATTCCACCTGCAGGCGTATACCGATTTTGTGGAGGGACGCCTGGCTGCCAGAATGACATTACAGACTTCAGGAGGCAAGTCAAATGGCCTCAACTGTCGCCGCTCAATCTCCAAGCATGGAGGTATGTATGTATGTATGTATAAACTATTTTGTAGCGCGCTCCGTTACTTGAGAGTATCCTGGCGCGAGGGGAAAGGCGGGAAACAGAGCCGGAGAGAAATCAACTTATATTAAACTCTTGAATAGGTGTGTTTTTAAATTTTTCTTAAATAGCGCCTCAGTTTGGGAGGAACGCAGATAAAGAGGTAGAGCGTTCCACGCCCTGGCCACAATCACAGAGATTGACTGGCCACCAAGTCTGGCACGTTTGAAACGGGGAAGGTACAGTTTCAGCTGCGTGGATGATCTAAGAGAGCGAGTTGGTACATAACAGATAAATCTCTTTCTCAGATAAACGGGGCCTTGGTCGTGAATGGCTCTAAACGCCAGCACCAAAGATTTAAACAAAATGCGCTGCGCAACCGGGAGCCAATGAATGGTGCTCATCTCAGCACGTACGCTCCTCCATCTGGGGATGTTAAAAATCAGACGGACGGCCGCGTACTGGATGATTTGCAGGCGCTTCACCAGGTAGGCCGGAATACCGCTGAACAAAGCATTCGCGTAGTCCAGCCTTGCCAGTATAAGAGCTCGGGCAACCGTCTCCTTAGCTTCTTTAGGGAGCAGGGGGAAAAACTTGCGGAGCATTTTCAGTGTGGCAAAGCAGGTGCCTGTCAGTTTTTTTATATGCTCCTCAAATCTGAGGTCCTCTGCAAACCAGATGCCCAGGTTTTTAGCCGGTCTTCCCATCTCTTTCGGACTAGGGATGTTAGGGGGCCACAGTGTGTTCTTAAACAGAGGGGGGAAGGAACCGTAAAAAAGCACCTCCGACTTGTCCTCATTGCACTTCAGCTGGGCCTGAGTCAGCCAGCGAAATACAGAGGACAGACACCGATGAACTACTGATGAGTCCAATTGATCATCAGGCCAGGTGAACAGCAGTTGGGTATCGTCCGCATACCCAATTATCTTAGCCCCATACTGTTCCGCTAGATAGACCAGGGGGGTGATGTAAATATTGAACAGTAAGGGGCTAAGAGTGGAGCCCTGGGGGACCCCCGTGAGAAGTGGTTTAGAATTCGAAACATGGGGGGGCATCCAGACCTGCTGGGACCTGTCGGAGAGAAACGAAGACAGCCAGGACAGCACCGTTCCCCCAATGCCAATAAAGGACAGCCTAGCGAGAAGGAGTTCGTAGGGGACGGTATCGAACGCGGCAGAGAGGTCCAATAAAATTAGGACCGCTCTACCGCCTCCGTCCAAACAGTCCCGAATCGCCTCAGTCATCTCCACTAGCGCTGTCTCAGTGCTATAAGTAGCTCTGAAACCCGATTGGGCAGAATGGAGGGCATTGGAAGATTCAACAAAATTCTCCAATTGTTGAAGCACCACCTTCTCACAAACTTTCGTAAGTGCTGGCAAAAGAGATATTGGACGATAGTTCCCAGGAACCGTCGCGTCCAGTCCTGGCTTCTTCAAAAGCGGCAGAATTTTGGCTTGTTTCCACCCAAGCGGCACCTCCCCTGAAACCAAGGAGAGGTTCACTATCTGAGTGATCTCAGAACAGACCAAATCCGCCACCTCCGAAAGCACCCGGGCCGGGCACGGGTCAGCGGGAGAGCCCGATTTCAGAGATTGCAAGAGGGGCAAAAAGAGGTGGAGACTGGACAGGTTCGGGTGGAGGACCGTTCCCTGCTGCTGTGACAGAAGGTCCTCCTGAAGAGGCAGACGAACCGGGGGATCGACTGACATACTGAGTAGCTCGGGATACCAGTACCTTCGTGCCCAGTCCGGAGCCACAAGGATGACTTGGGCCCGGTCGCGTTTGATCTTCTTCAGCACTCTGGGCAGAAGTGGTCTAGGCGGAAAGGCGTACAATAGACCGCAACTCCACTCGCGACGAAAAGCGTCACCGAGCGAGTGCCGCCTTGGAAATTCCAACGCGCAGAACTGATGACATTGCGCGTTCTCTTCGGTGGCGAATAGATTTAACCAAGGCTCTCCCCACTGCTGAAAGAGGCCTTGCGCCACGTCCGAGTTCAGACGCCATTCGTGATCCATCATGCACCGACGGCTGGGTTCGTCCGCCCTGGTGTTCAGAGAACCTGCCAGGTGTTGAACCACCAGGGTCACGCCCTGATGTTCCAGCCACAGCCAGAGGCGCAGAGCCTCCTGGCAAAGAGTCCACGACACGACCCCACCCGGCCCTGTTTGTTGCAGTACCACATGGCGGTGGTGTTGTCCGTGAACACCTGCACTACACTCCCCCGGACAGAGGGGAGGAATGCCTTCAGTGCTAGACGAATCGCCCGCAGCTCCAAAAGGTTGGCGTTGGCCTCTGCTAAATCAGGCTCTCCGACAGATCTCTGTCCACCTAAAATTATGTCGCTTCTATCTCATAGTCTGGCCCCCACAGTCCAGGAGATGTTTAATCTTTCCATGAGGGAAGGAATTATCCCGGTATCCTGGAAGGAGGCTCATGTTCGTCCTATTCTAAAAAAAATCAATGGCTGACCTGAAAGAGTTGAGCAATTATCGTCCGATATCCCTGCTCCCTCTTCTGGGTAAAATATTAGAAAGCCTGATTAATAGGCAATTAAATAGCTATTTAGAGGCGAATAACATCCTGGACCCCTCGCAGTCCGGCTTCCGGCGGGGGTTCAGCACGGAAACGGCCCTCGTGGCGGTGACTGACTCCCTCCGAACAATAGTGGACGCAGGTGGTTCGGCTATTTTGATACTGTTGGACCTCTCCGCGGCCTTTGATACCATCTCTCATCATAGGCTTGCGGAGAGGGTAAGCTCCTGTGGTATCAAGGGCCTTGCCCTTAATTGGCTACGGAATTTTTTGGCAGACCGTTCTCAATCAGTCCGAATGGGTCCTTATCAATCTGAAAGAACATCATTGGATAAGGGGGTGCCCAAGGGCTCCTGCCTTAGCCCCACCCTTTTTAATATCTATATGGCCCCTTTGGCCAGGGTGGCAGAGGCCCTGGGGTTCGAAATAATATCGTACGCCGATGATACCCAGCTACTATTTAACATCGGACCACATGTTGAGGCGGATAGGCTCCGCTTTGCCACCGGGTTATCGGCAATCTCTAACTGGATGAATAACAACTGTCTCCAGTTGAACCCGAGCAAGACGGAGCTGATGCTCCTAGGAAAAGCCTCAGCAATGTGGAACAGTGACTGGTGGCCGGCAGAATTGGGCTTGCCCCCTACGCCTAAACCTTGTGTAAATAATTTGGGCATTAAATTAAATCAATCCTTAACTATGCAGGACCATGTGACTGCGGTAACTGGCGCCTGCTATTATAGGCTCAGATTACTTAGAAAAATCCTCCCTTTTATCCCCCTAGAACACCGTAGAACAGTCACGCAAGCCCTGGTCTTGAGTTGCATCGACTACGGGAACGCGCTGCTAGCTGAGTTGGGAACCACCTCTCTGAAAAAAGTACAGGTTATTCAAAATACGGCAGCTAGACTGGTCATGAATCTGCCATCTGGCACCCCTTCGCAACCTTTATTGAGAAGGCTTCATTGGCTTCCTATAAAACAAAGGTCTTTTTTTAAGATCTGCTGCCTTACTTATTGTGCGCTGCAGGGGCAGGTCCTGAGTATCTTCAGAAGAAACTGGGAAGAAACATCCCCTCACGCTCTTTGAGATCAAGTCTTAAACAGTTATTGGTGGCTTTTTCATGCCTTGCGCCTAAATACTGGAACAGTCTGCCGTTGTCCCTGCGGGAATCCCCCTCCTACCTGATGTTTAGGAAACATCTCAAGGCCCTACTGTTCTAACGCTCTCCTACCTTCCGTGCTTCCTGCTTTTCGGGTTGTTCTAGAGTTAAGCGCCGAGATGCCCCCAGGTGATTTGTGCGCTAAAAAAAAGAGACTAACATAACAAGGTTGATATGGAGCCGGGACTCCGCCGGAGACCAGAGGCCTCTGATCTCCGCCTCTCCCATGTGGCCTCCCCAGCACCGGAGGGACTCGTCCATCACAACTACGTGCTCCAGTTGGGGAAGGGAGAGGGATCTGCCGCTGACCCAATCGCGGTCCGTGAACCACCACTGCAGCTGTCTCGCAGTGCCCTCCGAGATCAGGACATGGTAGGAAAGGTTGCCCTGATGCTGGGCCCACTGAAACTTCAGGTCCCACTGCAGAGCCCGCATCCGCCACCGGGCGTGATGCACCAGAAGGATGCAGGAGGCCATCAGCCCCAGAAGCCGCAGCGTCAACCTGACCGAGACCCGGGATAAAGGCCGAAAGAGTGGAATCAGAGCCTGAATATCCCGGACCCGCTGTTCGGGAGGATAAACCCGAAACTGCGCCGAGTCGAGAACCGCTCCGATGAAGAGGAGCTTCTGAGAGGGGCACAGGTGTGACTTCGGCACATTGATGGAAAACCCCAGCTGGTGCAGGAGGTCTGCCTTGGTCTGGAGGTGGCTGACAACTGTCTGGGGCGAGCCCTCCTTCAACAACCAGTCATCGAGGTAGGGGAAGACTGAAACCCCCAACCTGCGCAGATGAGCTGCGACTACCGCCATCACCTTTGTGAACACCCGTGGGGTGCTGGTAAGGCCGAAGGGGAGCACGGTTAACTGAAAGTGCTCGTGGCCAACCGTGAACCGCAGGTAGCGCCGGTGGGCCAGCAGGACGGGGATGTGGAAATAAGCGTCCTGCAAGTCCAACGCTACCATCCAGTCTTCTGGGTCCAGGGCAGCTAAAACCTGAGCCAGTGTCAGCATTTTGAACTTCTCCTTCCGGAGGAAGCCGTTGACGTTCCGTAGGTCCAAGATAGGGCATAGGCCCCCTTTGCCCTTCTTGGGTACCAGAAAGTAGTGGGAGTAGAAACCACACCCTACTTCTGGCCCAGGAACGCGTTCGATGGCCCCCTTGGCCAAGAGGGCCGTAACATCCTCCTGCAGAAGTCGCAAATGATCCCCCGACATGCGGTGGTATTGCGGTGGCATGGCTGGAGGGGTCGCCTCGAAGGGGAGGAGTAGACGATTTGCAGCACCCACCTGTCCGATGTGACAGTGCGCCAGTGGAGGAGGTGATGGCGAACCCTGCCCCCCACTGGCGTCATATGGGACTGAAAGCACGGACTAGGAGGGTTTTGAGGCGGATGCTGCGGGGGAGTGTGTGGACTGGCCTCGCCGTTGTCCCTGACCGCCTCCACGGCGGTTCCCACGTCCGCCACCGCGTTGGATGTTAGTCTGCGGTGCGTGGCTGGCAGCACGTGTGGGGGCGCCCCTTACTTGGACACGAAATATGCAAAAGGCACCAGTTTGCTGGCCCGGGGCCGAGAGGCCCAAGGACCTGGCCGTAGCCCTGGATTCCTTAAAGCTCTCAAGCGCATGGTCTGCCAAAAAGGCGACGGCCATCAAACGGCATGTCCATGAGTATATTCTGGACATCGGCCGGGAAGTTGGCGGACCTCAACCAGGCGTGGCGACGAATCGCCACCGTCGTTGCCATCGCTCTGCCCAGTGAGTCGGTGGTATCCAGCCCACACCGGATAGAATACCGTGCCGCATCTTGGCCCTCCACAAGGGCCTGGCCGAGTTTAGCCCGTACCTCCAACGGGCATTCTGGCAGCACGTCCGCGACTGTATCCCACAGAGAGTGGGTGTAGCGGCCCAAGAGGCAGGCGGTGTTGGAAGAACGCAGTCCCAGACTTAGGGAGGAGAATACCTTTTTGCCGTACTGCTCATACCTCTTGGATTCCCTGTCAGTCGGAGCCGACGGGAATGCGGTCTGGGAATTTGAGGCCTGGATAACCAGGCTCTCAGGGGTGGGGTGGGTGGACAGGAAACAAGGGTCGCCCGGGGCAGGGCGGTGGCGTCTGGCCACGTTCCTATCTACAGGCGAACCTGTAGCGGGCCTAGACCAAGTGCCCAAAAGAACGTCGGTCAGGGCCTCATTAAACCGCAGCAGAGGCTCAGCCGAGCTTGACTGCGGTTTAAGGACCTCAGTGAGGAGGTTATTCCTCACGCCCGCACTGGGAGCTCAAGGCCCAAGGCCTTGGCCGCCCGCGTCAACACCACACTGTAGGTTGCCCCCTCCTCCGTAGCCACGGTAGGAGGTGAGACAAAACCAGTGTCTGGCGAGGTGTCCAGACCACTGGCATCCCCAAGTCCACCTGTCCAGTCCTCCTGGGACTGACACTCACGTGTCAGAGGGTCCTCACACCCCTCCCAATTCTCCTCATCACCCATCTCCTGATACTCAGGGGCGTCAAATGATGGGGCTGGTTCATTGAAGAAAAACTCTCCAAACGGCGTCAAAAGCGGCGCCCAGCGGCGCCGTTCCGACGCCGGAACCGGATCGAGGGAGGCATCGGGGACGGTGACGCCCAAAGACGGCGCCGGAGGGGACACCTGATGGACCGGCGCCGGTGAGGTCGTCAGGCCAACCGGCGACGATCCGGACCCAGAAGCGGATCCAGCAGGGCCCTGCGGCGCCGAGCCCGAAGGCACCGGCGGCGTCGAGGCCGAAGCACCCGCCGGCGTCGGGGCCGAAGCCCCCGACCCGCTAGGGCCCCCAGACGGGTCCGTTGGGCCCGAAGGTGCGGCGGAACCCTTCGGAGAAGTGAGGGACCTCATGGCCATGAGGAAACGCTCGATCTCCTCCGGCGTCACGTGTGGCCCAGGGACCGGAGGGTGTGGGGCCGGACGCGACGCTAGCGACTCCGGCGGAGCCACGTGGGCGGTGTCACCTAAACCCCCAGCCGCGTCGCGAGAGCGTCGGGGGGAGTCGGAAGAGCGATGACGTCTCTTCGACTTCTTGTGCTTACCTGACGACTTTGACCCTGAGGAGTGATGTCGACTCCCTGGGCTATGATGGCTCCTCTCCCGCGATCTGTCCCTCGACCTCCGTCCGGACCGGGACCGTTCGCGGCCGACTGCCGGAGCTCGAGTCGCTTGCGGGACCGCTCCCGCCTAGCTTTCGAAGTCAGGCCCCGGCAGTCGGAGCAGGTCTTGTCGTCATGGTCGACGCCGAGACAGTGAAGGCACCGGCGGTGGGGGTCAGTGTCGCAATCCTCACAGGGCATAAAACCTGGCATCCCTACTGGCACCGTTCGGAGTCGAAGACTCAAAAATGATCAAAAAAAGATCGTAAAAAGTTTAGTCAAAAAATGACTAAGGTACCACTTTTTCCGGATCTGCGCTTGCTGGCGCGGAAAAAAGAAGAACTGACATCAGCACGCGGATGCAGCGTCTAAGTACTCCGACGACGTCATCACGGCGCCCACGACGCCGACGACGGACGCGGAGCCGCAGACGACGCCTACCGGCGCGCAAGGGCACTGCTACGCAAACATTTCCAGATCCAGTCTGACGCCTGGGGATATTCTAAGGTAAGGAATCTATCACTAACGTGTCTCTTTCAGATCTGAGACTTCATCACTTCCATTTCTACATCATCCCATTTCCTTTTCTTTGCTGTCATCATTTTCTTTTCTCCATGTAATCTAAAAGATATCCTTAAAATAATGTAAAAAAAGCTTCAATAGAAGACACAAACCAATTAAGACAAGAATCATCAGGGAGGAGCCTAGCTCGCGAGCGTGATGGTCGCCCTTTAGCTCGGCTCCCGCAGCCCTCCGTCCTGATTGCCTATCCTGTCTTCTATCCTGCCCGGGACGACACATTTCTGGGGAATCGGAAACATAACGGCTTGTTTGTACTTCCCATCTGACCCAGGGGTCTCGATGTGCGGTGGCTCCGGAGTTGTGTCCTCTGAGAGATCGGGGCCTCCGCGAGACTTGGACCGGGACCTAGCCGGTGAGATCCGACGGCTCTCGGCCCCGGCCGAGAGCGAGAACCAGTGATGGGAGCCGATGTGCGAAGATCCCGGCGATCCTGACCCGGGCCTGCCCTGGTGGCCGCGCGGCCGAGGTGGGTGAGAAGCCCCGGGACCTGACTCAGTGAAGGGTCCCCCCCCGCCGCTGCTTTGTCCGGCGGCCCTGGTCCTCGGTGCCCGGACTCCGCTCGTTGGGGGCGCCGGTGCTGGTGCTGGCGGAGACCCGTCTTGGGCAGATATCCTTTAGGCATCGAGGCCGCCCCTGCTGGGACCCCCGGAGCTTGTAAAGTCCTACATTTGAGAACTGTTATTTCCGGGGGTCTTGGTGGGCGGCGACTGGGCTGATTCACGAAATGGCGGCCGGCCCTCTGGAACGAGAATCACCCTGTGGTGGCGGGCTCGTGTTGCCTAATTGTGTGGGGATCGGATCTGGTGCGCGTGAGCCTACGGTCAGAGACATCCTGGAAGCCCTGAGATCCCTGCACGCTTCTTTGGCCCCGGGCGTCTCGGTGGGTCCGCCACGATCTGCCGCCATTTTGGGCGGCCGTTTCTTCTTGTCGCCCTCTGGGTTTGATGACTCCATTGCCTCGCCCCCCTCGATTGCCTTGTGTGTCTCCAACACTGATCGAAGATCGTGTAGTGTGCCGGTGACTTTGGGGCGCCCTGCTTTTCGGGGTTCGGGCCCTGGGGACTTGGACGCTGTGCCGCGACCCTGTTCGACATTGCTGCCTGGAACTATTGATGGACTGCCTCCTGTGTCTGCTTCTATGACTTTGCCTGTGTCTATAATCGGGACCACCTCGCCTGCTCCAGTGGCGCAACTGAACTCCTGTTTTTCATTGCTCGTGCTGCGATTGTTGATTCATCTGCCCTTTCCGTTTGGACTTCTGCTCCCTTCTGGTTCTATCTGCCCCCAACGTGGCTATGCTAGTCGCCATTCCACTCGATTTTATGCTGATCTCGTATCTAGTATTTGGTTTTACATTGCCATGTGGTGGGTGGGGTTTGTCGCTCGAAAGGGTTGGGGGTGAAATGTACGACTTCTGGTTGATTCCTGGTTTACGATTTAGTAGTACAACTGTTTCTGTTCGTGTAAAGGTGGGAGGTCCCCTTCTTATAAAGTTCTGTGGCGCGTGATGGGGTGTCGTCCTGGTCTGTTTTTGGCTGTGTTTGTCTGGTTGGGCGGGGGGCTGCGGCCGACCAATCTGATTATAGCTATCCTGCTCCTCCCTCCTGTTTTCTTCTTTCCGCTTTTGTTGTCTTTTTGTCTCGTTCTTCTTTCTTGCTTCTTGCTATATTTCGGGTTCTGGTTTAAGGCGACAGGCACGCTGTTTGAAGGGTAGGCCATAGCCTTCTACAGGGGTGCAGGGTGGGACGGGTGGGTTGGGTTCTACTTTTTGTTTGTCTTCTGGTTCTATGGCCCTTTTGTATCTCTTTTCCGTGAGGCCGCGCCTGTCCTGACCTCCTGTGGTGTGTTTCGGGTGGGGGGTGTGGCGTCGTTAATCCTCCTGATATGTTTCGGCTGCCTTTCTCCTCGATTGCTATACCCTCACTTGTGCCGCTACTCCTTTTTTCTCCTGTCTTTCCGCCACGGGGGACCTGTGTCGGCGTGTCTTCTTCCTTTCGTTTTTCAGATTTCCTTAACCCCCTTTTATTGTTCATTTAGTCTTCCCTCCCTTTATCTTTCCCCTCCTCTTCCCCTTCCCTATTTCGTCCCCCCCCCCTTTTTCCTTCCTGTGTCCTAGAGGTTACTGTGACGGGCTGGTTTTGATGCATGGTTTTTCCGATCCCTCTGTTCTGGCTGGGTTATGTCTTGGGTGGTGGGCATGTTCCGAGGATAATGCTTAGGGGCAGATTGTGTCTCACATATCCTATATTTCTTGAGTGCAGCGTATTGTCCCCCCGATATTTTGGTCCCATGCCCCCCTTATTAATGTTGAAGCTGGTTACGGGATATCGGATGCCTCCATATTGAAAGTGAGCCTGTCATACGACTTCTCCCCATATTATAAAATTAAGCCTTAGTTACTCCTGTGTCTTAGCCCTTTGGTTTCTATATTTCTTCCCCCTTTTATGATTATATGGCCTCGGCTTTGTATTGACTGATTATGTACTAATTGCCTTGTGACTCCTGATTGCCTCCTACATTGCGGCCGGCCGGCTTGGTTGTAGGCCTCGACTTGTCTCTCCTTTTGATGTCAATAAAGGTTTTCAAAAAAAAAATAATAATAATTTAAGACAAGAATGTTTATAATAACGGCTACTGGTATACGCCTAAGCAATCCATTGCCCACATTATCAACTATTTCATCAAATTTTGCAAATTGCTTTCCAATCAAGCATGAACCAACAGCTTCCCACATACCAGTCTCTTCCAATGTTTCAGTTTGACATGTTAATAACATTTGGAATACATTCACTTATCGTCATGCTGTTAGAAGAAACAAACATACATCACTGCATGCCTTGAACTCACAACAAACGCCACACTCTTTTGCAAGCAAGATGTCTAAAGCCATCCTGTTCTGGATTACCATCACATGGATGGCAATCATCTCTTTATTAATCTTGGTTGATGCACCGGCAGTGTTAGTAGTAAGTCGATCTACCAATGTTGACAACTTTCACATTTTTACATAATTCAAAGAAACACCAATTGAAGGAATCAACATACCAAAACCATCTATTAACACTTGTCTAAGACCCCATATCACCCCTTTAAGCCATTGTCACTCATTTCTTTCAGATGATACACTCTAGGAAAAACTAAAGTTTAAAAAACTATCCACCTATTTACGCAGCAAAAATAAACAGACTTTCCACAAACAAAATACATCTCGCTATAAGATTTTCACCCTCCATATATTCATCACTAATCACCAAATGACACTACACTCTCTCCAACCGTTTCAAACATTTATGAATTTCAAGGTTTCTAAAGTCACACATACAGCTCATTTCTTCAACTATAAGTCTGGGATGTACTTATTAAATTTCTATACCTCTCTTCAGCTTCTTTCTGCAACATAGTCTCCCTCCTTTCAGTATTTTTGCTAATTTTCAGTCTACTCTCATTAAAAACTCTAATAAACTCTGGTTCCACATCATTCATTCTAAATACACTCTTCTCAGTATTATTATTATTAATAGTATTGGATTTAATTGGTTTACAATGACTATTAATAACAATAAAACATAATTCCCCATTATTAAGAAATTCAGCCAATGTAAGAGCAAAATTTACATCACTAATCTCCAGCAACTCTTGATCATGAAGAACAGAAATAATGACACTACAGCTCAAAGGGTAGGACAAAGGAAGTTGATTGTAGCTTGCTCTGTTTGCAACAGAAGATGGCAAACATGTACATACATGCATATTACAAAACATTAATAATTTCTAAATACTCATTTAACAAATTAGTACATGTATCTTCAGAAAAATCATCCCTAGATAAATCCCTATTTTGTAACCTTTTACTCCAAGACACAATTCTATTATGTGACTAGATTTCTGAATTAGGTAGAACATATCCAAATAAAGTTTGAAGACTAACCAAAATACCCATGAAAGTTATTATCTTTTTCCAGTCTCCCCTACAGAAATTGTTTTAAAGAACAAAACGCAAACATCTCAGCTTCTACCTATGCATGAAAAAATCTAATATATATATAATCCCATTCATTCAAAGCTTCAAACTGTGCAGGTCTAACATTGCATGCCCCAAATATTTTTTTTAAAATATTTTTTATATATATTTTTATTAATTATAACACAAGAGTAGAAATGTACATTTCGGGTATCATTGGTATAACATATTACAGTGGCGAACGGGCAGATGAAATGAAGAAATACAATCTAATTGTAGGCCTCTGGAAAGTATCAATACCAGCCGGAGCTGGGTCAAAACAATACAAGACAAATAACCATAAGCAAACATTATCAGAATCTGCCCACGAAGGATACAGGATATAAAATTAGACACTCGACACCCGAATATGCATAACAACAGGCTCAGGAGAATACGCCACATCTCTTGTGGAGAGGGGAAAAGGGAAAAGATAGGTCATAGAACAAAAGAAAGAAAAAAAAAAAAAAAAAAACACAACCCCCCACCCTGCACCCCTGCGGATGGCTACGACCTAACCCCACTAGCAGTGTGCCTGTCGCCCCCTAAACTACACCCCAAGGAAGGGAAAAGACGGAGGAGGAATATCTTACGACCCAATGCGGGCTCCCGGACTCCCCTCCCCCCCGCCGCGAACAGACGTTCCCTACCATGGTACTAAGAGAGGTAAAGCAAACTGATGGAGAAATCACCAGGAGAGAAAATACCATCCCGCCCAGCCCCAGACATAACAGAGGCAGCAAATCCCATTGTCGAACACAGTCAGTACACCAAAGCCAAAAAAAACCAGAATCCCATATGGCCCTCACTCCCACCGATACCACCCAGCAGTGTCAAAGGAAGTCTCTGCACAGAATTAAAACAGTCAAGTTCAACCCTGGCCTCTACGATCCATCACACAAACCCTCTCCGATAGGACCAGCACAATAGCAAAGGAGTCAGAATGTTGTAGAAAGGGGAGAGGATCAATATAGCATGAAAGGGTCAGAAGAGTCAAGTCTCGAAGTCTATCAGGGATACGAAAGTCAATCCAATGAATATCGATGGAGGTCCCCAGAAACGAAGAAAGAAATAAGTCCTGTGAGGGCGATGACTTTGCCGAGTTTGCTGGCTGGTCAGGGGCTCCAGTCGCGGGCCGCTGTAGTTGCGCAGATATAATAGGCGTCCGATTAGAACGATGCTCGGGGTTCTCCTCCCGGATAAAATCAAACTTTGCGGGGGTCACCATATAGTGCGGGTCTGACTCTGGGCTAGGGTCCGGTCTCGAACAAACAGTCTCAATGCGTACGGTTAGGTTGTGGAGAGCAGCCTCCATTTGCCAGTGAAGAGCCCCGATGGCGGCCATGACGGTCCCCAGTGTCGGTCCACACGCCGTCTGATCCATCTCCGCTTAATCGATGACAAAGCAGGTCATCAACCCCGGAGGCCGGCTACTCCGGGGAAACCAACTGGAGTGGGGTGGGCGAAGTCGACTGGCGACTGTCAGGCTGTGCGCTCTTTACACCGCTGCCGAGAGCGGGGGGCCCCCCTGCGGACCCCGAGGGCTGCAGCAGGGTCCCAGGAACCGGACCCCCACTCACCACGGCATCCACGTCTCGTCGCTGTCTAGCGAATATACGCAGGGACTCGAGACAACCACCAGGATCGAGAATTTGTGTCACTCCAATGAGACCGGACCCTGCCAGGTACCCGCGGCCGATGTTGTTCAACTGAAACCTGGCTGGGTCAGTACTCGAGGCCCCGGCTTACAGTCTGGAGAAGGCCCGAAAATGACAGACGGTGTAACTTCATCAAAAAAGGTGATAAAGACTCCGGGATTGCGTTCCTGGACTCAGTGACGATTCGGACACACGGGAGTCTGGCGGGAAGTCAGGATTAAGTTCAGGATATATCCACCAGCGACGGAGGTCGACGGAGCCGGGAGCTTATGCGGCCATCTTGGTTGCTAGCGTAGCTCCTCCCCCATGCCCCAAATATTTAATTGAATCTTCCTCACACTGAAAGTACCTCCTAAAAGAAACGGCAAACTTTTAGCATCAGAAGTGATCTTATACCATTCCTTTAAGTAAAGATATCATGAGTAGGGGAACCTTTTGTCAGAATGTTGTCTCCACCGCAAACAGGGAATTTAGACCCTTTCAAAGCAAACCCCATTTTCTCTCAAAGCTAGATTGGGCTACCAACACAAGCAACTAACCAATCACAAAAAAAATTCAAAACTAGACTGGAAACCTTTTGTTTTTTAACAAGGAAACGATAACCTTGTCTGCCTACCAGGAATAAATCTCACTACTAACAAAGGAAAACATTAAACTTCAGTCCCACCAAGACAGACTCTTGACCAGCAGTATCTATCTTTGAGTCTGGGCGTTCACTTCCAGTGCATGAAGAAATGAATAACACAACCCTGATTAATTCAATTGTCACCTGACCATTAAGGATTTGTAGAACGCCAACCTACAAACCTTTTGTGATGCGTCATACACCTTTATACCTTCAGCAGATAACTATCTCAAGATCTTCAAAAACCACAATGAACCAAAAACACACAATATTTTTTATCAGAACAATTTCAATTAGTCATATAATAATTTCCACAAAAAAGTACAATACAAAAGTAAATTCCGATTTCATAAAATGCTAAACAATGATACTCAAACGCCACATAAAACACAAAACACAATACAACACCACTCAGCAGGATAATTACTCCCTTAAAATCATCCAAATCATGGCGCATAAAAACCCACATTAAAACCCTCACACAACCTCGTACGCAAGACAACTCAGTTCACAAACCTTATTTATTACAATTAAGTCACTGGCAGCTTCAATACGTACGGGTTGTGCTCTGCGCAATTCTAGTCAGAAGTCGGGGAAATCTATTTCTATTAATTTGTGGAGTGAAAATTTCAATTAATAATCTGCATCATATTTACACCAGTTGGCACTAATCAGTTTGCTGTAAACAATCTCTTCTGCCAAATGCTGTGGGCGCTTTTGCTAAAATGCAAGCAAAAGGCCGATAAGACAGCCCGGGGCCATGTGAGTCTATGCCGGGCAGCAGCCCTACCAAATTCGTTTACAGCATAAGAAAATTTCACAAAGAAAATCATATGGTTAGTCAAGTCAAATCAAATCAGCATTAGTATAAACAATACTAATCATGAGATTTACGTAAGGTCAAACGGTATGTAAATAAAAAGCAATCAATCAAATAGCTGTGCCCAAGGATTCTAAGTTTAAATCAGTTAACAGTCTGACATGGAGTCAGCCTCTAAGAATAAGAGGGAAATGTATTAGCATGTATCACAAATGTGTCCTCTTTTAGAACAATTCAGCAGTGAAAGACAATCCCTCAGGAATGTGTGCAGTATCACCGTGGGCAGTCAAGGAAAGAAGCATTGCAGACATTTTAGAATTATTTGTTGGAAACCTAAGCCCATTTTAAAATCCCTCCCAATATGAATATTAAACTAAGGCTTTTAACCTACAGACAAGACATAGATTCTCATAGTCATCTGCAGAACAGGGAAAGTCCTTGAAACATGTTGCCTTTTAGGAACATCGAAGAAAACTAAGAAACAGTGAGAACACCCTGTCATTCACATCATTTATAAAAACACTTCATTGCAGGAGTACAGAGTGAATGAAGCACAACTTGCCCTCGTGTGCAGCCAGAGAAGGGAGTGCGGAAGACACGGAATGGACAATGACAGTGCAGGGGGCACTTTTGAAATGCTGAATACTAAACCAGGCCTACTCTAGGTGGCGTTTTGAGGCGTACTTATGCTAACGTAAGCACAGAAATATATTAGTGTACACATTTCTTTTGCATTAATGAATATTATATAGGACTGGTGCCAGCAATTTAAGATTCTACAGGTTGTGATATCAGCAATGATGATTCTATAGGATGTGCTACAAGGGACGAGAAGGATTATATAGGTGAAGTCAGCAATAAAGGATTCTCCCAGTTATGGTGACAGCAATAAGAAGCATTTTTTAGGTTGTGGTGTTAGTGACGAGAATGATTATGTGTGTTATGGTGTCATCGAGGAGAAGTATTCTCTAACAACCTAGATGCACTTTTCATTTTCTTTTTAAAGGGAAAAGAAAAAAAGAGCAATGATATTATTTATAATATTATAAGTATGACAGGAATTATCATCAAGATAGAACAAACCAAAAGCAATGTCTCACTTTACACTGATTTACTTTTATACTTCCCAAGTGAGAAGAGAAAGGGAAGGGAGCATGGGGAGGGGGGGGGGGGGGGGGGAGAAGGGAAGGAAAGGAAAACCTTTGACCATAGCTTTTCAAAGCACTTCAGCACAAACGCACCTTCCATAAAAGAATAATTGCTTCTTTGCTACAAATTATTAGGTGTTAGTGTCCAAGTCTTAAAAATTGTTTGGTTTTGATTATGATAAAGGGCCAGATCCATTAATGTTTTTTTTTGCTTAATAAAAAATAAAAATTACAGAAGATTTTCATGGGTTTTAGTGTCAGGAATGAGAGTTCCATATGCTGCGTTGTCATGGATTAATCGGATTCTATAGGCCGTGATATTAGCAGTGAGAAGGCTCTGCCACCAGCTCTCTCTTTAGGAGTCATTGGTCAACAGCAGGTTTTCTGAGGCTCGCAGATTTCTAGATCAGTTAAAATGAGTAACATGAGTAGGCAACTCCCCTCACCAATCCTGGTGCTGCTCTCGTGCTGTTAACTGGCATGAGAGAATGACCAGGATTGGAGGGAGAGGCCTCGCTCAGTGCTCCAAGGGCACTAGAGGCCTATGCCTGCTCACACCCCATCTGTCTGGGTTGGAGAGGTTTAAAGTGCACATGTCTGGCTGGCCATTGCAAGACAGCCAGGTAAAGTGACATGCGCACTTTAAACTTAAGTACCCAGCCCACCACTTCTCCCTGCTGCTGCCACTTAGCAGCAATTGCCCAGCTCCGTCCTGACACTCGGTTAATAATGCAGCTTAGTGAATAAATAAAATGGTAATAAATTAACTTAACTAACATTTTATTTTTCATATCCTTGACTTTTCTGGGGCCATTTTAGTTAGTGGGGTGACACTCTTCTGCCCGAATTGAGGAACCACTCCTGTTTTTTAGTCTGGGTTGACACTACTTCCAAAGTTAATGCGTAAAAGCACCAATATGGCTAGTGTATGTGTGGTTTTGGTGGGGTTTTTCGCTCTCTCTGCCTCTCACACACTCAGAAAAAGTAATCTTTATGACTACTGGTGAAAGTAGTCGCACTTCAACAGTGGAGACATGAGAAGCCACAGGAAGGTCTTTATGAAACTTTAGCCAAGGGTGCTAGTACCCAAGCTAGAATTATTGGGTGAACCAGGGTCTGTTGGTCAAACATCTGCTGCCGGACCAACACTAATAACTCTTTCAGCTTCCAGCAAATTAAGAGTAAGATGTTGTCTGCCTCCTGTTGAAAATTAGTACGGTTTGGTGAACATTATCTGCGCCATCTTGCCTCTTCCCCTGATGCCACACTTTTTGTCGTGCGCACCCGCCATTTTAAGATGCCCCGATCAGAACGAACCCTTTTTGCATGCCGCTGGCCCCTGACATAGCCCTTCGCCTTCGCTAAGCCCGCACGCTGACCAACCCCCCCTGCTTGCACCTGCCTTGAGTCATAAACCCCTCTTCGGCGCTGCTCTGCCCCAGGCCCTCATCCTGTTCCCAGCGCGACACCTCCCTGCTTCCCTTTCATGATCTCCGGCCCTTAGATGCAAACCCCCTTTTCCCCGTGTGCCCGTTTTGTCTTCCCCGTTCCCAGGCCGACACCCAGCTCTGCCGATACCATTCCTTGCCCCTCCCCGTACAATAGAAAGCTTCCCCCAGCAAAGGATCCCCGGATTGATCAAAGCCCCCACTCCATGAGATCCGATCAAACCCCCCACATTCCGTGAATCGGCGGAATATCCAGCTGCGCGATACTCATCACCTGTTGTGACTAGGGTGGGGACTTCTACTGTAAATGTGTGTGGGAACGGGCCCAAAGGGAAGTTCCGGGAATGTCTTTTCCATACATCAAAGCTTTAACATGAATGTGTAATCTACAATAAAGTCATAAATGTGTGTATAAGAGGCCAGGCCTCAGGGATGCAGTTAGAGCACCTCAGAACGATACCTTCTGTCCGTTTCGTTGTGTTCTCCTCCGGAGAGAATAAAATCCTTGTTTCCTGCTTTCCAGTCTCCAGCGCCTGCCTCTTCATTTGATTTAATAACTAGAGGGTCACAGAGGCGATACCGCCGGGCAAACATCGATTGTCCCCGACCCGACTCAGGTTTTTACAATTGGCGTCCCAAGCGTGGGGCCCATCAGCGACTCGTGGATCCAGTGGGAGAGGTCCCGACGACAGAGTGAACGACTGCAACGATCGGGAGAGCTCTTGCCCAATAGACCCTCGTCTGGCAGCCGATCATCCGAACTTCACTAGTTCCGAACAGACCTCTCTCGAGTGATCTACGGTCCTGACTGGGGACCATTAGGAGTGCCGTGAGAAATACGAGAAAAAGAGGACGATCGGGCGCTGGATTCGGAAGACAAGAAACTGTCCACATGGTCCGGGTAAGGTCGTGTAACCACGACAAGTTGCGAAATAATTGCTTGATTGTTTGAATGTTCAAAAAAAAAAAAAATATATATTAGTATTGCTCTTTATTTATTTGGAGACACTGTCTACAAACGGAGAAACAACGGGCTCTCTCTTTGCAAACAGTGGAGGATAGGTAGGGCAGCAGCCGTGCTTATTTTCTCTCCCCCACTCAATAATCACTTGAAACTGAACTGTTGTTCGCAAACTATTGTTTCCTGGAGATTCCCTGTCTGCAAACAGGGAAGAGACCACCCTTTTTGCAGATAGTGAAAAGGGTAGGTAACGCAAATTTTTGCGGACCTACTCATTCTCCCCATTGTTATTTATTGGTCTTTTGTTATCTTTGTTCCATGAGGTATTCACTGCCTGCAAACAACGCAGAATAGAAATATTCTGTCCAGTCTTTGCACCTAGTGATAAGATAGGCAGTGCTGACTTTTTAGTCCCTCGTTACGAGCCGTCATGTCTGTCTTCTCCCCACTGATTAATAGCCTGTTTAGCCCGGACCGGGTGTTAGAAGTGGATCATATAGCTCCGCTAGAAGGCACCCCTAATAAGGACATGTTCATAAGCTATGGATTAGTCACCATAGCCTATAATAAATTGTGGCACAGGTATACCGAAGAGAGTCAAGACAAACAGTGGCCACTGACAGGATCCTTTGACCTTGATAAAATAGAAACGCTAGAAATAGCCCTTCGAAATAATAAGACAACGCCAATTATGCTCGACAGTCTCGGTATGTGGCGCAGAGAGGCTATGCAACGACAGAGAAAAGACGAGGACAAACCTAGTAGAGAAATATACCGACAGCACAACCCCAGGACACCGCTACCCACAACTTATCCCCCGACACTATGCAAAGGACGACCAGACTTAGGGTCAAACCAATGCGCTTTTTGTAGGTATGTCGGACACTGGAAAGCCCAATGCCCGACTCTACTGAGCGTGAGTAAAGGCAAAGGGCCGACAGGAACGACTGACCGGCAGTACGAGAAAAAGCGCGAGACAAAGAAAAACCCGACTTACATAGACAGACCAGACAGAACCACCACGTTTGATTATGCCCGATGGCACAGATTTCGCCAGGACAATTTAAGCGGCATGCTTAAATTCTCCTAGGTCGGGCAACGACAAGACGGGAACCCAGCCTTGTTTCAAATTCACAGACAGAAAGAGATAATTATGACCAATAACTGTTTTTATATTCGTCTTGAGTCTTTGTATGTCGTACTTGTACTGTCCCCCGTCTGAGTTTGTGTGTATGTAATGTACAAATCTGCGTCATCCCTCTACACGTGTTTCCGTGTTACTCAACCTCTGTTAGCAGAAACTTAGCATAAAAGCAACCTGGAAAGAAAGAAATGGTAAAACAAAATCCGTAGACCATTAATGAACTTGAACTTTTAATTTAACACAACAAACTAGGAATAATAACGGTAAAACTGTAGAAAATGAAAGTCAAACAGAACATTCGCCCCCCCCCATTCTGGAACCTTCCAAAATAGGGCAGGGTTACGGCTACGCCCAACCAACGGCAACCCATATAAGGCGGCCCCGGCCGCCAACTCTTGGTCAGGAAATCTTAACGTATGGGGGAGCCGGAGGAGAGGCAGGAGCCCGCAGCCCGGGCAATTGTAGGTAGTCCCGCCACATGTCTCCTTGGCCAGCCGCAACGGGCCTGGATAGACTTAAGTGGTCCCGCCACATGTCCGGAGAAGAACGAGGCACCTCTTCCTTTTCTCCTCCGTTACAGCCGCAGCAGCTCTGGACGGCGGGATGTCCTACACGTACCTCCACAACGATTTGTCCAAGTTGGGCTGGGAGGGAGAGGCGACGCGGACGAGCCTCTCCCACCTCCACCGATAGGAGGTTTCCCAGCCCCCGGCCCGACGCCGAACACCCCCGGTCAGGCGATGGCGCCAATACTTCCACAGCACCGAACACACAATGGTGGCACCCCAGTACTTGCGCAGCACCGAACACACAATGGTGGCACCCCAGTACTTGCGCAGCACCGAACGTGCAATGGTGGCCATACTCCCACAGCACCGAGCACAGGACTTGGGGAACACCGGATGTGGAGAGGCCTTCATGCGGGGCGATGAAAAGGAGCGGCATGGAGTGCACCGGGAGAAGGAGACGATGCGAACCAGTCTCCCTCGCCCCCCCCCAGGTGGGGGCATCACAGCTGCACCCCAGCTGAACGTCCCGCTTTCACAAAACAGGGACCTCTTCCTTTCACTCCGAAGGATCTCTCCCACTCTTGCAAACTCGACGGGAGTGGCCCCGGCAGGGCCTCAAAATGGCGTCTGGGTCCGCTGGAAGGCGGGCCCCGGCCACTAGAGTAACTTTGACCAGCAATATAACTCGAACATTTGCCCCCTGGAGCACGAGCCCCCGTCTCCGACAGCATCTCCGCAGCCTTGAAGATCCTACAAAGGTCCCCGGCGGAACCTTCGGCCTTTGCAGGCTTCCGGTAAGGGACGGCTGCCTTGATCGCCAACGAAACAAACATGACATTGCCACTCCTTCTGTTAGCGTGAATTCTAGAACTGCCGAAAAGGACTCTGGTCCAAACTGCCAGTAATGGGAAACATTTTCCCCCCCTGACGCTGCTTCCGGACTGAGCCGGCCCCGCCCAAAATGGCGCTGGTATCAATCGGAACTTACGGACACCTCGTGGTGTTCCTTCGCACTAATATAAACTTGATGTTCTGAGATTTTATATGATCCTTTGTACACTTGGCTAGAAAAGACAAAGAGAACTCACTCGACGAACAGTATGAAAGGATCCCCGTTACAAATGTTGATTTCAAATGTACAATGTATTATATTTTTATAACTGATGTAAACCTCATTTACGACGCACGCGTACGGTATGCATATAGGAAATCTGATTACAACTATTATGCTTATGCTTCTAAATTATGAAATTAAATGCCCTCGAACCCCCGGCCAATTAATAGACGTTTTAGTTTCTTACAAATGAATGAGTAAAACTTTCCGATGTTTTTGCTGCAAACGACACCCCCCACTGTACGCACTTTAGCCATTGCCACGACCGGCCAAATACGACCGCACCCTCATAATCCACATGCTGAAATGATTTTGTAAAATAAAGTTTTTGAAACTATGGACGGGTATTGCATGTTTTATTTTAAAAATGTGGGATCGGTGGGAAAGTTCTTTTCTGTGCACCCTACTCTGCTCTCTCTTTAAGGTTAAAAGAAGATGGTTGCCCAGCCCTGGAGGACGGATCGGATCGACAACACGACACTCCGCCTTCAAAGTACGCGACTGACCCATGAACTCTCGCGTAGAGGAAGGCCTCGACTTCCAAGGATGGGTAAAACGAACGGTGTAAATGAGGGAATGTAAAAGGAGGGTGAAATGAAATAATGTAAATGTTATAAAGTACAACGTTCCAAAGTATCAGGGAACGGAACTGACCCAAGAACCGAAGAACCTTAGAACGCCACAGCGTTGAAAGAGATTTTAGGATCCCGACAGTGAGATACATCCTTTGACTAGATACCTCGCACTAGGCACCTCTGGTTTCCTTTTTACGTTTCCCCGCACACGACCTATATGAATACACTACCCCCCCGACTCCAGAAACCATATCCCCGGGGACCCTGCCCCGAGGAGGAAAGACGAGTAAGAGGTAAGTAAAGGACTTATGAATCCATGTATTTGAATGTGCGCGAATGCTATCTCCCCCACCCCCCCCCTTTTTTCCTCCCTCTGCAGGTTACATCAGAAATCACAGCCGAGGTGTGGCGAAGATCTGAAGCCTTGCCATGTCTAATACACGAAGCGAACTAGCGCCGCAAGGTGGTGTCTAAGCACGCCTGCAACCTACTCACGTATCGAACAAACCCGTAAAATTAGCACAACCTGATAAAAAGTGATCACCCTTAAACCTGACCGGACGAATGAACCCATGTCACGTATGATGCGAAACTATGATGGAATGTGTGTGTGTGTGTGACTGAGACGTTGACCCAACTGGTCGAAGGACCGAGAATGCGAGAAAGTGTGACGAAATGGTACCTCCTTTCTTCTTTCCTTTTTTCTCAAGGCACATCCCCTCTACCCTGTCTAATGCTCAAACTGCATGATTACAAAATTCTAACGCAGACCCGTGAATGCCCTTTGCTGTGTAATGCACTAAATAGCCTTTCTTGAACACACTGCCACCCTCTCTGTTGCACGTGTACTATTTAGCCTGCCGTTGCGCTCTCTCTCTCTCTCTCTCCCTCTCTCTCTCTCTCTCTCTCTCTCTCTCTCTCTCTCTCCCTCTCTCTCTCCCTCTATTTTTTTCACTCCCACTCTTCCGAGTGATTAGCCCCGAAATTGGCAGATTGCCGCCCCTAGCACACCACCTAATTGGCTTCAAATACCGTCAGTATTTGCACAAAAACTTGTCTCTAATACAATCACCCTGAGACCGCGTCATTACCTCTCCTTTTCCGCTAGAAGTCAATGAACCGAGGTTGGGCCGTAAAGGGAAAGGACAGGTAAGACGACAGAGGTTCCCTAATCTGGCCCGAAATAAGGGAACTACATGTCAACGGCTCATATGGTATAAAACAAGGACCTCAGAATACGCGACCCTCCCCGCCCCGAATCGTCGAAATACCCAAACCAGAAAAATGATCACCCCTGTTACCTCCCCTGTATCAGCCGCCCAAAAAACTGGAATTATGAAACTACCCCTCATTTCCAGTTGTGAGAAATGGGTCGATCTATGCCCTTGCCACAAGTTTCCTATGTCCCTGGTTGTTTCCCATAAAACCCCTGTCCTTCCTAATTAAGTACGTAGGACCCAGAATGATGTTTTACAAGGTTAACAGACTAGTCCAAGGTAAAGAAAGCATCGAAATGAACCCCGTAGTAGTTGAAAAGCAGGATGCACCGATGGAAAGGAAATGTTTAACCATGTTCGTCTCTCAGCAAAATAAATGTTTAGCCATGTTCGTCTCTCAGCAAAATACCTGCGTAGTACCATGTTGACGACTCACAGTACCCTTTGTAAATGTAAAACTCTAGAGATCGGCATATCTTTGCCAGGTTCGTCTCACGAAGGTGGGTCGCCATCAGATGAACTGTCGTGACTGTAATAAATAATTGTAAAGGAAAGTCATAGTAAATCCAACAGGCCCGTCACCGGTCATTCATAACATTAAATATAACGGACATTTTCATTCTTTGCCTGGAGCTGGGAGAGAAATAGACTTTTTATCTTCATCTGCAAATTCTCTAAAGACTGTCTTTTCAAACTTGTTTAAGGGTACGGCTGTTGGAGGAGAGAAGGACCGGATGTGGGAGCACGAGGCCTGACTGCAGACTAAGGAACACCTGCGACATCAGCCAAGGCGAGACCACGACAGAAAAGAGCTGCAGGACGAGGCACTGTTTTCGACAACATGAGAAGAAAGGGTCGACCTGATGCCCCTGCTCGATGTCCAGTGCTCGTCGACAAGTCCCCGCTCTCTGAATTCGGTCACACGCCCGCCTATTTGAAGTCTCTCGTTCCTCTAGTTTGTTCCTAATTTGGCCTTGCTCCATCCCCCTTTTTCCTCTGATCTACCCTATGGACTGTTTTGTACGCTCTTCTTCCATCTGAACTTTCTGACAATCACCTCAAAGGACACAGGGCGAAAAGGACCTTTCCGACCAGAAACGCGAGGAAAGGGTCGTGCCCTGCAACGCAGAACTTAGAACAGAGCCGGACTTGTAGCTCCACCGCCGGTGCTCAACAGCGCCAACGAAAGACAACAAAGAATACTGAGAACTCGTTAACTACGAACATTTTGACATCCTCAATCACCGTTTCTGCTGCGCCTCATTTCTCTCCTGGCCGCCATTGTATTGATCATGCTCCAATCCGAATCTGATATATGTAATAAACTACCAGTCCACGTTATGAAATGTACTTGCTGCTTTCGCTACAGAATCGTTTTTGTATTGCATTTCTATGACTTTCCTGCTGAACAAGTTTATCAAAGTTTATCAAATAGGTCCACCTCCTAAAAACTAGAAATCACAAAATGTATTGTTTACAACTCTTTTTCATCTAGGGTTCCTACCGTTTTCTTTCTCATGCCCACCACAGTAGAACCGAATAGAAAATGAACCAGCAAGATGTCTTGAATATGTTAAAAGGGAGGACTGTTGAAAATTAGTACGGTTTGGTGAACATTATCTGCGCCATCTTGCCTCTTCCCCTGATGCCACACTTTTTGTCGTGCGCACCCGCCATTTTAAGATGCCCCGATCAGAACGAACCCTTTTTGCATGCCGCTGGCCCCTGACATAGCCCTTCGCCTTCGCTAAGCCCGCACGCTGACCAACCCCCCCTGCTTGCACCTGCCTTGAGTCATAAACCCCTCTTCGGCGCTGCTCTGCCCCAGGCCCTCATCCTGTTCCCAGCGCGACACCTCCCTGCTTCCCTTTCATGATCTCCGGCCCTTAGATGCAAACCCCCTTTTCCCCGTGTGCCCGTTTTGTCTTCCCCGTTCCCAGGCCGACACCCAGCTCTGCCGATACCATTCCTTGCCCCTCCCCGTACAATAGAAAGCTTCCCCCAGCAAAGGATCCCCGGATTGATCAAAGCCCCCACTCCATGAGATCCGATCAAACCCCCCACATTCCGTGAATCGGCGGAATATCCAGCTGCGCGATACTCATCACCTGTTGTGACTAGGGTGGGGACTTCTACTGTAAATGTGTGTGGGAACGGGCCCAAAGGGAAGTTCCGGGAATGTCTTTTCCATACATCAAAGCTTTAACATGAATGTGTAATCTACAATAAAGTCATAAATGTGTGTATAAGAGGCCAGGCCTCAGGGATGCAGTTAGAGCACCTCAGAACGATACCTTCTGTCCGTTTCGTTGTGTTCTCCTCCGGAGAGAATAAAATCCTTGTTTCCTGCTTTCCAGTCTCCAGCGCCTGCCTCTTCATTTGATTTAATAACTAGAGGGTCACAGAGGCGATACCGCCGGGCAAACATCGATTGTCCCCGACCCGACTCAGGTTTTTACACCTCCATGCCTTTGACCATCATTAGGCTTTGAAGCTCTCAGTTGTGTCTTCAGGTCGGTTTAGTGCTATCAATGTCACTGGACACCACTAGGCCACGAAGATGCAAAAATGCCAAATGTTAATGGCAGAAAATGAACTGCTGAGGCCCAGTCACTCAGAAACAATTGAGCCCCTTGCGAGACTTTAGTTTTCAGGCTGGTCAGACATTTTAATAGGATTATTTGTGGATCTATGCCAACTATAGTTGAGCTGTCTAATAATATCTTAGAGATAGCATTGCCTCGATTCTACACTTACCAATGATCATCTATTATAGACATCATATTATTCAATACAAACTTCAGGTCCAAACCTTGCCTGGACGTGGCCCAACACATTGTTGACAGATCGGCTGAGGCATGAGTGTCTATCTAGTAATGTGACCTGCTATAAGACATTTGAGTCTGCTTTGAAGCTAGCCATATCCAATCGGGCCAATGTGGACTTCCTTAAGGCCGGCATTATGAGTATTTTATTGAGTCTGCTAGGTTCAACCCTAACCTCAATTGTGGTTAGTTGAGGAGCAGGCTGTGACAACAAACCCATCCCCGCTATCCCCGTGCCGGAGATGGTGCAGGTAATATAGCAGCCATCTTTTGACTCAAGCAATCGATCAATCAGTGGTTTATAAAGCGCGCTACTCACCCGTGAGGGACTCAAGCACTTGGACAGATCACACATTGGTTAAGAGGCGATGCTCTAGACTAGTATTCCTGTTATCTAGACCTCCAACAAGATTTTCCATATGTGGGGGGAAGTTGGGAAGGCAAGGTAGGGAAGAGGTGGACCCAGTGAGGGCTGGAAATCAAGTCAGTTTGATAGACACCTGAGGTAGGATAAGAGTGTGACCCTAAAAGGAGCATGGTGAACAAGGTGGCTACAATTGGTCTCTCTTTTAAAACTTACTGTTATTGTTGTGTCACAGTCTGATCTTAAATACATTGTGCTCAACAGTTCCTAATGCATATCTAATGTTATTTCAAAATTATGTTCGGTAATAATTAAAAACAAATGTCTTCAGCATTCAGGCAGACAAACTCATCTGTGTTTCCTGCACTCCGCCCCGTAGCCAATGACCGACACACCTTACTCACCCTCGCTTCCTACTTTAACCTCCATCTCCTGGTCGAACATTGTGCTGTTGTCATCTATAAGGCTCTGTGTCACCCCGGAAGAAGCAAGCTGACCACCTAGAGGGAAGACAGACAAATGGGCAAATGCTTTGAAATCTCTGCAGGGCCCCACCACATATGACTGTAACATGGAATGACAATTTGTATGCAATGTTTGCCTGCAAATTAGGCAAACTAGCATCATCTGGAAGGCAGACTTGCTTCATTGTGTAATTTCTCATTTTATCACCTACTGTACAGGAGACATTGCAACACAGATTGGGCCCCACTGCAAGGTGTGAGTTACTGGACACAAAGGAATTATGGAGTTCATTCATTTACTACTAACCTTGTTCATTTCACTTTACACATTAGCTGCAGACCCACACGCTACAGGGTACGATCTATGTGCCGCGTTGCTTTGCCTCAGACCTACTAGCGCTAGCATAGTAATTGCAGGGAGTACGATTTAGGTGCCTGCACTGTGTTTTGTTTTTAAACTTCACCTTCCCATTTTAATTACTTGCATCTGCCTCATATGATAAAGATCAATTCAAAATGGTCAGGCTATTTAGTTGATGTTTCCTAAGTTAAATTTGCCCGGCGTTAGACGCCTCTAATACCATACGAAGTTATCCAATAAAGAGGCAGGCGCTGGAGACAGGAAGACAGGAAACAAGTTTTATTCCGACGGAGTAGAACACATCAGATCGGACAACAAGGTATCGTCTCGAGGTGCTCTCCCAGCCTCTCTGAGACCTGGTCTTTTATACGCTGGTTTAAGACATGTGAACGTTCTTTATTACAACAAAGACATTGTGAAGTATGAGGATGACATCCCCGGCACCCCCCCAGTTCCGGCCCATTCCCACACATGACAACAGTAGAGGCCCTTTCCCCTCATACAATGGGAGGGGGCTATCACGCAGCTGAGTGTTCTGCCGATTCCTTTGGAATGTGTGCGCCTGATCGGATCTCAGGGGCGGGGAGGTCATGATCAATAGTGGCTCCTGTCAAGAGAGGCGAGTGCATACAGTAGTGGGCAATAAACTGTATCTTCAGGCTAAGGGATGACCAGCGGTTCGTACAGGCAATCGGGCTCAGAGGAAGGGGTCATCAAAGGAGGGGTATTCATGGACGGAAAGGAGGTGTTGGTCAGGCGCGGGGTGTGATTCCCAGAGACAGAGTCATACGGGAGGGGAGGGCTCATGACTTGTGCATGTGAGAGCGGGGACAGCCAGGGTGCGTGGGGGAGGCTCGCAAGGTTCAGGGATGTGTGCTGACGGGTGATCGTGAACAGGGAGACCATGGTACCTAAAATGGCCGTCGTGTATGTTCATACGTGAGTCTGCAAGATGGCGTAGATGATGTTCAGTACACGAACTAAAATTCCACACATACTCCCCGTTCCCCCCCGAGCTTCGCTCGTTTGATGTGGAGGGAGTTTCTTTCTGTCACTTGCTCTGCCTTTTTCACACTTCCGGCGGAAGGGGGCAGCGGTCTAGTTGTCATCCCGCTTCTACCCTTCATAACGCAGGGCTTTGATCGAGCAGCGGTCCACACGCTACAGGGTACGATCTATGTGCGCCGCTGCTTTGCCTCAGACCTACTAGCGCTAGCATAGTAATTGCAGGGGGTACGATTTAGGTGCCTGCATTGTGTTTTGTTTTTAAACTTCACCTTCCCATTTTAATTACTTGCATCTGCCTCATACTCCCCGTTCCACCCCGAGCTTCGCTCGTTTGATGTGGAGGGAGTTTTATTTCTGTCACTTGCTCTGCCTTTTTCACACTTCCGGCGGAAGGGGGGAGCGGTCTAGTTGTCATCCCGCTTCTACCCTTCATAACGCAGGGCTTTGTTCGAGCAGCGGTCCACACGCTACAGGGTACGATCTATGTGCCGCGCTGCTTTGCCTCAGACCTACTAGCGCTAGCATAGTAATTGCAGGGGGTACGATTTAGGTGCCTGCACTGTGTTTTGTTTTTAAACTTCACCTTCCCATTTAATTACTTGCATCTGCCTCATACTCCCCGTTCCACCCAGAGCTTCGCTCGTTTGATGTGGAGGGAGTTTCTTTCTGTCACTTGCTCTGCCTTTTTCACACTTCTGGCGGAAGGGGGGAGCGGTCTAGTTGTCATCCCGCTTCTACCCTTTATTACCGATGTGCTGGGCGACGCGCAGCGGACGCGCCTAAGGCAATGGCCCATTGCTCTTCGATAAGTACGCCTTTGTGTATTGTTTAAATCGTCTCTTGGTGTCTGGATTCACAATGTTTGTTTCAATGCATAAAATATTGGTGGGTGGGATATGTATGAGGACTTAGAGAGGAACATTACTTGCACTATGCTGTGTTGATAGATACTAATTGTGGCCGAGGCAGCAACATTGTTTAATGATGTATGATTTTAAAAGTCAATCAAAAAACAATAATAAAAAAACAAATCTAGATTCCTATATAAAGGATGTTATTTTAATGAAGTATAGACCCAATCCACCATCACACAGCAGCTGCATTTGTGGGTGAGTTTCAGTAGCAATAGACATGTAAAAGCGACTGCAGACACTTGGGCGACTAACTCCCCAGGCTAAGGTGACTAAGGCCTAGGCTCTGTTGATATTTAAGTGTGTGCGCCCTCTCTCCCCAGCCACCTATCGTGTTTTTAAATAAGGCCCAGATTTCACTAGCCAACAAAGATAAGCTTCTGGCTCCGCAGTTGGGGCCAGAAGCTAGAGTAGCCCAGGTCTGTACTCAAGCAACCAGATATTTCTTTTGTTTTCTCCTAATTATGTGAAATGCTTTTAGTTTGCTTCCTGACCCTCTTCAAGCAGTACAAAAGGGGGTGGTGATGGACGGAGCATCTGAACCAATCAAACACTCACACCCAGTCAAAAGATCTGGGTTTGATCCATCACCGTTCTTTACCCCACTCTGCCACCCAGTTCAGACATGACTATATGCAAATCAGTCTGACCCTGTGCCTCATGGGAACAGTCCAGCCCGAACTGCCAAGCCATGCCTTCCCTGGACCGGAAACAAGCTTCCGAGGACCGGTTTCTGGCATTCCAGCCGTCTTCAGCACGGCTTGCTTGAATCCAGTGGCAAAGTGAGCAAGGGACTCACGTCTGAGCATACCCTGCCACACTTATGGCGGCCAAAAGCGGTACAAAAGGGGGTGGTGATGGACGGAGCATCTGAACCAATCAAACACTCACACCCAGTCAAAAGATCTGGATTTGATCCATCACCGTTCTTTAGCCCACTCTGCCACCCCAGTTCAGACATGACTATATGCAAATCAGTCTGACCCTGTGCCTCATGGGAACAGTCCAGCCCGAACTGCCAAGCCATGCCTTCCCTGGACCGGAAACAAGCTTCCGAGGACCAGTTTCTGGCATTCCAGCCGTCTTCAGCCCGGCTTGCTTGAATCCAGTGGCAAAGTGAGCAAGGGACTCACGTCTGAGCATACCCTGCCACACTTATGGCGGCCAAAAGCGGTACAAAAGGGGGTGGTGATGGACGGAGCATCTGAACCAATCAAACACTCACACCCAGTCAAAAGATCTGGGTTTGATCCATCACCGTTCTTTAGCCCACTCTACCACCCCAGTTCAGACATGACTATATGCAAATCAGTCTGACCCTGTGCCTCATGGGAACAGTCCAGCCCAAACTGCCAAGCCATGCCTTCCCTGGACCGGAAACAAGCTTCCGAGGACCGGTTTCTGCATTCCAGCAGTCTTCAGCCCGGCTTGCTTGAATCCAGTGGCAAAGTGAGCAAGGGACTCACGTCTGAGCATACCCTGCCACACTTATGGCGGCCAAAAGCGGTACAAAAGGGGGTGGTGATGGACGGAGCATCTGAACCAATCAAACACTCACACCCAGTCAAAAGTCAACCGGTCCCAGGATGCTTGTTTCCGGTCCAGGGAAGACATGGCTTGGCAGTTCGGGCTGGGCTGTTCCCATAAGGCACAGGGTCAGACTGATTTGCATATAGCCATGTCTGAACTGGGGTGGCTGAGTGAACTAAAGAATGGTGATGGATTAAACCCAGATCAGTTGACTGGGGGTGAGTGTTTGAATTTTCCAAACGCTCCGTCCATCATCCCCTTTTGTATCGCCCTCTTCAAGCAGTGTCATGAGTGATGTAATATGTGGGGTAATTAGTAGTGCATGGCGAAGGCATGTTGTAATTAACTTAGGGCAAGAGTTATAGTTACTTGAGATACCTATAACTGGTGAATTTCAGTAGTTTTTAGTTTTTAAAACGTTTCGTTGTTACTGAACATTTCACCTAACTGTAACATTACTTTAACTGCTGTTTTTTTCAGGGAATATATATACATAGTATATTTGGTTCCCAGGCCCTGGTCCCAGCCCATGGCTTTTCAAAAAACATAAGAGCGGGAGCCCATTCTTGGTGGTGTTTTTTTTTTTTACATGAGCTCGCCGCAAATTTGCAGCAAAGTAAAAAAAACACGTTTCTGGCCACAGTCTGGGTCCTTCTGAGACCCCACCACCAGACCTAGGGGGTCAGGGTACCAATACCCTGCCCCCTTATGTTTAAAAAAAAATGTTTTTTAGGACACTTGACTGAGTTCCACGTCCTAAGATGGGTGCCACCACTTCCTGGTTGAGGAGGTGGCAGACAATTAGCTCTCAGCTTGAGATTTGTCGGGATCCGCAGAGGATCTACAGCCCCAGATATGCAAAGTTTTTAGAGCATTAATTGCTCAAAAACTACTGGATGGATTTACACCAAAACACAACAAACACTGGCAAAGCCAATAGGTTCCACCTATACAAAATCTATTGTCTTTGTAAATGTTTTTTTACATGGTGGCCAGCTTTGACCACGTCATGGTGTTTTTGATTTACTTTAAGCCATGTTCCACAGTAGCTCAACATGTAAAAAAAAATTGAAAAAGCCAATAGATATTTTAAAACGTAGAAAGTGTATTCAGTGACTGACAGCAGGTGTACAGTTACTGTGAGGGTTCTCTGCCCTCTACATTTTCTCACACACTAAAGTAAAACACATTTGTCTTTATTCTACAGCCCTTCCATATTCTTTTTTCGTGCCATTGTTGCAGAAGTAAGTAGTGATTTTAGTAGGGACCCATTCTTACACCATTTTTTATTTTTCCCCACTGACATATTGACCATGAGAAGCATCTGGTCAGCCTGCATCCTTCTAGGCTCTTGCAAGCATCTTGTGGAATCCAGTCTGGGACGGCGAGCCCCGTCCACCCATCATGTCTCGAGCTCAGACAGATATATGGAGCGGCCACTCAGGAAGTGAGAGGGTAGAGTTGGGGGAACTTCCTAGCTGGCTTTTTCTGCATTTATTTTTGAATGTGGGGGAACAGAGTGGGGGCTGGACAACCACTCAGGGGTTGCATGGTGGTGCAAGGTTTGGAGGGAAGGACAGCCTGGTATGGGTCTTTGTTTTGGAGCTGACTGGGTCAAAAGCAGCAAAGAAGCTGCAAAAAAATAACTGAGTGTTGTAAAATGAATTTGAAATTTCCCTTCACTGCTGCTTTCGATATTTCTGTAACACTTCTAAGGAGATCACCTTTCATATAATGTGACTGAGAATCAATGTGAAAGTTTACAATGGTAAAAAGAAAAAACGAGCTCCTACTCTCAAGCCTTAGGTTGAAATGGTGAAATGGTATCATTCAGGTTAGACACATTTTACAGGCATAGAACTCGGAACTCGAAAGCTGAGACCACGGACAGTTCAGTGATAAAGAGGACATGATAAAAAAAAAAAATATTACGAATCATCAAATGTTGTGGGTTCAGACCATGTTAAAAAAACAGATCAAATAAAAAAAAGAGATAAGAGAGGAATCAACCACCCTGTAATGTAAATGATTTACTGTTGTACAAAATGGAGCAACAAACTGCTGTATCCTGCTTCCATATCAAGCATGCAGTAAATTTGTGAAATGGATTCAATGGCAGGAAATAGCAGTCATATGAGCACCGCGGTTCATTGGTAAAAAAGTGTGACATTTTGGAGTGGGGGGAGGAGAAGGGGTAACAGCCAGAGAGACATGGGTTCCATCACAAATAACTTTCCTAACACTATTGAACCTTGAAATAAAGGTGCTGTCAAGATCCTAACAAAGGCTCTGAGAACAGGGAATGATGGGTTTATTTGAAGGATGGAAATCATACGCATTGAACGTTTTAAATATCTCTCTTTGACTGTTGTTAGCAGAATACATTGTAAGACTGGAATTTGAAGTGCGAGCAATGAAAGAACAGAAACATTCTGCAGCTTTTAATTCATTTTTTAAATTTACCAGCATATCAGAAAAACAAAGGGGTTGATTAAGGTCTATTGGCTTTGCTCCCGACTGATCGTCAATGTCCCCCGCCGCAGCCACACCACCCCCTACCTGAGAGACCTACACTGGCCCCCGTCAACAAGAGGATCACCTTCAAGCTCCTCACCCACGCACACAAAGCACTCCACAACGCCGGGCCAGCCTACCTTAACAGCAGACTCAGCTTCTACACCCGCCAGCTCCGCCTCGCCGCTGTCCCCTGTATCCAACGAACGGACTCCAGAGGCAGATCCTGCTCCTACCTGGCCGCCAAGACCTGGAACACCCTCCCTACTCACCTACGGCAGACCCAAGACCTACTCGCCTTCAGAAGACTCCTCAAGACCTGGCTCTTTGAGCAGTAGCGGCGCCCCCTCCCCTCAGCGCCTTGAGACCCTCACGGGTGAGTAGTGCGCTTTACAAGTACTCTGATTGATTGATTGATTGATTGATAAAGACATCCAACTGAAGAAAGAGGAATCACAGGGTGTGATTTGAGGGATTCGTCTTTTTGGAGGAGGCAGTTGATCTATCAGGAAGAGAAACAACTGTAATCTAAAGCAGAATCCAAAGATGAAGGTACACGTCAAACAGAATCACCAGGTGATCTGATCAACAATGGGAGATAGAGACCTATTATTGATTAAATCATATGTACATCAATTGCGGTGTCATTTGTATCTATTGGTTCATTTTGCAGAAAATAATTATTAATTAATCTTTAATTGTAGTTACCCTGAGGTCATAAGTAAGCAGATAAAAGTCACCATTGATACGAGATTTTAGCTGGAAAATCTCCACAAAGGAATACATGAAGGCCCAGTTTGGTCTAGTGTGGTGTTAAATCACCATAGTAGATAGAATAAAGCTGAGAGTAAGAGCTTACAAGTAAGCCATTCACCACCTAATAAGATAGGCATGAATAAAGACACCCGTTGTTTTCACTTGGAGCCTCCCTTTTCCTTCACCATGTGTGCAATAAAGGGTAACAGGTGCAGTTGTGCTGCTTTGGTTCAATGGTGGTTTTGTCTCCCAGTAATTGATCCATGTATTTCCTCTATATATATGCATCGGAATGAAGAGAGTGACCTGAAACAATTCTGGCCTTGGTCCCAGCAGGGCTTCGACAGGTTGGTGTTGCCACGCTACCACCATAGATACGCCCGTGCATGCACCCCTTAAATGGCCAGCAGTCCAACGTGGCTAAATGAGCGGGAAGAAGGGAACAGTCAACCACCCAGGAGGCTCCTGGTGGAGAGTGAAGTGGGAAACAGTGTACAAAGAAAGAGTATTGAGAAATGAAAATACTTTCAGATATATGCCTCATCCAGTTCTCACCAACAATCCACTAAAGGAGTAAAAAACAGAGGGGAAACGGGGAAATGAAACAAGCAAAATCACAGATTAAGCTGTGGTTTGTTAACCTCTGTTACCTGGCATAGTGATATTGTCATTATAAATTAGCAGAAAAGCCATAATATCCTTTTTTTAACATCTCTTTATTGAGTTAAGAACACAATAGCTATTATAACAGAAGCTTCCTCATCTAAAATCTTATGGCAAAAAGCAAACCTTTTAAAGTTCCTAATCTCACAGGGAAAGGGAAAGCAATCGTTCGAACAATGGGGAATTTAGGGATGGGACGGAAGAAGAAAGGGAAAAAAGGGAAGGATAGCATGAAAGAAACAAACACAGGAAGCAGGTCAAGCATCACTCTCGTAGCATGGTCATCGCCTCTAACATTCCACAAATCCTTTACATCTCTGGCCAATAAATACCATTGAAATGTAAGCTTGAAGGACGTACTTGGCTTTTTAAGGCAGGCGCGCTTTACTCACCACTAAGATTGTCAATGTTTCCTTTCACCTCAGAGCTCCAATGGGCTGCAAGACAAGCTTCTGCTTCCTCCTTCATGTTTGATGAAATAAGAGATGCGAAATCTGCCATTCCTGTAAAAAGCCATCAACAATTATTTCTGAATAAAATGACAAAGAGAAAAAATATGATCAGTCTAGTGCGGTGCTTCCCAAACATTTTAAAACTACGACCCACTTTTAAGAAGAATTAACTATTGCGATCCACCTAGCATAATGGCCATAATGTGGAAGATTTTTAAATGTAATTAAAGCATCGGGTGGCAAAGCACTCTTATTTACAGACAGAACATTTTCTATTGAAATGGCCACTAAATTTGCATAAACACACATTTATACTGATAAAACTATACTGAAAACAAATGGTGGTGTGAGGAAATTCGGTTTCAGTGAATAGTTATCATTTGTGCATCACCAAATAAAGTGTTTTGATTTGTTTTGATTGTAATAAAAACGTGCTTCCATCACACTTTAGAAGAACAAAGAATGTGCTTCATTTTTGCTTTCCCAACTGCTTAATGTGTACAGGTCATTTACAAGTGTTTACATTTTGTGGTGTGATACAAAAAAAAGAAAAACCTATACTTTCTGTTCACACTCGCAAGATTGTCACATAATTCATGTTACTTTTATTACTTTGACTGGAAAGTCAGAGGAGTTTGTAAACAACAATCACCGTATTCAGAAAATAAGCAGCAATATGTCAGAAGATATAGTCGGACATTTGGCCCCTTGCTTTGAAGCTCAGTAAGTGTGACAAGTTAAATACAGAGTTTAATGGCATCTTTAGTTATTGCTTGGACTTTCAGGACCCACTACAAATTGGCTCGCAACCGTCCCACAGTTAGGGAAACACTGGCCTAGTGTATTTATGTCCCTTTGTATGAGAGAGAGAGGGTAAAAAGAGAGAGTGAAAGAGGCTTGATATTGTGTAATTCTATCCAAGAGTCAATGGGAGATGGAATGAATGAAATTAGCTAAAGAGCTGTATAACACTGTCTGCCATCAAAAGGAAGAGTAATATAAAACACTATTAACATCAGTCTGACCATAACAGGATAAGGAACATTATAACGTGGCAGTATCTATTAAAGTCAAGGGTGACGTTACCAACACTCTCCACAGTTGTTTAGGAACTACCAAGTACAAGTGATTATGTAGTGACCCTCTCATTTGTCTCACAGAAGGTTATCAGACGCTGGTATGCAGTGAGCTCTTCACAAGGAACAGAGGGAGATAAAACACTCAAGAAGCTAGCATGTCAATGGCAGCTATTCATTCCCAAAGTAAGCGTAGTTAAAACTCAGAAGCATTTGTAATGGAATGAGGTTAGGAAAAAAGTGTTACAAAACAAGTTATTTAACTTTCCAAGATAATTGCTATCCCTGTTATTTGACTTTTCCCTTCCTAGATGAGGCGGTTGATTCAGAGTCTTCTGTTGCCAGGAACCTTTGTTTGCTGCACTACAGGAGACAGTGCTGCCCACCAACGGCCATATCCCAAACAATCAATATAGGTGTTAAAAGAACAAAACAGGAAGTTTATATTGTAAACGTGCAATATCCATGTTTTTGGGTTTCTTCGTAAAATGCTTTGTTCCCCTTTGGATTAAAGCAGCAGATTACAAAAAAGGAATGAATAGACACATTAAAAAAAGTCTTAAGAAGGCCATCATTATAATATATACTGACAGTCAATGTGCCAGAAGAAAATTGAAATTGGTAAGGGATTAAGAACTAATTTGTACCTTAAAAATACAGGTAATTAAAATGACAAATATATTGCTTTCACAGGAGCTAAATTAGCTTTAACCCTTTGCAGTTCTTTTTAAACTGCTTCATGAAAAATTGGTTTAATTGGTGCTTTTTCTATTTTCTTTCTATCCCTACTTTGTCGTGTACTGGCTTCCTTTGCATCTATGACAAATACACGGACAATATATTCGCTGATTACTATTTTCATGATGAGAATGGGAATTGGTGCCGGAGGAAAGAGAAATGTAACAGTAAGACTGAATTCACTGTGAGACACAGGAGAGACTGAAAAATAAATCAGATTCTTAATAAACCTGGTCACATGTATGAAAGACAAAAAAGGTGTTTCACTGTAAAAATGTATCATATAATGAATTCAAAGGGAGCAGAGGCCGACTATAGTAAGAAATGGGCATAATAAGTGAACAGTCACCCCCACCCGTAATTGCGTAAGGATGCTAAACAGATCTTCTATTACCTGTGCTGACATTGCTGCTGTCTTTTCTTCTGCCGCCATCAACAGGATCCAAAAATTTCACCTCAGGCTCAGATGAGAGAGAAGTAAATCCTGGAATACGTAAAACCGGCACATTTCAGACTCTAATACTGCTTTCACTGTATTCAAAATTAAGTCATTGCACCTTTTTACTGAGGATTGGAGGTGTCATTCGGTTTTCTTCGTGGTAGGGGACGGAATTTTTTTGTGTATAAAGTTTGTTTTAGTTTCTTTGTAGTGGGGGTCCATTCTAACAAAACCTGAATCTATATGAAACATATGTGAACAATTAGTCCTCAAACAGATGTTAAGCACACAGTCTAGGGGTGAAAAAGGATACTCCCTCAAGGTGAATCAAGAGTCAGATTACTCAACAACTGAGGAAAGTGAAATAGCGGAAGGGCAACATTTTACAAGAAAATATACTGCTATACTACTAAGCTTAAAATATGAGTCCTTGTTAATTACTTTGGACAGAAGAAATAGTAGCTAAGTATCTCATAATATGCAAACATTAACCTCAAATTGAAAACATTCTTGCATTCATAAAGCAACTCAGTATGAGTGAAACAAAACTACTGGTGGCGACATTCAGCACTTACATTATAAATGAGCGTTCCAAGACATAATGAAGGGCTGAACGAGCCTGAAGCCAGCGCTTCAATTCTTCAACAGTAGGATATTTGCCGTGGTTTAAGGCCATATAGAGATGTGAGGCCTTTTCCACCATGCAGCAATAGTTTCAATGCTCTTTGGTTAATATGGATGAAAGAGCTGTAATGATGGGGATGCTTTAGAGGAACGAGGAACCTCTTGCTGAAGATGGTCTTTGCTAATGACAGTGACTTCAATGGTCTTCTAAAGTTAGACCACCACTGGTGGACAAGGCTGTATTCAAAATGTAAATGTAAGAATGGGTGTTCCGGATCTCCAACAAGAGTAGGAGCCTAGAAGCTCTACTTGACCAATTTAACTGTTGCCCATAAGGCACTGAACAAAATGTAGAAGAAAGTTGGTGTGAGAGGTAACAGGCGTAGTGATCTTAACATGTTCTTCCCAAAAACACCTAATGTTGACAGATGATCAATCCCTACTGCTTCTGGCCAAACCATCTTGCTATTCACTGTTGGGTAGTGATGGGCCTTTTGAACACTATATCTTGAGGGCAGAGAAACAACTGAGTCTCGGGGGATAGGGCTCCAAAGACACTCTCACTGAGCTGGCCCGGAGTAAGGGGCCCAGAAGCGGCTTGGTGAGGGGGGCCTCATGCATCACTTCTTTCTTGTGTATCTATATAAAGTGGCTCGAACAGACGGGCTAACCAAAGAACAATAATAGATTTGCACTACAAAGTTTCGGCTTCTGCCTTTTTTTGGTTCCACAAAATTGTTTACTCAGTGGCTGCACAAAATAGGCTGCTGGATTTTCAAAAAGCATCATGAGTGAAGATTCCATTTGGAATGTGTAAGTAATGCAGTCCTGGGATCTCTTGAGATATACTGTAATCAGGTGGTATTGCCAGTCATGTTCAATCCATCTGGATGCAATAATTTTAAACAATACATCAAGAACTTTTCTCTGGAGTCCAGTAGTTCTTCCTTTAAGACATGTTCCACACATAGTTGCCACTGTGTAGTTCTAGTTAGAACTTAGTTACAATAGGAAAATCATTTTTATTGTTACTAGCTGTGGCACTGTTAGACCCGTCTGCTTCTGAGAGTCCCCTCACCACTATGATTTCTTTTGTTCCCCTGTACCTCCCAAAATCTGTCGTTTTTTATTTGTCTACCAGGACTTTTTATGTGTTGTCTCATGGGGTTAGATGTTCCTTGATGCCCAGTTGCTCACAAGGTTTGTGGCACCTATTTACAAGGCGCCTGGCCAAACCTGTGGCATTACAAACTGGGGTTGTCAACCTGTATAAATGAACCTAAAATGGTGGACACCCTTTTTCCTCATGTGAAGTGACTCCCATTGGAGCCTTCATGAACCCTGGCCTTTTGAGGTTTTGGCGCCCTTTGTTTGGCGCGCATTTCTGACAGGAATTCCTTTGTTTTCCTCAGGTACACAAAATGGCTGCTCTAGAACCCCAGTACGGTGGCTGTGAGTGTCCTAAATACCCCTCAAGAGTGCCTTGTCATTGTCACAGCCAGAGAAGGTTCTAGAACCTTCTGGCTCGTGCCAGTACCCCAGGGCACTGGCTATTTAAGGCCCAGTCCCTGGCGGCCATTTTAGAGAAGAAGGAGAAAGAGAAGAAGAAGATGATGAAGATTGTTCAGACTAGAGAAGGAGATTAAGAGATTCCAGACTGGACACCAGATTGACACCTGCCCTGTTGACCCCTGAGGTGGCTGGTAGCGCAGGCAGCAGAGCAGCAAAGGGTTGCTGGCATTGTGTCTGACTGGCGTTCCAGTCAGCTACGTGAGAAGTGATCTAGCGCCTACAGCGCCTGCCCAGCGAGTACCTCATTGCCCCCAAAAGACTGTGGCCAGATTCGTGTGCCTCCCCGCCCCCCCGGTGGTGAACTGTGATCGATTTATCGAGTCGCGAGGCGAGAGCAAGTTCACCGCGATCGTCAGCTGTGCCCCCTTCGTGACAGGTGCCTCTAGAGGGGAGCTCGGACGTCTCTGAGCCCCACCAGCGTAGAGCGCTTCCTGCGCAGATTGAAGGTGAGGTGGTGCGCCGGGGCGGGGAAAGGCCAGCCTTCGTTGGGCGGGACTAGCGTCTCTGCCACTCCCCAGTGACCCGGGAGCTGTAGCTGTGGGCGGGAACCACCCTGTATGCGGAAGTCGGAGGGAGGTCCGTGGAGCCCGAGAGCCCCGTCGCTAACGAGAGAAGTGCTGTGCCCGACTGAATCGTATTTTGATTGCAGCCCATGTGAGGTGGGCCGGTTTCTTCATAGTGAATGCAGCGTTGTGAAGGAACTGTGAACCGGCATTTACCTGCCTGTGCGCGAAGGTTGTGTGACCTCTCCGGCAGCCCGTTCGTCAGTCTAATGACTTTGAACTGGTGCCGCCTGTGCTCAAGTGGTGCTAAAGCCCGTAGGCGCGCATAGACTTCACCGGCAAAGCAGAGATCCTATCCCGGTGACCGCCGAGTGCAAATGATGTATTTACTGTGTTTCCTTGCCTTCTAGATATACGCGCATACGCCTTGAGTGATTATTAAAGAGTCCCAAACCTTATTTTGTGCTCAGAGAAGCCGTATACCTGGTCATTGAAAACAGCATAAACTGTAAGAGTTATCTTTCCCATTTGAAACGTATTGCAAATGTGATGAACCTAAAGTATTTAATTGGTGGCAGCGATACCAGAAGAAACATGTGGTTGCTTATTTAAATGAATCAGTATTTATTCTGATATTTATTCTGATATTTATTTGTGGTATTCATTCCTAAAGTTTATTCTATTGATTGATGCTATTTATTCCTGACTTATTTATTAATACTATTTATTACCGAATTGAAACCCAGAACTGTATGACAAAAAGAAATGTATATGTGCTTTCCCAGTCAACCCTATTTACAACAAAGAACTTTTATATAAAGGAATCGTATTTTTCTACAGCAGTGGTGTGGTGTCCTTCTTTTTGGTGTGATGTACAAGGAGTTATTATTGGGTCAGAGCCGGCTTAACATTACAGCCTTCACTTGCCTTGTCACTTGAGCCAAGCTACCCCCTTTGTGCTGGGCTTGCCCATCGCAGGTCCAACATAAAATTGGTGCTCAGCGGGTGGGATTGCGAGCCGTGCTTGTTTTGAACCCCATAATAATTCAGTGTGCACCACAGGTACACACCCGGAGTTTTCTCCTAGCGGCCCTCCAATTCAACGTTTTGTTTTTTTCCAAATTCTTTCCTGGAGGTGGGTGAAAGTGACCCTCAAAGTTCTTATCCTGGTCACCTACTTCGGGGTGGTGGTCCACACTTTTCACTGACAAGATGGAATTCGAAATGTCAGAGCTGGAGACCTATACTGTGGCACAGCTCAAGGATTTCTGTCAGGAGAGGGGAGTGTTTGTCAGGCGAGGGGCCAAAAGAGAGGAGCTCCGTACTAGTCTGCGAGCATGGGTGGAAGCACACACGGAGGGAACGGTGGAGGAGGAGGAATCGGACAGAGGTACTGTCATTGATAGGACTGCGGAATGTCCCCCGGGGGTGGGTGAGATGTCAATCAGCCCCAAGGCAACCTCACGGGAGGGCAGCAGTGTGTCATCGAGAGGGTTGTCAGAAACCGAGTTAGCTGACAGGAGAGAGGAAAGACTGTTAAGGTGGGAAATAGCAAAAATGGAGTTGGAAGAAAGGAGGGAGGGGAGGAGGTTGGAACATGAGTCCAAGCTGGAGATGGAAAGGAAAAGGATGGAACACGAGTTCAAGCTACGAGAACTCGAATTCCAGGCCCCTAACATCACTCCGAAGGGTGTCGAGTCAAAGGAATTTGCCAGGGAGCCCAGGCCCCATTTACCCAAGGACTTAGTCGCCAGTTATACCGCTGGAGACGACATAGCCAAGTGGCTGGCAGCCTATGAGGTCTCCTTAAGAGCCCATGGGATCCATGAGAAGCATTGGGGTGGTGGATTATACCGGTACATGCCTCCGACAGGTAGGGATGCCCTATTGGCCCTGGACCGGGAGGAACAGGTTAATTACCCCGCCATGAAGGTGGCGCTCATCAGGAAGTTTGGGTTGACCCCCGAGAAATACCGGCAAAGGTTTAGGGGCAGCCACAAGCTGAGCTCACAGAATTGGGTTGACTTCCTGGATTTTGCTAAGAAAGCCCTGGATGGGTGGGTACATGGTAATGAGGTGGAGGACTATCGAGGGTTGTACGACCTGATACTCAAGGAACTTCTACTCGAGAAATGTCTTCCCGAGCTGAGGCAACACCTGGTAGACAGCAAACTTACTTGCCCCCGTAAGCTTGCTGAGGAGGCGGACATTTGGGCAAGTACCCGAGTGTCCACGAAGGGGACGGGAGGAGATTTTCAGAAGTCCGGACAGGGCGCTCCCCAGAAGAAAGAGGGGGGAGATAACAAGAAGCAGGAGTTCTCCAAAGGCCCCCAAAATACCTTTAAGGGGAAAAGTTTCTTCTCCACTTGTAAGGCTAACCCGCAGAAGAACCCTAATCCTGGCCAGAGTCAGCAGGCAAGGGTTATCCATTGCTATGAGTGCGGTGGTATTGGACATTATAAGGGAGACGTGAAATGCCCAAAGAGACCACCCCCTCCCACTGGAGGAAAGGCCCCGGGAGTCGCTAGTGTAGCGCTCGGGGAGGAGATGCCCTTTGTTAAGGGGGGGGGAGTGGGCGGGTGTCACCTTAGTGTCCCTGGGTGATCGGGAGGTGGTTCCAAAGATCCAGGTGCCCTCAAATACTACCAAGTATGGGCAATGGGTCACCATCAATGGCCATAGAGGGGAAGCTCTGAGAGATACAGGAGCCAGTATGACTATGGTAAGGAGTCATCTGGTGTCCTCAGAGCAGGTGATTCCAGGCGTACTTCATCCAGCCGCGATGGCTGACGGCAGAATGGGCCACTATCCTGTGGCCGAGGTTCCCTTTGAGTGGGGAGGGGTTGCAGGTTCACTTCGAGTTGCCGTAAGCCCCGCCGTGCCAGTCGATTGTCTGCTAGGCAATGATATGGAGCACAATGCTTGGAAGGAGGTGGAATACCGGACTCATACTGAGATGCTGGGTACACCTGATTGGGCCTGTGTGAGTACCAGGTCTGCGGCTGCTCGGGAGGAGAAGTCGCGTGGGTTGGAGCCTGGAACAATGGCCCACCCAGCTGCTGATGAGGGAACATTTCGAGGACAGGAGGAGCCTGCCTCCATGTCCATGCCCCGTGAGACGGATAGGCCACCTGTGGAGGTGGACCCGGAGTCCGCGGAGGAGGACATAGTTCAATTGGAGGACTTGCCTATCCCCGCTGAGTGGCGAGTGGAAGGAGGACCATCCAGGGAGGAACTGAGCAAGGGACAAAGGGAATGTCCCACCCTCGAGGGTCTGAGGCAACAGGCTGAAGCCCAGGCAGCAGGTAACGAGTCTGGGAACTATCGTGTTTACTGGGAGGATGGTCTCCTCTACAGTGAACCCAGGGCGCCAGTGCACGGATTGTCACGGGCCCTGGTAGTCCCACAGTGTTACCGAGCCTTCCTATTAGAGTTGGCTCATGAGGTTCCCTTGGCAGGACACTTGGGTCAGGACAAGACCTTTGCCCGGCTTGTCCCCCACTTTTATTAGCCTCGAATGAGGGTGGCGTCCGACACATACTGTCGGTCGTGCGTGTCATGCCAAGCCAGTGGGAAAACAGGGACGAAGCTGAAGGCTCCCCTAGAACCACTTCCCGTCGTTGGCACCCCCTTTGAAAGGGTGGGCATCAACATTGCTGGGCCCCTAGATCCACTTACATCATCCGGTCACAGGTTTATCCTGGTCCTGGTGGATCACGCCACAAGGTATCCAGAGGCAATTCCTCTGAGAACCATTACTGCACCAGTCATGGCCAAGGCCCTGATGGGGATCTTTACCAGAGTGGGATTCCCCAAGGAAGTTGTGTCTGACAGGGGGACCAACTTCCTGTCAGCATATATGCGGGCCATGTGGAAGGAGTGTGGAGTGACTTATAGGTTCACCACTCCTTATCACCCACAGACCAATGGTCTTGTGGAAAGGTTCAACCAAACCTTGAAGGGTATGATCAGAAGTCTACCCGAAAGCCTGCGGAGGAAATGGGACGTCCTCCTACCCTGTTTGCTCTTTTCCTACAGGGAAGTGCCGCAAAAGGGAGTGGGCTTCAGCCCCTTCGAGCTTTTGTACGGGCACCCTGTACGTGGACCTCTCAGCCTGGTGAGGGACTCCTGGGGAAAATCTCCCCGGAAAGTTCCCCAGGATGTGGTGAGCTACATGCTGGCCTTCCGAAGCCAAATGGCTAAGTTGTGGAAGCAAGCTTCTGACAACTTGGAAGCCAGTCAGGCAGTCATGAAAGCGTGGTATGACCACAATGCTCACCCAGTGGAGTTGGAGCCTGGCCAGAAGGTGTGGGTGATGGAGCCTGGAGAGCTGAGTGCCCTCCAGGACCGTTGGACAGGCCCCTATGAGGTATTGGAGAAGAAGGGCAAGTCTACTTATCTGGTGGACGTAAAGACGCCTCGGCATCCGCATCGGGTGTTACATGCCAATCGCCTCAAGCCCCACTACGAGAGGCCCAAAGTCATGTTGGTTATGGTGACTGACGGATCGGAGGAAGAGGACACGGAGCCTCTCCCCGACCTTTTTGCGTCTCAAGAAAAGGATGGGTCAGTGGAGGGAGTGAAACTCTCGCCAACCCTGACTCCTGAGCAGCAGGAGGAATGTCGCCAGGTCTTGGGGTCAATCGCTCCTCTGTTCTCCCTTGTCCCGGGTAAGACCCACCTGTGTACCCATGACGTGGACACAGGGGACAGCCCACCTGTAAAGTCAAAGTCTTACCGGCTGTCTGACAAGGTGAAGGCCAGTATCCAAAGCGAAGTAGCTAAGATGCTGGAGCTAGGAGTCATCGAACCTTCAAGTAGCCCTTGGTCTAGCCCGGTGGTGTTAGTTCCTAAAGCTGCCCCACCTGGCACCACACCAGAATTGAGATTCTGTGTGGACTACCGAGGACTAAATTCGGTAACCAAAACGGATGCTCATCCGATCCCTCGGGCGTATGAATTGATTGACCGGTTGGGAGCTGCCCAATATCTCAGTACCATTGACCTCACTGCAGGGTACTGGCAGATTACCATGTCTAATGGAGCCAAGGAAAGGTCAGCCTTCTCCACACCTGATGGACACTACCAGTTTTGCGTGATGCCCTTTGGGCTCAAGAACGCTCCTGACACTTTTCAACGGCTGGTGAACACGATCCTCACTGGGATGGAGTCATTCTCTGCTGCTTACTTGGATGACATAGCTGTCTTCAGTAGCAGCTGGGAGGATCACTTGCAGCACTTGCAAGCCGTTCTCCAGGCCCTGGAACGGGCTGGCTTGACGATCAAGGCCAGCAAATGTCAGATTGGACAGGGGTCGGTAGTGTACTTAGGACACTTGGTGGGCCGGGGAACGGTGCAGCCCCTTCAGGCGAAGATTGAGGCAATCATGGCCTGGAAACCCCCCAAGACCCAGACTGAGGTCCGAGCCTTCCTGGGCCTCACAGGTTACTACAGATGATTCGTGAAGGGGTATGGCACTATCGTGGCACCCCTTACAGAACTCACGGCCAAAAAGCAACCCAGGAGAGTCATTTGGACGGAGGCTTGCCAGCGAGCCTTCGACACTCTGAAACAAGCATTGTGTAAAGCTCCAGTCCTGAAGGCTCCAGATTTTTCAAAAGAGTTCATTGTCCAGACAGATGCATCCGACATTGGCATTGGGGCGGTGCTATCGCAACTCAATGAAGAGGGTCTGGATCAACCCGTGGTCTTTCTGTCACGGAGACTGCTTCCCCGGGAACAGAGGTGGAGTACCATCGAGCGGGAAGCCTTTGCGGTGGTCTGGGCACTGAAGAAGCTGCAACCATATTTGTTTGGTTCACACTTCCTTGTTCAGACAGACCACCGACCCCTTCGTTGGCTCATGCAAATGAAGGGGGAAAATCCCAAACTGTTGAGGTGGTCTATCTCCCTACAGGGAATGGACTTTCGGGTGGAACACCGGCCCGGAGTTGACCATGCCAATGCAGACGGTCTCTCCAGGTATTTCCGCCTTAGTGTTGAGGACTCCCAAGGGGTTGGGTAGCTCTCCCCACTTTCAGCTGGGGGGGACGTGTGTTAGACCCGCCTGCTTCTGAGAGTCCCCTCACCACTATGATTTCTTTTGTTCCCCTGTACCTCCCAAAATTTGTCGCTTTTTATTTGTCTACCAGGACTTTTTATGTGTTGTCTCATGGGGTTAGATGTTCCTTGATGCCCAGTTGCTCACAAGGTTTGTGGCACCTATTTACAAGGCGCCTGGCCCAAACCTGTGGCATTACAAACTGGGGTTGTCAACCTGTATAAATGAACCTAAAATGGTGGACACCCTTTTTCCTCATGTGAAGTGACTCCCATTGGAGCCTTCATGAACCCTGGCCTTTTGAGGGTTTGGCGCCCTTTGTTTGGCGCGCATTTCTGACAGGAATTCCTTTGTTTTCCTCAGGTACACAAAATGGCTGCTCTAGAACCCCAGTACGGTGGCTGTGAGTGTCCTAAATACCCCTCAAGAGTGCCTTGTCATTGTCACAGCCAGAGAAGGTTCTAGAACCTTCTGGCTCGTGCCAGTACCCCAGGGCACTGGCTATATAAGGCCCAGTCCCTGGCAGCCATTTTAGAGAAGAAGGAGAAAGAGAAGAAGAAGATGATGAAGATTGTTCAGACTAGAGAAGGAGATTAAGAGATTCCAGACTTGACACCAGATTGACACCTGCCCTGTTGACCCCTGAGGTGGCTGGTAGCGCAGGCAGCAGAGCAGCAAAGGGTTGCTGGCGTTGTGTCTGACTGGCGTTCCAGTCAGCTACGTGAGAAGTGATCTAGCGCCTACAGCGCCTACCCAGCGAGTACCTCATTGCCCCCAAAAGACTGTGGCCAGATTCGTGTGCCTCCCCGCCCCCCCGGTGGTGAACTGTGATCGATTTATCGAGTCGCGAGGCGAGAGCAAGTTCGCCGCGACCACGATCGTCAGCTGTGCCCCCTTCGCGACAGGTGCCTCTAGAGGGGAGCTCGGACGTCTCCGAGCCCCACCAGCGTAGAGCGCTTCCTGCGCAGATTGAAGGTGAGGTGGTGCGCCGGGGCGGGGAAAGGCCGGCCTTCGTTGGGCGGGACTAGCGTCTCTGCCACTCCCCAGTGACCCGGGAGCTGTAGCTGTGGGCGGGAACCACCCTGTATGCGGAAGTCGGAGGGAGGTTGTGGTAAATAAATAAATAATACCTCTATTTTTGACTAGATATATAATAACAGATAGCTCAATAAATAAGAGTCAAGATTCGAGGTAGCTGGAGTTTTGCAGGTTTAATACAGCATAAAGGACAGGAACAGGACAACCTGCACGGGCAAGATCTGGGATGGCTAGCTCTACTTTTAATAACAGTACACAAGTATATATACTTAAACAAAATACATGATGTTCAATACAATAGGCGTAGCAGTGGGCAGGGCCTGTAGCAGTCGCGAAAGATAAGGCAGAAAGTAGGTGTAACAGGAGGCGTGAACAGGGCGTATACATAGACATGTGATGTAAACGTAACAGAAGATGTCATAAATGGGGCGGAAACATGGAGGGGGCTACCTAAGGAGCCGGGACCTCTGACCTAGAGGTGCGCGCAAGCTGGCAATGACGTGTTACTAGGAGAAGCTGGGGGCTATGACTTCTGCGCTAGGAGCAGAGACTGAAGTCTGGAGAGTCAGAGCGACACTATCTAGTATCTGATGTTTAGAGAACATGTTGATAGAAACCAAAAGTTATCAGGGTAAAGGCTAACAGACTCTAAGACTGGTGCATGCATAATTCTACATGTAGTGCATGTTGAGGAATATTAAATGACCATTAATACAGTATTTCTCTTATATGGAGACGTAAAGGCTAGACTGTGACGGAAACTATTGATGCGATTCAGTAGTTTAGGAATGCAGGGAAGGAGAGCTGGACTGATAACTAGAATCATAACATACTCTTGGCAGACTGGCAGGCAGAGCCAGGCCGAGCCGGGCACTGTGAGGCAGGAAGTAAGTGAAGGGTCAGGAATACAGGTGGGGGCTGTATCGCTCCTCAGCGAGGGTTCAGGAGACTGGAGCTGAATCTGAGTCCGAGCCCTTTTGAGGCCTAGAAACGGGGACTTTACAATGAAATAACGTGCACACTGAGAAACGTGGTAACGTAGCTTTACATAGGCCTGATATTCGTTGTATTCACGAAAACGGGAAACTGGCATACTAGAGATGGACACAACTGTAATTGCGTCTTTAATCGATCATGGGGAATACATATGCATATTAATCATGCACATATAACATAGCATGGGGAACACGTAGGGACACAGAACATGGCAAAATTTACTTTTCCACATTCCCTCCTTGTCACTACGTTTCCATCAGGAAACATCAATATTCATGATACCATCTATCATTTCATACAGTATCATTTGCTCGTCTCGAATTTTCTTGGAACGGGATCTAGGACGGGACTTAGGACTAGGAATACAAGAGGTAGCACAAATGCCGCAAATCGCAGGGCCACATTGTATACAGAGGCAGCAACTGAATATGATCGCTACTGCAATACCTAGAAATGACAATACTTTCCATCCCCAAGCAGAAATTATACTCCAGAGCCAACTGGACCATGTCCAGGTGCCTGGATTCTGGTGTAACTGATGGGCAATTTTATGAAGTCTGGTAATAGCTGAATAAACAGACGGCGCGTTATTAGGAATGAAAATGCAGCAACTAGATCCGATGACTCTACATGCTCCTCCTCTATCGGCCAGTATGACGTCAAGAACGAGACGATTTTGGAGCACGACAAATCTCATAGCAGATTGCTCTTCGGTTAAGTTACCTAGGGCAGAGGCAGTCTCATTCACTACTGCTTCAAGGGTTCTGGTTAACCTACGGATTAACTTACTATTCTGGATAGGTCCTATAAAGAAGAAGAATCCTTTATTGAAATCTGTATACTGTTCTAGAGCAGTTTCAGTTTGATCGACAATCGGGGACTCGATCTCCCTTCTATGTCTAATGTGTACTAGATGTGTGTTTTTGTGATAATCGGATGGGGCTAGGAAAACTGGTGGCAGTAGGAAGGCAATGTAACAGGTTCCATCCCAATCGAGGGGCAGACGAACATATGCGGTCTGACCACAAACAAAATAAGAATGACGTGAGGCTTTAAAAATAAATTTCCCACTGTCACTATACTTGACAATAGTAGTACAATCACTATGTCCTACATGTACGGAACCATTATTTCTAACACATAATTCGCCTTTGACTGGTAGTACTGAAATAGCAGGTAAGTCTGGAGTAGGGTCAGACTGAACATTCAGGACCATGAAATACGAAGAATAATTACCTAAATTATACACTTCATTTTCTAGATCTAACCCGGTTCTGTGGGGAAGACCTTGCTTGTCTGGAAAACATGTACTGTTTAGAAGGGACATATCATTTGAAGATGACGTTAACGTGGACCATGCTCCACACGAACCATTATGTGAAAACGGATAAGGAAAGAGTGGCAGAACTCCCTTCGGTGTCTGGAAAGGGGGGAGTCGACCACACACCCAACAATTAGTGGCATTGCTGGTCTGGTGTGAATAATGTAACATACGGATACATGAATTGTTGCGCATAGCAAGACGATAAGATAGTTCATGAGGAGGCAGATCACTAAATGTGTGCTCTACTGTAGCATTAGAAGACTTATTTACATGAGAAATTGAAAAACATAAATAAAATGCATAACTTGTGCAGGTAAACATCAAGCTTAAAAATAATATGAAACTCAGAAAAACGATACATCGGATTGAGTTTTGACTAACTCTCTCACTATGGGGGTCTATTTCATACATGTCAGATACCTGTCTAACCGTTTCACCTAGGGGAGGACTTAGACAATTAAACTGGCTGACTTATTTTACTAGACCGTAGCTTCTTTTTATACTCCTGTTGCGGAGTTTCCTCTAACAGGGAGGGCTTGGTATCAATGTCTTTAGCGGGACAGTCCTTAAGAATAGTGTCTTGGCAGTCTTTAGGTAAAATGCAGTCCTTGGCAAAAGTTTTAGGTTTTAGTCCGTGAAATATCTTGACGTGAGACAGATGGACCCACCCCTTCCTGCCTTCCAACTTGACGGCAGTACGGGTGGTCAGAAGGACTTGCTTCGGCTCCTTCCAGCGAGGCTCCAGCGGACTTGAACGATCGAAATTCCGGACAAGAACCAAGCTTTCTGGAACGATTTCATGCGGTTTCACCTCGGTATTGTCTGGAAATGCGGCGGCAACCTGTGAACGACAAGAGTGGAGGGCAGACATCAAGGAAGCTAGGTAATCTGTCAGCATATTACTGGAAACATCTGTAATACTTCGGGGTCTAGGTGTACCCCACATATTAGGGGGGCGGCCGAATACGACCTCGTACGGGGACAGACCTGATCTGGAATGTGCGACCATGCGCATATAGAATAGGGCGACTGGCAGAGCTACTAGCCAGTCCACACCTTTCTCTTTACATATTTTGGCGATGCGGATTTTTAGGGTCTGATTATGTCTCTCTACGAGACCTGCTGCTTCAGGATGGCGTACACAATGAAACTTCTACTGGTACCCTAACAAAAGGGAAACGTGCTTCATGAGTTCAGATGAGAATGGCTGGCCGTTATCAGAATACACGACCCTAGGGAGTCCATAGCGGGGGAAGAATTCACGAACCAGCTGCTTGGCAGTGGTCGCGGCTGTATAATCTGGGACTGGATATGCTTCTGTCCACCTGGACAAAGCGCATACAACTACAAGGACATATTTGAAACCTCGACATCGCTCCATCTGAATATAATCCATCTGGAGGACTTCAAAAGGGTGGTCAGGGGGCTGGAATCCACCTTGTTCCACCGGGACACTTTTACCTGGATTGAACTGACAACATATCATACAAGTACGGACTTTCTGCTTGGCTGCAGCTCGTAAATGCTTGTTGAACCAAATGTTCTGGACACTGTCTAACATGGCTTTTTCTCCTAAGTGTGCAGGACTATGTGCGGTATTAATAATGACTTGAACCATTGAGTCGGGGAGCAACCATGTGGCTTTTCCCTTCGTCAACCATCCTTGATCTGTCTGGACCCCTCCTTGTTCGGACCATTTCTCGATTTCTTCGGGAGTAGCATGTGACTGGATATCTATGACATCTTGCGTGGGGTCCTTAACTGTCATACAAGTAGTCTGTTCTAGAGTGGATGTCGGTGTCTTGTTAACTGGTATGTCTGGAGTCTGAGCTGTAAGCTTGGCTGTTCGATCTGCTAGATCATTACCTTGAGAAATAATGTCAGTAACCTTAGTATGTGCTTTGCATTTCATGATAGCGATAGCTGTCGGTAAATGTATTGCATCTAACAGAGCCTGAATGAGGAGACCATGCTGAATCTTGGTTCCATGAGAAGTCATGAAACCTCTCTCCTGCCAGAGCACTCCGAAGTCGTGTACAACTCCGAATGCGTAGCGTGAATCTGTGTAAATATTAACTTTCAGGTTCTTGGCGTGTATGCAGGCTTGAGTCAGAGCAACTAGCTCTGCTGCTTGGGCATACAGGGTGTCAATACGGTGTGTTTCAATAACTTTAGTGTCAGTAGTCACTGCATACGCGGCTACTAATTCTCCTGTACTTGTTCTCATACATGAACCATCCACATAAAGTGTCAGGTCGGGATCTGATAATGGAACATCTGTCAGGTCTTGTCTTGGTTTAGTCATGGTGTTAACTACTTCCACACAGTCATGTGTGGCAGGATTTGAAGTAACTGACGGTAACAGTGTAGCAGGATTTAGAACGTTGCAGCGTCTGATTTCTATGTGTGGCTGGAACAGTGTCAATTCATAACCTGTTAAACGTGCAATTGTCAAGTGCTGAGTCTGTGTTCGGTTTAAAAGAACTTCCACGGAGTGTGGAACTTGTACTGTCAGGGAATGTCCTAATACTATGGAATCACTTTGTCTGATAGCTAGTGCTGTGGCTGCAACTGACTTGAGACACGCAGGCAGAGCCTGGGCTACAGGATCTAGTGTGCTTGAAAAATAAGCACAGGGCTTGTATTGTCCTGCTTGATCTTGTGTGAGAACAGATAATGCTGTACCATCACGTTCTGTGACAAAAAGTGTAAAAGGCTTACTGTAGTTTGGTGTAGCTAGAACAGGTGCTTGGCATAAAGCTTTCTTTAATTCATTAAAACTAAGTGTATGTTCAGATGTCCAAGGGAGAACAGTCGATACGGCTGCCTCCTGTGTCGTTAACTGTATCAGTGGCTTGGCTAGAAATGCATACTGAGGAATCCATTGTCTGCAATAAGAAGTGAGGCCAATAAAAGCACGCACCTCCTTCTGGGTCTTGGGCTGAGGAAGACTCGCTATTAACTGGATACGGTCTGGTGTCAACTGCCTACCCCACTTGGACAGTAAGTGGCCTAAGTAGATCACTTGCTGGACACAGAATTGAAGCTTCGAAGGGGACACCTTGTGCCCCATCTCGGCTAGGAAATACAGAACTGTAAGTGATGCTCGCTCGCAAGCATGTTCAGAACGGGCTGTGATCAGTAGATCATCGACATACTGGAGCAGGGCAGTGTCAGTTGGCATGTGAATATTGTCTAGTTGTCTCTTAAGTGCTTGACTGTAGATACTAGGACTTTCTGTAAAACCTTGAGGAGCTCGTGTAAATTTATAGCTCCTTCCATTTAAACAGAATCCGAAAAGGAACTGGCTGTCTGGGTGAATGGGGACACTGAAAAATGCATTTTTAAGGTCTATGACAGTGAAAAATGTGGCTTCAGAATCAATGGCTGTCAACCGGGATGAAATATCTGGAACAACTGGGTACTGGGGAATAATAAATTTATTGAGTTCTCGAAGGTCAATCACTAATCGATATACTGGAGGTGCATTTGGATCAGTACGTTTCATGACTGGAATGATAGGAGAATTACATACATTGGAGTCAGTTTCTACAACTACTCCTTGAGCCATGAGCTCGTCAATAATTTTGGATAAGGCTGCTACAGCCTCAGGTGGCAATCTGTACTGTCTGATTCGTGGTAACACTACACCTGGCTTGAGAGTCACACGATGGGGTGTGATTTGCATAAAACCGACATCAGTTGGACCTTGCGCCCATAGATGCTGCGGAACATTGCACAATCATGGATCAAAATCTCGTAAAACATAGTGACCCTTAAAGTCACGTAAAAACAAACGTATTCCCTCTGGGGAACAACAAATAACTGCACCTAATTCTTTCAGTGTCTTAATGCCTAACAAATTTTCTGGACATGATTTTGTAAGTAACAGATCAGTAGTTCGGGACAATGGACCTACTTCTAGAGTAACTGGCTTAGAAATCTCGTTTACAATAGGCTTTCCTGAAAATCCAAGGGAAACATTTCTTGAGCCTGAGAGCGGAGCCCCTGGAACCTCGTCGTGACTTATGGTAGTCCTACTTGCCCCTGTGTCAATCAGAAACTTTCTGTCTTTCCCTAATACTTGACTGTGAACATAGGGACCCTCTTGATCTACAGGTATCTCGATGAGAGGCAAGCCTACCTCCCTCTCTAGGCTGTTTCATGAATACTGCTGGTACTCTGGATACTCGGACTGTGCATACTGGTACATCTGCTGTGTAACATGCTGTGTTGCAGCAATAGGCTGCGGTGCTGGAACTGTCTGTTGTGCATTCTGTGGCTGAGAAGTCTGTGAAACTTGTTCTTGTCTAGGCGGACGTGGTCTTTCTTTAGTCTTACCAGTGGCTATGTTGTGTTTCAGAACTGCACACTCGTTTATAAAATGACCTGGCTGTTTACAATAATTGCAGGTCCCTTTAACGGGAGCTGCAGGATGACTGGCTTGATTCGTACCCCTCTTCTGACTGTCTTGAGGAACAGATTGTGCAACTAGTACTTTCATTTTCGTGTCTTTCATACGTTTCCTTTCATGATCTTGCTCTTCCCTGATTCTATTCTGGTGGTACTGGAGCATCTGTAACATCTGGGACGGAGTACTAGCTTGCCATGTACTTTCGACTTTCAAAACTCGATTCTTAACTTGTGGACTTGAATTCTCGACTAATTTAGTAACAAAAAGATGAGGGTATGACTCACTACTCGTCTTGAGACCACTGTTTATTATAAAACATTTCTCAAATCTAGAATAAAAATCACTAGTGTCTTCGTCTTGTTTCTGTTTACAGGCTGAGATTGCATCCCAGTCTTCCTTTTTAGTGGCTAATAATCTTGGCAAAACTTGAATTAATAGCTCGGGTAATTCTTTACATTTGTCTCCTAAACCGGTACCTGGTACTCGTATCTTATCTTCAGCTTCTAGAGCTGTCCAATCGATCTTTTTCTCTCCCACCTCCCAATCTTTTTCCTTGAGTTTTTCATATATGCCCGCAGGCAACAGGACTTTTAACATTTTAATTATATCTGGATACGTGTATTCTCCCATACGGAGCATGTCTTTTAATTCTCGGTGGAACCCTGCTGGATCTTTGTCGTGACAGGGAATTAACTTCTTCATCTCTAAGAGTTCCATCTTGGTGACTGGGGTGTAAACAAATACTCGTTGCATTTCACCACCCGCTGTCCTAACTGGGCATACTTCTCGTAAAGGATTCTGTCTGTCTATGTAACACGGTTTATTTTCTGGGGGTGAGACGTGCACAAAATGCGGGTTCAGAAACGTTCTATATTTATGGCGCTGTTCTAGAATGACACTAATTAAATCGGTACCTAAACCTTTCCATCTATACTGGAGTAACTCGTTCAGGATATCATGTAACGGACCTGGATCAGAATGTTGACCCTCATACAGTGTAATGAGGTGCTGGATCATATACATACCCACCAGTCGCTGCTCGGCTGGGGGCAGTTTCAGAAACATTTGTGCCACTATTTCGTCTGGAAAAGTGGTAGAATCAGTAATCCATCGGACTGCTGATCGGGCTAGTTCTTGTTCATGCATAGTACTTAATTCACTATAACCAATTCGTGATTTCAGAATGTGATCGGTAGCTTGAAATACTTGTTCTAGAGAACCTTGCTCTGGTGCTGGATGATGAAAGACTTCCTTGTGTTCTAGGCGTAAATGTCGGTCTGGAAAGCTAGGTTTACCTACATACGCTATTCTGGCGGTATTCTCGTCCTCTACCTCTTCAGTAGGAGAGTCATTTTCTTTTTCGCGTACTTGTGCTTCTCTGCGTTGTTCGTGTAACCTTATTATCTCTTTACGTATTTTCTTGTACATACTCTCTATACTATTGAGTGTCTTGTGCTTACCCTCGGCTATATTATCACTCCACTTTGTCAGAACTTTCATTTCGACCGGATCTTTAGTCGGGGAATCTTGTTCCCGTATTAAACAATTGATCAGAAACTTTAATAGCATGAACTGGATCTCAGATTTTCTGTGAGACATGACTTCACCAATACTTTCTGGATCTTGTCCAGTACGAATGAAACGATACATTCTGTCTAGATCTTCTTTCATATTTGGTAGGGTGACCAAATACTCGGACACCTGCCTTATACGTACGGAATATATAACCATACTATCTTCGCCTGGGACTGGATCATAACAGCATTCAGTAAGAACTCGCCTGATTTCGGCAATGGACTGATATTTGGGCGTACGCTGTAACGCACGTTCATGTAACTCGACTGCTCCTAGACGTCTATTTGGCGGCGGGGTATGAGGAGGACCTCCTCCTGCGGCCCCTATACTGGAATCTTCAACTGATACTCTTCGTGCTGGCAAGGTGACTGACGTGGCGGGAATTTGTACTACGGGCTGGACCGGGGGTACCGTAGCAGGTACTGCAACAGGTGCCCCGGTAACTGGAGGACCATGATTTACAGGAGCTGGTGGAACAGGATTTGCATATTCCGGGACTGTGTCGTCCAAATAGGACGAGAGAAAAATATCAGCTGCGGTCGGTTTGTGACGTAGCTTGGTCGGAACTAAAGGTGGCGGAAAATTACTGGATGCTTCCGGGGTCGCTTTTGGCAAGCCCTCGGCAAGAAGAGGATACATACCCTTAATGAGGGCATTTCTCTGTCTGTCTGACTGTTCGGTTTTAACTCGTTCACCTATCTCGATTAGTTCCCTTTCTTGGGCTCTTTCTGAGGATTCTCTACTTAATTCTGACTTTCTGATTTCTTTTTCGGTTCTTTTATGAGATTCTTTGCGCCATAACTCGATGGCATCTTTCTGTGACTGTCTGGCTTTCTTTTTCCATAATGCTTCTTCTACTCGCATGATGCACTCGGCATCCCACGTACCTGATACGGGCCATCTATACTTCTCCTCTAATTCCTTGGTGTACTCCACCCATAAATCTAGATATAATATGGCACTTATGCCATGCTTTTGATACATAAAATGACCTGGACTGTCCCTAGGCGGGACAGGAACTGCTTCTTCTAACAGACCTTTTCTAGTTCTTAACTGACGTAGTTTGGAAAACAATGGCATGACTGGGCTGGAGTCTAGACACAATACAATACACAATGAACACAATAATGACTGATGATACACCACTTTCATACCACGACATTGAAATACGTGAATGACATTTAAAATAACAGTTCGGACAGAATACTACCTGGAATACTGAAAAACAGAATACATGAATTTCTCGAGAACAGAACGGACTAGAACAGAAACTAGATGCACTGCTAAAACAGTACGAAACTTACCGGTCTCATAAAGAGACACGTCAGGACCCGCATCCACCTAGGTGGACACTTCGTGTTGGATCTGTGTACCCCAAACCCACGGACCAGAGACAATGCAATTGACCCTGTCTAGATACTACCCCAGCAACGGTACTCACCGGGCAGCAAGAACGGAAGGCCTCGGACTGGACTGGACTGCTACGACGCCGGACGGACGAACTTCGGACTTCAGTTACGGGTGGGCCTCCGGATACCTCGGACCTTGGACTCTCGGCTTGGGCTCTGGTCGGGACTCGCCGCGTTCCTCCACCGCCTCGTCTGGATGCTGGACCGCAACCTCCGTCTCCTCCGTGGGCTGAGGGATACTTGAAGCAGAAATATCTGCACGTGCACGGTATGGTTCCGTCACGGCTGCAGAGGATCAGGGGGCTGGCGTGGCTTCTCCGGCGCGTGGGGAAAGGGCAAGTCCCTATTCGGGCGCCATTATGTGGTAAATAAATAAATAATACCTCTATTTTTGACTAGATATATAATAACAGATAGCTCAATAAATAAGAGTCAAGATTCGAGGTAGCTGGAGTTTTGCAGGTTTAATACAGCATAAAGGACAGGAACAGGACAACCTGCACGGGCAAGATCTGGGATGGCTAGCTCTACTTTTAATAACAGTACACAAGTATATATACTTAAACAAAATACATGATGTTCAATACAATAGGCGTAGCAGTGGGCAGGGCCTGTAGCAGTCGCGAAAGATAAGGCAGAAAGTAGGTGTAACAGGAGGCGTGAACAGGGCGTATACATAGACATGTGATGTAAACGTAACAGAAGATGTCATAAATGGGGCGGAAACATGGAGGGGGCTACCTAAGGAGCCGGGACCTCTGACCTAGAGGTGCGCGCAAGCTGGCAATGACGTGTTACTAGGAGAAGCTGGGGGCTATGACTTCTGCGCTAGGAGCAGAGACTGAAGTCTGGAGAGTCAGAGCGACACTATCTAGTATCTGATGTTTAGAGAACATGTTGATAGAAACCAAAAGTTATCAGGGTAAAGGCTAACAGACTCTAAGACTGGTGCATGCATAATTCTACATGTAGTGCATGTTGAGGAATATTAAATGACCATTAATACAGTATTTCTCTTACATGGAGACGTAAAGGCTAGACTGTGACGGAAACTATTGATGCGATTCAGTAGTTTAGGAATGCAGGGAAGGAGAGCTGGACTGATAACTAGAATCATAACATACTCTTGGCAGACTGGCAGGCAGAGCCAGGCCGAGCCGGGCACTGTGAGGCAGGAAGTAAGTGAAGGGTTAGGAATACAGGTGGGGGCTGTATCGCTCCTCAGCGAGGGTTCAGGAGACTGGAGCTGAATCTGAGTCCGAGCCCTTTTGAGGCCTAGAAACGGGGACTTTACAATGAAATAACGTGCACACTGAGAAACGTGGTAACGTAGCTTTACATAGGCCTGATATTCGTTGTATTCACGAAAACGGGAAACTGGCATATTAGAGATGGACACAACTGTAATTGCGTCTTTAATCGATCATGGGGAATACATATGCATATTAATCATGCACATATAACATAGCATGGGGAACACGTAGGGACACAGAACATGGCAAAATTTACTTTTCCACATTCCCTCCTTGTCACTACGTTTCCATCAGGAAACATCAATATTCATGATACCATCTATCATTTCATACAGTATCATTTGCTCGTCTCGAATTTTCTTGGAACGGGATCTAGGACGGGACTTAGGACTAGGAATACAAGAGGTAGCACAAATGCCGCAAATCGCAGGGCCACATTGTATACAGAGGCAGCAACTGAATATGATCGCTACTGCAATACCTAGAAATGACAATACTTTCCATCCCCAAGCAGAAATTATACTCCAGAGCCAACTGGACCATGTCCAGGTGCCTGGATTCTGGTGTAACTGATGGGCAATTTTATGAAGTCTGGTTATAGCTGAATAAACAGACGGCGCGTTATTAGGAATGAAAATGCAGCAACTAGATCCGATGACTCTACATGCTCCTCCTCTATCGGCCAGTATGACGTCAAGAACGAGACGATTTTGGAGCACGACAAATCTCATAGCAGATTGCTCTTCGGTTAAGTTACCTAGGGCAGAGGCAGTCTCATTCACTACTGCTTCAAGGGTTCTGGTTAACCTACGGATTAACTTACTATTCTGGATAGGTCCTATAAAGAAGAAGAATCCTTTATTGAAATCTGTATACTGTTCTAGAGCAGTTTCAGTTTGATCGACAATCGGGGACTCGATCTCCCTTCTATGTCTAATGTGTACTAGATGTGTGTTTTTGTGATAATCGGATGGGGCTAGGAAAACTGGTGGCAGTAGGAAGGTAATGTAACAGGTTCCATCCCAATCGAGGGGCAGACGAACATATGCGGTCTGACCACAAACAAAATAAGAATGACGTGAGGCTTTAAAAATAAATTTCCCACTGTCACTATACTTGACAATAGTAGTACAATCACTATGTCCTACATGTACGGAACCATTATTTCTAACACATAATTCGCCTTTGACTGGTAGTACTGAAATAGCAGGTAAGTCTGGAGTAGGGTCAGACTGAACATTCAGGACCATGAAATACGAAGAATAATTACCTAAATTATACACTTCATTTTCTAGATCTAACCCGGTTCTGTGGGGAAGACCTTGCTTGTCTGGAAAACATGTACTGTTTAGAAGGGACATATCATTTGAAGATGACGTTAACGTGGACCATGCTCCACACGAACCATTATGTGAAAACGGATAAGGAAAGAGTGGCAGAACTCCCTTCGGTGTCTGGAAAGGGGGGAGTCGACCACACACCCAACAATTAGTGGCATTGCTGGTCTGGTGTGAATAATGTAACATACGGATACATGAATTGTTGCGCATAGCAAGACGATAAGATAGTTCATGAGGAGGCAGATCACTAAATGTGTGCTCTACTGTAGCATTAGAAGACTTATTTACATGAGAAATTGAAAAACATAAATAAAATGCATAACTTGTGCAGGTAAACATCAAGCTTAAAAATAATATGAAACTCAGAAAAACGATACATCGGATTGAGTTTTGACTAACTCTCTCACTATGGGGGTCTATTTCATACATGTCAGATACCTGTCTAACCGTTTCACCTAGGGGAGGACTTAGACAATTAAACTGGCTGACTTATTTTACTAGACCGTAGCTTCTTTTTATACTCCTGTTGCGGAGTTTCCTCTAACAGGGAGGGCTTGGTATCAATGTCTTTAGCGGGACAGTCCTTAAGAATAGTGTCTTGGCAGTCTTTAGGTAAAATGCAGTCCTTGGCAAAAGTTTTAGGTTTTAGTCCGTGAAATATCTTGACGTGAGACAGATGGACCCACCCCTTCCTGCCTTCCAACTTGACGGCAGTACGGGTGGTCAGAAGGACTTGCTTCGGCTCCTTCCAGCGAGGCTCCAGCGGACTTGAACGATCGAAATTCCGGACAAGAACCAAGCTTTCTGGAACGATTTCATGCGGTTTCACCTCGGTATTGTCTGGAAATGCGGCGGCAACCTGTGAACGACAAGAGTGGAGGGCAGACATCAAGGAAGCTAGGTAATCTGTCAGCATATTACTGGAAACATCTGTAATACTTCGGGGTCTAGGTGTACCCCACATATTAGGGGGGCGGCCGAATACGACCTCGTACGGGGACAGACCTGATCTGGAATGTGCGACCATGCGCATATAGAATAGGGCGACTGGCAGAGCTACTAGCCAGTCCACACCTTTCTCTTTACATATTTTGGCGATGCGGATTTTTAGGGTCTGATTATGTCTCTCTACGAGACCTGCTGCTTCAGGATGGCGTACACAATGAAACTTCCACTGGTACCCTAACAAAAGGGAAACGTGCTTCATGAGTTCAGATGAGAATGGCTGGCCGTTATCAGAATACACGACCCTAGGGAGTCCATAGCGGGGGAAGAATTCACGAACCAGCTGCTTGGCAGTGGTCGCGGCTGTATAATCTGGGACTGGATATGCTTCTGTCCACCTGGACAAAGCGCATACAACTACAAGGACATATTTGAAACCTCGACATCGCTCCATCTGAATATAATCCATCTGGAGGACTTCAAAAGGGTGGTCAGGGGGCTGGAATCCACCTTGTTCCACCGGGACACTTTTACCTGGATTGAACTGACAACATATCATACAAGTACGGACTTTCTGCTTGGCTGCAGCTCGTAAATGCTTGTTGAACCAAATGTTCTGGACACTGTCTAACATGGCTTTTTCTCCTAAGTGTGCAGGACTATGTGCGGTATTAATAATGACTTGAACCATTGAGTCGGGGAGCAACCATGTGGCTTTTCCCTTCGTCAACCATCCTTGATCTGTCTGGACCCCTCCTTGTTCGGACCATTTCTCGATTTCTTCGGGAGTAGCATGTGACTGGATATCTATGACATCTTGCGTGGGGTCCTTAACTGTCATACAAGTAGTCTGTTCTAGAGTGGATGTCGGTGTCTTGTTAACTGGTATGTCTGGAGTCTGAGCTGTAAGCTTGGCTGTTCGATCTGCTAGATCATTACCTTGAGAAATAATGTCAGTAACCTTAGTATGTGCTTTGCATTTCATGATAGCGATAGCTGTCGGTAAATGTATTGCATCTAACAGAGCCTGAATGAGGAGACCATGCTGAATCTTGGTTCCATGAGAAGTCATGAAACCTCTCTCCTGCCAGAGCACTCCGAAGTCGTGTACAACTCCGAATGCGTAGCGTGAATCTGTGTAAATATTAACTTTCAGGTTCTTGGCGTGTATGCAGGCTTGAGTCAGAGCAACTAGCTCTGCTGCTTGGGCAGACAGGGTGTCAATACGGTGTGTTTCAATAACTTTAGTGTCAGTAGTCACTGCATACGCGGCTACTAATTCTCCTGTACTTGTTCTCATACATGAACCATCCACATAAAGTGTCAGGTCGGGATCTGATAATGGAACATCTGTCAGGTCTTGTCTTGGTTTAGTCATGGTGTTAACTACTTCCACACAGTCATGTGTGGCAGGATTTGAAGTAACTGACGGTAACAGTGTAGCAGGATTTAGAACGTTGCAGCGTCTGATTTCTATGTGTGGCTGGAACAGTGTCAATTCATAACCTGTTAAACGTGCAATTGTCAAGTGCTGAGTCTGTGTTCGGTTTAAAAGAACTTCCACGGAGTGTGGAACTTGTACTGTCAGGGAATGTCCTAATACTATGGAATCACTTTGTCTGATAGCTAGTGCTGTGGCTGCAACTGACTTGAGACACGCAGGCAGAGCCTGGGCTACAGGATCTAGTGTGCTTGAAAAATAAGCACAGGGCTTGTATTGTCCTGCTTGATCTTGTGTGAGAACAGATAATGCTGTACCATCACGTTCTGTGACAAAAAGTGTAAAAGGCTTACTGTAGTTTGGTGTAGCTAGAACAGGTGCTTGGCATAAAGCTTTCTTTAATTCATTAAAACTAAGTGTATGTTCAGATGTCCAAGGGAGAACAGTCGATACGGCTGCCTCCTGTGTCGTTAACTGTATCAGTGGCTTGGCTAGAAATGCATACTGAGGAATCCATTGTCTGCAATAAGAAGTGAGGCCAATAAAAGCACGCACCTCCTTCTGGGTGTTGGGCTGAGGAAGACTCGCTATTAACTGGATACGGTCTGGTGTCAACTGCCTACCCCACTTGGACAGTAAGTGGCCTAAGTAGATCACTTGCTGGACACAGAATTGAAGCTTCGAAGGGGACACCTTGTGCCCCATCTCGGCTAGGAAATACAGAACTGTAAGTGATGCTCGCTCGCAAGCACGTTCAGAACGGGCTGTGATCAGTAGATCATCGACATACTGGAGCAGGGCAGTGTCAGTTGGCATGTGAATATTGTCTAGTTGTCTCTTAAGTGCTTGACTGTAGATACTAGGACTTTCTGTAAAACCTTGAGGAGCTCGTGTAAATTTATAGCTCCTTCCATTTAAACAGAATCCGAAAAGGAACTGGCTGTCTGGGTGAATGGGGACACTGAAAAATGCATTTTTAAGGTCTATGACAGTGAAAAATGTGGCTTCAGAATCAATGGCTGTCAACCGGGATGAAATATCTGGAACAACTGGGTACTGGGGAATAATACATTTATTGAGTTCTCGAAGGTCAATCACTAATCGATATACTGGAGGTGCATTTGGATCAGTACGTTTCATGACTGGAATGATAGGAGAATTACATACATTGGAGTCAGTTTCTACAACTACTCCTTGAGCCATGAGCTCGTCAATAATTTTGGATAAGGCTGCTACAGCCTCAGGTGGCAATCTGTACTGTCTGATTCGTGGTAACACTACACCTGGCTTGAGAGTCACACGATGGGGTGTGATTTGCATAAAACCGACATCAGTTGGACCTTGCGCCCATAGATGCTGCGGAACATTGGACAATCATGGATCAAAATCTCGTAAAACATAGTGACCCTTAAAGTCACGTAAAAACAAACGTATTCCCTCTGGGGAACAACAAATAACTGCACCTAATTCTTTCAGTGTCTTAATGCCTAACACATTTTCTGGACATGATTTAGTAAGTAACAGATCAGTAGTTCGGGACAATGGACCTACTTCTAGAGTAACTGGCTTAGAAATCTCGTTTACAATAGGCTTTCCTGAAATTCCAAGGGAAACATTTCTTGAGCCTGAGAGCGGAGCCCCTGGAACCTCGTCGTGACTTATGGTAGTCCTACTTGCCCCTGTGTCAATCAGAAACTTTCTGTCTTTCCCTAATACTTGACTGTGAACATAGGGACCCTCTTGATCTACAGGTATCTCGATGAGAGGCAAGCCTACCTCCCTCTCTAGGCTGTTTCATGAATACTGCTGGTACTCTGGATACTCGGACTGTGCATACTAGTACATCTGCTGTGTAACATGCTGTGTTGCAGCAATAGGCTGCGGTGCTGGAACTGTCTGTTGTGCATTCTGTGGCTGAGAAGTCTGTGAAACTTGTTCTTGTCTAGGCGGACGTGGTCTTTCTTTAGTCTTACCAGTGGCTATGTTGTGTTTCAGAACTGCACACTCGTTTATAAAATGACCTGGCTGTTTACAATAATTGCAGGTCCCTTTAACGGGAGCTGCAGGATGACTGGCTTGATTCGTACCCCTCTTCTGACTGTCTTGAGGAACAGATTGTGCAACTAGTACTTTCATTTTCGTGTCTTTCATACGTTTCCTTTCATGATCTTGCTCTTCCCTGATTCTATTCTGGTGGTACTGGAGCATCTGTAACATCTGGGACGGAGTACTAGCTTGCCATGTACTTTCGACTTTCAAAACTCGATTCTTAACTTGTGGACTTGAATTCTCGACTAATTTAGTAACAAAAAGATGAGGGTATGACTCACTACTCGTCTTGAGACCACTGTTTATTATAAAACATTTCTCAAATCTAGAATAAAAATCACTAGTGTCTTCGTCTTGTTTCTGTTTACAGGCTGAGATTGCATCCCAGTCTTCCTTTTTAGTGGCTAATAATCTTGGCAAAACTTGAATTAATAGCTCGGGTAATTCTTTACATTTGTCTCCTAAACCGGTACCTGGTACTCGTATCTTATCTTCAGCTTCTAGAGCTGTCCAATCGATCTTTTTCTCTCCCACCTCCCAATCTTTTTCCTTGAGTTTTTCATATATGCCCGCAGGCAACAGGACTTTTAACATTTTAATTATATCTGGATACGTGTATTCTCCCATACGGAGCATGTCTTTTAATTCTCGGTGGAACCCTGCTGGATCTTTGTCGTGACCGGGAATTAACTTCTTCATCTCTAAGAGTTCCATCTTGGTGACTGGGGTGTAAACAAATACTCGTTGCATTTCACCACCCGCTGTCCTAACTGGGCATACTTCTCGTAAAGGATTCTGTCTGTCTATGTAACACGGTTTATTTTCTGGGGGTGAGACGTGCACAAAATGCGGGTTCAGAAACGTTCTATATTTATGGCGCTGTTCTAGAATGACACTAATTAAATCGGTACCTAAACCTTTCCATCTATACTGGAGTAACTCGTTCAGGATATCATGTAACGGACCTGGATCAGAATGTTGACCCTCATACAGTGTAATGAGGTGCTGGATCATATACATACCCACCAGTCGCTGCTCGGCTGGGGGCAGTTTCAGAAACATTTGTGCCACTATTTCGTCTGGAAAAGTGGTAGAATCAGTAATCCATCGGACTGCTGATCGGGCTAGTTCTTGTTCATGCATAGTACTTAATTCACTATAACCAATTCGTGATTTCAGAATGTGATCGGTAGCTTGAAATACTTGTTCTAGAGAACCTTGCTCTGGTGCTGGATGATGAAAGACTTCCTTGTGTTCTAGGCGTAAATGTCGGTCTGGAAAGCTAGGTTTACCTACATACGCTATTCTGGCGGTATTCTCGTCCTCTACCTCTTCAGTAGGAGAGTCATTTTCTTTTTCGCGTACTTGTGCTTCTCTGCGTTGTTCGTGTAACCTTATTATCTCTTTACGTATTTTCTTGTACATACTCTCTATACTATTGAGTGTCTTGTGCTTACCCTCGGCTATATTATCACTCCACTTTGTCAGAACTTTCATTTCGACCGGATCTTTAGTCGGGGAATCTTGTTCCCGTATTAAACAATTGATCAGAAACTTTAATAGCATGAACTGGATCTCAGATTTTCTGTGAGACATGACTTCACCAATACTTTCTGGATCTTGTCCAGTACGAATGAAACGATACATTCTGTCTAGATCTTCTTTCATATTTGGTAGGGTGACCAAATACTCGGACACCTGCCTTATACGTACGGAATATATAACCATACTATCTTCGCCTGGGACTGGATCATAACAGCATTCAGTAAGAACTCGCCTGATTTCGGCAATGGACTGATATTTGGGCGTACGCTGTAACGCACGTTCATGTAACTCGACTGCTCCTAGACGTCTATTTGGCGGCGGGGTATGAGGAGGACCTCCTCCTGCGGCCCCTATACTGGAATCTTCAACTGATACTCTTCGTGCTGGCAAGGTGACTGACGTGGCGGGAATTTGTACTACGGGCTGGACCGGGGGTACCGTAGCAGGTACTGCAACAGGTGCCCCGGTAACTGGAGGACCATGATTTACAGGAGCTGGTGGAACAGGATTTGCATATTCCGGGACTGTGTCGTCCAAATAGGACGAGAGAAAAATATCAGCTGCGGTCGGTTTGTGACGTAGCTTGGTCGGAACTAAAGGTGGCGGAAAATTACTGGATGCTTCCGGGGTCGCTTTTGGCAAGCCCTCGGCAAGAAGAGGATACATACCCTTAATGAGGGCATTTCTCTGTCTGTCTGACTGTTCGGTTTTAACTCGTTCACCTATCTCGATTAGTTCCCTTTCTTGGGCTCTTTCTGAGGATTCTCTACTTAATTCTGACTTTCTGATTTCTTTTTCGGTTCTTTTATGAGATTCTTTGCGCCATAACTCGATGGCATCTTTCTGTGACTGTCTGGCTTTCTTTTTCCATAATGCTTCTTCTACTCGCATGATGCACTCGGCATCCCACGTACCTGATACGGGCCATCTATACTTCTCCTCTAATTCCTTGGTGTACTCCACCCATAAATCTAGATATAATATGGCACTTATGCCATGCTTTTGATACATAAAATGACCTGGACTGTCCCTAGGCGGGACAGGAACTGCTTCTTCTAACAGACCTTTTCTAGTTCTTAACTGACGTAGTTTGGAAAACAATGGCATGACTGGGCTGGAGTCTAGACACAATACAATACACAATGAACACAATAATGACTGATGATACACCACTTTCATACCACGACATTGAAATACGTGAATGACATTTAAAATAACAGTTCGGACAGAATACTACCTGGAATACTGAAAAACAGAATACATGAATTTCTCGAGAACAGAACGGACTAGAACAGAAACTAGATGCACTGCTAAAACAGTACGAAACTTACCGGTCTCATAAAGAGACACGTCAGGACCCGCATCCACCTAGGTGGACACTTCGTGTTGGATCTGTGTACCCCAAACCCACGGACCAGAGACAATGCAATTGACCCTGTCTAGATACTACCCCAGCAACGGTACTCACCGGGCAGCAAGAACGGAAGGCCTCGGACTGGACTGGACTGCTACGACGCCGGACGGACGAACTTCGGACTTCAGTTACGGGTGGGCCTCCGGATACCTCGGACCTTGGACTCTCGGCTTGGGCTCTGGTCGGGACTCGCCACGTTCCTCCACCGCCTCGTCTGGATGCTGGACCGCAACCTCCGTCTCCTCCGTGGGCCTGAGGGATACTTGAAGCAGAAATATCTGCACGTGCACGGTATGGTTCCGTCACGGCTGCAGAGGATCAGGGGGCTGGCGTGGCTTCTCCGGCGCGTGGGGAAAGGGCAAGTCCCTATTCGGGCGCCATTATGTGGTAAATAAATAAATAATACCTCTATTTTTGACTAGATATATAATAACAGATAGCTCAATAAATAAGAGTCAAGATTCGAGGTAGCTGGAGTTTTGCAGGTTTAATACAGCATAAAGGACAGGAACAGGACAACCTGCACGGGCAAGATCTGGGATGGCTAGCTCTACTTTTAATAACAGTACACAAGTATATATACTTAAACAAAATACATGATGTTCAATACAATAGGCGTAGCAGTGGGCAGGGCCTGTAGCAGTCGCGAAAGATAAGGCAGAAAGTAGGTGTAACAGGAGGCGTGAACAGGGCGTATACATAGACATGTGATGTAAACGTAACAGAAGATGTCATAAATGGGGCGGAAACATGGAGGGGGCTACCTAAGGAGCCGGGACCTCTGACCTAGAGGTGCGCGCAAGCTGGCAATGACGTGTTACTAGGAGAAGCTGGGGGCTATGACTTCTGCGCTAGGAGCAGAGACTGAAGTCTGGAGAGTCAGAGCGACATGTACCTAAACACTATCTAGTATCTGATGTTTAGAGAACATGTTGATAGAAACCAAAAGTTATCAGGGTAAAGGCTAACAGACTCTAAGACTGGTGCATGCATAATTCTACATGTAGTGCGTGTTGAGGAATATTAAATGACCATTAATACAGTATTTCTCTTACATGGAGACGTAAAGGCTAGACTGTGACGGAAACTATTGATGCGATTCAGTAGTTTAGGAATGCAGGGAAGGAGAGCTGGACTGATAACTAGAATCATAACATACTCTTGGCAGACTGGCAGGCAGAGCCAGGCCGAGCCGGGCACTGTGAGGCAGGAAGTAAGTGAAGGGTCAGGAATACAGGTGGGGGCTGTATCGCTCCTCAGCGAGGGTTCAGGAGACTGGAGCTGAATCTGAGTCCGAGCCCTTTTGAGGCCTAGAAACGGGGACTTTACAATGAAATAACGTGCACACTGAGAAACGTGGTAACGTAGCTTTACATAGGCCTGATATTCGTTGTATTCACGAAAACGGGAAACTGGCATACTAGAGATGGACACAACTGTAATTGCGTCTTTAATCGATCATGGGGAATACATATGCATATTAATCATGCACATATAACATAGCATGGGGAACACGTAGGGACACAGAACATGGCAAAATTTACTTTTCCACATTGTACGTGGAGCCCCTGAGAGCCCCGTCGCTAACGAGAGAAGTGCTGTGCCCGACTGAATCCTATTTTTATTGCAGCCGATGTGAGGTGGGCCCGTTTCTTCATAGTGAATGCAGCGTTGTGAAGGAACTGTGAACCGGCATTTACCTGACTGTGCGCGAAGGTTGTGTGACCTCTCCGGCAGCCCGTTCGTCAGTCTAATGACTTTGAACTGGTGCCGCCTGTGCTCAAGTGGTGCTAAAGCCCGTAGGCGCGCATAGACTTCACCGGCAAAGCAGAGATCCTATCCCGGTGACCGCCAAGTGCAAATGATGTATTTACTGTGTTTCCTTGCCTTCTAGATATACGCGCATACGCCTTGAGTGATTATTAAAGAGTCCCAAACCTTATTTTGTGCTCAGAGAAGCCGTATACCTGGTCATTGAAAACAGCATAAACTGTAAGAGTTATCTTTCCCATTTGAAACGTATTGCAAATGTGATGAACCTAAAGTATTTAATTGGTGGCAGCGATACCAGAAGAAACATGTGGTTGCTTATTTAAATGAACCAGTATTTATTCTGATATTTATTCTGATATTTATTTGTGGTATTCATTCCTAAAGTTTATTCTATTGATTGATGCTATTTATTCCTGACTTATTTATTAATACTATTTATTACCGAATTGAAACAGAGAACTGTATGACCAAAAGAAATGTATATGTGCTTTCCCAGTCAACCCTATTTACAACAAAGAACTTTTATATAAAGGAATCGTATTTTTCTACAGCAGTGGTGTGGTGTCCTTCTTTTTGGTGTGGATGTACAAGGAGTTATTATTGGGTCAGAGCCGGCTTAACATTACAGCCTTCACTTGCCTTGTCACTTGAGCCAAGCTACCCCCTTTGTGCTGGGCTTGCCCATCGCAGGTCGAACAGGCACTGTTTGAGGAATCTTAACAAAACTTTCCAAAAACAGAAGTTCATCCACCTCAGCTCCTTCCTGGAAAGTTTTGGGGTGATCCATCAAGTAAACAGAGAAAAAAGGTAGGTCCCAAAATGAAATGTCCCCATGCAATTTTCCATGCGAAGATTGAATAGCAATACCACGAAAACAGCTGAACAGGATTACACCAAATTTGACAGAAAGCTGGATCTTAGAGCCTGATTACGAGTTTTGAGGTCCAACCGGCTGAAGACCGAGGACTCAAGGACACAGCAGTGCCGGTGGTCTTTAGACAGCCATATTACAACTTGACTGCAGTATTTGAGGTGTTACAGCGGCAGTCTTGCGGAGGTGGTGATTAGTTTTACATACATGTGTGAGTATTTCAACTGTATATGTGTCGTATGCACACATATGCATGATATATGTGGAAAAATACCACCTACCCATTGTCGGAGTCTGACCCATATGCATGCAGTCCTGGCAATGGGTATATGGTACAAAAAGGACTTAACTGTAGATCCCCGCAGACAGGGTCCTCTTCCTTGGGGGTGAAGATGCTGCTGTGTGGAGGGGGACCTGGAGAAAGGGATCAACTTTGACTGCTGCTGGAAAGAACAGGAAAGGGGTGAGTATGCACCTCAAATGCTTAGTTTCTGCCGACCTTTAAACGGTGGTCCTACAGCCATGGTCAGCTTGTGGAAAAGCCAACTCATAAAAGAAACAGCAGTATAGCTTCTCTGTACCGCTCTAGGGCAGCTGTTTTCCCCCGACTGCGAGCCGGGGGAAAGGTAAACAGACCAACTCGTAATACAGCAGTTGAACAGCTGAGCGCGCAGTGATGGGACTGCTACCGCGGGTGCGGCGGTCCATGAACCGCCGAACTCCTAAAAAGGCCCTTAGTCCAGAAAGCATTCTTTTTGTGATTTATTGTAAATCTGTTCAGTGGTTTTTGAGAAAATAAGGTTAAAAAAACTTTGATTAGCTGGACAGTAGGGCTCCCGAGACTCTTGCGAAAGCCCCCTGAACCCACAAATTAAAAAAATAGAGTGATATGATTGTCCAAGTTGGCTTCATTCCTCTTCGACTACTTCACTTCAGCGGGAGTGAGGGCTCTCTCAGGAGCTTGCACTCTGATTGGCTGGCCACAACATGGCATCACTCCTGCTGAAACCCCACGGTTCGCCTGAGAGAGTACAAATAAAAAAAACTCAAAAAGGCACGCGTAATTTCTTTCTCTAAGTAACAAACGCTTGGGTTGGGCCAGGGCCAAGGGTCTGCGCTATGTGTTTTTTAAATATTTTTTAGGAGAGGGGCATTCAACTTGTCTCCCACATGCCCCCTTTGGCCCAGGGGACACTATTCCCTGGGCAGCTTTATTTTATATATGAAGGGGGGGCGCCCACCATCCGGCATCCTGAGCCTTATTCGGGCGCAGGAATCCCATCGCCCGGGGATACTTTTTAATTTTATCAAATGGGTGGGTATGTGTGGTCCCCCTCCCAGAGTCTTAGGAGGCCATCCCCTGAGCCCAATTTTTTTTTAGGGGAGGGGCATGTTGCCCTGGAGGCCAATACATTAATTCAAGGGGGGTGGGGGCGCATGTGGTCCTTCTCCCCAGAGCCTGCATGAGGTACCGGGGACCCAATTCCATGGCACCAGTAATTTGATATTGGAAAGGGGGTGTGCGCCCTCCCACTCTTCCTGAGCCTGCATGAGGCCCTAGGGACCCAATCCCCCAGGGTCAGTGTATTTTTTTGGGGTGAGCCATGCATGGGGCCCCTCCTCTTAGAAGATCAGCTTCCGGCACCACATCCCAGGGAGCTCGATCGCAGTGTGCCAGGGACTGTGGTTCCCTGTCCAGGAAAATGCAGACAAGGACTAGAAAACTGTGTGAAATTAGTGAAAAATGCTGCTCCCACCCAGGCAGGAGCCAAGTAATCGAGCCTGCTCCCACCGGTACAAAGAATGCTGGTGGGCAGGCAACTGGCAGGGGCCTTGGGGCACGCCCTGCGGCCCCTCAAGAGGGAGACATTGTAGGTGCCCCTAGTGGATTAGCATTTACCAACAATCTAAGGGGCTAGCTCCCACAATGGAAGCTGAATGGACCATGGGTACCCCCCGCCCTCAGCATCCCCCAATGAAAATGGAATAGTTGCCCAAAGGTGGGCACCAGAGCACCCTCTTACCAAACAATTATGGGTGGTGGCTGGCAAGCCGTTGGGGGCCTTGGGACTCCATCCATGGCCCCCCACAAAAATGGAGTTGTGGGTGCCCTGGGTGGGCACTGGGACACTCACAACACAAGCATTTACAATGCAATAGGTCTCGCAGCATTAAAGTTTGAGTTACTGGCATTGTAAATGACAATGCTTTCCATTAATTTTTTTTTAATAATTTGCAATTATGCAAGATTAAATATTAGGGCCATGCTCAAAGCACCATTCTCAATGTTAAATGACGAGCCAACTTCCCAGATTGTATACTGTGTGTGAATTTAGGTTTGTAGTCAAGAACTGGATCACAATTAAAGTATGAATGAGGACCAACCAGAAGTTCTAACCAGGACAGCAACTCAGATCTCTTTGACCAAACACCACCAACAGTGCCATGGAAAAGTATGGGGTTTCTAGATGTCACAGGTGGAGATGGCAGGAAATAAAATAGTACATTCATAACAGGATGCCTCAACATCGTTGTACATTATTAGCAGATGGCACCAATAGACGGTTCAAATTGTTGACTTGAATTAATAAACTGTGTTCTTGAAATAGGTGTCATCGGTTGCTCAAGTGTCTAATCAAACAGCCTCAGCTCAGCGTTGACTCTGCAGTCTATGCAATACCAAAATATTTATGTGCCTCAAGAACACACAACTGATGTTACAAACGTTAACAGCAAATGTTTATCTTGTACAGATACAGTTAGGGAAGGACGGTTCTAAAAAAGCATAAAGAAAAGCCATGTTAGAAAATTGTCACTAAGATTCAGAAACACCATTAACATACCCACAAAAGGGAACTCAAACTAGGTATTGTAGATTCCACAAAAACTGCTTCCCAGCTTAATCCTCAGAGGGGATGTACTCACTCTTGTGCCCCAAAATAAGATACATCAAGGTTTAAAAAAAGAAAATGCTCACCCTTTCCCCCAATTTCAACACAATGTTCTGGAGCACCGTCTGCTTTTAATGTGTTACATGGGAACGCAGGTAAAAAAAAGTCCAATTAAATTAATACATACATGGCTTAGAAATGGTACTTGGGATTGCATCAGTTAAAGTTACAGACCCTATGTTACTGTAACATCTGCCCGCCTAAATATCTCAATAATAACTCTAACACCGCTGAACAGCTCATCTTAAACACGGGCCTCAGGTGCTATACTTGACGCAATGTCTGCTACCGGAAGGCACAAGCGTTTAAGAAATTAAGCCCGCTGACCAATGTTGTCTTAAGTAAATAACATTACGCTTTTGGAGACTGCCTATAAAAACTCTGTCCTTTGGGTGTCCAAAACACCCAACTGTGACCATCAGGAGGCCAATGAATAAGGTGCAAATAAAATATAAGTATGGATGTGCTACTCTCTCATCAGTGCATCGATGTATGAAAGTGAAGCTAAACTTCACCTCTTTACCCTGCGGACCACACTCTACATCCACACTTGCAGCCACGCATACTCCAGTCTACAACAGAGCGGAAAGAGCTGAGCCCAACGCAGCCACAACCGGCACATGGGCATATACAACTGTCGTTATTTGATAATAACCAATAATTTCCTTTGTGAACTGATCCCCGAAACTACATCCATGCTGCATTCGCCACTGAACAACGAGTGCATTAACACTCAAGAATGACCCAGCTGAGCAAGGCAGCAAACACAAAAGGTCCATGGACAGAAAGAAATACGATATGTATGAAACATGCACTGCAAAGAGGGCATGGAGCAACGCGCCAAATCAAGCCGATCATATGACTGCCAATGAGTACGTTATCGATAATAAAAAAAGCTGGACCGTGTCACATTAGGCGCGCTTTAGCAGGACCAATCTGAAGAATGAAAATGAGCAGGTACTTACTTATTTGCAATTTGTACAAACTGCTACCATGATAAAAAACGCTGCCCGCGGCGACCCGGAAGCTCTTGGAAGCTCTTGGCCGGCCGGCCAATCCGCTCGCGGCCGACCGGAAGTCCCGCCTCCCCAGGTCCGCGAGCTGCCGGCGCATGGAGCGCCCTGCCGTCCGGTGTAGCCCGGGTCCCCAGGAGGGGGCCGGGGAGAAGGAGGAGTGTGGCGCCTGTTGCGGGGCTCCTCTGACCTGAGGGAGCCCCGATTTAGATGGAGACGCGCCGTGAGGAGCCCCGCCGGAAGAGCGCAGTTGGTGAGTGGGGCCCAGGGCTGATGTAAAGTGCGTGCGTGCCTGTTTGTATGCGTGGGGGGGGGAGTGTGTGCGTGTGTGCGCGAGGGAACGTGTGTGCACATGCGTGACTGTGTGTGATTGAGAGAGAATGCGAGGTAGCGGATAGTGTGCCTGTATGTGTGCCTGTATGGGTGCTGTATGCCTGCGTGTGCATGCGCGCGCCTGTGTGTGTGTGTGCGTGCGTGCATGCAGAGAGGTGGGGGCTGCCTGTGTGTGAGCAAGGGCTTTGCGCATGCGCAGCGGCTTTGCGCATGCGCAGATACCAGACGCTCGCTCCCGAGGTCAAATCCGACCCTGAAAACGCTCGTAACACTTTGGTGTCCACTCTCCTGAAAACGGATCACATTAGTTGTCGAGCTGACAGCATTCATGCTTCGCATGAATGCTAACGTCAGCTCGACCTAAAAAACGAAAACATTAAAAATAAGTAGCTCATTTATTACTCACTGCTCCGGCAAGGGGCAGTTTATAATACCCTAGGGCATTTATAAATTATATTTTTTTGCTGGTGGTATCAGAAGGGGAAAGAGCACCACCAAACATTTATTTTAATGATTTTTTTTCCACAGTAAGTCTTCTAGGTAATTGAATCCATGACCCCAGGAGACCGTACCATATTTTTTAAAGCACTATGCGCTGCAGCTCTATGCTCTTCATCTGGAGTGCAGAGCCCCATCTGGTAGGTTCTATGACTGCATTTTGGGGCCTGAAAATGTTATAAGAAAGACTCAAAGACATGTTGATGCTTTTTAATAAACATTTAAAAAAAATTAATTATATCCTACTTTAATATCTCAAGTAACTAGAGCTTGTACCTGAAAATAACTATAACTTGCGAATTCGCCATGCACTGCCTATGACATCACATATTACGACACTGAGGACATGCTCTGAGGCATTATTGACAACATCGCTGATGACAACTGAACTGACATCATTAATGACAACCCTGTGTATGGTGAAGCCGCACATTATAGCTACTGTAGGAAGCCAGTTATAGTTATTTGAGATCAATATAACAGGTTAATTTCAGTGATTTTGGTAGATTATATATATTATCGGAGGCTATATAGATTCATCATTCCCTTATATTTGCCTGAACCAGATATTTCATGAAACAATTCTGCTTGTAGACACCTGCAACCCCACTCTTCCCAAATAAAGAAAAAAAAATAGAGAAGTTGATTAGAAGACTTTGGCTTGAGGTATGTCACATATTTCCTATATTTTGATAAATGTTGTTTTTTATTGATAATGAGGGCCAAGCTGCGATTTATAAATACATAAAAAGCATAAAATGACTATTATACATAATTCATTTGCCAGATACAAATTTTCCATCGACATTCCACAATCAATTTAACCAAAGAAGAAGAGAAAAAATATATAAGAAAACAAGCATTTACAATGCAATAGGTCTCGCATTTACACGAGTTTGAGCTATTGACATTGTAAATGACAATACCTTTTATTTTTGTTTTTGTTTTTAAAACATAAATAAAAGGCATTGTAATTTACAATGCTAATAGTGTAAACTCACGTAAATGCGAGACCTATTGCATTGCAAATGCTTGTTTTCAAAGTTGATGCCGGAGCAATTGCATAATCACAATGAAAACATGAACAATCATCCACCAAAGCACATACTCAAGTCAGCTGTCAGATACTTCAGTCAGAGGGGTACAAAAAAAATGTTGGCAGGGTTTGCTAGTAGCAAGAGAGTAGAAATGATTCGCTCACGTATCACTAAATGGCTCACTCACTAAACATTTCTTGATTTGTGAACAATCTTCTCAGCAGACCTCGTTAAAACCTCAATCAACCAATCAGGGGTGAGTTCCCACACTTATTGTTTTTACCCTCGTGCTTCACACAAAGGTCAGGCGATGCCAGGGCTCTCTATTACAAGTTGGAATCTGGCACAGGGGAGAAACGCACACAGTACTCAGGTGCCTGGCCTGTCGTCGTCTCTACTGAGGGGCAAAACCAGCTTCTAGCTTTCCTTTTCAAAAACAAACATGAACCGAATGAGCAACGGGCCAGTCTTTTATATAGCGCGGACTTTACCTGGGCTCCGACGTGCTGGTATCCGGGACACTGTCTCCCCACTGCACTTAGCAATGCCTCTGCGGCCGCCGACGCTTGGCTCCTCTCCACCGGCCACACGTAAAACGAAACTGAAACATACGAGGCCCGTGACGTGAGCGGTCTACGGTAGCTCACGCGCGCGACTCAATCCCAAGGCGCATGGCAGAGTCGGATTCCGACGCGCGGTTTGGGATTGGGTCACGCGCGTCGGAATCCAACTCTGCCATGCGCCTTGGGATTGAGTCGTGCGCGTGAGCTTTTACCGTCTTAATGCGCGTGGCCATCTCCTGTCTCCAGTCCTTGTCGGCCGACAGCTATAGGCTCTCAGCGAGAGCACGCTTTTATATAGCGCGGACTTTACCTGAAGGCGTCAGAGCGCTTCACAATAGGAACAGAAATGAAACATAATGAGAAACATTACAAAAGAACAGATTGCAAAAACATACGTTACTTACCTAAGGTAATAGTGACATTGTGAGCAAACAAAATACATGAGGTAGTCAAAATTGTGAGCAACCAAAAATACATGTAGTTAAAAGTGCACAAGAGGAAAAGTGACAAGTGTACAGTTATAAGAGAAAACAGAGTATAATTAGATGTATAGTCCTGCAATAAGTGCTAGACACTCAGGCTCAGGAACAAGCGTTACGTGGGCAAGGTGGCACTTGTGCAAGTATCATAGGTAAAGACAAGTGAGAGGTAGCAGCCGTGTGTTGCAAGGGCAGAGTGGTGTGTGCATGTTACAAAAGGGCACCGAACACCAGTACATGGAAAATACTCCAAAGAGGCAGACACTCCAACCACAGGGGAGAGACATGGGTAAAGAAGCGGGGGTGGTAAGAGAGGACAGGGGTAAAGATACGCGAGTGTGCCAGTGAGGAGGAGGGCAGGAGGTGATGATGAACTGATATAGAGAGGAGATGACAAGGGTGTGGGGGGGCAGGAAGGAGATGGCCCAGGCTCAAACATCTGACAGTCGAGGGTCACTTGCTCCTGCCTCTCAACAATCATGTCTGTCCCTCCCACTCCACTCACTCTTTGGGGGAGGGGGGGGTCTGAGAGACTGCCGCTGAAGAGGCGCTGTGCCTCTTTCTGAAACAATGTGTGTGCGGAATAGAGGTGGGCAAGCCAACAAATGAACAGGGCGAGCCGAGCCGAGGGTCGGGCTCGGATCTTAGAGCCGTGCACGAGCCGAGCCCTGAACATATGTACACCCCACCATAAACCACGAGTACAAATACAACAAACCACGTCAAATATGATGACGAGTCTTCAGAGTTCACAAAATGTATTTCTGTAACGCGTGGACGATCTGACATCAACAGGGCCCGTTATAGGGCTGCTCTGAGAAGCACTTATTAAAAGTAATAGTTTTCTACAAATGCTAGTCTGAACTCACGTATTCGCAGGGGCTTTCATGCGTGAGAACGAACAAAAAAGGGATTTGGTAAAAAACAAAAAAAAATGCCTAGAATTACACAACTTAAGCAAGGAAGCAGGTGTCTGTCCAGGAGGTTTTCTGGTTTCACTCTGTACAGACAGCCAGTAAGTAGGGTTCTGTTTTTTTTAACCTCAGTGCATTCTTCTGCATTTAAAAAATACAGCAAAACCTGGACCCCAGATATTGAGCGCTTTACGTGGGTATCAGTTCATTACACAACTAGTATCCATGCATTGCTTACAGCCATGGGGAGATGAATGCCTAGAATCACACGATGTTGAGCGGACGCTAAGATTCGAACCTGGCAGCTCAGGCCACAACGCCACAACACCAAACCGCGGGTTGAGGAAGGCAGACGCCACATGAAAGCTCGGCTCGGTATGATTTCGCTGTTACAACAGCACTTCGAGGCGAGCCAGGCTTCATGTGCGAGCCTGGCGAGTGGTCTTCAGCCAGCCCATGCTCTGTGAAGCACGCACGGTGCATTCTGGTACCTGTAGTTCCGGTGAACTTACTGGCTTAAAAAACAGCTTTGTCGGCTAAAGTTACGACTGGCTCAAGGTGCCACACATGAGGGAGCACGAGGCACCGGGAACCAGAGCGCAGCCCACCCTGACATGTAATGGGGGAGGCCGGGGCTGCCCGGATTCTGAACACCGCCCCCCCCCCCCCCGCTTCCTCTGTTTAACTCCTGAATGTTGGGGGCTGTGGCCCGCCCTTTCTCTCCCAGGCCCAGGTGGCATTGCTCTTAAAGATAGGGGGTCGGGTTACCCAGATGAAAAGAGGCCCAGGGCTCGACGCAGTCTGTTTTCTTTCTTTTAAGAGGCCTGTGTCTTTCTTTCCTTCTGCCACCACCGAGAAGATAAACAAATAAACAGATTTTAATTTCAAGCTTGCACCAAGGACAGACCCTCGAGGGCGCCTCGAGCCCAAGAGAACTGATGGCAGCGCTGCAGGAGGCGCTAAAGACCGGAGCAGGGACCGGCTCAAACATCCCGTGGTCCTGGTAAAATAAATCACTTCTCTCCCCGAATGTGTCCGTCTGTAGCCCCGCTGGTGCTCCATATGTAAAGCGCTCCGATACCTTCGGTCGAGTTCGCGCTATAAACAAGTTACGGTGAACACTGAGGTCTGGGCTAATCACTGAACAACCCTTTTGTTTTACCTGAATGTGTAAAAATGGATGAATTAATAAACAAGTAAACAAATAAATAAGTGCAGGTGTTCAACGTTTTTCCCTGGGGTCCGCCTTCGGGGCTGCCGAATGTCATGACGCCTTGTCTGGATTTCACGTCACGCCTCTTCCTTTCACCGCACTACACACCTCTGCACACCTTACCGCCACTGCATTGTGTCGGGTGACTTCACAGTGGCGTTATTTAGGTGCCCGCACTCACTTGCATCACTGGGGAAAATGTATACTTAATATTTTAATTGATTTCTGTTTAAAAAAGAAAAAAATGGTAGCGGACCAGAGAGGGAGCATCTCTAAAAGGAGTTCTGCCTCCTGATTGGCTGTAGAGGAGCCGACGCGGGAATCGAAACTAGTGGTGCGCGCGCACCAGAGGAGCGGGGGCAAGGGAGCGCGAAGACGCCGAGACGAGGTAGGGGATGTGTGTGTAAGCGCCGGGGGTTCTCTGTGTATGTGTGTGCGTGCGTGCGTGTGTGTATGCGGGGGGGTTCTGTATGTATGTATGTATGTGTGTGTGTATGCGTGGGGGGGCTGTATGTGTGTTGTGCATGTGTTGTGAAGAGCCTGTTGATGCGCGCGACCTGATCCCGGCAGGCTGCTGCTGCTGCTGCTGCGTGCGCGTGACAGTCTGTTGTCCTCTCCGGCTCCCTTTGAGTCCTTGAAAGCCGGAATGATAACAATAGTCTCGCTCTGCGACAGCAGGCCTTTGGCCTGCAATCGCAGGGCGAGACCTAAAAAGGACAAAAAGAGAAAGACAAGAAATGATACTCGTATACATTTCCGCCTTTCTCTGTTGTCCCACCATTAAAAGGGACAAATATTCGCTCAGCCTTCTTAAGGGCACCTACCCTTAGGACATATAATTCTTCGTATTTCCTAACCCGATTTATTTTTAATATCCAACTTTCACATAATGTTGGGACCAAAGACTTGGCTGCTAATGACCCAATACAAAGAGCTGTTGTTGTAATGTTAAAAAGCAATTTGAGAGCAAGATCCCAAATAATACCACTCGAAGGTCGGTTTCAATTTGAACTTGTAATTTTTCGCGTAAAAAAAGCCATAATGTACCTGTTGGACCTGCGATGGGCAAGCCCAGCACAAAGGGGGTAGCTTGGCTCAAGTGTCAAGGCAGTGAAGGCTGTAGTGCTAAGCCGGCTCTGACCCAATAATAACCCCCTGCACAGTCACACCAAAAAGAAGGACACCACACCACTGCTGTAGAAAAATACGATTCCTTTATATAAAAGTTCTCTGCTGTAAATAGGGATCAATTGGGGAAGCACATTCACATTTCATTTGTTACAGCACTCTGGGATTCAGGTTGAGAGCAAATACAGTAAATAGGACTTCAGGAACACTGGTGTTGCATAAATATTAGGAATAGCTCTATCAATAAATAAAATGAATATCAGGTTTATATATCACCAATACATGGAATAACAAAGCCTGGTTCATTTAAATGCATAACCACATTTTTATTCTGGTATCGCTGCCACCAATTAAATAAATCAGGAAGTTTACATTTGCAAGACAAACCCACTTTGAAAAGGATAACAGTACTTGTGGAACCATGGGGAATGCATGCGGGATTCTCTGGATTCACGGTACACTGGGGACTCTTTTATGTTCACGCGGGGCCCATGCGTGTGTACCTAAAGACAAGGAAACACGGTAAATATGACATTTGGCCCTCCGCTGCCACCGGGGAAGGATGTCCGCTTGCCGGTGTGGTTTACTTGAGCCTACGGCAATATCGCAGGCACCAGGGTAGCACAGTTCGAAGTCAGTAGACGAACGAACGGCTGCCAGCGGGGTCACTCAGTCTCTGCGCTCGCTCAAATCAACGCCGGTGCACAGTTCCTTGATAACGCGGCACCCCTCCAGGGGTAACGACCCACCTCACTACGGCTGCAATCGAATAGCGATTCAGTCGGGGCACAGCACTTCCTACGCCAGCATCAGGGTTCTTAGGGGCTTCATGGACCTCCCTCTGACTTCCTCATACGGGGGCTGGTCCCGCCCACGGCAACAGTTTCCCGGGTCTCTGGGAAAGGGCAGGGACGCTAATCCCGCCCAATGAAGGCCGGCCTCGCCCCGGCGCACCACCTCACCTTCGATCACTGCACAACCAGGAAGCGCGCAACGCCGGTGGGGCTCGGAGACGTCCGAGTCCCCCGCGATAGGCGCTATTCACGAAGGGGGCACTGTGGAAGGTCACGACTCGCCTTTTCTTCACGACTTCGCCACCGGGGGGGGGGGCGAGGAGGCACATAAACTTGGCCACAGTCTTTTGGGGCAATGAGGCACTAGCTGGGCAGGCGCTGTAGGCGCAAGGTTACTGGAACACGCCTGACTGGAACGCCAGTCAGGAATCAGGCTATTAACTAACCCTGGGCGTAGTGGGGCGTAGTGGGGCTCCGCGGAGCTACGCGGAGAGGGCGAGAAGCTACGCCCACTCCCGCACTCCGCGTAGCCCCACTACGCACCTCCCTCCCGCTCTCCCCTACATACATTATTTAAGGAATTACAGTGATTAAAACAATATTAAAGCACTTACCTTGTCCGGGGCTCGTCCGGGGCTCCCTCTTTGAATAGCGTCCTTTCCTGGATACCAATGCGCATGCGCGGGCGGCCACGCATACGCATTTCTCCCGAGAAATGGGCATGCGCGGGCTGCCGCGCATGCGCATTTGTTTCCAGGAAAAGGACGCTATTCAAAGAGGGAGCCCCGGACGAGCCCCGGACAAGGTAAGTGCTTTAATATTGTTTTAATCACTGTAATAGCTTAAATAATGTATCTAGGGGAGGGCGGGAGGGAGGCGGGTGGCGGCCGACTCGGCTACGCCCACGGAGTGGGCGTAGTGTTGCCGGCAACGCTGTCTACGCAAAATGCGTAGAAGGCAACACTACGCCTACTCCGTGGGCGTAGCCGAATCGGGCGCCCACCCTTACTATTAACCCTTGCCACTCTACTGCCTGTGCTCTCAGCCACCTCAGGGGTCAGCATAACAGGTGTCACTCTGGTGTCAAGTCTGGAACCTGAATTACATCTAAAATGGCCGCCAGGGAGTGGGCTTTATATAGCCAGTGCCCTGAGGTACTGGCACGAGCCAGAAGGTTCTAGAACCTTCCCTGGCTGTGTCAATGGCATGGCAGTTTTGAGGTGTCTTTTGGTCACTCAGAGCGACCGTACTGGGGCTCTGGAGCAGCCATTTTGTGTACCTGAGGAAAGTTATGAAATTCCTGTCAGGAAAGCGCGCCAACCAGAAAGGGCGCCAAAACCTCAAAAGGTCAGGGTTTAAGGAGGCTCCAATGGGAGTCACTCACATAAGGGAAATATGTGTCTACCATTTTAAGGTTAAACACACACAGGTTGCCAACCTCAGTTTTCATGTCCACAGGTTTCGCCAGGCGCCTTGTACATAGGTGCCAGAAACCTTGTGATTAACTGGGTGTCAAGGAACACCTAGCCCCATGAAACAACACACAAAAAGGTCCTGGTAGACAAATAAAAAGCGGCAAATTTTGGGAGGTTCAGGGGAACAAAAGAAATCATATTGGTGAGGGGACTCTCAGAAGCAGACGGGTCCAACAGTACCCCACACTCACTGGTTGAGGAGACATATTTAGTACCACCTGGCGCCTGTTTCGATCACTACTTTCCCAAGAATTCAGAGAAATGACATGTCAACGTTATTTACGAATATTGAGACTCACAGATTCATCCCATACTGAAAGAGATGAAGTCACACAATGAAGGACCACGCAGACATACAGGCTTTGCTAGATGCATAACTATTGGTACTGGGGTGGGTAGTTTTAGGGGGGAGTTAATTGTTTATCTTAATGTCATTGAAAGTTGTCATGCCTCAGCCAATGCTCTCATACCTGTTACAAAACTATAGATATGTAATGTGGCATGTTTTGAAATGCGATAATGACAGCAATAAAGCAAAGTTAAACCAAAAGTTAAATAATTTTAAAAAGAGAAATATTACATACGGCCTGTCCCCACGAGAGTACCCACATCTAAAACAGATACCTGACAAGGATGGATACATCTGGTGCATGCGGTGAGGGGTATCATATAGAGCCCATTTTGAGTAAAAAGCCATATGCTTAAAATTGGCTCCACGCACAGTCTTATAGGCAATTAGATTGTATCTCCCCCATCCTCCCTTTATTTATTTTAAAGGTTTTATATAGCGCTGGCTAGACCCGGAGGTATCAGAGCGCTTTACATGAAAATCAGACCATAGTTGCAGGTTACATTGTTACAAAGGTTACACAGTTATTAGAGCTTGGCAAATATAGTTACATGTAAGGTCGAGACACACAAAAAGGACATATATGTAAGGGAAAAAGCAGGCAAGGGGAGTGATTCAGGGGAGGAGGGGATTCATTTGCGAGACACAGCAAGGAAAGAGGAGGCCGAGGGTGACGGGACACAAACCGGTAGACGAGTCACAGCTGCGTCCAAAGTCCAGTAAGCTGTGATCCACGGGAAGTGGTATAATTTCCCCATCTCTGTTGCGAGAGGCTCCTTATACAAGTGGACTCTCTCAGAGGGGTCTCTGAGACTCCAAGGCCTACCTACTGAATCCTTCCCCAAAAAGGGGGGAGGGAGTGCTTTGGCAAGGGGTGCCATACTATACCTCAGCTGTGAGTGGCTCCATTGGCGCTGTGGACTCTCGCAGCGGGTTCGCTGAGACTCCAGAGTATAAATATTGGATCTTTCCCCAACAAGGGGAGAAGGAGTGCTTAGTCAAAGGGCACAAAAGAACAGGAGGCTAGGCGGTGTAGCAGGCAAGGGGAGAGATTGAGGTGAGAAGAGATAGGAGCAAAGGAAGTAGACAAAGAAAAGAGTACTAAATGGGAACAGACAGCATCAGTTAGGGGGACAGACTGTTTTCTCTCTGTGGCCATGAGTTTGCCCCATCTTTAATGTAAACACCTAGCACAGGCCATCCAGAAGCTTTGCCATCCAGGACATGAAGCACACAGTTTGTAATTCGAATTATTTTTCACAATTCACAGAAGTTTATAGTATGCTGCACATCAGCAATCCAGATGTTTTCATATTAAGTTCTTGGGTGTAGAGGATGATGCTCAGAACTAAGTGTTTAACCCATTCATCATCCAGGGGAGATAGTTCAGAATCAGGAAGCTGAGGGAGAAGATCATGAACCCAATGAAGGCCAACTCGTGGACCGCAGGGTTCTCTGTAGAGGACACGTATGTCAGAGAGAGCAGGCATAGATTCTCCAGGACGTTCAGAATGAAGATAAAGTGAAACAAGACATTGTAAGTGATGGTGTGCGCTGTGCCTCCCGTTTCTGAGGCCAGCGCGTCTGAGATTAAACACACGGGTTCTTCAGAAACTGTGTACTGCTTACACTGCCAAAGCAGTAGACTCAAGAAGATATAGAATTTGGTATCAACTGCCCATCCGTATTAATTTGTCCGCAAAATGGGCTTTACTGATGTGTTCCTTGATTGCACTAGACGCCTGGACATAAGTGTGCTCATGGAGTTGGAGATAGGAAAATACAAGGTCGGACGTAATATTTCCCCTGTCAACCGCGTCCCAGTCCCAGCTTTTAAGTTGTCCTAACAATAGAAATGTACATTGAGTAGGCCTTTTGCCATATCTTGATAGTGCTCTTCTAAAGGGATAAGCCTATTAATCCACATTTGTTCAAATATATTGAAGGGTAGGTCAGAGGGAAGTGGTATTCTTCTGGTAGCTGCCTAAATCTCCTAGTAATAATATGCGAAAGCTTGTATACTGAGTAAGTTTGGGCAGCTTTGCAAATTTGAGAAAAACAGGTTGCTGAACTCCATATTCCCACAGCATCTGCTGGAGATAAAAACTACATGAAGAGAGCTCCCCCACTGCTGCCCAATTGAGCCAATCAAGAAAGGCAGCTTGCTCACCATCCGCTACCGACAGATGAAGCGCCAAATATTTAGTGCAGGATTTGTTTCCCTTGGCATAAAAATTGATGAAGCAATTGGTCGAGCTCAACAAAAAGGCATATCTAAGCAAGATTACTATATTGGAGAAGACAAAGACAAATAGAGGAGGAATTGACATTTTGAAAATGGCTACTCGTCCAACGATTGACAGATGTAGATTCTGTCAACTATTTAGCAGCAGCAGTCCACGAACTTTGCTAAGAATAGTAGCATTGTTTAATTTAAACAAATATGACAATTCGTGTGAAATAAAGATCCCTAAATATCTTATAGGACGAGATATCAAAATATTTTGTTGCATTTCGATGGGAAGAATCTTAGGGAGCAACTTGATTTTCGTTCTGTGTGCGTTGTTCTCATAGAATTGATTTTCGTTCTGTGTGCGTTGTTCTCACAGAATTAACTATCATTTAACAGAAAAAGTTAGAAGGGACACCACACTGACATCCAACCCAACTCAGACATGCCATTTGCTTGGCTGTCAGTTGTTGCTCCCAACAGAAACTGGAGCAAGATAAGCTAAACACATAAAACAGGCAACCAACATGCACCTACCCAAAATAGCCAGCTGTGTATATCTTACAGACCATTGCCTTCAACGCTAGTCACAAACTAATGCAGAGAAACATGGTAAAGAAGGTAGAGGTGGATCTCATGTTTCAACCCGGCTTCCACAGACAGCAATACTGCACAATGTCAGCATCTGACCACTGGACACCGAGCATGTTCCTGACCTACAGGAAGTGGTCGATGAGACTCTGTGGTCCCTCACATATCTAACATTAGCATCATGGACCAACAGCGTAAAAATAACAACAAGGCTACTCAGCCATTTAATAAGACTACAGATGATTCCTGATTGCACAGTAAACTAGAGAGAACAAAATAAACAAGACCTCGAACTAGAACAAAAGTGGGTAACCAGAGGCAGGAAGAGAACCACGGCTAGGGAACGAAGCATAAATAAAGGGATGGATCCAGAATCGTTCACAAAAAGCAGAAGCAAGAGAGAGAATCAGGGACAACAGGCAGAACTGGGTGAAAGATCCAGAACAAGAGAAAACAGAAATCAAGGAATGGAATAGGAACAAATAGGAGGAACAGAATATGAGGCAGAAAACATAGCCAAAGAGAGGAACCAGAGAAACCAGGCAGACTAAAAAGAGGGATACAAAATCAAAGGCAATATCAAAAGAGGGAACAATAGGGGACCAGAGACAATCAAAGCGAATTACAAACAGGGATGACACGTACAACAAGAAACGGGAACGTAGCGCTACTGGAGCAAGCAGAGAATGGAAACAGGACAAGGAAATAATACAGAAGCAGAGGAGGGTACTAGGCCCTTTTACCAAGCATACAATAGGACATTAGAGGAAGAAAACAAAGGGGTTGAAACCCAGGAGTAGGAAACAGAATAATAAGAAGGAGCAGAAACAAGATACGAGAACCAGAAGCAGAGAAGAACCCCTTGGCACACACTAGCCAAGAAGAAGGAAACAGACATTGGGGAACTAGTAAAGAGAAGCAGAATGCAGGGAATAAACCAAACTGGACACACACTGTCCAAAACATCTGTGAGTACTTCTGCTCTTGTGTAGATGTAAGAATGCCTTACATCTGGATAGCAATAACTAGACCATAATAAAAATATTTTTCCAAAACGTCTGGAGTGCTTTTGTTCCTGTGCTGACGTGAGAATGCCTTCAGATACTAACATCTAGATAGCAATAACTAGATCGGAATAAAATATTTGTACACACATAAGTAACAACCAGTTAAGGAAAAGAGACACGATGGATATACACCTCTTTGTGTTCACATGCTCATTATTTAGTTTTAAAGAGCCCTGATGCATAAGAGCCTTTTCGCATAATTTTATTAACTTGAGAAGAAGAGTACTTCTTTTTCTCTCTTGAAATCTCATTTCTGCTCAATTTTTAAAAATCCAGACAAAAATACTCCCACATCAAAAACCTATCAGAAGCTCTGTAAAGATACCTTCATGCACCAAAAATGCCCGATGATACACATTATACAGCACGTTTCACAAACACCTAACACACCTTACATATGATGCTATTAAGGGGTTCTTAGTAGTACTAACCATCTAAACAGGTCACACGACAGAACGCATTAAACTTGTTCATCTCAGATGTACCACACCGTTATCTCCCACGAATGACCCTATGACGAGTCATGTAAAAAGCATTAATAAACAAGTACTAACATTGAAAGTTAATCTAACGTACTAAGGGTCACACAAGTAATTAGTAAAACCCCTCTGGGTCCCCCTTTTGCTGCCTCATACCAACATCGTGTACAATCGACCAAGTTAGTTCAAATCACCTTAAAGCTCTGCAATAAAACCACCACTAAGCCTTATATGTAAATCCAGTGATTAAAAACACACACACACACACACACACACACACACACACACACACACACACACACACACACACACACACACACACACACACACACACACACACACACACACACACACACACACACACACACACACACACACACACACACACACACACACACACACACACACACACACACACACACACACACACACACACACACACACACACCCCCCCCCCCCCCCCCCCCCCCCCCCCCACACACACACACACACACACACCCCCCCCCCCCCCCCACACACACACACACACACACACACACACCCACACCCACCTCTCCCTCCTCACTGGAGAGGAGTGGAGGAGTTCTATGGGGGGAATAGATGAGCATGAGATGTTGAAGTGAGGAGCTGAGTGCTATCTTGTTGTTAGTGAAAATAGTGAGGGAGTAATTGGAATAAAACGGTCTTCTGGTAGGCAGAACTGAATTTATTCAGGTGCCTTCAGTAGACAGGATTATAAAGCATAATAAACAAGAGTTTGGAAAGAATACTCCCTATAGCATCAAGGCCAACATGTTTCTGCCCTTCAGAGACCTTCAGGGGCATTCGTCAGGACACAAAAAAAACTATAATGTCACTCTGCAAATAGCTCTGTTTGAAAACCTTTATACTGGCCTCATCATAGTAGGCCAGAGGATACAGACAAATGAACCACAGTGTCTCAATCACAGGATCTACTGTCGTAATCAATATTACATTACTCACTCTCAAGCCTAAAAGACTGCATATCACATAAATAAATAAGAAAATAGGGCTTCAAGTTTGCTACGTATAGCCGGCACCACAGCGAGCCCAGAGAGAGTCACACTAGCAATTAGTAAACCCCTCTGGCTCCCTCTTTTTTAGTCTATACCGACATCATGACCAAGTCACATCAAAACACCTCACGCTCTGCAATAAAAGCACCAGTAACCCCTACAGGTAAAAGCATTGATTAAAAATAAACACACATAGGTCTCAATCCACACAACCTTAAAGATGAAGAACTACAACCGTAGCATATTTTCAAATAATCTTTCAGACTGTGGCCTCGGATAGAAAAGATGGCATGGAATGGGCAGTACCTTTGGACAACTGACAGCGCTACCATGCCATACTCATGACCAACTGTGCATTACACACATGGCAATTTCTTAATATAACATGCAATAGTCCTGTGAGTTGAAGGAGAAATAGATGACTTACCAGCAGGGCAGGGAATGCTTTCAACTACCTCTGGGATCTGACCAGCCAAAGGATAGGACTCTTCCTCCTCTTTGATGGTGTCTGGGATCATCACAACACTGACCTCTTCCCCTGTATTAAGGAAAAGAGAGATTTCAGTAAGATACAGGAGTGTGTTTTGGTCCTTTGTCACCTCTCTTGTTTATAGCAATTAATCAGGGCCCCACTTAGTGTCAGATGCCTTCGGGCATATGAGCACTTTACAAAATTTCAAATCAAATCAAATCCCAACTCAATAAATTCACGAATTTCATGGTCAGTCACAGGAGCTGGAGCCCTGATCCCCTATCTTACTCCCTCGCTCGCTCATCTCATTACTTCCAACCCTGGATATTTTGTTTGATATTTGGATAAGTTAGGCATTCACAGACACATGGATTACAACAGGTAAAGTGGTGAAAGGCGACAATAATGATCCCATGAAACGTGGCTTTCACACATTTTGATAAGTCAAAGAAACATTCCTCTGCGGGGCATTTTCAGGAGATGCAAAGAGTGAGAATGGGGTACAGCTTTGTCTCATAACTTCCATTGTCCTTATACGAGTTCCACAATCAACATTTAATATATCCTTTCACTTCAGTGTTCCACTCCTAAATGATCTATGGTGTGAGGGAGAGTCCCGTGGTGCAGAGGGAGTCACGGAGGAGTGCTGCATGGGCTGGCGGGGCTCCCGTGTGGAGAAGAGAGCCCCGCGTGCAGCTGTCAAAGACCCCCGAGAGCGAGTGGACCCCTACCGGAGGGGCAGCCAAGACAGTCCGGTGAGTGGGGGTTCATTACTGTTAGGGGGGCGGCGGGGCACATTGCAGGTGCCCGCCCCCCCCCCCCTCCTGCTGGTGCTAACTTCGTTTTGGGCCACATTTTGGGGGGCATATTTCATTCTAGAGCGCCCGTGGCTCCAACGTTGGGGCACATTTTGTTTAAGGGCCCCAATGGGGGCTCCAAAAGCCAGTGGTGCCTACGCTAATTTGTACTAGGGGGGCATATCTGATTCCAGAGCCTGGGTGGCTCCACCGTTTTGGCATATTGTGTTCAGAGCCCCGTGTGGCTCCAACAGGGGCAATGCTTCAGCAAAAAGACAACTGCATGGCTCATGAGAGCGTGCACCCCTGTGTCAAGTTAACCCTAGCAAGCTGTAGTATTTTTGACCCCTACCTCAGCACAGACGACAATCATGAATGTGCACGGCAGCCTTTTGTAACATTGAGTGAGACACAGAGTTAAGCCCAGAGGTCAGAAGGGCACACTTATTTTGAATACGCTACAAGGAATAGACAGTGGTGGCAGAGATACTGATTTTAGTCAGCATAGCAAGAATGTTTTTTTTGGACCTCTTATCTGCTCAGAAGCAGGCCTAATAGGCTACTCTCCTGTTTTAAATTGTCATCCAGTCTCCTGCAACTGTGGCCTTTGCTCATCTCTGCAGGCATGGATGCAGAGTGTCGGTTGTCTGTAGTTCCTGTGATCAGGCCCACACTGGCTTCAATTTTGTGTGATAAAAATCGTACCTAAGATGGAGGGTTGGGGAGCCCAGGCAGCAGATATCACTTACAGGTGTGTATGTGTGTGGTGCTGTGTGTGTGTGGCGCTGTGTGTGGGTCTGTGTGTGTGTGTGTTGGATTTTTGATTTTTTGTAAAGCGCATGGTTACCCTGGAGCGTCCTAGCGCTGTACCACTGGGGAACCCGTCTGGCTTTCCCTGTGAGATGGTCCCATTACTGGGCATCCCCAAGGTGAAGCCAGGCATCCCCGGCGGTGATGGGGCCGGAGTGGAGATTAAGCAAGCTATTGCCCAGAGTTGCAGCGTGGGACCCCATGGTTAGAGTGGCACCGAGGCTAGATTTATCGGGCCCGCTGACATTGGTCCTGCACCCGGCCGCGTCGGGAATTGAACCCCGGTCCCGGGCCTACCTCAGCCTCCGGTTCTGCCGCCTCTAACCGTTGAACCACACTTCTCCACTGGCTCTGTGTGTGTGTGTGTGGGGGGGGGGCTCTGTGTGTGTGTGGCTCTATGTGTGTGTGTGTGGGTGTGTGCGTGTGTGGGTCTGTGTGTGTGGGGGGGTCTGTGTGTGTGTGGGGGGGTCTGTGTGTGTGTGTGTGTGTATGTGTGTGTGTGGCTCTGTGTGTGTGGGGACTGTGTGTGTGTGGGGCTCTGTGTGTGTGGGGGGCTATGTGTGTGTGTGTGGCTCTGTGTGTGGCTCTGTGTGTGAGTGGCTGTGTGTGTGTGTGGCTCTGTGAGTGTGTGTGTGTGGCTCTGTGTGTGTGTGTGTGGCTCTGTGTGTGTGGCTGTGTGTGTGGCTCTGTGTGTGTGTGTGTGGCTCTGTGTGTGTGTGTGGCTCTGTGTGTGTGTGGCTCTGTGTGTGTGTGTGGCGCTGTGTGTGTGTGTGGCGCTGTGTGTGTGTGTGTGTGTGTGTGTGTGGCTGTGTGTGGCGCTGTATGTGTGTGTATGGTTCTGTGTGTGTGTGTGTGGCTCTGTGTGTGTGTGGCTCTGTGTGTGTGTGTGCGGGGGGCGCTGTGTGTGTGTGGCGCTGTGTGTGTGGGTCTGCGTGTGTGTGTGTGTGTGGGTCTGCGTGTGTGTGTGTGTGGCTCTGGGTGTGTGTGGCTCTGTGTGTGTGGGGGGTCTCTGTGTGTGCGTGGGTCTGTGTGTGTGTGTGGGTCTGTGTGTGTGTGTCTGTGTGTGTGTGTGGGTCTGTGTGTGTGTGGGTCTGTGTGTGTGTGGGGGTCTGTGTGTGTGTGGCTCTGTGTGTGGGGCTCTGTGTGTGTGTCGGGCTCTGTGTGGCTCTGTGTGTGTGGGGCTCTGTGTGTGTGGCTCTGTGTGTGTGTGTGTGGGGGGGCTCTGTGTGTGTGTGTGGGGGGGGGGCTCTGTGTGTGTGGGGGGCTCTGTGTGTGTGGGGGGCTCTGTGTATGTGTGTGGGGCTCTGTGTGGTGCTCTGTGTGTGTGGGGGGGGCTTTGTGTGTGTGGCTGTGTGTGAGTGTGTGGCTCTGTGTGTGTGTGTGTGTGGCTCTGTGTGTGTGTATGGGGGGGGTCAGTGTGTGTGGCTGTGTGTGTGTGTGGGGGGGCTGTGTGTGTGTGTGTGTGTGTCTGTGTGTGGGGATCTGTGTGTGTGTCTGTGTGTGGGGCTCTGTGTGTGTGTGGGCCTCTGTGTGTGTGTGTGGGTGTGGGTCTGTGTGTGGCATTTGCGAGAGATTAAGCTATTGGCATTGTAAACGACAATGCCATTTGTTTATCTGTTTTCAAATGCAACACATAAATAAAAATTTTGTCATTTACAATGCCAATAGCTCTAACTTTTGCAAAGGCGAGTCCATTGCATTGTAAATGCTTGTTGCAATGATGTAGCAGAATTGAAAACCATTGGACTGGAGAGCTGCTTGCTGCTCTTTACTTGTCGGTTTGAAATTACCTAAAGCTTACATACACGAAAATAATGATTACTCCTAACTTTTATTAATTGAAAACATGTCTTGATGACTTTAAATCTCACACCTAGAGTGTGCCATATGATTTTTTTACAACTTATGTAGAAAGTTGTGTGATAGACTTTCAATAAACAATCAAACAAATAACTTTGCGGGTTATTGATAGTCACACATTTAACAATAGTGCGCTTGTAGGCAGTCTGTGACCATTGTTGTTCTAATCATGCTTCTGGTAATATTTTAGCAAAACGGGGATGCTTTTGGGTTGTTTACTTTATCAGGTAGTGAATTTCGACTTTATTGGTCTCTCAGACACACAGTCCCTAAACATGGTTTATCGTTTTACTTTTTTCAGAATTTGTGAAGTCTAAATACAGCATGATCACTGTTACTAAAATTCGAAATATATCTGCTTAAATTGTAAGTATCGCACTTTGGGGCTAATACTATCACTGAGTGTTTATCCACTTTTGTAGTGTTCATCAGTTACAATCCGAACTACTATTGAAGTCGGCTTTCTTTTCAAAGATTCAGGATTATTACCAGGGATATTGTATCTTATTTTGTTACTGTTCTAGATTCTCAGATTGGGTACGATCTTGCCATCAATTAATGTTGTGCTCTATTTGACTTTATCGTACTTTCTTTACATGTTGCAGCGTTCCTAAAGTATCTTTTGGCCTATCCCCATTCAACTGCTTGTTGTACTTGGGACTATTTTCACTTTTTGTCACATTTATTTGGTTTTCGTGGCAAAACACGCAGTGCTGCTGTATCCTACGCGTGTCCCTTAGACACCACATTTATTAAACATCTGGATAAATAATGTCTCCATTTTGTATACTTTCTGTTCTTTTCACTAAGTTTTCTGTTTGCCACTTATTTTGGCGCAGTTCTTCGAGTATTCATGATACCTACTCTGTTTAGTTTTGCTTTTAGCATTTTCATGTAAATCATATCTTATTAATTGCTATAACATTTACAGGTTTTTCTCAATTTTTCTTCTTCTTTTTTTCTGTTACTTTTCCTTGTAATTCTTTTCTCTATCATCTAATTCTCCTTATGGTTATATAATCCTTTCCCATCGATGCTCTGCATTTTAACAGCTTTTGCTAATTATATGTCTTTTGACCCTAAAGAAGCAAAATGTAAGTCGTCAAGCATGTGTTGGCCTTGGAAGAACTTTTGAATCAACAACAATAAAAAAATCTTGATTTATTCATCAAATTATTACTCATTAAGCTTCAGACCTAGAAATACAGTCAGGGTTTACTAGGGCGTTGTCCTGTTATCCCCTTTTGAGGTCAGTGCCAAACCCTTTCGAGAGCCTCTGATCCCCTCCCATTCTATGTGTAGCAAAAAGTTCCATGATCTAACCGTACACAGCTGGAAGAAATCTGGGTGCCCTCCCCTGCTGCGTCAGGCTGTGCAGCCCAACGCGTGAGTCTGTGATCCCCCTATGACTCAATCATCAGCAACCAATGGGGCACCACCTCTAAAATAAACTTCTGCAGTTCAATGAATTAAAGCATGAGACAGAACTATGAATTTCCAGGCACTGAATGCAAAATAGGAATTATGGAAAATGTTAAAGACACGTCTAGTAACATCTTAACAAGTGCTCATCTGAACAACACAAATACAAACACACACAATGGTGGCAGCCAGACAGGTGTTCAAAATTACATTGACACCCGAATGGGTCCCACAAACACACTGGCACCTGAATTAGGGCTTGAGCTACAAAGAAGAATGCACCATCACCACAGCAGTGGTAGGTCTTTGATCAATCCAAAACTGACAATTGACCATGACAAAATGATCTTAACAACTCTCTTCTTTTGAATAAGGTATACTCTTAATTCAAAGATATCTTTTGTTTGCTATTTAAATTTAATATAGAAAACCAGAGCAAAAAATGGTGAACATGTCAGTAAAAATCCAAAGTCGACAGATATTTGAAGAAAGAAAAAAAAGATTCTCCACATATCATCGGGAACGCACACAGTGCTGAGGAATGTGCCCAGGCATAAACATGGAGGTTTGATCTACATATGGGCTTACAAAGCAAGAACGTATACCGTTTCTTATTTAAAATAATACCTCTTCAGAAACAGGAGCTTGAGTAGCAACCTGGTATATATACCATATATTGCCAGGCTCATAAAAAAGGCAGTCATCCTAGAAACATGAATCTTTCGCATACACACAGGGTGCCAACTGGTCACTGTAGTCATGTGCGTCGCAGTGCCCACTTTCACATTCACTGAAACTTCCTTGATATCAGAATAAACAAGTAAAACAAGTAATACAAATTCCCATAAGCAATGCAAATGCACCATCCTGCCCCAGAACACTCTGATGTCTTGAAGAACATGAAACGCGTGGTTCCACAGACAGTAGCATGGCGCAAGTGAGGGCAGGTACCTGGACAGACATCTTGACTGAGCCTGCATGATTCCTCCAGGATAAACTACGGGGACTGTGGATGGACGCCTCTTCTTCCCAAGAGAGGCGGCCAGATGGTTACAAGACCCTGGCAGACTGCGTAGTAGCTTGATAATTGTAAGCCTCCCCTAATCCTGTCTTACAGTAGCACAAAGGGAGTCCACATAGGCAGATAATAATAAAGAGACTTCTATATTTTTAAGGTATGTTATAAAACGAGGATAAGACTTACACAGCCTAAAAGGAGCGGGTAACGTCTAGCCTAAACTGTCTGCATCAATGTGATAAGGAACACAGGAAAATGACTCACAGCAGGGGCCCCCATCCTGACTCTTGTTTTTAGATCATGTCAGAGTGTAGGGCTTTCCCCCTCATGGTCTGAGTCCCATATTGTTCCTATATTTAGAAAAGGTGATTGTAACTGCCCTGCAAATTATAGACCAATTTCCTTACTAGATTCTCTGGTTAAGGTTGTGGGCAGTGTAAATCTAAATAGACTGCTAAGTTAGGCAGACGATAATAATAAAATCTCGTACCTACAATATGGCTTCCAAAAAGGATCAGGGACTATCGACCAAGCTATCAATTTAAACCTGATTATGAGCAAGTATGCTCGAAATAAAGAAGATCATTTGTTCTTGGTCTTTGTCGATCTTTCGACTGCTCTTGATTCAGTAATCCATGATAAACTTTGGCCCGTTATGACCTCAATGGGAATTGACCATATAATCATTAGTTTCCTGAGATAATTATATTCTACAAGTTGTGCCAGGGTACGTTTTGGTATTAAGGGTGAATGTACCCGTTCGTTTAATATTGAAAAAGGAGTTGGCCAAGGGTGCGTGCTCGCACCATTTTTATTTAATCTGTATATTAATAACCTAGGTGACACCTTGCCAACTTACGTCTGGGTCTGCCACAAATTAAACAACACCCAATACCCGTCCTGCTCTACGCGGAAGACGCAGTTCTTATGGCGCGTACTCCTATGGCCCTGCAATCAATCAATCAATCAATCAATCACTACATTGATAAAGCGCGCTACCCACCCGTGAGGGTCTCAAGGCGCTGGGGGCGGGGGGGGGGGGGGGAAGGTGCCGCTACTGGTCGAAGAGCCAGGTCTCGAGGAGTCTTCTGAAGCCCAGCAGGTCCTGAGTCTGTCGTAGGTTGGTGGGGAGAGCGTTCCAGGTCTTGGCTGCGAGATGGGAGAAAGATCTGCTGCCGGCGGTGGCTTTCTGGAAGTGAGGAACTGTGGCGAGGGACCTGAGGTCAAAGGAATTAAGGTCATGTCCCTGTGATAACATGTCGAATCAATCAACGATTCACATCTGTTTTTTCTGTGAACTATATACTGATTTGAGATCTTTTATCGTTCCTTTACTGAAATCTCTAAACTTCAAGCAATGTAGACCAGCGTTTTTATATTGTTTCCTAATCTGTTTATATGTGTGGCACTAGCAAGGTTCCTGAGGGCTGTATTAACTAGAAGAAAGGGCGAGGTTGGCTGAGCGGAGGTTTCGGGTGGGGGTGTGGAAGCGGAGACGGTTGTTGAGGTATGTGGGTCCGGTGTTGTGTAGGGCTTTGTGTGCGTGGATGAGGAGTTTGAAGGTGATCCTCTTGTTGACGGGGAGCCAGTGCAGGTCTCTCAGGTGGGGTGTGAAGTGGCTGAGTCGGGGGATGTCGAGGATCAGTCGTGCCGAGGCGTTCTGGATTCGTTGAAGTCGTCTTAGGAGCTTGGTTGTTGTTCCTGCGTAGAGGGCGTTCCGATAGTCGAGTCTGCTGGTGATGAGGGCCTGGGTGACTGCTTTTCTCGTGTCGGAGGGATCCATTTGAAGATCTTGAGTAGCATGCGGAGGGTGTTGAAGCAGGACGCGGAGACGGCGTTGACTTGCCTGGTCATGGAAAGGGTGGAGTCGAGGATGACTCCCAGGTTGCGTGCGTGGTCTGTGGGTTCCGGGGCTGTGCAGCAACTTCTTGATAACTTTGTGCCCTTTATGGAAGATCTGTGGCGGAGACTTAATAGAAGTACAACTTCTGTAATGAAGGTAGGCAGAAGCTCCATCAAAATGCGCAAGATTAGGGTAGGGAAAGATGTTATTCCTCGTACTCCCACTTTTACATATTTGGGTATCTTCTTTGATTGCAAGGGAAATTGGAAAAGTGCCATTAAATTTAAAAAAACTGCAATTTATTAGATCTATTGCGGCCTTGTGCAACTTTGCTTGGAAAATAGGCTGTAAACAACCAAAAGAAATGCTAAAGATTTATAATGCAAAATGTAGATCTATTGCTATATAGGGCTCAGAGTTGCGGGGTTACGCAAACCTAGAATTACTAGAGGTGATTGAAAATGCTTTTTTAAAAAACCTTTTCGCACTTCCTTTTAGTGCTCAAATTATGTGTGCCATTCTGAACTGCGTGCCATTTATTTAACAGATTTGATAAGAATACAGCTAGCCCTCCTTTAGCACAAAATCTGGACTTCAGATCACCTGGAGTTCAATCGTGCCCTAGTAAAGGACTGCTGTGATTCAGATTGTTCCTTAAATATTCCATGGCTAAAGTACATTAGGAACTTCATGGTAGACAACAGCCACCTGGAATTTTTTGAACAACCGGTCTCTTTGAATAATATAACAAGCACTTAAATCAGAATGTTTAAATCACCTTGAAGAACTGAGATTAGCAGTGGAATTAGTTAAACCTTCAGTTCAGTATAACCAAATGGTTTTAACTACTTGCTCAATGTAACCATATCTTTTTAACGTTTTAAATGCGCAAGATAGATTTGTTTTAACGCGTTTTAGATTAGATATATTTTATCGCCTGACGACATTTCCAAGAACTAATAACTGGTCAAAGGAATTAAGGTCATGTCCCTGTGATAACATGTCCAATCAATCAACGATTCACATCTGTTTTTTCTGTGAACTATATACTGATTTGAGATCTTTTATCGTTCCTTTACTGAAATCTCTAAACTTTAAGCAATGTAGACCAGCGTTTTTATATTGTTTCCTAATCTGTTTACATGTGTGGCACTAGCAAGGTTCCGGAGGGCTGTATGTGTAACGCTCCTGGCTGCCCACTTTGCACATATTGAATTGTGACCGAATTGCTCGTAGCGCTTACTGCAAAGCTAGCATTGTTTACTTTTCCAAAGCCCTGCTTGTGTTGTTTTCGTCTTCGCTTTTTGCTGCCACCATTTTGTTGTCTTGCCTCCCAGCCCCTCTCTCCACCCCGCTCCCGCCTCCCAGCTGACCCCCCCTCGCCCCTCCCCCATCCGCCACCATCCATATATGACAGATGCCTTCACGCGCAGCGTCCACACGCAGCGGACGCGCCCCATGCGCGCCGAAGGTGCGCCAAAGGTAAGCCCGTCTACGCCCGCAAAACGCACTCCACCCGCATAACGTATGCCGCCGCTACCCTCGTTGCCCTTAACCCCGGACGCACACCCCAATGCTGCGAAGCTGCTCCAGGACTCACCCATGGTCCATACGCCTGCCTCTCCTGCAAGTTCGCCTGCACCTGGACCCACACCGAATTCACTACCTCCAAACTCAGCCCCAACTCCAACCACCTGAAGTGCATCCTGCTGAACAACCGATCGGTCCACAGACACGCCACCGAACTCTGGGACCTACTCGACACTACATCGCCGGACGTCGCCTTCCTTACAGAAACCTGGATGAACGCTTCATCAGCGCCCGACATCGCGATAGCCATCCCGGATGCTTACAAGATCATCCGGAAAGACCGCACCAACCAAACAGGAGGAGGCATCGCCATCGTCCATAGGAACACCATCCGAATCACGACCAGCTCCGACGATAAACTCGCGACCGCCGAACACCTTCATTTCCAGATCCACACCGACCCCAGGACCACACTTAGAGGCACCCTCATCTACAGACCACCAGGAACTCGCACACAATTCAACGAAGACATCACCGACTTCATCAGCCCACATGCCCTCACCTCCGAGAACTACATCTTACTAGGAGACCTCAACTTCCACCTGGAAAAGAAAAACGACAGCAACACCACCACCCTTCTGGACAACCTGGCCAACCTCGGACTCAAACAACTTGTTGACACCCCCACCCACCTTGCCGGACACACGCTCGACCCTATCTTCACCTCCAGCAAACACATCTCCTTCGATCACACCACAGCTCTTCACTGGACAGACCACAACTGCGTTCACTTCAGCTACAAAAAGACCACGACCCACAACCCCCCTCAACCTATTCCTCGAAGAAACTGGAACAAAATCACCACCGACCAACTCTTCACATCACTAAACCAAAACCCTCCTGCCACATCATCGGACCCGAACGAAGCTGCCACCGAACTCACACAATGGATCACCCACAGCGCTAACGTATTAGCACCCTTGAAAAACCATCAAATCAAGCAAAACAGCAAAAAAGCCCCCTGGTTCAACAATGACCTTAAGAAATCCAAGAAGCTCTGCTGTACCCTTAAGAAAGCCTGGAGAAAAGACCCAAACACTGTCACCTGGGTCACCTTCAAGGATGCCACCCGCAAACACCACCAATTGATCAGATCCACCAAGAAATCAGCATTCAAAGATCGACTCGACAACAACGCCTACAACAGCAAGGAACTATTCAACATCGTCAAAGAATTTACCAACCCCACCGCCGGCTTCAACGACATCACTCCCTCCCAAGACCTCTGCGACTCTTTAACCTCCTTCTTCCACAACAAAATCGCCGACATACATAACAGCTTTGAGAACATTTCCAATGAACAGTCCACTCCACCCTCCTCCGAACCTAAACCGCCCTCTAACAACCTTAGCGCCTGGAACCCAATCACCACTGAAGACACCATCCGCCTGATGAACTCCATTCACTCAGGATCGCCAACCGACCCATGTCCCCACCACATCTTCAACAAAGCAGACTCCATCATCGCACCCCATCTCCGCGATGTCATCAACTGTTCCTTCAACTCCGCTACCTTCCCGGAAAGCTGGAAACATGCCGAACTCAGCGCCCTTCTAAAGAAACCCACAGCTGACCCCTCTGAACTTAACAACTACCGCCCCATCTCACTCCTCCCATTCCCTGCCAAAGTCATTGAGAAAGCCGTTAATGTTCAGCTCGCCGCCTTCCTGGAATCCAACAATTCCCTCGACCCTTCACAGTCCGGCTTCCGAGCCAAACACAGCACCGAAACCGCCCTCATCGCAGCTACAGACGACATCCGAACACTACTGGACAACGGAGAAACAGTTGCCCTCATCCTACTTGACCTCTCCGCCGCCTTCGACACAGTATGTCACAGCACTCTCATACAACGCCTCAACAACGTCGGAATACAAGGAAAAGCTCTGGATTGGATCATCTCGTTCCTCACCGGAAGAACCCAGAGAGTCCGCCTCCCCCCATTCAAATCAGAGGCCACCGAAGTCATCTGTGGTGTACCACAAGGATCTTCACTCAGCCGCACCCTCTTCAACGTATATATGAGTCCCCTCGCATCCATCGCGCGACAACACAACCTCAACATCATCTCCTATGCAGACGACACCCAGCTGATCCTCTCCCTCACCAAAGACCCAAACACCGCCAAAACCAACCTACACGAAGGAATGAAAGAAGTTGCCGAATGGATGAAGAACAGCCGTTTAAAACTAAATTCGGACAAAACGGAAGTCCTCATATTAGGATCATCCCCCTCTGCCTGGGACGACTCATGGTGGCCACCGGCCCTGGGTACAGCACCTATACCTACAGATCACGCACGTAACCTGGGCTTCATCCTAGACTCCTCCCTCTCGATGACCAGACAAGTCAACGCAGTCTCATCTTCATGCTTCAACATCCTACGCATGCTCAAAAAAATCTTCCGCTGGATCCCCACCGAAACAAGAAAGACAGTCACCCACGCACTGGTCACAAGCCGACTGGATTATGGAAATACCCTTTACGCCGGGACCAACTACAGAAAAAACTCCAACGCATCCAAAACGCCTCAGCCAGACTCATACTGGACATTCCCCGTCACGCTCACATTTCCGGTCACCTAAAGGATCTCCACTGGCTCCCCGTCAACAGGAGAATAACGTTCCGTCTCCTCACCCACGCACACAAGGCCCTCTACGACCTTGGACCCGAACGCCTCAACACACGACTGTCCTTCTACACACCCACCCGCCAACTACGATCATCCAATCAAGCCCTCGCCGCAATTCCGAGCATCCAAAGATCCACCATGGGAGGAAGGCCAAAACCTGGAATTCTCTCCCCACTCACCTCCGTCTTACACAGAACCACCTCTCCTTCAGAAAGCAACTAAAAACCTGGCTATTCGATAAATAATGCACCCACCCTCCCTCTAGCACCTTGAGACCCTCTGGGTGAGTAGTGCGCTATATAAATTCTTGAACTTGACCTTGAACTTGTATCAACTAGAAGAAAAAGAGATATTGCACTATTTTAAACTCTGACTGTTTTTAAATGATTTATTTTTTTGGTTATTTTTTAAATATATTATTGTTATATGTGTTCTTTTATGATGCACTACTGTGAATCGAATAAAGATGAATTGATTTATTGACTCGCACCAAACCAGCCAACTCGAGGCACCACATAATCATTCACCCAGACAGGACCAGTAACACTAATCCATTGTATGAACACAATGCCCTCTGCTTTACTGATGAGGCAAATACTATGTATCTAGCATATGCCTGTCACTCATTTCTAAGCGAGGACAAGCAGCAGCCCAAGAATGTCTCTCTGGGTGAATATACGATTGTATAAGATTTCATAGAAAAACAATTTCATTGAAAACAATTACTGAGAAACAATTTCACCTAAACGATTTCTTGGAAATTTACAAGGTGAATGGCCTTTACCATTTCATAGAAAACAATTCATAGTATGTGTTTTTTCTAAATCCACTTTAGCACAATTATTGTTTACTGTGTAAATAAAACAGTAGAAGGTCTAAACCTTGGGAACATTTTTATTGACAGTATTTATTTCAGTGCTTTACTTCATGGGACATTATTTTGGATTTATATCTTTTTCAACAATTACTTCAGATATTTTTAATTTGCAGCCCCCTCATCCTCATCACCCCCAAACACAATTCCACCCCTATTCTCCTCACAACTCTTAAACAATCATCCATATCTACACCTTAAATTCCCCTCATGTCACCTAAACTCCACCCATCTCTGAACAGCAAACTCCACCCATCCCTGACCCCTAAAAGCCCTATCTAATCTTACCTCGACCCATCCTTGAACCCTAAAACCCCTCACTACCTCTAAATTTCACCCTTTCCACCCACCCTCACCACTCCTAAACTGCACCGATCCCGACCAACTCCCCTAATTTCTGAACGCTAAAAAACCCTCACTGCCACTAAACACCACTTTTCACTAACCCCTAAAAAACACACACCACCCTAAACTCCAACCATGCCTGCGCCATAAACCATGTCTACATCTCAACTCCCCCCTTCCCTGAACCCTGAAGGCCATTCACCATCCTACACTCCCTCTATTCCTAAACCCTAAACCTCATTCTGCCCATAAAATCCATCCCTGTTGGACTCCTAAAGCACCTCACCACCTCTAAACTCCACTCATTCCTGAACCCTGAAAACCCTTCACCGCCCCTAAACACTACCCATCCTTGTTCCTTCAAAACCCTCACCAGCCTATAACTCCATCCATCTTTGAACACTAAAACCTCTTTCTGCACCTCAACTACCCGCCCCTGACCCCTAAAAAACTTCCTACCTTAAACAGCACCCATCCTTGAACCCAAAAACACTCACTACCCAAAAACTCGATGTTTAATGTAATTTTTGATTTTTCCTTAACATTATCTTTCATTTACAAAATGTTCCTTTAATTTTCAATTTTTTTGTATTTCCTTAAAATCGTATTTTCTTGAAATTGGGGTTCTAGGATTTGGTTTCCTCCAATGTGGTTTCTCAGTTTTAGTTTTTCTATTAATTCCCATACATCAGAATATACAGCATAATCCTGCAAACTGTACTCCTGCTGCTTCTGTTCAATGCTCCTTTATTCATGCGTATTCTGCTGCAATGAGGAGAGCAGGTGCCCATCTCTAGTTGCCAACACCGCCCTTTCTACTCTGTTGCTGAGCGAGGCAGAGTGGTAGGTCCTATCCTGCTCATATGTAAGTTCTCACTTCTCAAAAGGTCGCTCAATGTCTAACACCATTGGCTAGAAACTGGTGCATTGTTTATTTGAGGTGAGAGGAAGAACTGTCCCACCACAGTAATGTAAACACCCAGAGTGTGTGCACTTCACCTGAGCTGGGGCAGGTTGGGCTTTCTCTTCCTTGCAAGAAATACTCATCCAACAAACACGGATCTGGCTCGTGTTCTGTTCCTAAAGGATTGACAAAATTAGGAAGAATTATTTCTACTGAGGAAAATAATGTTATTACATTTTAAATCTTGATGCATTGTTATTAATACAATAGCCAGAGAATTACTCAAATTCCTCTGCTAGCCTCTCCCCACTAGGGATGGTCTTAGCAGGGTTCGCCGTATAAATTAAATGATCATCGGCTTACACATTTATCTTATTCCTGAATTATTCCTGAAACCCTGCGAGCCAAATGGAATGTGAAGCCTGCCAAACTTAAGATGAGTTACCTTTACACCCTCAATAAGATATTTTGGACTCCCCAAAAAATTGCGAGGTTTGCAAAAAAACAGGTTCTTGGTTGCAGAAGCTGTGGTTGCCCCGAAGCGAACGATGAGCATGTTTTTCACCTGTATTTCACTATCCAGCTTCTGGGAGACCGTGAGTAAAATCATGGCTGGTATTTTGAGAGTTACAATCAAGGTAAGCTCCACACGTGTCAACACTGCATAATAATAATAATAATTTCTATTTGTAGTGCGAACATATCACCCCCTTAAGGGTTTCAAGGCGCTGGGGGCCGTCAAGGAGATTAAGTAAGCTATTTGCCCAGAGTCACATGATGCCGAGCTGCTACCAGCGCTGGGGAATGAACCATGAGGCCCGTGCTCGGGAGTCAGCCGCTCTGGCCGCTGCGCCACACTTCTCCTCTCACACAATCTTCTCAATAGATCTCAGAGGTATCTGCTATTATAACTGTTGCTTCTTGCTGGAAAGGAGATCTGCAAAAAAGGCTAAATCCTACATCTCCTTCCCATGAGGCACGGTTGACTGCCATTCAGCAGACTTGTAAATTAGATCTCGAAGGACCCCATATGGGGCAGATTTTTTAGATTGGAAGGCATGTTGGCTCCGCAAAACCGACCAGTCCTATGATTAAACCAATATGGCAATGTGATCCGGGTGTCACAGCACGCTTCTTTGGTTGTGACAAGTATATGCACTAGGCTTGTGGCTGGTTTCATCGTTCTTTTGCCGGACATAAGAGGCCAAAGAAAAAGTGATGGGCACACACTGTCTAGTGATGGTACAACAAAGGACACGGGAATCTTTAGTCTGCTATTGCAGACAAAGGGTCTGATTTAGATCTTGGTAGATAGTTTACTTCATCACATCCACCGCACTACACATCCCATTGGATATAATGGGATTTATATTTCCGCAAACAAGATATCCATCACCGTAGTGATGGAGTAACCCAACCGCCGAGATCTAAATCAGGCCCAAAGTCTAAAAAGATACAGAAGTAGTCGAACATATTCAATCCATGGAAAGGCTGCCCCATGTTATGGATGATGTTGTACACACTAAAGACAATAAAGAAATCTGGATGGTGGACTATAGGGAACGCGCTTGGATGTGGCACATGGATGGGTTGTACAATCTAAAGACAATAATGAAATCTGGATAGTCGACTATAGGGAACGCGTTTGGATGTGGCACATGGATGGGTTGTACACACTAAAGACAATAAAGAAAGCTGGGTGCACGACTGTAGGGAACGCACATGGATGTGGCACATGGATGGGTCGTATACACTAAAGACAATAGAGAAAGCTGAGTGCTCGACTGTAGGGAACGCGCTTGGATGTGGCAATGGATGGGTTGTACACACTAAAGACAATAAAGAAAGCTGGGTGCTCAACTTTAGGGAACGCGTTTGGATGTGGCAATGGATGGGTTGTACAATCTAAAGACAATAATGAAATCTGGATGGTGGACTATAGGGAACGCGTTTGGATGTGGCACATGGATGGGTTGTACACACTAAAAACAATAAAGAAAGCTGGGTGCTCGACTGTAGGGAACGCACATGGATGTGGCACATGGATGGGTCGTATACACTAAAGAAAATAGAGAAAGCTGAGTGCTCAACTGTAGGGAACGCGTTTCGATGTGGCACATGGATGGGTCGTATACACTAGAGAAAGCGCAGTGCTCGACTGTAGGGAACGCGCTTGGATGTGGCAATGGATGGGTTGTACACACTAAAGACAATAAAGAAAGCTGGGTGCTCAACTTTAGGGAACGCGTTTGGATGTGGCAATGGATGGGTTGTACACACTAAAGACAATAAAGAAAGCTGGGTGTCCGACTGTTAGACCCGTCTGCTTCTGAGAGTCCCCTCACCACTATGATTTCTTTTGTTCCCCTGTACCTCCCAAAATTTGTCGCTTTTTATTTATCTACCAGGACCTTTTATGTGTTGTTTCATGGGGTTAGATGTTCCTTGACGCCCAGTTGCTCACAAGGTTTGTGGCACCTATTTACAAGGCGCCTGGCCCAAACCTGTGGCATTACAAGCTGGGGTTGTCAACCTGTGTAAATGAACTTAAAATGGTGGACACCCTTTTTCCTCATGTGAAGTGACTCCCATTGGAGCCTTCATGAACCCTGGCCTTTTGAGGTTTTGGCGCCTTTTGGTTGGCGCACATTTCTGACAGGAATTCCTTTATTTTCCTCAGGTACACAAAATGGCTTCTCTAGAACCCCAGTACGGTGGCTGTGAGTGTCCTAAATACCCCTCAAGAGTGCCGTGTCATTGTCACAGCCAGAGATGGTTCTAGAACCTTCTGGCTCGTGCCAGTACCCCAGGGCACTGGCTATATAAGGCCCAGTCCCTGGCGGCCATTTTAGAAGAAGATGATGATGATGAAGTTCAGATTAGAGAAGAGATTCCAGACTTGACACCAGATTGACACCTGTCCTGTTGACCCCTGAGAAGGCTGGTAGCGCAGGCAGTAGAGCAGCAAAGGGTTGCTGGCGTTGTGTCTGACTGGCGTTCCAGTCAGCTACGTGAGAAGTAATCTAGCGCCTACAGCGCCTGCCCAGCGAGTACCTCATTGCCCCCAAAGACTGTGGCCAGATTCGTGTGCCTCTCCGCCGCCCCCCGGTGGTGAACTGTGATCGACTTATCGAGTCGCGAGGCGAGAGCAAGTTCGCCGCGACCGCGATCGTCAGCTGTGCCCCCCTTCGTGTCAGGTGCCTCTAGAGGGGAGCTCGGACGTCTCCGAGCCCCACCAGCGTAGAGCGCTTCCTGCGCAGATAGAAGGTGAGGTGGTGCGCCGGGGCGGGGAAAGGCCGGCCTTCGTTGGGCGGGACTAGCGTCTCTGCCACTCCCCAGTGACCCGGGAGCTGTAGCTGTGGGCGGGAACCCCCCTGTATGCGGAAGTCGGAGGGAGGTCCGTGGAGCCCCTGAGAGCCCCGTCGCTAACGAGAGGAGTGCTGTGCCCGACTGAATCGTATCTTGACTGCAGCCGATGTGAGGTGGGCCCGTTTCCTCATAGTGAATGCAGCGTTGTGAAGGAACTGTGAACCGGCATTTATTTGACTGTGCGCGAAGGTTGTGTGACCTCTCCGGCAGCCCGTTCGTCAGTCTAATGACTTTGAACTGGTGCCGCCTGTGCTCAAGTGGTGCTAAAGCCCGTAGGCGCGCATAGACTTCACCGGCAAAGCAGAGATCCTATCCCGGTGACCGCCGAGTGCAAATGATGTATTTACTATGTTTCCTTGCCTTCTAGATATACACGCATACGCCTTGAGTGATTATTAAAGAGTCCCAAACCTTATTTTGTGCTCAGAGAAGCCGTATACCTGGTCATTGAAAACAGCATAAACTGTAAGAGTTATCTTTCCCATTTGAAACGTATTGCAGATGTAATGATTCGAAAGTATTTAATTGGTGGCAGCGATACCAGAAGAAACATGTGGTTGCTTATTTAAATGAACAATATTTATTCTGATATTTATTCTGATATTTATTCTGATATTTATTCTGATATTTATTCTGATATTTATTGTGATCCTCATTCCTGAGGTTATTCTATTTATTAATACTATTTATTACCAGAACTGTATGACCAAAAGAAATGTATATGTGCTTTCCCAGACAACCCTATTTACAACAAAGAGCTTTTATATAAAGGAATCGTATTTTTCTACAGCAGTGGTGTGGTGTCCTTCTTTTTGGTGTGGATGTACAAGGAGTTATTATTGGGTCAGAGCCGGATTAACACTACAGCCTTCACTTGCCTTGTCACTTGAGCCAAGCTACCCCCTTTGTGCTGGGCTTGCCCATCGCAGGTCCAGCATAAAATTGGTGCTCAGCGGGTGGGATTGCGAGCCGTGCTTGTTTTGAACCCCATAATAATTCAGTGTGCACCACAGGTACACACCCGGAGTTTTCTCCTAGCGGCCCTCAAATTCAACGTTTTGCTTTTTCCAAATTCTTTCCTGGAGGTGGGTGGAAGTGACCCTCAAAGTTCTTATCCTGGTCACCTACTTCGGGGTGGTTGTCCACACTTTTCACTGACAAGATGGAATTCGAAATGTCAGAGCTGGAGACCTATACTGTGGCACAGCTCAAGGATTTCTGTCAGGAGAGGGGAGTGTTTGTCAGGCGAGGGGCCAAAAGAGAGGAGATCCGTACTAGTCTGCGAGCATGGGTGGAAGCACACACGGAGGGAACGGTGGAGGAGGAGGAATCGGACAGAGGTACTGTCATTGATAGGACTGCGGAATGTCCCCGGGGGTGGGTGAGATGTCAATCAGCCCCAAGGCAACCTCACGGGAGGGCAGCAGTGTGTCATTGAGAGGGTTGTCAGAAACCGAGTTAGCTGACAGGAGAGAGGAAAGACTGTTAAGGTGGGAAATAGCAAAAATGGAGTTGGAAGAAAGGAGGGAGGGGAGGAGGCTGGAACACGAGTTCAAGCTACGAGAGCCTGAATTCCAGGCCCCTAACATCACTCCGAAGGGTGTCGAGTCAAAGGAATTTGCCAGGGAGCCCAGGCCCCATTTACCCAAGGACGTAGTCGCCAGTTATACCGCTGGAGATGACATAGCCAAGTGGCTGGCAGCCTATGAGGTCTCCTTAAGAGCCCATGGGATCCATGAGAAGCATTGGGGTGGTGGATTATACCGGTACATGCCTCCGACAGGTAGGGATGCCCTATTGGCCCTAGACCGGGAGGAACAGGTTAATTACCCCGCCATGAAGGTGGCGCTCATCAGGAAGTTTGGGTTGACCCCCGAGAAATACCGGCAAAGGTTTAGGGGCAGCCACAAGCTGAGCTCACAGAATTGGGTTGACTTCCTGGATTTTGCCAAGAAAGCCCAGGATGGGTGGGTCCAAGGTAATGAGGTGGAGGACTATCGAGGGTTGTACGACCTGATACTCAAGGAACATCTACTCGAGAAATGTCTTCCCGAGCTGAGGCAACACCTGGTAGACAGCAAACTTACTTGCCCCCGTAAGCTTGCTGAGGAGGCGGACATTTGGGCAAGTACCCGAGTGTCCACGAAGGGGACGGGAGGAGATTCGCAGAAGTCCAAACAGGGCGCTCCCCAGAAGAAAGAGGGGGGAGATAACAAGAAGCAGGAGTTCTCCAAAGGCCCCCAAAATACCTTTAAGGGGAAAAGTTTCTTCTCCACTTCTAAGGCTAACCCGCAGAAGAACCCTAATCCTGGCCAGAGTCAGCAGCCAAGGGTTATCCATTGCTATGAGTGCGGTGGTATTGGACATTATAAGGGAGACGTGAAATGCCCAAAGAGACCACCCCCTCCCACTGGAGGAAAGGCCCCGGGAGTCGCTAGTGTAGCGCTCGGGGAGGAGATGCCCTTAGTTAAGGGGGGGGAGTGGGCGGGTGTCACCTTAGTGTCCCTGGGTGATCGGGAGGTGGTTCCAAAGATCCAGGTGCCCTCAAATACTACCAAGTATGGGCAATGGGTCACCATCAATGGCCATAGAGGGGAAGCTCTGAGAGATACAGGAGCCAGTATGACTATGGTAAGGAGTCATCTGGTGTCCTCGGAGCAGGTGATTCTAGGCGTACTTCATCCAGCCGCGATGGCTGACGGCAGAATGGGCCACTATCCTGTGGCCGAGGTTCCCTTTGAGTGGGGAGGGGTTGCAGGTTCACTTCGAGTAGCCGTAAGCCCCGCCGTGCCAGTCGATTATTTGCTGGGCAATGATATGGAGCACAATGCTTGGAAGGAGGTGGAATACCGGACTCATACTGAGATGCTGGGTACACCTGATTGGGCCTGTGTGAGTACCAGGTCTGCGGCTGCTCGGGAGGAGAAGTCGCGTGGGTTGGAGCCTGGAACAATGGCCCACCCAGCTGCTGATGAGGGAACAATTCGAGGACAGGAGGAGCCTGCCTCGATGTCCATGCCCCGTGAGACGGATAGGCCACCTGTAGAGGTGGACCCGGAGTCCGCGGAAGAGGACATGGTTCCGTTGGAGGACTTGCCTATCCCCGCTGAGTGGCGAATGGAAGGAGGACCATCCAGGGAGGAACTGAGCAAGGGACAAAGGGAATGTCCCACCCTCGAGGGTCTGAGGCAACAGGCTGAAGCCCAGGCAGCAGGTAACGAGTCTGGGAACTATCGTGTTTACTGGGAGGATGGTCTCCTCTACAGTGAACCCAGGGCGCCAGTGCACGGATTGTCACGGGCCCTGGTAGTCCCACAGTGTTACCGAGCCTTCCTATTAGAGTTGGCTCATGAGATTACCTTGGCAGGACACTTGGGTCAGGACAAGACCTTTGCCCGGCTTGTCCCCCACTTTTATTGGCCTCGAATGAGGATGGCGTCCGACACATACAGTCGGTCGTGCGTGTCATGCCAAGCCAGTGGGAAAACAGGGACGAAGCTGAAGGCTCCCCTGGAACCACTTCCCGTCGTTGGCACCCCCTTTGAAAGGATGGGCATCGACATTGCTGGGCCCCTAGATCCACCTACATCATCCGGTCACAGGTTTATCCTGGTCCTGGTGGATCACGCCACAAGGTATCCAGAGGCAATTCCTCTGAGAACCATTACTGCACCAGTAGTGGCCAAGGCCCTGATGGGGATCTTTACCCGAGTGGGATTCCCCAAGGAAGTTGTGTCCGACAGGGGGACCAACTTCCTGTCAGCATATATGCGGGCCATGTGGAAGGAGTGTGGAGTGACTTACAGGTTCACCACTCCTTATCACCCACAGACCAATGGTCTTGTGGAAAGGTTCAACCAAACCGTGAAGGGTATGCTCAGAAGTCTACCCGAAAGCCTGCGGAGGAAATGGGACGTCCTCCTACCCTGTTTGCTCTTTTCCTACAGGGAAGTGCCGCAAAAGGGAGTGGGCTTCAGCCCCTTCGAGCTTTTGTACGGGCACCCTGTACGTGGACCTCTCAGCCTGGTGAGGGACTCCTAGGAAAGGTCTCCCCGGAAAGTTCCCCAGGATGTGGTGAGCTACATGCTGGCCATCCGAAGCCAAATGGCTAAGTTGTGGAAGCAAGCTTCTGACAACTTGGAAGCCAGTCAGGCAGTTATGAAAGCGTGGTATGACCACAACGTTCACCCAGTGGAGTTGGAGCCTGGCCAGAAGGTGTGGGTGATGGAGCCTGGAGAGCTGAGTGCCCTCCAGGATCGTTGGACAGGCACCTACGAGGTATTGGAGAAGAAGGGCAAGTCTACCTATCTGGTGGACGTAAAGACCCCTCGGCATCCGCATCGGGTGTTACATGCCAATCGCCTCAAGCCCCACTACGAGAGGCCCGAAGTCATGTTGGTTATGGTGACTGACGGATCGGAGGAAGAGGACACGGAGCCTCTCCCCGACCTTTTTGCGTCTCAAGAAAAGGATGGGTCAGTGGACGGAGTGAAACTCTCGCCAACCCTGACTCGTGAGCAGCAGGAGGAATGTCGCCAGGTCTTGGGGTCATTGGCTCCTCTGTTCTCCCTTGTCCCGGATAAGACCCACTTGTGTACCCATGACGTGGACACAGGGGACAGCCCACCTGTGAAGTCAAAGTCTTACCGGCTGTCTGACAAGGTGAAGGCCAGTATCCAAAGCGAAGTAGCTAAGATGCTGGAGCTAGGAGTCATCGAACCTTCAAGTAGCCCTTGGTCTAGCCCGGTGGTGTTAGTTCCTAAAGCTGCCCCACCTGGCACCACCCCAGAATTGAGATTCTGTGTGGACTACCGAGGACTAAATTCGGTAACCAAAACGGATGCTCATCCGATCCCTCGGGCGGATGAATTGATTGACCGGTTGGGAGCTGCCCAATATCTCAGTACCATTGACCTCACTGCAGGGTACTGGCAGATTCCCATGTCTAATGGAGCCAAGGAAAGGTCAGCCTTCTCCACACCTGATGGACACTACCAGTTTTGCGTCATGCCCTTTGGGCTCAAGAACGCTCCTGCCACTTTTCAGCGGCTGGTGAACACGATCCTCACCGGGATGGAGTCATTCTCTGCTGCTTACTTGGATGACATAGCTGCCTTCAGTAGCAGCTGGGAGGATCACTTGCAGCACTTGCAAGCCGTTCTCCAAACCCTGGAACGGGCTGGCTTGACGATCAAGGCCAGCAAATGTCAGATTGGACAGTGGTCGGTAGTGTACTTAGGACACTTGGTGGGCCGGGGAACGGTACAGCCCCTTCAGGCGAAGATTGAGGCAATCATGCCCTGGAAACCCCCCCAAGACCCAGACTGAGGTCCGAGCCTTCCTGGGCCTCACAGGTTACTACGGACGATTCGTGAAGGGGTATGGCACTATCGTGGCACCCCTTACAGAACTCACGGCCAAAAAGCAACCCAGGAGAGTCATTTGGACGGAGGCTTGCCAGCGAGCCTTCGACACTCTGAAACAAGCATTGTGTAAAGCTCCAGTCCTGAAGGCTCCAGATTTTTCAAAAGAGTTCATTGTCCAGACAGATGCATCCGAAATTGGCATTGGGGCGGTGCTATCGCAACTCAATGAAGAGGGTCTGGATCAGCCCGTGGTCTTTCTGTCACGAAGACTGCTTCCCCGGGAACAGAGGTGGAGTACCATCGAGCTGGAAGCCTTTGCGGTGGTCTGGGCACTGAAGAAGCTGCGACCATATTTGTTTGGTTCACACTTCCTTGTTCAGACAGACCACCAACCCTTTTGTTGGCTCATGCAAATGAAGGGGGAAAATCCCAAACTGTTGAGGTTCTCTATCTCCCTACAGGGAATGGACTTTCGGGTGGAACACAGGCCCGGAGTTGACCACGCCAATGCAGACGGTCTCTCCAGGTATTTCCGCCTTAGTGTTGAGGACTCCCAAGGGGTTGGGTAGCTCTGCCCACTTTCAGCTGGGGGGGACGCGTGTTAGACCCGTCTGCTTCTGAGAGTCCCCTCACCACTATGATTTCTTTTGTTCCCCTGTACCTCCCAAAATTTGTCGCTTTTTATTTGTCTACCAGGACCTTTTATGTGTTGTTTCATGGGGTTAGATGTTCCTTGACGCCCAGTTGCTCACAAGGTTTGTGGCACCTATTTACAAGGCGCCTGGCCCAAACCTGTGGCATTACAAGCTGGGGTTGTCAACCTGTGTAAATGAACTTAAAATGGTGGACACCCTTTTTCCTCATGTGAAGTGACTCCCATTGGAGCCTTCATGAACCCTGGCCTTTTGAGGTTTTGGCACCCTTTGGTTGGCGCACATTTCTGACAGGAATTCCTTTATTTTCCTCAGGTACACAAAATGGCTGCTCTAGAACCCCAGTACGGTGGCTGTGAGTGTCCTAAATACCCCTCAAGAGTGCCATGTCATTGTCAAAGCCAGAGAAGGGTCTAGAACCTTCTGGCTCGTGCCAGTACCCCAGGGACCTGGCTATATAAGGCCCAGTCTCTGGCGGCCATTTTAGAAGAAGATGATGATGATGAAGTTCAGATTAGAGAAGAGATTCCAGACTTGACACCAGATTGACACCTGCCCTGTTGACCCCTGAGGTGGCTGGTAGCGCAGGCAGTAGAGCAGCAAAGGGTTGCTGGCGTTGTGTCTGACTGGCGTTCCAGTCAGCTACGTGAGAAGAGATCTAGCGCCTACAGCGCCTGCCCAGCGAGTCCCTCATTGCCCCCAAAGACTGTGGCCAGATTCGTGTGCCTCTCCGCCCCCTCCCCCCGGTTGTGAACTGTGATCGACTTATCGAGTCGCGAGGCGAGAGCAAGTTCGCCGCGACCGCGATCGTCAGCTGTGCCCCCCCTTCGCGTCAGGTGCCTCTAGAGGGGAGCTCGGACGTCTCCGAGCCCCACCAGCGTAGAGCGCTTCCTGCGCAGATAGAAGGTGAGGTGGTGCGCCGGGGCGGGGAAAGGCCGGCCTTCGTTGGGCGGGACTAGCGTCTCTGCCACTCCCCAGTGACCCGTGAGCTGTGGCTGTGGGCGGGAACCCCCCTGTATGCGGAAGTCGGAGGGAGGTCCGTGGAGCCCCTGAGAGCCCCGTCGCTAACGAGAGGAGTGCTGCCGACTGAATCGTATCTTGACTGCAGCCGATGTGAGGTGGGCCCGTTTCCTCATAGTGAATGCAGCGTTGTGAAGGAACTGTGAACCGGCATTTATTTGACTGTGCGCGAAGGTTGTGTGACCTCTCCGGCAGCCCGTTCGTCAGTCTAATGACTTTGAACTGGTGCCGCCTGTGCTCAAGTGGTGCTAAAGCCCGTAGGCGCGCATAGACTTCACCGGCAAAGCAGAGATCCTATCCCGTGACCGCCGAGTGCAAATGATGTATTTACTGTGTTTCCTTGCCTTCTAGATATACGCGCATACGCCATGAGTGATTATTAAAGAGTCCCAAACCTTATTTTGTGCTCAGAGAAGCCGTATACCTGGTCATTGAAAACAGCATAAACTGTAAGAGTTATCTTTCCCATTTGAAACGTATTGCAGATGTAATGATTCGAAAGTATTTAATTGGTGGCAGCGATACCAGAAGAAACATGTGGTTGTTTATTTAAATAATCCAATATTTATTCTGATATTTATTCTGATATTTATTCTGATATTTATTGTGATCCTCATTCCTGAAGTTATTCTATTTTTTTTTTTTTTAAAACCTTTATTGTGCAGAAATAGCTGACAAATACGGGCCTACAACCCTTCGGGCCGGCCACCACACTGTATTAGCACATAGGCCAGGAGAGAAGCTCCAGCAGGTCTCCGATATAACAGATGCAACAAGGCGAGGCAGAAAGCCACAAGGAAACCACCATGAGTAGGAAAAGTGAAGGTTAATTTTATAATATAATAGGGCGAGTAGCAGGAACATTGCAGTTATTAGGGTCCAAAAGTCCGTGGCGGGTCGTCAACAGGCAGTGAAACTATTCTATTTATTAATACTATTTATTACCAGAACTGTATGACCAAAAGAAATGTATATGTGCTTTCCCAGACAACCCTATTTACAACAAAGAACTTTTATATAAAGGAATCGTATTTTTCTACAGCAGTGGTGTGGTGTCCTTCTTTTTGGTGTGGATGTACAAGGAGTTATTATTGGGTCAGAGCCAGCTTAACACTACAGCCTTCACTTGCCTTGTCACTTGAGCCAAGCTACCCCCTTTGTGCTGGGCTTGCCCATCGCAGGTCCAACACCGACTATAGGTAACACGTTTGTATGTGGCACATGGATGGGTTGTACAATCTAAAGACAATAATAAAATCTGGATGGTGGACTATAGGGAACGCGTTTGGATGTGGCACATGGATGGGTTGTACACACTAAAAACAATAAAGAAAGCTGGGTGCTCGACTATAGGTAACACGTTTGTATGTGGCACATGGATGGGTTGTACAATCTAAAGACAATAATGAAATCTGGATAGTCGACTATAGGGAACGCGTTTGGATGTGGCACATGGATGGGTTGTACAATCTAAAGACAATAATAAAATCTGGATGGTGGAATATAGGGAACGCGTTTGGATGTGGCACATGGATGGGTTGTACACACTAAAAACAATAAAGAAAGCTGGGTGCTCGACTATAGGTAACACGTTTGTATGTGGCACATGGATGGGTTGTACAATCTAAAGACAATAATGAAATCTGGATAGTCGACTATAGGGAACGCGTTTGGATGTGGCACATGGATGGGTTGTACACACTAAAAACAATAAAGAAAGCTGGGTGCTCGACTGTAGGGAACGCACATGGATGTGGCACATGGATGGGTCGTATACACTAAAGACAATAGAGAAAGCTGAGTGCTCGACTGTAGGGAACGCGTTTGGATGTGGCACATGGATGGGTCGTATACACTAAAGACAATAGAGAAAGCGGAGTGCTCGACTGTAGGGAACGCACATGGATGTGGCACATGGATGGGTCGTATACACTAAAGACAATAGAGAAAGCGGAGTGCTCGACTGTAGGGAACGCGTTTGGATGTGGCAATGGATGGGTTGTACACACTAAAGACAATAAAGAAAGCTGGGTGCTCAACTGTAGGGAACGCGTTTGGATGTGGCAATGGATGGGTTGTGCACACTAAAGACAATAAAGAAAGCTGGGTGTCCGACTATAGGTAACACGTTTGTATGTGGCACATGGATGGGTTGTACAATCTAAAGACAATAATGAAATCTGGATGGTGGACTATAGGGAACGCGTTTGGATGTGGCACATGGATGGGTTGTATACACTAAAAACAATAAAGAAAGCTGGGTGCTCGACTGTAGGGAACACGCATGGATGTGGCACATGGATGGGTGGTATACACTAAAGACAATAAAGAAAGCTGAGTGCTCGACTGTAGGGAACGCGTTTGGATGTGGCACATGGATGGGTCGTATACACTAAAGACAATAGAGAAAGCTGAGTGCTCGACTGTAGGGAACACTTTTGGATGTGGCACATGGATGGGTTGTATTGGGCGAGAAATGGGCTTCGGTGAGGTGGGAAAACCTTTCAGCGCGATTCAGGAAAGCGGTGGATACAAATGCTAGGGTTACCAGTTGCGATGCTAAATTGAGTAATAAGGACGTGCTATTCTCCATGCTGCGTGTTATTGACAGAATCAACAAGCTGTTATCTTGTCTGCAGAGGATGTATATTAGGGAATAAACGTCTCATTAAGCTACCTGTGTCTGCTTGTGGTGGAAGACAAACTATGCCTCTCTCTGAAAAATATGTTCAAAAGATTCTTGACTTTCAAATAGGCAGACGCCTATCAAGCAAACAAAACAGGGGCCCTCTGACTGCTGGGAGAACAGAGGCTGCAGAGGAAGACATAACACCCCTGAACCATGGCCGCTTTAACACTAAACTCCATGAATGTGTTCGCTGGTGAAAGATGCAATAGGCATGAAAATGCTGTCCTGTCAACAAAAAACAACAAATTATCAGGACATTATAAGGGAATCTTTGTTCACTTGGGGATCGAAGTGGCTGCTGTTCTCGAGAAGCAGATCTTAGATCCGTCGCCCCAAGCACATTTGTACGGTTCTAGCCTCATGAAAAGACAGATTAAGACCATAATGTCACGTATACGTGTATATAAGTGGCACCAAGAGGGTCATACTTGTGGTTGTAAAGAGAGACTTTAGGGACTCAGATGAGGTTGGAAAGACTTTTACTCTGTCTTTACTCTCACTCTTGTAAAGGCAGTGTACAGCCCTGCCCGTGTCATCTGAAGAATGTATATATCATTGCGTACTATTATATCATGATGAGTTGTTCTGACCTGTGCGGAGCGGATAAGTGGACTCCCTGGTCTCTGTGTTCAGAGGATCTACTGGATATTGGCCAACCTCTCTGCTTAGAGGGAACATGTCAAATTCAGAAACTGCTGCACCTGTAAAAACAGAAATCACTTAGTTAGAAAAATATACCAAACAAAATCACTGTGATTTTATATAAAGAGACCGCAGTTATCTTTCATTCCCCCTTTGTAAGTATTGGCTTCTCTATTTTTTTAACATTATTTGTCAGCTTAATAACAACTCAGCATACAGTTTGCAATTTCTGAGACCTGGCAAATTTAGATTTTTTTCACATCTCAGAGTAGTGCAAAGGCTAGTGGGACGCAAGGGCAACTAAGCAAACCTTCTGACAAGTACTGCTGTTGTCTCCGGAGCCAGAGGAGATATACTGCTGCGTGTTTGTTGAATTTCAGAGGCTAGTGAAACAGACCAGTTAAGGCTTCTGTGTGGAGGGCGAAGCGAGCTATAAAACCTTATTCAGGTGGCATATTTATCACTCACAATAAATATAATGCTCATGAAATTGTATTCTTTTTTAAAATAGAAATGCAAATGTATTCACATTAAATAAAATTGGTCAGACCTTCATTACATGTTTGAAGGGACTTCTGATGCAGGGACGCGGCACCCAGTGTTCTTTATACTGCGGGGTGCAGTACTTTCCAGTTGTGGTGTGTCTCGGCATCATTACAGGGTTATGGTAGACTTTCATAAGTGTTTCCACATACCACGCACTGCTCCTCCAGCCAATTTCTGCTTCTTCCATTGCTGACCGGATTTTTTATTTGTTGCGCTCTAGCGAGTCTCGCGAGTATTCGAACAGTTTTAATTGGAATTCCACAGAATCAGCCAACGTTCAGCAGCTGTCTTTGCAAGTCAGGCTGGCAATCACTGATCTTACCCAGCTCTCGGCTCTGTAGGGGGTCACACAGCTCTTTGGCTGGCCATGCTGGAAAACGACCCTGCCTGGGCAACAGTCTCTCTTCTTGTCCGCTTTGGTTCTGGAAATAGCAGTTGCAATTCTGAATGAGGGGGAAGGTTGGAGGTCATTGCATCCTTGCAATTGATTGAAGAAGGGATTGAATGAGAATTTAATTCCTTCTTTGTGTTCTCTTTATAGCACAGGCTTTCCACCACAGGGAAGTCTTACAGACAAACACTAAAGTCTCAAAGTCTCTTTCTTTTTCTTCACTGTGGAGTTCCACAGTGGTTGGCCTTGGACACGTCCATGACAGAAAGACCCTCAAAGACTGCACAGGTAGGTAAATAAAAATAAAAATACTGCCATTGAGAATAAGGAATTTAAGCAACCCTGCTTTCTCCTACCGTTTATTTACCTGAATTCTTAACTCAGAGCTCTTTCTGCTATGTTATGTTATGTTATGTGCGATCTCTTCTATAGCGCACGGCTACCCTAGGGGGTGTCCCGGCGCTTTGGCAAAGAGACCTGAGTCCCAAAACATCCCAACAGCGGCTTATAAGTGGTCATGGAAGTCACGCGGAAAAGAGCCACGTCTTCAGCTCCTTTCTAAAGATGAGGAGACTGTTGGCTTTCCTCAGCGAGATCGGGAGCCCATTCCAATGGAGGGCCGCTAGATAGCAGAAAGACCGTCCTCCCATCCGAGCACGTTTGATAGGCGGGACCACAATCGTAGCTGAAGGTGCCGATCGCAGCATCCTCCTAGGTGCATAAAAAGCCATTCGCTTCTTGATATAATTAGGACCTACAGAGTGAAGGGCTTTAAACGCCAGAGTAAGAGTTTTAAAAATTACTCTTTTAGAGATGGGGAGCCAGTGTAACTCTTTGAGCAGATTGGAGGCTCTAGCTCTACGTGGAAGGCCAAAAATGGCTCTTGCAGCCGAATTCTGAACTATTTGTAATCTTGTCAACAGATATTTCGGCAATCCCGCATACAAGGCGTTAGCGTAATCAAGTCGTGATCCTATTAACGCCTGAACCACAATTTTTTTGTATTGCAGGGATTGCATCGGTAGAAATTTTCTAAGCATCCTCAGGATGCTGAAACATTTCCCTGATAGCCCATTGATCTGGGTTCTGAAAGAAAGGTCGACATCCCAAATCACACCAAGATTTTTGGCTTGCGTCGACACTTTCTCAGGAGGGAACATGTCCTGAGGCCACCATGATTTCCAGCATGGATCAGGAACACACCCGAAAAAAAGCAACTCAGACTTGTCTGAGTTGCATTTTAAGCTATGCTGTTGGAACCACGCAAAGACAGAACTGAGATAGTCCCTGATTCTTGCCCCATCAAAAGCCTCTCCCTTCCTGCAAGTGAACAGGAGCTGGGTGTCGTCAGCGTAAGATATGACCTGGGCACCAAAAGCCTCCGCCACCGCCGCCAGAAGGGTCATATAGATATTAAAAAGGGTGGGGCTCAGAATGGACCCTTGGGGAACCCCCACCTCTAGCGGCGGCATTTCAGCGGAGAACGGTGGTGCCCAGATCACCTGTCGGCGGTCTGAGAGAAAGGATTTAAACCAATCCAACACCGTCCCACGAAACCCGATCTCCCAGAGTCTTAAAAGGAGACCGTCATGTGGGACGGTGTCGAAAGCCGCCGACAGATCCAACATGACTAATACAGCCTTACCCCCTAGATCGAGAGTCTCCCTGATAGCTTCGGTGACCTCCAGAAGGGCAGTCTCCGTGCTATAATTAGCACGAAAACCCGATTGTGTGTCATGGAGGATATTGTTGCTCTCGATGAAGTTGGTAATCGAGAGCTGCACATGTTTTTCAACAACCTTCGCTAGAGCAGGGAGAAGGGAGATCGGTCTGTAATTAGCATGCATCAGGGGGTCTAAAGAAGGCTTTTTGATGAGTGGCAGAATCAACGCATGTTTCCATGCCGGAGGGACCACTCCCGTGGACAAGGAGAGATTCAGCAGAGGGTTCAGCAAGCTATTAACAGCTGAGGCCACTCTACCCAAAAATTTCGCCGGACAAGGGTCCAGAGGTGAGCCTGACTGAAGCCGGGATAGAAGATCATAGGAAGTGGAACAGGTCATAGAAGGAAAAACCGACAAAATGGGCATATTATCTTCACTCAAAGAGGGAAGAGAGATAGATCTAAAAGCTGTCAATGTGGGGTCTGGAACAGGGAAAGACTCCTGAATCGTCTTAATTTTTTGCGCAAAAAAGACTGCAAGTTGCCTTATCCACTCTTCAGAATGAGAGTGGGAAGGAGAGCAGGCAGTAGGCGAAGTGAACTCCTTAACTATTCTAAAAAGTTCCTTACTCGTATTAATAGCTTCGTCTATTCTACAAATATCCTTGTTTGCTCTCAGCAATATGTTTATGATAAGTTTTAATCATGTCCCGGTATCTTAGTTTGTCCTCCCACTCGTATTTTCGCCGCCAAAGTCTTTCAGTTTTTTTACACTCTTGGGCATTTTTCTAAGTGAGGGGGTAAACCACGGAGCGGAGGCTAAACAATGGGATGATTTGGCTGTCTTCATAGGAGCAAATTCGTCAAATCTGGCGGTCAGCCACTTATGCACCGTCTCCAGATTTAATTCCAGATCATCTGTGAGCTCGCATGGATGGAGGCGCAGAGCATCGGTCATCGCTTCCACCGAAATTTGGTGGAAGGCTCTAGATCGACGAGTCACGCCACTCTGCCCTCTCTGTCCTGACGGGATATGGTAAGGGACATCAACATTTATTAAGAAGTGGTCAGACCATAACACTGGAAGCGGGGAAGACACTTCTATCTGTCTGGTAGAAAATATTTGATCTAAGATATGCCCTTTGTTATGGGTAGGGCTATCAATATAAGGAACAAGGCCAAGCAGTGCCGCGACTTCTTGGAGTTTAACAGCATTTGGATCCGCTGCCAGGTCCATGTGCAAATTAAAATCCCCCAGCAAAAGGCAATGCGCTGATCGCATGCATGGAACAGAAAGTGCAGCCTGTAAATCATCAAAAAAAGTGCCCAAGGGCCCCGGTGGTCTATATACAAGGAGTCCAGTACATGTCTATGATTGCAGTTCTGCAATCTCATCTGGGTTTCTATCTTTACTGCTATTGTCTTTCTTTCATACGTTCCCGTCTCGTCCTTTATCTAGTTTATTCTTTTTGTCAGCTTTCATTTGTCTCCTAATACCTCTGATGAAAAATATACTTTTACCCTTATCTAGTCCCCATTATCTTTCTGTCAGTACTATTCCTCCTTTTTCCATTCTTAAGACATCCTTAAGTTGAACATAAAATTACTTTTCAGTGTAGTTCGGAGCTTTGACACACAACTGATTTTCATGGTTGTCTGCCCCATGCCCTGTCCTATAGCTCGCCCCCAAGCCTCCTCCAGTTTCACTTCTGCGCTCACCTATGCGAAGGCTCGTTCTCACTTAATGCCCAGGAAGCAGCAGGCTTCAGTCACCCCGTCTCGCTGTCCTTTTTGTCTGTGACTTCCTCAGCAATGCTGATGTGTGTAGGGTTTGGGTTACTGGCAGGGCTTTAAGTGGGCCAGGTCTCCGACCCCGCAGTAATATAAAACAGACTTTGAAACGGGCCCCGGCTTCACTCTATGTTCATATCCTTAACTTTGCTGCCAAAAGACTGATCAATTTTTCAATAGTAACAGTAAAGACCCATATGGTATTGCAAATAAGCGATGCTTCCACTGTTTGCATTTCACCTTTGACTTCCATTCCTTAAGAGCATTTTTTTTCCCAATGTGATTCTGTAGGTTTATTTTATCGAGCAACACATGCTTCTTGGGCAAACTTTGAACTGAGTCGCCTCCAGGTGTCTGCGTGAGTTCAGGTTGTGGGTGGGTATTTATGGCAGCGCATGCCTAAGAGCTCTGAAGCGGAGGCAGAAGGCAGTGCAAGTTTCTCAGAGTCCCGGTCTGTGGATCATAGACATGTAGCATACAAACAGAGCAGACCAGGTCTAGGAGTAACTGATCATAGACATGTACAGACTACATGCACATCCAATCCTTGGCCTTCCTGTACACCACACAATCGCATAAACCCAAAAGATAATTGTGAGAAAATATGAGATATGCAGATGGAGGATTTTAGAAAGGTGTGTTGATAAAATGAATATAAGTGTTTAACAGTGAGAGACAACCGAAAAAAAGTCGTTTAAAGGGGCGAATGGGAGTGACCGAGACACTCAGAAGGTCACTACTCCTTCTGCAGACCGGAGTAATGTTTACTTCAGGGACTCGCATTTTCAGAATGAAACATTTTCAATACTAATGTTTCACAACAAAATCATTGTTGCATTTCCTTTATCTTATACTGCTAACAAGTGTTGACAAAGCCAATAGGTGTGGCTTATTTTAAGGTATATGTGTTTTTATTGTGTGACATGTCTGGATGCAATAACAGAAAACTCATAGAGAGGAACCCAAATACTGATCATGACTGTGTAAAGCACAGGATGTCAGTTCATTTTTTAAGCCACACCCTTAGTTACATAGGCCAGACCTCTTGGACAGTAATGCTCATTATGCTACTTTGGCCACGCCCCTAAGAGATCTTTACTCCTCTCTCTCCGCCCAAAGGCCTGGTTTCTGGTTATAATGTTCCTTTCTCGTTTTCTCTGCAGCTACTTTCCACCGACATCGCTTTGTGTCTCCGTCCCTGGTCCATGTTTTTGTTGGCATTGTGGATCCTCATCTCTGCTTACCCTTTTTCCAGCCCTACCTCCTCCCTGCCTGTATCTCCTTATATTGCCTATTGTGTTTTGTGGTCCTTGCTCTCTTCCAATGTTAGCCTCTCATCTCTTTGAATTACCTCTGCTTTCCTTTTAGGAGATGCCGCTGTGTCTGGATTTCAAGACCGGCATGTAAAGATAGGTCACATTGCGCAACCCTGTGACAGTGGCCCCGTTGGGTGCACATTGAGTAAGGGAATTAAAGAGCATCCGCCCCCATGGGCCACAAAGCGCTGCACAGAGGGCTGGAGACCCACAGTTCAGCGGCTTGGTGCCTTCACAGGGAGTTAACCTTTGTAGGGCCTGGGATGACGGATGCAATGATGAAGGCGTTACAGCCCCGACGAAGGTCGCAGCAGAGTACATAGTGTACATAGCCAAAGAAGCAGGAAATCGAGGCACGCGAGTACTCAAATTCAGGTCAGTGCCACGCACATAAAGAAGATGCAGTAGTGAGGCGCTAAGGCACATGAGCCCACACGCACAGATCAGCCAAGACTACTTGAGACTGGGCAGCAATACTGCAAGTGAGCTCAAGTGAAACATTGTGGCTTCCCATGCAGCTCAGTAGTTTATGAGCCCACTGGCCGCATACTGCTAGATGCTCTTTTGTCTTTTTTTACAATAAGAATGTTGTGATTGTTTTCGCTTTTATTTGGTGTGACTTCTTTAGTGGGAACTGAGCCCCTTAGTTTAATTTAACTCATTTATGCATTCCAGGGTTGATTGTCAGTGAATTTGTATTCAACCCTGAGGGGGGTAGATTAAAAATAATCTGTTCTGACATTAGGTATTACTTTGATTTTTGTAGCTTTATTTAGGGTCATCTCAGCACTGTAATACTGCACTATCCAAATGTTTTTATTTTAATTTGAATTTAATTAAAGTAAATCCCGATATTATTGCACATGTTTAGCAAAGTGTTCTCACCGCGTTTATATTTCTTCTTCCTCCCATCTTGCCAACGAAGTGGCCTTCTAGGAGAGGTAGTCGATAAAAATCACATCATAATGACATTCGGCTAGGATTTGATGAACCATATTTGAGAGAGGATTGCTTCCTCTCATTATTCTCTCTAGAGGTTACGGAAGGTGCTCCAGGAGCTAACATGAGGGCACATTTTCTATAAACTCACACCATCTTCCTCAGACTTGTGATGATAAAGTCTGACGTGTAGTACCAGAAGCCACAGCCTGTTCGTTGACAGTTCTCATCTAGTCTGTTTTCATTTCTTGCCTGCTGTTAGCTTTCTTTTCTCTCTAATGAAAAGTGTGAAGTTCCTAGAGTACAAGCAAAAATGCTGATTTCATCATGGCAGGCCACGGTGCAGGCCGGCATCTATAAAATGATTGCAGTCATTACATTATGGCGCCTTAAAGTATCAATCTATTGTTTACAACATGTGGATAGAACTCATATATTCAGAAATTTGCTAAAATGCTAGAAACGTCTTTCTTGTTTTGATTTTATATTTGCATTCTGAATCCTTACCTTTCGTGTTTTCTACACTAGACTGAGAGTTTTAAAATACACATTTTAAATTAAATGTGTCCGGTTTTTAATGCGACCTTTGAGTGTGTTGTTCAGTGGAGTGGTGTGGCTCACTGGTTAGAGGCGGCAGACCCGTAAGCAGAGAACGGCCCGGGACCAGGGTTCAATTCCCGACGCGGCAGGGTCGTGGACCAGGGTCAAAACGGACTCGATAATTCTCGCCTCGGTGCCTACTCTAACCAGGGAACACACTCGGCAACTCTGGGCATTAAGCTTGCCTCATCTCTACAACCTCCCCCCACAGACGCCAGGGATGCCTGGTTTCACCTTGGAGCTACCCAGAAAGGGACCATCTCACAGGGAAAACCAGGACGGGTTCCCCAGCGGTCTTCAGCGCCAGGATACTCCATGGAGTCGCAGTGCGCTTTACAAGAAACACCCAATAAACAAAATATTTTTTGGGATTGCCACTATGTCCCGGAAATCACCACATGACTGATAGTGATTAGAAAACACTGCCTGCGCAGGATTGCTCAGCAGGCTTGTGTTAGGGCTGCAGTCCAACTGGCTTCCTAAATCAATATTGGTGTACTGAACTGAGTCCTATCATCAGAAGATTAGAAACCTGACCTCTGCAGCTCTGGCGACCCCCTCAGATTTAAGATCACAGTGTACTATTGCAGCCTCCGAAGTGTGCTAATCAAGAACTAGAGAGCTAGCAGTCTGTATTCAAGACTGAAGTATCGATATAAAAATGAAAAACAAAGCATTTTGTTTAGAAAAGAAAAGCAAGTGTGGATGGTCATTTTGTCTTAGAAATTATGGTTAGTGCTCTAGCAAGCTAAAGAGAGGACACATTTTCTAGGAGTACTCAAATGCCTTTTCCACCATCCTAAAGCATTGTGATCCAGACTGAAACACGCCCTTCCAACACCAGAAGGAGCCTGTCCGTTAACTCCCCAGTGAGCTAATGAAGCTTCCCACAGTGCTCTGATAAACAACTAGAGTGCTAACATCTATTTATGACAAGATTGTGGCACACCTGATCCCATCCAGAAGGATTCGGAGCTGTAAACCCTAAAAACTTATCTTTAGTAATTAACTAAATGAGGAGGTTCTTGTCATAGAAATTAAGGTTAATGCTCTAGAAAGGTAACATGAGGACAAGCAAGCAGCAGGGGCAATGGTGGCACAACGGACGACAGAGAACAGGAGGGAGGGTGCAGAGGCATGCACACAGACCAAGGGGCCATCGAGGGGCACGGACCACAGATGGCAGGCTGGCATGGGCAAAGGCCGCACAACATACTACGGAGGGCAGAAGGGTCGGGTAGGGGCAAGCATACGGAATATGAAGGCCAGTGGAGATAAGGGTTAGCGGTGGCGGTGGCAAGCTGACCATGGAAGGGTAGGCTGGCAGTGGCAGAGACAACAACGGACAGGTTGGGTGTAGGGGCACAGATGGTGAACAGAGGGCAGGCAAGAGCGGGGAAGATGTTGATCATGGACGGCAGGCCGGCATAAACAGGGGTGGTGCAACGGACCATGGAGGGTAGGAGAGCGGGACAGGGGCATGTGAATGGATAACAGACGGTGTGGAAGTGGTGGGAAGAGCAGGTCAGCCAGGTGCCCACAGTTGCAGGCCGGCAGGAGCAGCACAATGGACCACGGAGGGGGCTGGGGTACGGACACAGGGGGCATGGAGTATGCTCTCAGGAGCAGGGGCAGGCAGATGGCTACAAAGGCCGCAATGGCATTGCAGGGGTAGCAATCTGACTATGGAGAGCAGACAGCAAGTGACATGTGTAGGCAGAGGGAGAATGGAGGGCAAGCGTGGGAGCAGTGGCAGCAAGTTGCCCACAGAAGGCAGCACAGCATGGGCATGGTGGTAAGCTTACCACAGAGGGCAGAAGGGGAGCAGCAAGGAAAGGAAGCTGATCATTCAGGGCAGAACATGGGAGGGAAGGGGCCAGAGTCACTCACAACAGAGGGCAGGGGCAGGAAGGTGACCACAGAGGGAAGGCGGTAACAAAATTTCCTGAAAGGGAGGCGTGGGTCCTTTAGTCACGAAATAGACAACTGGATACTATTAAGCATGAACAGAGAAAGTACCTCACGTGTTTATCGTTCAAAATGATCAAAACGAGTAATCAATCGATCATACCTTATTTTTATTGCAGTATTAAAAAGTCATTTTTAATGAACGATCTAGAAACACATACTTTAATATAGAAGTCATACACACGTCCACATTAAAAAACAAATCACAGATATGAATCCGCGAAGGCAATAAAAATATACAGATTTAGGGAGCAAAGGGGGGTTTGTTCCATTTCCAATGGGTCATAAGTAGAGGTTCGGTCAATGGACTTGACAACAGAGGGTAGGGGTCAACGGATAAGTGGTGACATGGCCAACTTGATTGCACAGTTTCACTTTTTGTGTTTTATGCTTTCTTATTGGACTTCACATAACAGTGGCCTTCAGGTGACTGAGTTGAGATTGTACAAAGAAACAATTCCCAACAGGTATTATTTAGGAGGCAGTTCTCCAAATGTATGCAAAAAGCATTACTAGTAAAGGAAACAAGGAGTCACTTGAGTTCTATTGAAAAAACGGTATTATTCACCATAGATAAACAAAAAGGAAAATTCTTGGGGTCATACAGTTTAACAGCACTGTACAGATGGAATCATGAGACAACCCATTGGCACTTGATACGTGGTGATATATACAGTGGAAAGTTGTGAAAGTGCAAGTGCTAAAGTGAGCAGCGTGATCGGCGCATAGTGACAATAATTAAAACAAAGTTACACAATGGTAGCTCCTAGGAGGAATCAAGTTGTAATCACTCAAAACATGATTTGTAACAGTTTAACAGGAGCACCAAGCTTGATATGCGTCTTAGGATTATGCTGTAAGGTCGACGGCGTTTCGATCCCTCTGAGTTGGGATCATCATCAGGACAGGGTTGTCGATTGTAGGCAGTGCTGTTGGGGGCAAAGACAGGGGAGATGAGAGGCGCGCGCAAACGATGGGCGCAGGCCACAGCGGGACTATGGAGTTAGCGTAGTTTAGTGACTAACAGGTTGGAGGTGGACATCAGTGAAGGGGTGGTGGAAGGTGGTGGCGGTAGGCAGGTATCTGCGCAATTACTAACCAGACGTTGTGGTGACCCCTAATATAAAACTATATGGCAGGGGTGATGAGATTATCCAGCTGGGGGTGGTATAGCCAGTGATGGCGGCAGAGAGTTGAGTTGAAGCTACGGAACAGAGCCCTCTTCGCCGGTTTCCGCCCTGAATAATACAGGTACGCTAAAATCTCGTCCCCCTGACTCGATTTGCACTCATTAGCTTTCCCGCCATCACCGGCCCTTGACCCTCGTTTTTTGTAATTTCCCTCCACAAGCGCCCCACGCCGCCCACGCTGCCCTGAATTGATTTCCTGGACAACGAGGTAAATTGAAACGATTCCAGTATCTGGCCCACCGCCAGACGATCAGTTTACCGCTATCTAATATCAACTGCCATTAATACCTTGCTCCCTCGCAGATATCGATCTCTGTGACCTACAGTTCCTCCGCCAAGCCCACGAGTTCCCCACCGGGCTGACGCTGTAAGTCTTCCACCTTTGCTGCTGGTCTGGCGTAATTCACCCAGTGCACCCTCTTCTCTGCCGCCATCACTGGCTATACCACCCCCAGCTGGATAATCTCATCACCCCTGCCATATAGTTTTATATTAGGGGTCACCACAACGTCTGGTTAGTAATTGCGCAGATACCTGCCTACCGCCACCACCTTCCACCACCCCTTCACTGATGTCCACCTCCAACCTGTTAGTCACTAAACTACGCTAACTCCATAGTCCCGCTGTGGCCTGCGCCCATCGTTTGCGCGCGCCTCTCATCTCCCCTGTCTTTGCCCCCAACAGCACTGCCTACAATCGACAACCCTGTCCTGATGATGATCCCAACTCAGAGGGATCGAAACGCCGTCGACCTTACAGCATAATCCTAAGACGCATATCAAGCTTGGTGCTCCTGTTAAACTGTTACAAATCATGTTTTGAGTGATTACAACTTGATTCCCCCTAGGAGCTACCATTGTGTAACTTTGTTTTAATTATTGTCACTATGCGCCGATCACGCTGCTCACTTTAGCACTTGCACTTTCACAACTTTCCACTGTATATATCACCACGTATCAAGTGCCAATGGGTTGTCTCATGATTCCATCTGTACAGTGCTGTTAAACTGTATGACCCCAAGAATTTTCCTTTTTGTTTATCTATGGTGAATAATACCGTTTTTTCAATAGAACTCAAGTGACTCCTTGTTTCCTTTACTAGTAATGCTTTTTGCATACATTTGGAGAACTGCCTCCTAAATAATACCTGTTGGGAATTGTTTCTTTGTACATTATACACCCATCCCAACTTGGTCTATGGGTCCCCTCCTGTTACTCTTACATGAGTTGAGATTGGGCTGACTTTTTTGGCCCATTATCCTAAGTCCTCTTTACCATGTTTGGAGGTTCTGATCAGAAAGTGGGCATTTGTACACCATTGGCTACTGCATGTTACAAAATGCGGACCGCCGACTTCTAGTGAGGGGTATTTTTTATGCTTGTTTTTGACGTACAGTCCCACATGAGCCATGAGATTCCCCTGTGTAAGGGCGAGTTGTTTTAAGATGCCTGCTATGCTGCCAAATGGATAAGATATATTATTTATTTTTTATTTTAAAGGTTTTATATAGCGCTGGCTAGACCCGGAGGTATCAGAGCGCTTTACATGAATATCAGATCATAGTTACAGGTTACATCGTTACAAAGGTTACACAGTTATTAGAGCATGGCAACATATTTACTTGTAAGGTCGAGATAAACAACACGCACAAAAACGTAAGGGGAAACGCAGACAAGGGGAGAGATTCAGGGGAGGGGGGTAGAAGCAGAGGAAGTAGACAGATAATGAAGGCGGGAAAGAGGAGGGGAGGGTGAGAGACACAGCATGGAAAGAGGAGGGGGAAGGACGACGGGGACACAAACCGGTAGACGAGTCAAAGCAACGTCCAAAGTCCAGAAAGGTTTGGTCCCAGGGGAAGTGATATCATTTCCGCATCTCTGTTGCGAGAGGCTCCCTATACGCAGAGGACTCTCTCAGAGGGGTCTCTGAGACTCCAAGGCCTACATACTGGATCCTTTCCCAAAAAGTGGAGGGGGAGTGCTTTGGCAAGGGGCGCCATACCATACCTCAGCTGTGAGTGGCTCCATTTTCGCAGTGGACTCTCTCAGCAGGTTCGCTGAGATTCCAGAGTATAAATATTGGATCTTTCCCCAACAAGGGAAGAAGGAGAGGGGTTGGCCTAACGGCTAAGGCGCTCGCGCTCGACCTCGGACCTGGGGAACTTGGTTCGAGTCTCGGTAACGACGCCAAAAACCCCCTGTGATTCTGGGCAAATCACTTAATCTCCCCGTGCCTAAAAAAAAAAAAAATGAAAGTGTGTCCTCATGTAACGTAACTGGTGCTATGTAAAGCGCTCTGATAACTGATTCGGTTCAAGTTCGCGCTATATAAAACTCAAAAAAAAAAAAAAGGAGTGCTTAGTCAAAGGGCACAAAGGACAGGGGGGTAGGCAGACTAGCAGGCAAGGGGAGAGATTAAGGGGAGAGGGGATAGGAGCTAGGGAAGTAGACAAAGAGAGAAAGAGTACTAAATGGGGACATATTTAATTAATGAGTTTTATATAGCGCTGGCTAGAGCCGAAGGAATCAGAGCGCTTTACATGAGGAACAATAATGTTGCAATTTACATCAGTTAAAAGTTACGTAAGAAAAGCATTTAAAGAACAGAGGGGACAAGATGGATGGAGCAAGGAAGGGTAAGGGGAACCTAGAGGACTAGGTGGATGGAGCAAGGAAAGGTAAGGGGCAGATTTAAAGGCATCGAGAGAAGCGCTGATGTCGGCTTTAATGTTGTCGCGCAGCTCTCTTTTAAAGTCCCTGAGTGTGGCCAGGAGATCATCGCGGGTCAGCCCCATATTCTCCTTTGGCTGTATATGCCCTAGTTCTTGTCCGTCTCCCGTGTTAGAGTTTCCAAAGTAGCTTAAGACCTTGTTGGCTTGTGATTGTTTGGGAGGCATATGGCCAATTCCCAGGGCCAAGCCGCGCGTTGGTTCGCTCATGTGTTCCCCCTCTCACTTGGCTGCGGGGACTAGACTTAAGGTTCTCAAGTGGCACTGTAGGTCAGGCTCTCTTTCCTGTCGCGGAGCACGATCCTCAGGGCCTCTGGGCAGCGTCCTGTGAGTGGCCGTGGGCTATTGTATACCCCCGGGTGCCTTAAGAGCTTGAATTATAAGGGATTGAGCCGCCATCTTAAGGTCAAGCAGGCCTTTTCTGGGGGCTTCTTTCTTCGCTGCAGTATCCCTGCTTTCAGCCCCGTTGCTAGTGGTTCCACTGAGGCTAGCGCGCCACAGATCGGGAGGCAGGAGTCTCTTGACAGCTAAGTGGGGGCCTTCAGGGGTATCGCTCTTGCTCTCACCTCTCGTTGTAGCTGTAGAAGTTTCCGCAGTCAGGGACGACACAGAGGAACTTGTGATGGTGTAATTGAAAGGTAGCCTGTGCCCTGGTCACGATTGTCTCTCTGTGACTTCCTCAGCCGCATCGGTAGGCTCTGCTGCATGGGGCCTTCACTCCAAGCCAGCTGCCATTTCATGTTCGGCATCACACTTCCTGCATAAAGAACATTGCCGCCGATTTTGCACTCTCTCATGTAGCAATCCATCTCACCAGCCCCATGGCACTACGGGGAGGTCACAGCTCCAAAATCCACTCCGGTGCCGAGGATCGCGCTCCGGCCCCCAGCAGCATCTTAACATCGGGGGCCCGGCCGTCATGTTCTCCTCGTGGGCGCGCTCCATCCAGACCGCGACGTTATAACTTGAAAATGTTCCCCATGCTTTAAATAGGCCCACAATATGCCCTATGCCGTCTCAGGTCTCCGTTGCACGTATTTGGCAAAGGGGGGAATCCAGTGTTAAGCTCCTGGGCCCCTTATGCCAGCGTGCGCTATCGTGGGCAGGGTGTTACCACTATATGCGCACCACGGACGGTCCATCCGGGTCCCTGGTCTGACACGGTCCAATGTGTGGTATTGGTGCTCCCTCTGTGATTGGAGAGGTGCTGGGCGCCTGGTTAGGTGGGGGCTCGGCAACCTGCCTGTTCTTCAGCCGTTCTGCCTGATGCTGGCCACAAAATGCATGGCAGTCCCAATGAAAATGGAGTACGGGCAGCCTTTCTATGTCCAAGGCCAGGCCCGTCTCCAACCCGTTACTGCAGCGCTCCCCCAATGTAGTCTGTTATATGAACTAGCCACACGTTGATTTCTACAGGTAAATGGGCGTAGAGAAGTGTGCTTTTTTATGTGCAATGTTGGAACATCTTAGATGGGGAGGTAATATTATATGGATATTGTATACATAAGGGCACGATGCACGGCTTGTAGAGTTCAATGATTTATTGCTTAGCTTATTGTATGTGAAACAGGATACAGATGGTTTACAATGACGCTTTACATGTGCCAGTTGGGCCGATATAATTGCGGTCTTAGTATTTTAAGAAAAATGTAGTAGTAAAAATAAGTGACAAATTAAACTGGTTGCAAAACATATATATATATTAACACATATTGTGCGGAATGAGATGCTTGATCCAGTCGGCACAGGATGGCTCTTGTGGTGGACGGTGCAACTTGCCTATAATCTTCAAATACGGTACAATGCGGAGGGGGTTATGTTTCCTAAAAGTGCACCCTCAGATTCTATTTCTTTTTTTTTTTTTTTGATTAAAAACTTTTATTGAGCAACAAAATCAAATTTACAGAGATGGGCCTACAACCGCACGGGCTGGCCGCTAAAAGCAAGGCACAATGTGAGAAAACCAAGAATAGCCACTCCGGTGGGCAGGCACAGACCGGATACAGGACGTCGCCCACACTATGAAACAAAATAAGACAATTTTCTTTTTTATACACACATAAACAACAAACATCAAAAAAGGCGAATGCATAATAAACGAAGTCAGCCCAGGAGGGGGAGGGGAACCCCACTAATCAGGAGTCCGAAGTCATAATCAGTAGGATAAGGCAAGGCGGGGGGGACCGCGTGGAAGTCAATCAAATCATAGGACAGTATACGAAAACTCAGGAACGCCGGCCTAGGGAGATAGGGCAACATCAGGGGTTTCAACCAACGGAGGAGCACAAATATCGCCGCGATAGGCATTCCACTGACTCCAGATCTTCGTCCATGCCCTAGGTCTGCCCCTGGCTGTATAAACAGTCTTCTCGCGGAACATAGACCAGTCCATGTTGTCTTCCCACACAGAGACACTGGGGGGCCTGTGCGAGCCCCAGAGTTGCGCTATGTCCCGCTTCGCAATCACATATCCCAGGGTCGCCCATCTGGTCTGGGCCACCGAATAGTCGGTAGGTTCCCACACATTCAACAGGCATCTCCGGGCCTCTGGCACTAGAGCAATTCCAGTCACATCAGTCATCACCGCAAGCACCCCCGTCCAGTAGGCAGCCACCCTCGGACACTCCCAAATAATATGAAGAAACGTAGCACTCATCCCACATCCACGCTTGCATAGGCCATCCGGGGAAAAACCCATCACAACCAAACGAGGACCAGTAACGTACACCCGGTGGAGGATCTTAAGCTGAACCAAACGGAGGCGGGCAGGAATGGCGACCTCTTTTGGAGAAGATAGCGCCGACTGCCAATCCTCGTCATCCAATTCCAGCCCGTCGCCGACCCAAGCCTCCCTAAGTCGAACAAGCAAGTCAGCGCGATTGTGAATCAGCTTCTTATAAATCAAGGAGATAGTGCTATCGGGGAGATGGCCATCCAGGATACGATCTTCGAGGGGGGAGGATTCGGGGATAGCGGCACCAGAAGTCAGAACAGAAGCAAGGGCATGACGGACCTGCAAATATCTAAAAAATTCCCTATCACTCAGTTCATATTCATTCCGAAGGGCCTCGAAGGACTTCACTGCTCCATTCATACATACATCACCCACTCTACAAATTCCAATCATGTCCCAGCGGTCAAACCCCTTCGTCGTCCAGAGACATCCCAGACGCTCAGATGCATAGAGCGGAGTAGCAAGCGTCACTCGTTCATCCCACCCCAGGCTTACATTCGCAGCGCGCCATACACTAACCGCGATTCTGGTAGGTCCCGTAAGATGGCGCCCAGCCGACCTAGAGTAAAGCGCTCTATTAAAGTCCCCACCCGGCAGCTGGAGTTTATCCATTTCAAAGGCCGGGTCCCGACCCGGGGAATACATTGAGTGGTTAATGGCAGACAGCTGGGTAGCCCAGTAATATCTCCTAATATCAGGAAGTGCTATGCCTCCGTCATACCAAGGAATGGTGAGCTTCGCAAGGGCGATACGTGGACGCCCGTCCCAAATCAGTTGCCTTTGTAGACTCTCAACCTCTCGAAAATAAATAGCGGGGATATCGTCATAGGAATTCTGGAGTGCGTAAAGGAATCGCGGTAGGGACATCATCTTGAAAAGGGCGGCCCTGCCCAGCGGTGACAAGGGTAATTTACGCCAGCGGGCCACGTCCAGCCTAAGTCTAAGAAGCGGGGGAAGGAGATTACGTGCAAACCGGAGCGACGAATCCAGTGTAATAAAAATCCCCAGATATTTGAACCCGGACTGAACAACCTGGATAGGAATTCTACTCGGCAATGGGGGCAGATCACCCGAAATAACATAGACACAGCATTTAGCCCAGTTAATAACCAAACCAGAATTTTTGCCAAACGAGGTGAGAACATCAAATAAGACATTTAAAGATTTACGCGGGGAAGTGAGGTAAAGAAGAATGTCGTCTGCGTAAAGCGAAACACGGTCCTCAAAATCCGGGGACCAACGTATACCCTTGAGAGAAGGCTCCCAGCGAAGCCACGCAGCCAGCGGTTCAAACGCGAGAGCAAAGAGTAGTGGAGACAAGGGGCAGCCCTGTCTGGTCACCCTACCAAGGGAAAAGGGAACAGAAACTCGACCGTTGACCACAACCTGCGCCAGGGGTTCGGTGTACAGCAGCTTCACCCATCCAATAAACCCCGGGCCAAAACCAAACTTCTCAAGAGCCGCCCAAAGGTAGGGCCACTATCGTATCAAAGGCCATCGAGGCGTCCAACGAAGCCAAAATGGCCGGCTCCGTCAGAAGCCCCGCCCTCGCGATGGCTCCGTGGAGGCGACGCAGATTAAGAGCTGTGTTACGGTGCGGGATAAATCCGGATTGGTCCGGATGAATCAAGTCACTAATGACCGTTAGGAGACGAGTAGCCAAAATCTTGGCAAGAACCTTGGGCTCAACATTTAACAGGGAGATGGGTCTATATGACGAACAAAGATCCCGGGGCTTACCATCTTTAGGAATCACAACAATTGTAGCCAGGCGTTGGTCATAAGGGAGAGTACCCCGCTCACGGGACTCCGAGAACATTGTCCGAAGATAGGGCGCAATCTTATCAGGACACAGTTTGTACAATTCGATTGGCAAACTGTTCGGGCCCAAAGCCTTGCCCGAACGGAGAGAGCGAATTGCAGTCGCTATTTCGTCCGTAGAGAGCGGGGCCTCCATAGAGACCCGCTCCAGGTCAGAGAGGCAGGGCAAAGCTATATCGCGCAACAAGAGGCGAGAATCGTCGGCATCCCGTTCCGACACTGGGGAGTAAACCGCACTAAAATAGTCAGCAAAACAGTCCACTATTTCAACTGGGTCAGTCACATTCACACCATTCAAAGTCTGAATCACAGGCACTACACGATTCGCCCTCTCCTTCTTATCCAACCAGGCAAGCAATTTACCCGCTTTGTCCCCGACATCATACAGACGACCCTGTTGCTCTCGAAACATCATTTTAGCCGCATCCGTGACCAGAGACTTATAGGCAAATTGCTTCAGACCCAGGGCATGGAGTTTGTCATGAGTAACATCCGATTCCAAGTCAGCCTCCAGCTCAAGTATTTCCATTTCAAGATCCACCACCTCCCGATTCCTCGCCTTTTTGGTTTCAGCAATGAGAGACAGGGCCTGCCCACGAATCACTGTTTTAAAAGCCTCCCAAAGGGACACCGCAGAGGAGACAGAGCCCTCGTTGTCCAGGAAATAGTTGTCCAGGGACTTAATCAATAGACCACGGGTCTCAGGGGAGGTCAGGTACCAAGGGTTGATAGGAGCCACCCGGCCCGCCGCCTCCACCCCCACATCAAAACAAAGCCAGAGCGGAGAATGGTCCGAGATGCCCCGGGGAAGGTGTCTAATCTCCCGGACAGCCGATGACTGTGCAGCTGGCATGAGGAAGTAATCCAGTCTAGACAAACTCCCATGGGCCCCAGAATGAAAGGTGTATTGAAGCTGAGTGGGGTGCATAAGTCTCCAACAGTCCACCAAACCAAAAGTATCCAAAAAGCCACCCAGCCACAATTGGGCCGAAGGAGTATCCCTAGGGGGGTAACGATCACTCAGACCGGAGAGAACAGAGTTAAAATCACCAGCCATGAAAAGAGCACCATCAGGGAGTCCCAACAGCACTCGGCCCAAATCGGAGAAGGTAGAGGTCTGTAAGCCGGGGGGCACATAGACTGTGAACAGAGAAAGGGTTCGGCCCTCATATTGTCCCACGAGGACAGCATAACGCCCCCGATCATCGAGGATTACATCATCTATCGCAAGGGGAAGGGAAGCTCGGACAAGGATGCCCACCCCCCTGGAACCCGTAGTAAACCCTGAATGCGCAACAAGACGATAGCCCCACCTATTCATTGCACGACAAGAATTACCCACCAGGTGTGTCTCCTGCAGAAAGACAACATCGGGAGACAAGCGTCGCAGGCATCGCAACACCACCCCCCGCTTTATATGATCCCCTAGACCATTGACATTCCATGAAATAAACTTCAACCCGCTACCCCCCATCCCACAAAGTGATGCAGGAACCATCCCCCAATGAGCATGACACTGAAAAGTCCATTATCAAGATAGAATCGCCTTGAAAAAACAAAACACGAACCTCAAACACCCCACCAATCCACCCCCCAACATCCAAGAAAACACCCCCCACCCTGCACCCCTGCAATAAGCAAAAAAGCCACCCCAACATGCAGTGTGCCTGTCGCCCAGAAACCCCCGTTCTACAAAAAGACCCCGGAGGAGGAAAAGGCCCTGTCCCACCCGCCACCCCGACAAAAATAAAGAGAGAAGACACAGAAAATGGAGGCACTCAAGTACAGAACCCAGGAAGAATCACATTACACGGAAACAGGGGCGCAGACAGTAAGTTCAGCTCTCTACACCACCCTCGGCACCACCCGGGTGCCCGGTGGGCTCAGTCAAATTAGGCCGGTCCGGCAGAGAGTCCAGCCAGTCATTCACCGAATCAGGCCGATCAAAGAAAAGGGTCCGTTCATTGTACTCAACTCGCAGCCTGGTAGGAAAAAGCATGGCGTATCTCAGACCCAAGTCCCGAAGACGCTTCTTGACTCCACGGAAGCCCATACGCTGTCTCTGCACAAGCTGTGAGAAATCAGGATAAAAGTTCACCGTGGCATTCTCGAAGGCCACCGGGCCCTTAACTCGTGAGGCCTGCAGGATAGCGTCTCGGTCCCTATAGTGAAAAAGTTTTGCGACAATGGGCCTCGGCGGGGCGCCCGGCTTGCCCTGGCCACCCGGAACGCGATGGGCACGCTCCACCGCAAAGAATTTGCTCAATCCAGATGGAGAAAGGTAGTTTTGAATCAAGTCCTCAACCAGGAGATCAACAGAATGTGGATCAGGATTTTCCGGAACACCAACCACACGCACGTTGCAACGCCGTGCTCTGTTTTCAAAATCCTCCAAGCGCTGAGTCATGAAATCATTCGCCTTTCTGAGGTTGCCAATCTCCGTCTGTATTTCCGAGACGTCGGCCGTGAGGCTAGATGACTTAAGGTCCAATGATTTCACCTTCTCATTGGTTTTAGATAAGTCGGCCCTAATCAAGTTCACGTCAATAGCCACAGTATCGATTTTGTGGGCCAGGGCTTCATACTGTTGGCCGATGGTTTCCCTCATGCCAGAGATGGCGCCCATGATGTCTTGCAGGGACGGTTCCGCCGAAGCCTCCAAAGGGTGCCCCACTGCACTTGGGCCAGGCAAGGCGGCTCCCGGGGACCCCTTCGATTGTGTGTACCGGTCCATGATATTCGACTGGACCGGGCCCCCGCGAAGGGGCGTCTTGGTCTTTCGCCTCTCTTGGTCCCCTCTGCCAGTCATAGTGGAGACAGCGTCCCCGAGGGACCCACGCGACCTGGTAAAAATGGCCGCAGGAAGACAGGGTGCCGGAGCCAAAAGTCAGCCGCGAAGGCACATCAAGGTGTGAACCGGCCTGGAAGGGCACAAAGCAGGCAAGAGGTGCGACTGCAACTTCGCGCCGCTGATCAAAACACCAGCCAGACACCTCCGCTGGAAGACGCAGTCTGAGTCAAAATCGAAACCGAAAGTTAAGAGGGGGACCCACCAGTCGAGTCCCCCTGCCGCTGTTGTTCAACTCAGACACGGCAACAGTGCCTCACCAAGTCCCGGGCGCACCACCAGGGCGGGTCCCGAAAGTTCGAGTCGACGTAGCTTCGGTGCCCCTGGTCCGATTCGAAATCCAAAAGCAGTATTAAGATCAGCCCAGGTTCCTCTACAAGAGTCCTTGTAATTAATCAGGATACGTTCAGGATATCATGCCGGGAGTGGCGGGGGTCCGGAGAGCGCTGTGCTCACGCGGCCATCACGGATGCCCGCCAAGCTCCTCCCCCGGTAAGTCTCAGATTCTATTTCTTGACAACTTTGATGAACACAATTTGTAAAGTAGATGAGATCTGACTGTCATAGAGCAATTTTATCTTTTTTCAACAGGAGACAATGAGGTGCAGTTATTATCTTATAGTGTACCTTCGGTGTTTTTTAATTTACGATATGAATGGAAATCAGATTATGAAATTTCTATTGAAGTATCATACAAGTACGACAGACTTTACCCACCACATTTTTACAGGCATTGCTTGAAAACAGACTTATCAGTTTAACAAACAAATCACTATAGATAGTCTCAGTCTCGATCATTTTAAATAACACTTCTGCATAATGGCTCATCAATTGTAGTTGGATTGTCAAGATAATCTCAGTTGTTCCGAAGTTTGATGTCAGATCCAAATCAATACATGTGTTCAGGGCCATATAACAATGATTATTATTTGAGTACTTGTAGGAGTATATCGAAGGACTTTATGTATTTATTTTATAGATGAAATATGAAAATAAGGATGGAGAATCCAAAAAAGCAATGTTGATGTTTGATGCAGCTTTTGATGATTACCCTAATACAAAATGTAAGGCTGAATTTGGGGGACTAGACTATTTCTCTAAATATAACAAACTGCAAGTTTTGGAAAAGATATGATCTTTTTTCAGATGAGGCCTGATTTATGTGATCATTTGTAATTGGATGTGAATGCATGTTCAGGTTATGTTTTTGACTCTGGAGTTTAAACATATGGGGGTGCAAACAACCCTAGTTATATCTTTTGTATATCCTAGGTATGGGATTTTGACAAAACTTGGATTTGTGGAAACTAAATGTATTTTATGAAGTGTTTCTCTAATGTTCAAATGGTGGAATACCTGGATTATTCAATTGGGAGTGTTTCTGCCAAGAAATGAAGAATTTGTAATACATATGAGGTGATACAGACCGCCTCAATATTGATGTATAGATATGAAATATGAGGTATTGATTAATTTACATGTAGTCATTTTCTTTTCTCTGCCGGGGCAGGATTGTCTATTGTAATATAATGTGTTTTAATCTCTGCATCTAAGTATTTGTAATATAGAGTGGCTGTGAGACTTGGCCCTTTCCCCAAAAATTTTCGCCTTTTTATTTCCCTTTTAAATCAGAATGCCCTCATGGTAACAACAATGTATAGATAGGCCTTGTGTAGTGAGGAAAGCCCTGTGTACTGTGAAACTGATGTTAAGATGCAGGTGTCTTATACCCCTAACATGGCTGCCACTGACCACTGCTGCTGCAGCGGGGTTAGTGGGCGCATTCTAGTGGCTAGGGCCTGGCTGGAACCCTCCAAACAATGTATCAACTTAGCCTGCCAGCCTGCCCACAGGTAGAATGGTGGAACCTCCTAGAACCCCCTGGAACCTTCTGGAACAGGTGAGGTGACACCAACTGCCACTGCCAACTGTCAACTGGCACTGTATAAGGAAAGGAAGGTAAACTTTCCTGTCAGAGTGACTGAGGGGGAGACCTGGGGAAGAACCTACGCAGGAGGATAGGCAGTGGGGGTCAGGGCAGGGTCTTATGATGCTGGAATGACAGGGCCTAGTGTGCTGCTTTACAAGTATTGAGGCATCCTGTACCCCCCCCACTGACCTAACCCCGCGGCAGGGAACCCCCAGGGACCACTTGAAGGGATTGGCTGAGAAGAACTTGGAACACCAGCCACCAAACTATTCCCCCCTTCAAGGAACAAGAAACCAAGCAACAAAACTAAGGGCGTAAGGAACATCATGCCAACAAGAAACTAAGCTTCTATTTACAAGGGCGCAAGAAACATCACGCCAACAAGAAACTAAGCCTCTATTTACAAGGGCGCAAGAAACATAAAGCGCTAATAAGAAATTAAATCATCACAGGACTTTTGAAGCAAACAGGTATTGGCGCGGTACTGACCCTGCGTTTCCTGATGTCACCTGGGGTCTCCCTTGCTAACCTGCTACTGGGGTGTCACCTGTCCTGTATATCTAGCGCTACCCTTGCTGACCCTGTGAAGAGCGCTGAAGTAATGGAGGGGGTTGCTGCCTTCTGAAGCGCTATATTTGCCTGAACTGCAGCACCCTGAACTGAATGTTATTAGACCTGCTGGTCTTGCCCCCACCTCGTGTGGGCCAAAGCGCTATAGCCCTGCACCCTGCTGTCTGTGAAGCGCTAGAATCCTGGGCGTGATTCCTGCCTGAAGCGCTATATTCTGTGGTGCCCTTCAGCAGCGCTACCTGGAATGAACTGTCTGCCGAGCGCTACCTCTGCTGTGAATTGCCTGCTATATCGTAGCGTTGTGAATCCTGAAAAGCGCTATCCCCCTGAAGCGCTGTGTCACCAAGAACTTCTGTGGCTCTAGAAGTTGCTGCCTTCTGAAGCGCTGACTCCCTGCTCCCCCAACGCTCCTTTGCTGTCCCTGTGAAGAGTGCTGAGGTACTGAAGGGGGTTGCTGCCTTGTGAAGTGCTGTACCTGCAGGGTGCTATTATCTAAACCTGATTGCCTGCTGAAGCGCTGTCCCCAGCATTGCCTGTGGCCAAGCGCTGTCATGTGAGGAACTGAGGTAGTGCCCAGGGAAGCGCTGTAATTTCACTCCAAGCGCTTTCTTGAATGTCCCATAGAAGCGCTGTAATTGTGCCTCCAAGCGCTCTCTTGTAGGCCCCAGAGAAACGCTGTATTTTTGACCTTAAGTGCCCACCTGTTGGCCCCTATGTGCCTCTAGTGACGTGGAGGCCATTAAGTTACTGTTTATGCCTGAGGACAGGCTTGCCATTCATGAACTGTTTGGGCCCTGGTTCCGGCGTAGGCCTAAAGACATACTGAGTTCCTCTGCGATGGCTTAGCCCTGCATAGGGGAGTCCAAGGCATAGTAAAATGCTCATTGAGAATGCTTTACTGAATTGCTTATTGAAATGTTCACCTTAATTAACAGAAATGTTTTACTAATCTAAAGCAAGGCCTGTGCTTGCTTAATGAGATGTTGCTCTCTAGCAATGAGTAATGTTCTATTTATAAGTTACTTAATGAAATGCCTATGCCTAATTCCTTCCCTGTAATGTTTACTCCTGATTAGGGGGATGTTACCTATGATTGGGGAAGAGTTTTGAAGTGGTTATTCCTGCTTGGAACCAGGATTATTCTGAACTATAGAAGTTTTATTACACCCCTGCCCCAGTGTTATAACCTCTACTTATTTACAGGATTACTCTTGGGTGCTGAGAGGTTTATGCCTGCTTAATGTAGTAATTAGAATGTTGATCCTGGCCTGGGGGTGGAAACGCCAACAGCTGCATAATGAACTGTGTCTGCTGACTAATGAAACATTTATTCATGTTGGTTGAAAGGTGGAGCACATGCCCACAGTTATGGAGTGAGGTGCTCCTTGCTTTAAAGAAATGTTTACATTTACTAAAAGGCTTTACATGCATAAACCAAGTCTTCTAAGCTCAGGCTTGCCTGTTAAAAATGGTTCTCTCTGCCTTGAAGAGTTGTTAACTGTTGATTGCTGAGTAGGGGAACGTTAATGCTATAAGGATATAGCTACACTGCCTAATGAGATGTTTTATCCGCAGTGGCGTGTTTTTATTCCTGCCATAGGAGTTTCATTCCTGCCTAAGGAAATGGTTAATGAAATGTTTTACCCTCAGTGAAGTGTTTTTCTTCTGCTAAACTGATTATCTCTATTGCAGGAAATGTTTTACCTGTAAGCTCCTGATTAATAGGGGGAAGGCCCTGCCTGTTCAGGCATCAGGTAATGGGATGGTGTGTTATGCCTAAAGAAATACTTTATGCCTAATGAAAGGTGTTGACCTCATTTGAGGCAATGTTTACTCCTGCCCAGGGAAGGGTCTCATACCCCTGCTATAACAGAGATCTACTTACACCTGCTCAATGTAGGGATTTCTACTTCCCTGATGGAATGTTGGTGTAGCCCTGATACAGTTAAACCTGCACAAGGGGATGGTTACCTAGATTGCAATGTTTTCTCCTAGTTAGTGCTGGCTAATGCAATGGTTAGCTGGGCCCAATGAGAAGTTCTCCCAAAGGGATGCCCAACCTTGTTATATGGAATAATTATTCTTAATGAAATGTTTAATTCCTATTACAGGAGGAGAGTTACGTCCACATACTTTTGTGGCAAATGAAATGTTTCATATTTAAGGAAATGTTTGAACTACACTTAACAAATTGTTTATTCCTACAGCGGGGAGATGTTTCTGTTATGGAACTGTCCCTTTGTTTACCTGAGGAAATGGATATTGATGCTTAATGCAGTGTTGTTCTTATGACTTTGAGATGTATTCCTTTCAGGTACTGACCAAGAAGCAAGGCGTAGGTCGGGCCTGTGTCCCACTAAAAATGTATTTAACTATTTATTGATCCAATATTTAATATTTATTGCAGAACGGATATTTATTCATCCAATATTGATTGCAAGTCTTGAGACACATGTATTTTAAATGAATTTATGATTTCCCTGATCCTGCTCTATCTGATTATTTATCTTAATACAAATCACTTGTTTTTATACAAGCTCTGGAGTGGAGTCATTTGTGGCGTGCCCAGGTTTCTGTCTCAGTGTGAGTGTGTGCTGCATGATCGCTTAACACATGTGCTTTCGGATGCCTACCCGCTCGTGCCATGCTACCCTAGGGGACTGGTGACCCCAGTTCCAACAGTGGCTAGTTTCCAATTGTAAATAATTTATATATGTGTTTTGCAGCCCTGGTGAAGTTCCCAGTTGGACGAAACGCATTGGCTGAGCTGATAAACTGACTGTATCAAGAAAAGATGCAAATTGACGGAGGAGCTACGATAGCAACCAAGATGGCCGCGTGAGTTCCCGGCTCCGCCGACCTCCGTCTCCTGCCAGTAGATCCTGTCATATATCCTGATTTTGCGCCCTGCCTTCTTGTGTCTGAACTGGTCTAGATCGAAATGATACAATCCTGAGATTTCTGCCATTTCGGTGGAAAAAGATACATCGTGTGGCACTTTGCGGCCTACACCAGCTTGAAAGCCGGGGTCTCGAGTACTGGCCCAGCCGGGCTGAAGTTGAACAACATCGGCCGTGGTTGTGTGACAGGGTCCGGTCAGCTGAGGTGGCAAGTTTTCTTTTGACCCGCTACGGACGGCGATTGGTGTGCTTGGTGTACATTGAAAGAGGGGTGACGACACATAATTGCAGCAGCGGACCGGAGTTCCTGGCCCAGTGGCCCGGTTTTGGGAGCGGCCGGGGCTCGCTGGGTGGGGTTCTCTGCCTGCGGTAGCTGCGTCTGGACTATCATTGTCGCCAACGGAGTGTCCCCCTCTGCAGTCTTCCGTTCCGCATCCACTTGTTTTCCCCTCCGAGGGACTGGGCTCTCCGGAGCCGACACTATGATTGGGACCGAATGCAGTGTTGTGGAAGGAACCGGTAGTGTCCCGTCACTACTAACTGTGTTGGCGGCCATAGGGTCATTCCATGAGTGTATTGATGCACACCTACGCTCGATGATAGCTTGCTTGACTGGAATTGAGCGGACCGGACCCTCTTCCACTGCGGGAAGCGGAACTACTCGGGACGCCCTTGATGGCCACTTCGTCGGGGAATCCAGACCCTTTGCTGTGGGAGGTGTCGGAACCTTTGAACGGTGTTGTGTGTGAACGGAGAGAACACGAAGTGGTGACTGGATCGTGTGGCCTACGACTACTGTTGATTATGGATGGACTACCTGTTGCTCCCCTTCCGGAACCCAACGCTGGGAACTGCTGTCGGTCTGGGCCTGCGTTACTCCCCTGTGTCTCTAGGCCGCTAAGATGGCGGCCACAACAACGCTGTGCATCCGTGAGGGTTAGGGGAGTCTCTGACCCTGGTGGAGTTGTCGGCACTCTCCACCCTGTGCTACATCCTGGTTTTGACTCTGTTCCGATCTTTTTATGTTTTGACTATCCTGCTGAAGCGGCTATTCGTCCGGAAGGGGTTCGGGTGTCTGCTCGAAGGTGACAAGGTTGAGATTGAGAGACTGAGTTTCACATCGAGTCTCGCTGGACACGGGGTTTGCGATGGTACTATCTATGGAAGGCAGGGCGGTATTTGAAGTTTCCCCTGTTATACTACGAATTTACAGCTTACTACGTTTTTGATTTACTTCAGGGGATTCTTGGTTCGGGCGGGGGGAGGAGGGGCCGGGGATATGATAGACGATGCCCTCCCCCGTTTCTTCCTTCTTTTAGGGCTTAGTTAGCTGGGGCGACAGGCACGCTGCTAGTGGGTTGGGATGTAGCCATCTGCAGGGGTGCAGGGTGGGGGGATGGGGTTTTTTTGTTTTGTCTTTATTTTGTTTCTATGGCCTCTCTTTTTCCTTTCTTTCTTCTACGAGATGTGGGTGGATTATCCTGAGCAGCTCTGTTTCTCCTATTTGGGGGTCATGTGTTATGGCTATAATCATCCTGATTTTGCGGGTGGACGGGCACTGAAGGGTTCAGCCTAGCTGGGTTGTGGATTGTTATGTCCTTACTCCTGCTACGTATTTGCTAGTGTTGACGTCCCAGTCATCGTTTAATTGATATGTACCCCTTTAGTCTAGTTGCTTGTTCACCTCCGCATTGTGCTCTGTTGAAAAGTACCCGAAGTATGTACTCACTCGCTTGTTTTTCTTCAAATAATAAATATATATATAAAAAAAAAAAAATGCAAATTGATCATAAAGACAATTTTGGATATTTAGAGAATCTGGCTTGAATTCTTGCACTGATCCCTGAAGCAAAGATTGGCATGCCATTGTAGTATATTTAGATGTGGATTTTAAATTACAAGGGACTACTTCGGAATACTGAAAAAGGACACAGTTATATTTATAGAGTGCTACTCTCCAAACAGTATTTTGTCACCTTCAACCTTTTTGGTCAAAATGGCCATGGCTCCGTCAGCAAATACACTTCTACTGCCACTATCTGCCAAATTCTCAGTTTGGAGGCTAGATTTGGAGTTGGGTATGCCATGCGCTGTGCACCGAGAAAAAAGTACAAATGTGTACTTTGCTTTCTAAAGTGCCTTGTAGGCCCCTAGGATTCTTGGTACTGAGGAATAAACCACAGAGACTAAGTATGTCCCTGGTGTGGACTTAACCAGGTTCGAAACTGATCTGCTTGTTTGTGATTATACTCTGAGGAGCATGAAGTCATTCTTCAGCTTTTCCCTTTTCCATCCTCAGGAACACGAGTCGTCTCCATTACATCCATTGAGAAGTTCCTGTCAAATTGAATCCTCTTATTTATATGGGACACATTGTCATGCAGATAAAAGAACGCCTCCTAGTGTGGTTACGGAAATAATGCTTAGACATTCCATATTACATATGAAGTACTGTGGCACAGCCTGCAGTCGATACTACTCTGAGTCTAGGATAAGAGGGAATGACATGGGGCTAATAATTCAGAAACTTTAATTAGTACTTCAGCTTGCTGTGAGCATCCAGGTCCTAATCCGTTATCTATCATTTAACTCTGATTTACTCGGAGTTGGAAAAATGTGAAAAGGTATGCGTTAATGTGATAAGTATCAACGTCAGTGTAAGTCTGTCCTTGAACAAGTTGATATGTTTGTATGTTATGTGTGTGAATGATTATCAATTTTGTTGGTTGTTGCAGGAACAAATATACCAGATTACTGATGAAGCACTTGTACTCTTCTCACTCACCTGGGGGATGGTTTTCTTTGTGACTTCTGTCAAAGACCTCATCAACAGGAGGACACAGTCTCTCCTTTTCTTTAACTCTCAGAGAAAAGACTGATTTTGCAATTACAGGACCTGTATAAAAAATAAAAGAGAACAGGTCGTTTTTCTAGAGCTCCTTCAGATATGATCCAATGGAGCAAAGATTTAAATACGGGAGATTATAATAGAAACGAGAAGGGTTCAAGCTTCTTGTGCAACAGCAGCTATTGCAACAAATATAATTTTAGGGTGCCAAATACAGCAGTAAAGGCATTTTGTTTCTATGTCACAGCCTAAGAATCAAAAAGCAGTTCACTTTACATCTTGCATTTATATAGGGAAAGGAATTCAATTAAAGGACGCACAGAAAGAAAGTACTGCAATGAACATAAAGAAAGTTAAGGAAATACTGCCAAACTATTTCAAAACCTATCTAGGGGATCCTAAAATAGCAAATTGCCTGAATTATTTATAGAATGTTCAAACTTTATGAAATGCAGTCAGATTAACTTTACCCAGGGACATCAAAACTTGGTTTATTTCCTTCATCAGGTTGGCATAGAGATCCTTCTGCCAGTTGTGTAAAAGGTCCCACTCCTCTGGTGAGAAACAGGCAACAACATCCTGGAACGTAAGCAGCACCTGGAAGTAGGATTCAAAAAATAAAGACGTGAGTAATAGTAAGACAGAAGACATTGTCAGGCATGGCGGAGGACTTCAAACTTTTTTACTCCGAGGACCCCTAAGCAAAATGTTTTGATGCCAAGAACCCTTCCAAAACTTTATGGCAAGATTTGAGGGAGCAGGTGGAGCAAGGCTGCTTTTGCATTAAGTCATAATCCACACTAAACATGAAGCTTCTAAAACAATAAATCACCAAACACAAGTCGAATATAACACCCATACTCCCAATAATTAGGGTGCTGTCAGGCCCCTCACACTTCTAGAACCGAAAGCAACTGTTTCACTAATAATACCTATGGCAGCGAATAGCAGACTGTCTCCTCTGACTCTTTTACCGCTTATCTCCCATGCCTGAGCTTCACTCCAATCTTGAAAGTGACTCTCTGTCAACTTCAGAAAGAAAAAGAACTTCCACGGGTTCTTGGCCTCTTTGCAGCACGATGCCCTCAGGCCTAATGCTAGCAATGAAAATGAGCCGCCATGCCGCTTGTAAAAAGCGAAACAGTCATAATTGTGATGCAATAGGGCTCTCACCCTTCTGGGCTCGCGTGCCACTGCGCCTGCTTTACTAATGAGAAGTTGGCCATTTTGTGGCAGTCTATCTTACACTCTGGGCAACTGGATTTATGATTATGTGATTCTGTGGTCGCAGCGTTTTCTGCCACGTAAATCATCATCTGATGCATAATCTGCAAATTGTAACAAAACAATTATTGTTTGTAGCTCAAATGGAACAAAAGGTACTAAAAACATGTCAGTGTGTGTCACTGAGAGGTGGAAAGCCCCCATAAAGGTTGACTGGTCACCTTTCAATTGCATAGTGCTGTATTTGGATGCTTAACTGGTGCTCATCATGCAAAATCTTTGCCCAGTCCGTGATACAACGTGTAAAAATCACAAAAAAATAAAATAATACTATCACAAAATGTTCCCCATTTGCCACATCATTTGCCTTTTCTTGCTTAATTTAGTCAACCCTGCCGCATAATTTGGTCCTTCACTGCCACATAATTCCAGTAACTCTGCTTGTACTGTGCCTAATACAATTGTAAATAATGACACATTCACAGTACTTGCTGTTGCCTGTTAGGACTTCTTAACACTATATATTATAAAGACTTTGCTGTACAAATGGCAAAAGACTTTATCCATTTCTATCTCGGTGTGGATAGCACTGTGCTAATCCAATGCTTAAAAACTTTGTTAGAAAAGCAGACATTTGAGGTGAGCAAATTTAGAGTGTCGCTGGTGTTGAGGGTGCTCTATACAGGAGCTGCCTTCCACCTAAACTTGGGAACTACCCAGAGTTCTCTCCTTCTTTTTTGCATAATGTATGCATCACTCTATGCCTGCAAGGGTAATGCTTTGACTTATACTGGGTGCTTTCTTGTGTCTGTACAAAGCTAAACCTCTCTGAAGAGCTGTAATGACAGCGAAACACGCGTCAGGGGTTGCTTTTATTCATTTCAGGTTGGCTTGGATGGTATTTTACCAATCCAAAGCAGTAATATTGTGCCTGGAGTGATAAATGGCTTTTGTCATTTTACAGCTTGGCGTAGATAGCACTGTGCTAATCCTATGCTTAAATATTTTGCTGTACAAATGACAAAAGACTTTGTCCATTTATATCTCGGCGTGGATAGCACTGTGCTAATCCTATGCTTAAAAAATATGGTAGAAAAGCAGACATTTGAGGTGAGCAAATTTAGAGTGTCGCTGGTGTTGAGGGTGCTCGATACAGGAGTTGCCTTCCACCTAAACTTGGGAACTACCCAGAGTTCTCTCCTCCTTTTTTGCACATCTATATATATATATATATCACATATATATATATCACAGAACAGTCACACCCTCGTCCTCTCGATAAAAGGACAGTGTGAAGTACGGACTCCAGTCAGCGCATTTAGTAAAGTTGCATTTATTCAGCGTAAATGGCAGCCAAACAATAGTCACTCCGACGCATTTCGGGGCTCCTCCCCTTGGTCACGACCAAGGGGAGGAGCCCCGAAACGCGTCGGAGTGACTATTTACTAAATACGCTGACTGGAGTCCGTACTTCACACTGTCCTTTTATCGAGAGGACGAGGGTGTGACTGTTCTGTGATTATTTGGGCTCGCTGCCCAGTACGGACCGCTGTTACCAGAGGAGGGGTCATAGCGAGGTGTGGCGGCTGCTGCACGAATGATGGATATAGATATATATATATATATATATATATATATATATATAGATATAGATATATATATATATATATATATATATATATATATATATATATATATATATACATATACATGCTCCCTTCCACACCAAGGAAAACGAGTCACTCTTGTTAGCGGGTGCTTTCAACCGCGTTGGTGTCCGCGGTAAAATAGAAAAGCTCCAAATATCCCAAAAGATACCCAGCCGGGTTGATTAGGACAGAAAAGCACTCCCAAGCTCGACAGATGCTTAAGCAGGGGTAGGTTTATTTCGCTATATACATACACACAATTCACTCTTACGAACTGTGCCAACTAGGATTCAATTCTGTGACTATATGGTCTCACAGACAGACATTTGGGGTGATTGAATTAACCAACTGAGATTTCATTATGTAAGAGAGTGCCTCTCCCACCATTACCTTCATTGCATTTATTTTCACTTAAACGTGTGAGCATTATTTTATATGCCGTTGTCTAAAAATACTTTAGAATATTTTGTTCATGTTGCCGCATCTTTGATCTCAGGATTTCAGTTGCCATGTTTGTTTTATGCAGTTGGACACTGGATGTAAATGAAGATAGCCAGTAATGGCAACAAATAATCAAAGTCTGCATTCCAGGCCATCTTCATTTACAAGTACTTAGAGGCATCTGCGTCCCCCTTTGAACCGCCCTGGGAACACAGTCATGGCCACCCAGTGGTAAACGCCCCACAGTTTGAAGACCTCTGATCTAGAAGAAAAGGCATGAATCGCAGGATAATCTTCCCTCCAATTGCTGGGTCACACAAGTCTTATAAAATGATACACTAGTGTTAGAACTAAACAAGCCATGCTTTAGACAATCAGAGATGATGTCCAATGTGTGAACTTCCACCGCACCAAGGCCAGGCTTGTTTATCCACATTGGTAGAACCAAGAACCTATTTAAGGCATGTCTCAGACCCATCCATGCAGTAGGAATTCTACAAATCATGACAAATGCCATTTTTGGGCTACGATAGCTTAGTACATTTGTCCCAGTGCACAGACGTTCTTGGGTTGCATTGTAGCTGCTGCACAACAAAAGTTGCATATGTGCTGCGACCAGAGAATAGTGCTTCGGGGTAGGGGTATTCTCTCATAAGCGATCAAGGAATGAGCCCAAGTAAGATCTGCCATATGTTTTTTTGACAAAGCAGGTGCAACCAATCAGGTCCTTGACAGGGTTTGACCTAGAAATAGTTTAAGAACCCTGTTTTCTGTTATTTGCAGTTACCTTTTGTTTCTATTCTGAGGATCCTCCAGAAACACGATGTTGCTATTCTCTTTCCTGTTGATTACCAAGAAGCTTTTAATCAAAATGAGGGAGATGGAAAGCAGATCCATTCAGTTTCCAAGGTACATATAATAATCAGTTGGGAAAGGATCACTTGTCCTGCGCAACCTTAGGTATCTTGCAGGAGTGGGGGGTGCGTCCCAAATTAAAAGACCCTCATGCACGTGATGGGTATGTTGGTGTTGTAGCGGTGTATCTTGGTTCTCCGCTTTTTAATCACGTGTGTGCATAATCATCAGGTCGATCAGGTTATGCAACCTCCACCAGGAGGTATTGACCCAAGGTTGAAAAAGTAGTGAGCCAGTGATGAGGAATCGTTAAAAAGGCCCGGAAAACCAGAAAGTAACTTTTAATGACTCTGGGTTCGGGTCTAGTAAACTCTGGTCTAGTGCATCTTGAGATACTTATTATGAGCAGTGGATGCACTCAGAGTATGGATAAAAGGATTTGGTGGAAGGGAGGGGAGTTAAAAATTGGTCGACATGTTTCTGCCTCTTATGCCTTGATAGGACTTATAGGCTTTCATCAGGACCGTTATGTGAATAACGTGAAGGTAAGGGGATGTGGTGAAGGTGCTCCAAATAAAGTGATAAGAAAAAGGTATATTAACCTGTCTCTTGTTTTGAGTGAGGTCACAATGTGCCTGTAAGGAAAGAAAATAAACACAATCGTCTTTCAACACACAAGGCAGGGGGTACAAGGGGATACACACCAAGCAGAAATCTGCTTATCAAATCTATCAGTTGATAGACTTTTGTAACAACTAAAAAATGGCAATACTTCATTTGACGGCTGCTATCAATGGCAATGTCAACTCTCTCTTCAAACTCTCCATACTCAAACAGAGGGTAATAGCACTCCAATCGGGTGAAAAAGGCTTTCAGGAGGACTAAACAAAGGGGAAAGTATAATTAGAAGGCGGTTCAGTACAATACTAGTCACGTGATCTACATGATTACTTGCCCTTGCAACCTCAGATATATTGGCATGACATGCAGAAAAGCCAAACAAAGACTTTGCGAACACAGAAGCAACGTTAAATGTAAAAAGAGCACCACGAAAATGGCCAATCACTATCTAGAAAAGGGCCACACAACTCAAGATCTCAACTGGGTCATCCTAGAAACTTTACCCATTAAAGACAAGAATGCCGAAAAAATCCTGTTCGAGAAGGAGCAGAGGTGGGTACACGGACTGGGAACGGACCGGGTGGGGTTGAATGACAATATCCCCAGGCTCAGTTTGAATAGAAAATTAACAATCTGGCCAAACCCACTGAATCCTATCTTAAAGCATGAACACTGAAGACTGTCCCTGTTGGAATCATCTAGACAGGAGACCGAATGATATAACAAACTTGTGACCCAAACAATACGTAAATAACGTAAATAACTTAACTACCCTACAAATGGAGACGCCAAGTGAGCTCAATGGATCATCAATCCATAAGAACATTACCTCGCTAAGTCTGAGTTCCTCTTTGAAACACACATGAACACTGACAATCGCCGCAAAAAACAATGAACACTGACAACCGCCGCAAAAAAACAATAAGCCTTCATTTCCCACAATGACAACGGCAAATTCTTAGCCACCACGTTTTTTATTTATTTTTTCACTTTTATTTTGTTGATCAATTCCAAAGAACTGTGCTTACTCGGTATCTATATACCACTCCCGAGCATATCACGGACTAACGAAAATTATGCCGAGAATAGCGTGACCGTCATCGTAGGTTGTCATGGCGATATGCAGCAGAACCAATCAGAGTCATTGCCAATGGTTTTACTGACCCGGAAACAGAAGTCTCCGTTTCCGGGTCAAGGAAGGCAGCGCGTTCACAGAGGACGCCAGGACAGAACGCAATAGGTAGCACGACTGGGGACCGAACAGTCCAACAACCGCAAGTATTGTACTGAACCGCCTTCTAATTATACTTTCCCCTTTGTTTAGTCCTCCTGAAAGCCTTTTTCACCCGATTGGAGCACGTTACACACACGCGCGAGGTAATGTGCAATTACGCGGAGAAAAGCATGTTGTCTATTAGGGGCACGTTTATGAAAGAACACGTGTGTATAGGCACGATATTGCACATGGATTTTCTTCGTGTGATTCGGTAACGTTAGAACTATATGTGTTGAATACCTCACAATGACATAGAAAGAAGTATATTATTCTAGAACCACACGGGGTCAAAACCACAATAGATTTTACAATATACTTTACAGGTGTATAAACGCTGAGACTACATGCATGCAGCACCTACCTCTGAGCATGCTATTACCCTCTGTTTGAGTATGGAGAGTTTGAAGAGAGAGTTGACATTGCCATTGATAGCAGCCGTCAAATGAAGTATTGCCATTTTTTAGTTGTTACAAAAGTCTATCAACTGATAGATTTGATAAGCAGATTTCTGCTTGGTGTGTATCCCCTTGTACCTCCTCCCTTGTGTGTTGAAAGACGATTGTGTTTATTTTCTTTCCTTCCAGGCACATTGTGACCTCACTCAAAACAAGAGACAGGTTAATATACCTTTTTCTTATCACTTTATTTGGAGCACCTTCACCACATCCCCTTACCTTCACGTTATTCACATAACGGTCCTGATGAAAGCCTATAAGTCCTATCAAGGCATAAGAGGCAGAAACATGTCGACCAATTTTTAACTCCCCTCCCTTCCACCAAATCCTTTTATCCATACTCTGAGTGCATCCACTGCTCATAATAAGTATCTCAAGATGCACTAGACCAGAGTTTACTAGACTCGAACCCAGAGTCATTAAAAGTTACTTTCTGGTTTTCCGGGCCTTTTTAACGATTCCTCATCACTGGCTCACTACTTTTTCAACCTTGGGTCAATACCTCCTGGTGGAGGTTGCATAACCTGATCGACCTGATGATTATGCACACACGTGATTAAAAAGCGGAGAACCGAGATACACCGCTACAACACCAACATACCCATCACGTGCATGAGGGTCTTTTAATTTGGGACGCACCCCCCACTCCTGCAAGATACCTAAGGTTGCGCAGGACAAGTGATCCTTTCCCAACTGATTATGATTACTAAGAAGCTGCATAATTTGTGATTTCTTTTTTGCAAAATTTGCGTAATTTTCATGAAATGATGTGCATAGCGCAAAATATGTTCCTCACACAAAAAGTAACACAAGGTACCAGCAGGTATCTGTCTCAACAATAAAATGTCTCATTTTCGAAGACAGTGATACATTTTCAACCCAAAGCAGTCTCCCGGTGGCAAAAGTATTCAAAACTCTTTATGTGAAATGGCAAAAATTACAATTAATTGTCCATTACATGAAATCCTGGAATTGCGCTATGGAATGCCAGCATAATAAAAGATTTGAACATGCTTTTTGATTACCAGGACTTGCACTATGTTGACCTTGTGGTCTAAGACAGGGGGACTGTCTCCAATTTAAGTGTCTATAAGTTCCTTTCATGAATGTGTTCACATGTGATGGCATTGAAAAGGTCACTTGAAAATGTGTGACTGTAAAAAGGTGGCCTAGGGGACAGATGCAAAGGACTTTTTGGTAACCACAAAAGTATACAAACAAACATTTACAATGCCAATAGCTTAAACTTGCATAAATGCGAGACCTATTGCATTGCAAATGTTTGTTTGTATACTTTTGTGGTTACCAAAAAGTCCTTCGCTTCCAGTAGTTATCCTCTACCTGGCTACTACACCAGAAGTATCAGCAGCAGAGATCCCTTTTACTTACCACAAGCTACAAGTGTCATGACCTCTCCTTTGAAGCAAGGCTTTGGTCCTGCAACCTCTTACGAAGCTTGTTACACTGACAACTCGAACCTGATTGAATGATTTTCGGGGCCTAAGTCTGCTTGAGAAGGAGTAGAAAAAAATCTAACATAATCCTTGAAATCCATTATTCAACTGTGGAATTTCCATCAGGTTGAAAACTGCATGAGTAAATAATGTAAATTTCAACATATAACTGGGGGGAGGGGGGCTATCCACATAGGTTTTTTTGGGTAGCAATGCGTTCATTGAGAGTGTGCGAGTGTCTGTCCCGAGGCGGAAGCCGGGACTGGTATGCTGTGACTGTAATTACGCCGTATTTTAAACAAACTGCACTTATATTTTGTTTATTCCGCACTTGACTGTGTTTTAAATTTGTGACCACTGCAAAACAATTTGCTATCCAGTACTCACCTGGCCCATGCCCCTTAGCCCACCGCAGCCGATTAGACGCTGCTTGGGTCCGACTCATTTCCTTGGCGCCCGCCATCTTGGTGGTGAATTTGGGCGAGCGGTCTAGTGCTCGCCCCCTCCCGCATCAGCCACTACAAAAGACCTGCTAATCACGCGCATCACTGATTGAGAGTGTGCGAGTGTCTGTCCTAATACGGAAGCCGGGACTGGTATGCTGTGACTGTAATTACAACAAGCATTAGAAATGCAATCGGGCTCGGATTTATTTGAGTTTGAGCTAATGGCATTGTAAATGCCAATGTATTGTTGCTATGTGTTATGGAGTGTGTTTATGTGGTGTGTACTGCCAGTGATCTCCTTGTGAGTGTGAGAATATTGCACCGTTACTGCCTGTGATGTCCTTCTTGTGAGTGTGAGAAGCTTGCACCTTTGCTGCCTGTGGTCTCCTTGTGAGTGTAAGAAGCTTGCACTGCTGCTGCCTGTGATGTCCTTCTTGTGAGTGTAAGAAGCTTGCACTGCTGCTGCCTGTGATGTCGTTCTTGTGAGTGTGAGAAGCTTGCACGGCTGCTGCTTGTGATGTCCTTCTTGTGAGTGGGAGAAGCTTGCACCTCAGCTGCCTGTGGTATCCTTGTGAGTGTAAGAAGCTTGCACAGCTGCTGCCTGTGATGTCCTTCGTGTGAGTGTGAGAAGCTTACACCGCTGCTGCCTGTGAGTATGAGAAGATTGCATTGTGCATCTCTGTGCTGTGCCTGTTCTTTGTAAGGGACTCTTGCTCTGTTGCTGCTGCTGTCTTGGCACAATACCTGCTGTGAGTGTGTAAGGGAAGCTTGCACCACTGCTGCTTATGATGTCGTTCTTGAGAGTGTGAGAAGCTTGCACCTTTGCTGCCTGTCGTCTGCTTGTGAGTGTAAGAAGCTTGCACTGCTGCTGCCTGTGATGTCGTTCTTGTGAGTGTGAGAAGCTTGCACCGCTGCTGCTTGTGATGTCCTTCTTGTGAGTGGGAGAAGCTTGCACCTCAGCTGCCTGTGGTCTCCTGGTGAGTGTAAGAAGCTTGCACAGCTGCTGCCTGTGATGTCCTTCTTGTGAGTGTGAGAAGCTTGCACCGCTGCTGCCTGTGGTCTCCTTGTGAGTGTAAGAAGCTTGCACTGCTGCCGCCTGTGATGTCGTTCTTGTGAGTGTGAGAAGCTTGCACCGCTGCTGTTTGTGATGTCCTTCTTGTGAGTGTGAGAAGCTTGCAACTCAGCTGCCTGTGGTCTCCTTGTGAGTGTAAGAAGCTTGCACAGCTGCTGCCTGTGATGTCCTACTCACTACTCTACTCTACTCACTACTCTACTCACTACTCTACTCACTATACTCACTACTCTGCACTCACTACTCTACTCACTACTCTACTCACTATACTCACTACTCTGCAATCACTACTCACTACTCACTACTCTACTCACTACTCTACTCACTACTCACTACTCTGCACTCTCTACTCACTACTCTACTCACTACTCACTACTCTGCACTCTCTACTCACTACTCTACTCACTACTCACTACTCTACTCACCATCTACTCACTACTCACTACTCTGCACTCACTACTCACCACTCTACTCACTACTCACTACTCTACTCACTACTCACTACTCTACTCACTACTCTACTCACTACTCACTACTCACTACTCACTACTCACTACTCACTACTCTACTCACTACTCTACTCACTACTCTACTCACTACTCTGCACTCACTACTCTACTCACTACTCTACTCACTACTCACTACTCTACTCACCATCTACTCACTACTCACTACTCTGCACTCACTACTCACCACTCTACTCACTACTCACTACTCTACTCACTACTCACTACTCTACTCACTACTCACTACTCTACTCACTACTCTACTCACTACTCTACTCACTACTCACTACTCACTACTCACTACTCTACTCACTACTCTACTCACTACTCTACTCACTACTCTACTCACTACTCTACTCACTACTCTACTCACTACTCTACTCACTACTCTACTCACTACTCACTACTCACTACTCACTACTCTACTCACTACTCACTACTCTACTCACTACTCACTACTCTACTCACTACTCACTACTCTGCACTCACTACTCTACTCTACTCACTACTCACTACTCTGCACTCACTACTCTACTCTACTCACTACTCTGCACTCACTACTCTACTCTACTCACTACTCTACTCACTACTCTACTCACTACTCTGCAATCACTACTCTACTCACTACTCTACTCACTACTCTACTCACTACTCCCTACTCACTACTCACTACTCAACTACACTCTACTCACTACACTCTACTCACTACTCTACTCACTACTCTACTCACTACTAACTACTCTACACACTACTCTACTCACTACTCTACTCACTACTCTACTCACTACTCTACTCACTACTCACTACTCTACTCACTACTCTACTCACTATTACACTCACTACTCACTACTCTACTCACTACTCTACTCACTACTCTACTCTACTCACTACTCTGCACTCACTACTCTGCACTCACTACTCTACTCACTACTCTACTCACTACTCTACTCACTACTCACTACTCACTACTCTACTCACTACTCACTACTCTACTCACTACTCACTACTCTACTACTCTACTCACTACTCACTACTCTACTCACTACTCTACTACTCTACTCACTATACTCTACTCACTACTCTGCACTCACTACTCTACTCACTACTCTACTCTACTCACTACTCTGCACTCACTACTCTACTCACTACTCACTACTCTACTCACTACTCACTACTCTACTACTCTACTCACTACTCACTACTCTACTCACTACTCTACTACTCTACTCACTATACTCTACTCACTACTCTGCACTCACTACTCTGCACTCACTACTCTACTCACTACTCTACTCACTACTCTGCACTCTCTACTCACTACTCTGCACTCACTACTCACTACTCTACTCACTACTCTACTCACTACTCTACTCACTACTCTACTCACTACTCTACTCACTACTCTACTCACTACTCACTACTCTGCACTCACTACTCTACTCACTACTCTACTCACTACTCTACTCACTACTCTACTCACTACTCTACTCACTACTCTACTCACTACTCTACTCACTACTCACTACTCTGCACTCACTACTCTACTCACTACTCTACTCACTACTCTACTCACTACTCTACTCACTACTCTACTCACTACACTACTCTGCACTCACTACTCTACTCACTACTCTACTCACTACTCTACTCACTACTCTACTCACTACTCTACTCACTACTCTGCACTCACTACTCTACTCACTACTCACTACTCTGCACTCACTACTCACTACTCTACTCACTACTCTACTCACTACTCTACTCACTACTCTGCACTCACTACTCTACTCACTACTCTACTCACTACTCTACTCACTACTCTACTCACTACTCTACTCACTACTCTGCACTCACTACTCACTACTCTGCACTCACTACTCTACTCACTACTCTACTCACTACTCTACTCACTACTCTACTCACTACTCTACTCACTACTCTACTCACTACTCTACTCACTACTCTACTCACTACTCTACTCACTACTCTGCACTCACTACTCTACTCACTACTCTACTCACTACTCTACTCACTACTCTACTCACTACTCTACTCACTACTCTACTCACTACTCTACTCACTACTCTACTCACTACTCTACTCACTACTCTACTCACTACTCTACTCACTACTCTACTCACTACTCTGCACTCACTACTCTACTCACTACTCTACTCACTACTCTGCACTCACTACTCTACTCACTACTCTACTCACTACTCACTACTCTGCACTCACTACTCTACTCACTACTCACTACTCTGCACTCACTACTCTGCACTCACTACTCTGCACTCACTACTCACTACTCTACTCACTACTCACTACTCTACTCACTACTCACTACTCTACCTCTGCACTCACTACTCTGCACTCACTACTCTGCACTCACTACTCTGCACTCACTACTCTGCACTCACTACTCTGCACTCACTACTCTGCACTCACTACTCTGCACTCACTACTCTGCACTCACTACTCACCACTCTACTCACTACTCTACTCACTACTCTACTCACTACTCTGCACTCACTACTCACCACTCTACTCACTACTCACTACTCTGCACTCACTACTCACCACTCTACTCACTACTCACTACTCTGCACTCACTACTCTACTCACTATACTCACTACTCTGCACTCACTACTCACTACTCTACTCACTACTCAATACTAACTACTCTACTCACTACTCTACTCACTACTCTACTCACTACTCTACTCACTACTCTACTCACTATTACACTCACTACTCACTACTCTACTCACTACTCTACTCACTACTCTACTCACTACTCTACTCACTACTCTGCACTCACTACTCTGCACTCACTATACTCACTACTCTGCACTCACTACTCACTACTCTGCACTCACTACTCTACTCACTACTCAATACTAACTACTCTACTCACTACTCTACTCACTACTCTACTCACTACTCTACTCACTACTCTACTCACTACTCACTACTCTACTCACTATTACACTCACTACTCTCTACTCACTACTCTACTCACTACTCTACTCACTACTCTACTCACTACTCTACTCACTACTCTACTCACTACTCTACTCACTACTCACTACTCTGCACTCACTACTCTACTCACTACTCTACTCACTACTCTACTCACTACTCTACTCACTACTCTACTCACTACTCACTACTCACTACTCACTACTCACTACTCTACTCACTACTCTACTCACTACTCTACTCACTACTCTACTCACTACTCTACTCACTACTCTGCACTCACTACTCTACTCACTACTCTGCACTCACTACTCTACTCACTACTCTGCACTCACTACTCTACTCACTACTCTCTAGTCTACTCACTACTCTACTCACTACTCTACTCACTACTCTACTCACTACTCTACTCACTACTCTACTCACTACTCTGCACTCACTACTCTACTCACTACTCTACTCACTACTCACTACTCTACTCACTACTCTGCACTCACTACTCACCACTCTACTCACTACTCTGCACTCACTACTCACCACTCTACTCACTACTCTACTCACTACTCACTACTCTACTCACTACTCTACTCACTACTCACTACTCTACTCTACTCACTACTCTACTCACTACTCTACTCACTACTCACTACTCTACTCACTACTCTGCACTCACTACTCTACTCACTACTCTGCACTCACTACTCTACTCACTACTCTCTAGTCTACTCACTACTCTACTCACTACTCTACTCACTACTCTACTCACTACTCTACTCACTACTCTACTCACTACTCTACTCACTACTCTGCACTCACTACTCACTACTCTACTCACTACTCTACTCACTACTCACTACTCTACTCACTACTCTGCACTCACTACTCACCACTCTACTCACTACTCTGCACTCACTACTCACCACTCTACTCACTACTCTACTCACTACTCACTACTCTACTCACTACTCTACTCACTACTCACTACTCTACTCACTACTCTGCACTCACTACTCTACTCACTACTCTACTCACTACTCTACTCACTACTCTACTCTACTCACTACTCTACTCACTACTCTACTCACTACTCACTACTCTACTCACTACTCTACTCACTACTCTACTCACTACTCACTACTCACTACTCACTACTCTACTCACTACTCTACTCACTACTCACTACTCTGCACTCACTACTCTACTCACTACTCTCTAGTCTACTCACTACTCTACTCACTACTCACTACTCTACTCACTACTCTACTCACTACTCTACTCACTACTCTGCACTCACTACTCTACTCACTACTCTACTCACTACTCTACTCACTACTCTGCACTCACTACTCTGCACTCACTACTCTGCACTCACTACTCTGCACTCACTACTCTGCACTCACTACTCTACTCACTACTCTACTCACTACTCTGCACTCACTACTCTACTCACTACTCTACTCACTACTCTGCACTCACTACTCTACTCACTACTCACTACTCTGCACTCACTACTCTACTCACTACTCTACTCTACTCACTACTCACTACTCTACTCACTATACTCACTACTCTGCACTCACTACTCACTACTCTGCACTCACTACTCTACTCACTACTAACTACTCTACTCACTACTCTACTCACTACTCTACTCACTACTCTACTCACTACTCACTACTCTACTCACTACTCTACTCACTATTACACTCACTACTCACTACTCTACTCACTACTCACGACTCTACTCACTACTCTACTCACTACTCACTACTCTGCACTCACTACTCACCACTCTACTCACTACTCTACTCACTACTCTGTTTGGGTTAAGGGAGACCCTCGAGGCCCTGGTGTCACTGCACCTGCTGCACCCTCACAGCCACTGGTAGTAAAATACAGGACTGTCTGGGTTAAGGGAGACCCTCGAGGCCCCGGTGTCACTGCACCTGCTGCACCCCTGGACACCCACAGCCACTGGTAGTAAAATACAGCACTGTCGGGGTTAAGGGAGACCCTCGAGGCCCCGGTGTCACTGCACCTGCTGCACCCTCACAGCCACTGGTAGTAAAATACAGCACTGTCTGGATTAAGTGAGACCCTCGAGGCCCCGGTGTCACTGCACCTGCTGCACCCCTGGACTTCCACCGCCACTCGTAGTAAAATACAGCGCTGTCTGGGTTAAGGGAGACCCTCGAGGCCCCGGTGTCACTGCACCTGCTGCACCCCTGGACACCCACAGCCACTGGTAGTAAAATACAGCACTGTCAGGGTTAAGTGAGGCCCTCGAGGCCCCGGTGTCACTGCACCTGCTGCACCCCTGGACACCCACAGCCACTGGTAGTAAAATACAGCACTGTCAGGGTTAAGGGAGACCCTCGAGGCCCCGGTGTCACTGCACCTGCTGCACCCTCACAGCCACTGGTAGTAAAATACAGCACTGTCTGGGTTAAGGGAGACCCTCGAGGCCCTGGTGTCACTGCACCTGCTGCACCCTCACAGCCACTGGTAGCAAAATACAGCACTGTCAGGGTAAAGTGAGGCCATCGAGGCCCCGGTGTCACTGCACCTGCTGCACCCCTGGACACCCACAGCCACTGGTAGTAAAATACAGCACTGTCAGGGTTAAGGGAGACCATCGAGGCCCCGGTGTCACTGCACCTGCTGCACCCTCACAGCCACTGGTAGTAAAATACAGCACTGTCTGGGTTAAGGGAGACCCTCGAGGCCCTGGTGTCACTGCACCTGCTGCACCCTCACAGCCACTGGTAGTAAAATACAGCACTGTCTGGGTTAAAGGAGACCCTCGAGGCCCCGGTGTCACTGCACCCACTGCACCACTGGACACCCACAGCCACTCGCTTTTTCACTTTTTTTGTTTTTTTTTTTTAAAGTTTTACACTTTGCTTTGATGCGGACGCTTTCTTACACTGTGGCATGGAGTCATCCTGCTCAGCTCTCGGCCTCGCGCGCGCGCCACTGCAGGCATATGTTTTCAATTATCTCCGCCGTGATGGCGAGATAATTGAAGATATATGGCCTTCTCCTCTTAAGACAATGCCTTTCAAGTCTGCCCTACACGGAAAGAAAACACAGGAAAAGCACGAACGCCGCCATTCCCAGCAGACTGGTGAACACGCCCACAACATCTGCATTACATTATCGCGGCACCCTGACAGCTTATAATTGAAATTAATGGACTCCTGTGCGCGTAACCACACAGAAAATGCCAAGATGGCGCACGCTAAATTACAGATAGCCTATCATGTCAAGGCTACTAAAAACACAGCACAGCGAAGACGAATCAACATGCACATGCCATAAAAAAGCGCGTGCACTAAGGAATGTTGCTGCCCGGACCCCTAAAGAAACTTTTTTTTTTTTTATAACTTAAGAGCTCGGAGCTCCGCCTCCCCTGCTGACGCAGGGTTGACGTAGGCCGAGCCCTAAAAAGGGGGGAGGTTGTGTCCAAATGAGCGCTGGGCAGGACAACGTAATTACATGCATCAAATAAAGGGAACCCAGTCGCTATTTATTTCTACTGCTATATTTTATTTGGAGCAGATTCCACCCAACTTTTTTTTGAATTTCTTGGGTGTTGTGATTTATTTATTTATAACCACATTTACAAGTTGCTTCACTTGGATCAATTAGTGTAATAGTCCGAGGGTTTTTTTTGTCAAACACCAGAGGCTAGTATTTATGTACAATTTTTACAATACACATTCAAACAAACAATTTAGACAACAATACTATACATTATTGTACATGTTTACATATATTTACATATGATCTACAAAGAACTATTGTTGAACCCTACTAACAATTTTTACCACCAGGCCGTTACTATATAACTTCAATGTAATTAGGGACTGGTAGCGCCAGGGCATGCCATTTTCATGCACTTATATGTATGAGTTCACAACATTAAACTAATGGCCCTTAGCGCATAAAATGTTCAAGAGCGAATCAGGTACAAGAAAGCCGACGCGTTTCCAAGCCTGTGTGTTGCTCGCCAGGCTTTTCTTCAGGGCTTTTGTTAGTTGGGTGCCTTTATGGGCTGTGGGTTGAGTCTACCATGATGGGAACTCCAGGGCTTTCAATCATTATTTGTGCAAGCTCGTTGTTTGTATTATGGAGGGGAGTCTGTTGTTCTTTGTGCTTCATTTTGGAATTTGTTCGCGTTTGTCTGGGCTGCTACGGCAGGGTTTGGGGGTTTAGTCCGCGGTGCAACCGCCGTTTTTCTCTTTTGCGCGGCGCCACCTATGGCTGTGTTTTCATGAGGCTCAAGCGTAGCTTTAAATCTCTTGGACGCTCATAGTTATCCTGCCTGCTTCCGTGATGTCTGTCCTGAGGCGGAAGCCAGGACTGGTATGCTGTGACTGTAATTACGCCGTATTTTAAACAAACTGCACTTATATTTTGTTTATTCCGCACTTGACTGTGTTTTAAATTTGTGACCACTGCAAAACAATTCGCTATCCAGTACTCACCTGGCCCATGCCCCTTAGCCCACCGCAGCCGATTAGACGCTGCTTGGGTCCGACTCATTTCCTTGGCGCCCGCCATCTTGGTGGTGAATTTGGGCGAGCGGTCTAGTGCTCGGCCCCTCCCGCATCAGCCACTACATAATGGCCCCCCCCTACAGGGAGCGCAGCGGACGCGCCGGCAGCGCGCCAAAGGCAAGCCCGTCTGCGCCCGTCAGCGCCAGTACGCGGCAAGGGGCATCCCACTCTGCGCATTTACTGAAATACACCGCAGTAGATTTACGCAGCCTACATAGAGCGCACCAATTATTAGACAAAGCCACAAGGGAACACCTTGATAAGCTGGGACTCTTGCAGCAACGTGATAGATTCCCGGAAATACAATGTGTGCAAAGGAACAACAAGGTAATCACTCCTCACAAACATACGAATTTGTCGGGTCTCTTATTTAAATACACGCTCTTTAGTCAAACATCAACTGGAGATCTTTACATTACTCTCCACTGACTCACCTGATATCCTGTTTCTAACTGAAACATGGATAACCCCTGACTCTGTCCCTGATATACTGGCCGCACTCCCCACAGATTATTATATACTTCATACCGACCGCTCATCAGGAAAAGCCGGAGGAGGAGTGGCCGCCATTATCCGTCGTAAACATGATTTTATATCGATCGATTCCCTTAACCTAGCTGTCGCAGATAATTTAGTGATTAAACTCGACTCAGATCACACATCATTGATCTGCGTAGTCGTTTATAGGCCCCCTCAGCCCATGCCTCTCTTCCCCATTGCCCTGAGTGAACAGATAGCTAATCTAGCAATTAAATATTCCAACATTTTGCTGATTGGCGATTTTAACTACTGGTTTGGTGATCAAACAGGTGGTCCCCATTCCCTTGAATTCACCAACCTTTTAACGAATTTTAATCTCACACAACACATCTCTATGCCAACACACAACAAGGGCCATATATTGGACCAGGTTTGGACGACAAATCCAATCATTTCCGCCTTGAAGGTACTCCCATGCATTTTCTGGTGACATTCCATCTCACTCTGGCCATTAGGGCTAAATCCCCTCTGGTCGAGGGCGGGACCGTCAGATGTTGGAAATCCATCGATATACCTGAGCTTACGAACTTCTTGGCCGGCTCAACACCTAGCCTGGCCCAGAATGTGGATTTTTCTGACACTCAGATCTCTTGCTGGTTAAAAACAGCAAGCGATCACTTTGCCCCCCCCCCAGAAAAATTAAGATAAACCGAAAGGCAGAAGCTCATAAATGGTTCTCTACCGAACTAAAGGAGATGAAACTATTACTCCGCCAGAAGGAGAGGAAATGGAGAGCTCGTTATGACCCAGGAGACAAGCTCCTCTATAAACAAGAGCAGGTAAAATATAATAAAGCTATTAAGGCAGCCAAGGTAGAATATTTTTCCTCCAAGATCTTAACGTCCACCAATAAATCGAGAGAGATCTTCTCGATTGTGGATGAACTATCCAACCCTGATAGAGTGTCATCTAAACCAACTCCTACACAGGAATTATGTGATAAATTGAACACATTCTTCCTAGAAAAGATTACAGCAATTAAAGCTAGCATTGTATGCTCTCCATCAGTCGTGATTCCGCCTGATTCCTTCAGGAATATCTATACTATGGATAGTTTTCCTACGATTGATGATGAATCGTTTATCTCCTTGCTGTCCACAGTTAAATCTGGATCTCCCCGGGACTGCTGCCCCCCACACATAATGAGGGAAGTTTTCTCCATTATTCCTCAACCTGCTCTATCTTTATTAAATTCATCACTTATTCAAGGTTGCGTCCCAAAATCATTTAAGGATGCCACAGTGGTCCCTCTGATAAAAAAGGTCGGCGCCGACATATCAGAACTATCTAATTACCGCCCCATCTCCTTGCTTCCATACTTAGCTAAGGTCTTGGAGGCACATGTCGCAAAATCCATGTCCGCCTTTATAGAACAGTCTGGACACTTGGATTCCCATCAAGCCGGCTTCCGTTCAGGTCATTCGACTGAGATGGTCATCTTGGCAGTTCTGGACGAACTCCGCAGGGAGTCTGACATTGGAACCCCTCAAGCCTTGGTTCTTTTAGATCTGTCAGCCGCGTTCGACACGGTGGACCATAAGATCTTGGCGGACCGTGTCGGACGTGCAGGCTTTCAGGGCAAAGTCCTGAGATGGGTCACCTCCTTTCTGGAAGACCGTACACAGGCCGTTCGCCTGGCTAACTTTACAGCATCGGGGCTGAATACCACATGTGGGGTTCCCCAGGGTTCTTCCTTGTCCCCACATCTGTTCAACATCTATCTACTCCCCCTGATCAAAGCTTTAAAACAGAGGAAAGTAACAACATTTAACTACGCAGACGATCTGCAGCTTTCCTTCACCATAGATAGTTCCATCGAATCTGTTACCAACTTTCAGGATACTATGGTGTTCATCCGCCATTGGATGGATTATAACCATCTGAAGCTGAACCCCGGAAAGACGGAGGTACTGCTGATAGGAGATAGTCGTATCTCCTGGGGCCCTCATTATTGGCCGGCAGAACTAGGGCCCTTCCCGAAACCCTCCTCTTCCGTAAAAAGTCTGGGGGTGACTATTGATAGATATCTGTCTCTAAACGCCCAAGTGGGCACAGTGGGCGTTTAGTGACCACAGCGCCTTCTCTAGGCCTGGTCACCCCCTCCTGCCTCCCGCTGACGCCGACCGCACTTGAGCGACCCAGCCCGCAGTACCGGCCGCCAGAGCGCCCCAGCCACCGCAGAGCCGGCCGCCAGAGCGCCCCAACCACCGCAGAGCCGCCGCTCGCCCAGACTTTTCCCGCCGCTGCCTCCCTGCGGCCACGCCCCCAGACGCCCATTCACCGCCACCCAGCTGACCCGCCCTCCCGGCTCCTAACTTATGTCGCCCACTCCCACGTGCAGCGTTGACGCGCAGCGGGCGCGCCGATTGTGCGCCGAAGGCGCGCCAAAGGCAAGCCCGTCTGCGCCCGTCCGCGCCTGGACCGCGCCCAGCTCCAGGACCCCTGTTCCCAACCGCCGATGCAAGACCACACGACGAACCTACGACGCCGTCACCCTCAACGCCGGCCGGAACCATGCCTGCTACCGAGCCACCCCGAGACGCACCCACGGACCCTTCGCCTGCCAAGCCTGTCGTTTCACCTGCTACCGGACCTGCCCCACCCCCGCCAAGCCCAGCACCAGCAGCAACCACCTGAAGTGCATCCTGCTCAACACCCGCTCCGTCCACAGGCACGCCGTAGAACTCTGGGACCTGCTCGACACGACAGCACCGGACGTCGCCTTCCTCACCGAAACCTGGATGAACGCCTCCTCGGCGCCCTACATCGCCATAGCCATCCCGGACGGATACAAGATCACCCGGAAGGACCGCGTCAACCAGACGGGAGGAGGCATCGCCATCATACACAAGAACATCATCCGCATCTCAACTAACTCCGACGAAACCTTCACAGCCGCCGAACACCTGCACTTCCAGATACACACTGACCCCAAGACCACCCTCCGCGGCACCCTCATCTACAGACCACCGGGACCACGCACACAATTCAGCGAAGACATCGCAGACTTCATCAGCCCGCACGTCCTTCCCTCCACCGACTACATCCTCCTAGGGGACCTCAACTTTCACCTGGAGAACAACAACGACAGAAACACCACCGCCCTGCTGGACAACCTCGCCAACCTCGGACTCAAGCAACTGGTGAACACCCCCACCCACTACGCCGGCCACACGCTTGACCCCGTCTTCTCATCCAGCAAGCACATCTCCTTCAGCCACGCCACCGGACTCCACTGGACCGACCACAGCTGCGTCCACTTCAGCTTCAGAAGAACCACGACCCACCACCACCCGCAACAGGTCCCCTGCCGAAGCTGGAGCAAGATCACCTCCGAGCAGCTCACCGCTTCCCTCAGCCAGAACACTCCGACCAGCACAACGGACCCCAACGAAGCAGCCAGCAACCTCACCAAGTGGCTGACCGCCTGCGCCGATGACCTCGCACCACTAAAGAACCCTCCCAGCAGACCCGGCAGCAAGAAAACCCCCTGGTTCACCGACGAACTCAAGGAATCCAAGAAGAACTGCCGCACCCTCGAGAAAGCCTGGCGGCTCGACCACTCCACAGACAACAGGACCGCCCTCAAGCACGCCATCCGCAAACACGATCAGCTGATCCGCGCCACCAAGAAGACGGCACTCAAAGAACGACTGGACAACAACACCCACGACAGCAAGGAACTCTTCAGCATCGTCAAAGAGTTCTCCAACCCCAGCGCCGGAAACAACGACGTCACTCCCTCGCAAGACCTCTGCAACTCACTCGCCTCATTCTTCCACCGCAAGATCGCCGACATACACAACAGCTTCGACGCACTGACCACGCACCCTACCACCGAACCAGCACCCGCCACCACCACCCTCTACAACTGGACCCCGATCAGCACCGAAGACACCACCCGCACGATGAACTCCATCCACTCCGGATCACCAACCGACCCGTGCCCACACCACCTCTTCAACAAAGCTGACGCCACCATCGCACCCCATCTCCGAGACACCATCAACTCCTCCTTCCACACCGCCACCTTCCCGGAGAGCTGGAAGCACGCCGAGCTGACCGCCCTCCTGAAGAAACCAACGGCGGACCCCACCGACCTCAAGAACTACCGTCCCATCTCGCTCCTTCCTTTTCCGGCCAAAGTCATTGAGAAGACCGTCAACAAACAGCTTGCCGCCTTCTTCGAGACAAACGGATCCCTCTACCCCTCGCAGTCTGGGTTTCGGGCCAACCACAGCACCGAGACCGCCCTAATCGCAGCCACCGACGACATCAGAACCCTGATTGACAACAGGGAAACAGTGGCCCTCATCCTCCTGGACCTCTCTGCAGCATTCGTTACCGTCTGCCACCGCACCCTAGTGAAGCGCCTCAGCAACGTTGGAATCCGAGAGAAAGCGCTGGAGTGGATCATCTCGTTCCTCACCAGAAGAACCCAGAGAGTCCGCCTCCCTCCGTTCAGATCCGAGGCCACCGAAGTCATCTGCGGCGTACCACAAGGATCTTCACTCAGCCCAACCCTCTTCAACGTCTACATGAGCCCCCTCGCAGCCATCGCACGCCAGCACAACCTCAACATCATCTCCTACGCCGACGACACCCAGCCTCTCCCTCACCAACGACCCCACCACCGCCAGAGCCAACCTACAGGAAGGGATGAAAGACGTCGCCGACTGGATGAGAAACAGCCGCTTTAAACTGAACTCAGACAAGACGGAAGTCCTCATCCAGGGATCATCATCCTCCGCCTGGGACGACCCCTGGTGGCCCCCGGCCCTGGGCACCGCTCCCAAACCAACGGACCACGCACGAAACCTGGGCTTCATCCTGGACTCCTCCCTGTCAATGACCAGCCAAGTCAACGCCGTCTCATCCTCGAGCTTCAACACCCTGCAAATGCTCCGCAAGATCTTCAGATGGATCCCCACGGAAACCAGGAAGACCGTCACCCAGGCACTCGTCACCAGCCGACTAGACTACGGGAACACCCTCTACGCCGGAACCACAGCCAAACTTCAAAAAAGACTCCAACGCATCCAGAACGCCTCAGCACGACTCATCCTCGACATCCCCCTACACAGCCACATCACCGGACACCTGAGAGACCTGCACTGGCTCCCCGTCAGCAAGAGACTCAGGTTCAGACTCCTCACCCACGCACACAAGGCTCTCCACAACCTGGGCCCCAAGTACCTCAACGACCGCATGACCTACACGCCCGCCCGCCAGCTACGATCGACCAGCCACGTACTCGCAACCGAACCACGCATCCGCAGAGCCACCGCCGGAGGAAGATCCTTCTCCTACCTGGCAGCCAAGACTTGGAACTCCCTCCCCACCCACCTTCGGCGAACCCAGGACCAGCTCTCCTTCAGGAAGCAGCTCAAGACCTGGCTGTTCGAGCAGTAACTTACCCCTCCCCCAGCGCCTTGAGACCCACCCGGGTAAGTAGCGCGCTTTACAAATGCCGTGATTGATTGATTGATTGAGTGGTTTGTAAATGTTTCTTTCAACTGCGAAAGATCCAGAAGATACATCACTTGCTCACCCAGGCAGCTCTGATACAAGTTGTGATTGGCCTAGTTTTGTCCCATCTAGATTACGCAAATTCAATCTATCTAGGCCTTCCCTTTTATCAGATCAAGAGGCTCCAGCTTGTACAGAACCAGGCGGAACGACTGATTTACCAGCAGCCTAAGTGGCAATCGGCCAGACCCCTGATAAAAAAGCTACACTGGCTCCCACTGCTCCAACAGGCCACCTTCAAAACCGCTTGTCTTACATTTAAGTCCCTAAATTGTTATAGTCCTATTTTTATTAACAATTTGATCTTGAGATATATTCCAACCCGTGACCTCCGTTCTAAACACCAAAATCTGTTGGTGAGCACAAAGTTTAAACGTAAGCGACATGGCGGATGTCGCTTCGGATATCTGGCGCCCCAACTCTGGAACTCACTCCCATGGGAGATCCGTTCCTGTCCCGATCTGCTTCAATTTAGAAGGCAGCTCAAGACATGGCTGTTCATACAGGCACATGAGTAAACCAGCCCCACTGCAGTCAACTCAGAACAGTCAACTCAGAACAGCTCGAAATAGCGCCATGAAACCTTGGTCGAAGCGCGCTTTACAAATAGGTTATAACATAACATAACATCTACACGCCCATTAAATGTATGGGGGTGCTTTTTGCTTTTTGCAAGAGTAAGTTTATGTGCGTTTTCAGATTGTGAAACTATCAACGAATTATACATGAATGCCCAAAACCGAGTTTGTGGATGTTCTCTTCAATATTTAGTCACATTTACAATAACACACACAATACCTTCCCTAATGCATACATTTAGGAGAACAGCAACACCTTGGTACGTGCACTTTGCACGAGTAAAACTTGGATTTTCTTGCACACTTAAGTGAAACTTAGATATGCAGTTTACTTTTCGTGAACGGGTTTTAGTCCTCTAGCCATTCATGCATAAGCAATAGCTAATGCCCATACTGTATACCCATACTGTTTGTATGCCCATACTGTTTGTTGCATTGTAGCGTCACCTTTCGGTCACTTCGAAGCGCCCCTGGTAATACTAAGTTGATGTCACAGCCACAGTGTGGGATCAGAACAGGGATGGGGTAGTGGTGGTCCTATACGCTAGTCTCCCTTGGAAAGTGAGTGCAGAGTCCACTCCAGGGGCGTTGCTGGACTCCCTCCCTTCGACCTCCTTCCTTCTCTGAAACCTCATTGTTGCCTCGCACCTAGACCGAAGGGGAAGGCAAACTAAACCTAATGCTGCAAACGAAAGAAAGATATTTTCAAAAAGCCAGCAGAACTCGGCGTGCTGAACGTCTCACTATAAAAGATATTTGTTTACGTATAGGTGAAAATAATATTGCCCTGTGTGATAAAAGGTGTACTGTCGATTCTAGAATATTATAATACAACTGATTCATGTGTCGAGCAAGAGGCACTCCGGTTTAAAATTCTAAGTATTTTCAGAGTGCTTAATAACTCTGAAAGCGCTGCGGATATGGATGTTCGGCGTAGCCTCACTGATGCTCGAGGCCTTTTCAGCTTGCCCGGCTGCCTCGGGTTCATGGTCTGCAGACTCCCTCTGCGCACCAAGTTCATGCAGAATTCCTCAGGCCCTGCTCCCACCCTGCCTGGTAATGCAGGGCTAGCTGTTGTCTGGCAAAGGGAGCACCGAGGAAGGGAATGGGACGGCGGCTTGTTTTGCCATAGCTTTCGCAGGTCTGATTTATCTTTTGAAAGGGCAGAGGATGGGTCTGCGTAATGTGCTTCCAAGCCGTATTTATCCTAGTGATTAAAGGCGACTGTCAGTGATCTAACAAGTTGTCGCCGTGAGAGTGAAAGCGTGCACAGCGCGTGTTCTGCTCAAACGCCGCGAGCGCGGACAGGAGATGTGCGTGCGCATGCACATCGCCTGTCCGGGCGCGTGCCATCTCCTGTCTCCCTTCGCTAGCAAAACCGACGACTATAGGTCTGGCCAAGGCAAGCAGCGCATGCGCTGCATCGCTAGGCGAGACCTAAAAAACGATTCAGAAGTTTTGTAACACTGACAAAAATAGATCGTTGAGGCCTGTCATGTACACTCCAATCTTCCACTGCAAAAATTACCTTGACATTTTTTTTTGCCAGTTTTACATAGCACACACAAAATCAGAGTTTAGAACTCTGTTTTTTGTTTGCGCTATGTTATTAAATTCAGGAAGATTGCCTCTGCTTCAATAAAAGTCAGTGGCCGAAATACATTTTCCTGACTCTTCTTTTTTAAATCTCCCACTTGTCTGCTCTAAAATGTTGGCAAGTATGTCTTTAGTGTGTAATAGATGCATCGATTAGCGAGCACAAAAAGACAGATGAAGTGTACTCTTACTTAAATAACTGAGATCCTATACTCCACAAAAAGCGCCCTCACCCACAATTTGTGGCATGCTCCATCAGTGGGCACCAAAGCACCAAAGATGTTTAGGTGGGCTGAACCATAGGAAGGGGAAACAGAATTATATAAATTGGGATTAGAAACGTTGGTAGATGGAGAAGCTTAAAACTGCATGGGTCTAAGCCCCTTTTCTTGCATTTATTAAGGACTGCACTGACAGGGATATCTGAAAATGAATGTTATGACAGTCATGGAATATTATTGCCTTGCCATACTCAATGTTGTTAACATATTTCGGCAGATTCTTAGTGTCCAGATGGGTCAACAGCCTTCATTAGCATATGAAGATCCCTTAATAAATGTATTTGTCCCTACAGTCTATAAGCCAAGTATGAAGACAGACAACAACAAGCATTTGCAATGCAATAGGTCTCGCATTATGAAAGTTTGAGCTATTGGTATTGTAAATGACAATTTCTTTATTTATGTGTTGGTTTTGAAAATAGCGAAATTAATAGCTTTGTCATTTACAATGCCAATAGTTTTAACTTTCGCAAATGTAACACCTATAGCATTTGTACTGCAATATGTGTTGTATTTACGTGACTTAGATGTATTGATATTACAAATAACAATCGCTTTTAATTTTTTTAAATAATACTGAAATACAAGTAATTGTAATTTATAATGGCAATAGCTTAAACTTTTGTAAATGACTTTTGTGAAGATTATGTTCAGTGTATTTTATTGTGACGAAAATCCAAGAACATAAGTGAAATATTAACATCTTTTTGTGACATTTGTAATAAAGCTTGAAACATTGAGAGAACATATTTGAACCAGTTGTTGTTGAATGGTTGCACAGATTGATGTGGTGGCGCTGAGTGATGTTGTGGTGGCGACGAGTGATGCTGTGGTGGCGACGAGTGATGCTGTGGTAGCGCATAGTGATGTTGTGGTGCCCCTCAGTAATGCTGAGGTGGTGTTGAGTGATGCTGTGGTGATGCGATAGATAGATAGAGCGAGTGCGATAGATAGATAGAGGGAGGGCGATAGATAGATAGATAGAGGGAGGGCAAATAATGTTATGTTATGTTATGTTAATCTTTATTTGTTAAGCGCACATACACCAGGTTGGTTTCTTGGCGCTGTTCTAAGGTAATTTAGGCTGAGATGAAAAGGTGAACCAGCTTGAGTAGACTGAGATGTTAACAGCATGCCTGCTTGAATAGCCAAGTTTTTAGTAGTTTACGAAACCGCATGAGGTCTGTACATGCTTTGGCTTCAAGAGGTAAGGAGATCCACAATTTAGGGCCTAAGGTGGCGAATCTTGATCCTCCAGCACGTTTTAGTTTGAAGGGAGGTATGACCAGAAGGTGCAGATGGGCAGATCGCAGGTTGCGAGCGGGAGTGTATCTGTTTATCAGGTTATCGATGGATTTAGGTTTTTTATTGTTCAGGGATTTGAAGATGATACATCCCACTTTGAAGGCGCATCTCTGGATAATAGGGAGCCAGTGTAGCTTCTTCAGCAAGGGGGTGGTATGTTTGCGCCTATTTGCTTGGAGGACCAGCCTGGCCGCCTGATTTTGAATTATTTGAAGGCGGTTAACGAGGAAGGTCGGGATGCCAAAGTATAGAGAATTGGCGTAATCGATGTGGGATATTACCATCGCAAGGACTGCCTGGATATTTGCTTCCTGGCTAAGGAATCTACTCATTTTCCTTATTTTTCTTAGCTGGAAGCAGCAAGTGGAGACCACGGCTCCAATTTGTTTATTCATGGTGAGATCACTGTTTATTATTACCCCCAGGGTTTTGGCAGAGGTAGAAGAGGTGGGGGATTTTCCCAGATCTATGGCCAGAAAAGGGGTCTCCAGGGGTTCGTTAGGCCACCGGTGAGGACGACCTCCATTTTATCCGGGTTCAGTTTAAGATGGTTGCTGTTCATCCAGTCCCAGTTATCTGGAATTCGGGAACACTAGTGGGGAAGTTGTTGATTGGGAAGATTAACTGAAAATCATCAGCGCTCCATACATGGTGAACTGGTAGCTGTTGAGCGAGCAATGAGAGATCTAGAAGCTAGGATGCTGACTGGTGATCCTCCTTTGTTACTGCATCAGTGTGCTTCTCTAATGCAAGAATTCCAAGATCTGGCAGCCAGTGAGGTTAACTACCTGGGCAAGCATGCAGGAGCTCGGGACTACAGTGAGTGTGAGAGGCCAAGCTGCACCATGGCCGCTATACTCCGCCCCCTGCACCAGGCTACATTGATCTCGTCCCTCCGACTTGAAGATTGCTCCTCCGTCACAAACACTGAAGATATAATTCACGCTTTTCTTAATTATTACACTCACCTATATACATCTCAATGTGATGCTCCTGAGGACAAGATCATCGACTACTTGCCAGAGGTTGCCATGGTTTGGCGGGGGATGGGACAGCAACAGTTTCTTGCGTCTCCCATCTCCTGTGACAAGATTGCGCAGGCCATTGACGACCTGAGTGGCACACGTGTCTTGACAGGTTTCCTTGGGTATGTTATAAGACTTACAAATCGTTGCTGATCCCTCACCTGTTTGAAGTCTATGTGGAGTCCCTGTCATGCAGTAGCCTCCTCCCGCCAATGTGTAAGGCTTTCATCACCTTATTGCTTAAGGCCCACAAACCCCCGGACAAGTGTACTTCTTACAGACCGCTGTCGATGTTGAACAACGACAATAACATGTTAGCGAAGGTCCTAGCCACTCGCCTTTCCCTCCTTATAGACAAAATAATTTCCCCATTACAATCTGCGTTCATCCCGAACCGTTCCAAATCAGTTAATCTGGGGACTATATTTGCTATTCTCAATCAGGTAAATACGGAGCACCCAGCCGCAACGGTTTTACTCAATGCTGAAAAAGCGTTCAATTCACTGGAATGGCCTTCCCTACTTGCTATGCTAAGCAAGCTCGGCGGGCCTAAGGGTTTTCATAGGCTTGTTAGCCTCCTGTACGTGACTCCACTGGCTAAAACGTCAATGACACTCTAACCAACCAATTTGTATTATCCGGCGGCACTAGACAGGGGTGCCCTCTCTCCCCTCTTCTATTTATTATTGCCATGGATCCCCCTGTACAGCATTTTCAGGAGCACCACTTAGCGAGAGGACTACGCTCCCATCGCGGCACCCTCTTTGCATCTCGTGGGTGATGTAATGTTATTTGTCAGGGATCCTGGGACTAACCCTTCCCCTCTCCTATGTGAGGTCATCCACTCCAGGGCGCTTTCTGGTCTTGCGATTAACTGGAATAAATCTGAAAGTTTCCCCCTGATGGATTGCGAAGTCGCCTGTCCACTAGAGTTTCCCTTAAAATGGTGAAGAGATGCCCCCAAATACTTTGGCATCTAACTTAAACACCAGAGTACCAAGATTACACGCTTAAACTATGGCCCAGCAATCGATAAGTTATCCTCCCGAAATAATAAATGGATTAAACTTCCTCTGTCCATCGCGGGTAGAATAGCAATTATAAAGAGGGAGGTACTGCCCCGTTTTTTATACTTCTTAAATATCCCTATACTTTTGACTAATACTTTCTTTGACACTTTACGTGGTATGCTCACGCGTCTAATATGGTCGGCCAACAACCTAGAATCAGCTGGCAAACCTTGATCCTGCCATATGAACACGGTGGGTTTAGCATCCCAGATTTCTACCTTTACTATTTAGTGACGCAGGTGCACTTTGCATACCACTGGATCCATTACAATGTACTCCTACAGTTCCTGAAACCAGAATGGTCACATGCCTAGCCATACCCACTTACCACACTCCTGCCACAAGGCTTACCTAGAAATGCTTCTGAAATACAGAAACTCCCAACTACATGCTTGGGCCAAGCTCCAACGGTAGCTTGGTTTTAACCTGCTTGTACTCTCCTCATATCCCTCTTGCTGACAATCCCTGGTTACCGCTGACTGCAGAAACACTCACCAGACAAACTTTATCCACTTGTCGATAACATAGTCTAGGCGATGTCTTTGCTGATGCCGAAATATGCTCCGTCACATTTTTGGCAGAAGGCTTAACATGTCATACATGGACATATTCATTTTACAATGACTGCACAATACATTACGTGCTACGATCCCGACCACCGCAGCGGAAACTCTTGACTTTCTGCAGTTATCCCTGATCGTTACAACTCCAGACGGTGCCCACTTGGTCTCTCGGCTGCATCATGAGGCTCTCTCACTGAAGCCTGTCGTGGACATGGGGTGCGTGTGGCATGGGAAAGAGATCTAGTTGGCCCAATAACAGACAAGACATGGTACTTTTGCTGTGAGCTGACCAGATTGGTTTCTAATAATCATCGACACAAACTACTACATTTTAAATACCTACACCGCGCCTACACTACCCCTAATTTGCTAGCCAGATTTTATTCTATTAAATAACACTGCTGCCCTCGACGTGCCGTGGAACATGCTTTCTCATACTTGCCGTGGAACTGTATGCCGATAATTGCCTATTGGGAGGAGGTATTCCGTGTTCTATGACAGATGAACCAGACTGAGCTTGTTCCAACTCCATTAATGGCACTGTTAGGCTACGTTCAGCAGGTTCCTCTGGGAGTTAAGCATTATGTTGCTACTTCATTCTTGTTAGCAAAACACCAGGTGTCTTTACAATGGGGTGGCACATCAGTTCCAACAGTTAAGGGATGGATTCGAGATCTGGTGTGCTGTTACACCATGAGTGATACCTATGCTGCTCTACAACCATCCACTTCTAGACCTAAAAACATATGGCAACCACTCCGATAGTACTTATTCCTCTTTTAACCTGATGTTTGGGGGCCTGACCAGGATTAAAGCATACTTTATCCCAGGACAAATACCTATAATCATACAATGTAGCTGCATGGTTTCACTTGTTATATGACTAGTGTCCCTGTTGTACCAGTCCTTTCTACTCAGTTTGCTTTCTGGATACCCGCCTTTCCTTTTGGTGTATGTTTATTTATTTATTTATTTATTATGAAGTTTTATATAGCGCTAGACAGACCCAGAGGTATCGGAGCACTTCACAACCGTTCAAATGCAAAGACCAAACAAAAATTCACAGTAAGGACAGTGCAGATATCAGCACAAGAGTCAAGAGTCTCGAGACAATATCGGGTATACACTTTGCGTATTGGAGGGAAAGTCAACAGTGTCAATACGTACTCGTAGTACCTTATCAGGAAGCCCGTAATCTGGTTATCCCACCCCCATCGGTGAGTATTGTCAAAAGCTCTTCTGTGTCACCTGCCCTTTTGCTAGGGACCGGTCAAGGAAAAGATTTTTGAGCTGCTCTTTGAATTTTGCGAAGGAGGAGATAGTTCTTATATGAGGGGGAATAGCGTTCCAGATTTTGGGCGCGTTTCCCGCGAAGGATCGGGCTGCGGTTTTTTGTTTGCGTGCTTTCATTCGGATGAGTAGTAGTGTGTTTGAGCTCCAGAGGGACCTGGTTTGTCCGGCTTTTTTTAGTTTAGAGGCCAAGTATTCGGGTTTGCCTGTGTGAAGGGCTTTGTGGGTGAGGCAGGCTGTTCTGAAACTGGCACGCATTTCAACTGGGAGCCATTTTAGTTCTCTGAGTGCGGGTGAGATATGGTCAACTTTCTTCACTCCTGCGACCATTCTAGCTGCTGCGTTTAGTCTTGTTTTAAGGGGGGGCAGGTGCGCCTTTGCTGAGCCTCACAGTGTTGTGATCCCATAGTCTAATCTGGATACCACCAGTGATTGGGTAACTTGTTTAAGGTCCTTGGCTGGGATGAAAGGTTTTATTTTGTTTAATAGCTTTAAGTTCAGGAAGGCGCTATTTGCCGAGATCTTAATGTGTTTGGTCATGTTCAGTTTTGGGTCTAAAGTGATGCCTAATGATTTTACAGAATCCGCCAGGGTGATGTTTCCGTCGAGTGTATCGATTGCAGATAGCCATTCTGTAATTTGAGGGTTCTCTTCTTTGTTTGAGATGAGGCGTATTTCAGTCTTGTCCTGATTGCGTTTTAGGTGGTTCCTTGATAGCCAGTGTTGGACTTCTCTGAGCGTGTCATTTAGTCTCTGAATGTCGTCAATGGATGTGGTTTCCAGGTAGATCTGTGTGTCATCGGCATAAAGGTGAAAGGGGATGTTAGCTTTTCTGAGTAAGGTTGTGAGTGGTTCCATGTAAATGTTAAAAAGTTGTGGGGAGAGCACTGATCCTTGGGGGACTCTCTTGCTAACTTGATGTAGGTCAGACGAGCAGTTTTTGATTTTTATTCTTTGAAAGCGGTTGTGGAGGAAGGAGGAGAACCATTGTAAGACCACCTCATCTAGACCTGCCCTTTCTTGAAGAGCCTTAATGAGGAGGATGTGATAAACCGTGTCAAAAGCTGCTGATAAATCTAGGAGGATGAGAAGGCAGCATTTGTCCGCATCCAATGATTTGTGCATGTCATCGATGACGTTGAGGATCGCGGTTTCCGTGCTACAACCCTTTCTAAAGCCCGATTGGTTGGTGTCGAGTAGGTTGATGCTATCCAAGTGTTGGGTAAGTTGCAAGAGCACGCATCTTTCTAGGGTTTTGGCTAGAAGAGGTAGGTTTGAGACTGGTCTGTAGTTGTTCAGATCTTTTTTGTCTAGGTCTGTTTTTTTTAGCAGTGGCGAGACTTGTCCCTGTTTGAGGCATTCCGAGATGATGCCGGATTGCAGTGAACTGTTAATGATCTTGCACCACATCGGGGCAGGGGCGAGTTTAAGCTTTTTGGTCGATTGAGGCAGCAGAGGATCTAGAGCGTGTGAGGTAGGATTAGATGTGGAGATCAGGTTGACTATCTCGTCTTCATGTATAGGGCTGAAAGATTTCCACAATTTTGAAGGAGGTTTGTATGGGCCGTCCTTGGTATGGGGCGTCATGCTCCCCTTTACACTGGTTGCCCTACTATTCTCTTTCCCTCCTTATCGGTGCCATTTATTTATTTCTACATTCTTTTTATCACTGTGGTCTTGGTTTTTTCTACTTCTTCAAGAATGCACAGATTGTTAGTTTATGTTTGCTCTAGATTCCTCCCTTGTATCAGTATTTACTTAAGCTATTGTTTTGTATACCTTGCTCTTCATTAAAAAAATCAATAAAAAGTATAAAAAAAAGAAAAAATTACCCCATTGGTAATGGGATACCCAGGAGTCATTCCCACCCACTAACTCATGCTAGGCATAAATGTAGCAACTCCAGGCACCTACTTCAGAAGACTCCTGGACCTGAGGAAGACCAGAAGAGAAATCAACCTGTTGTCTGCAATCTAAGAAAATACCTGAAAGGACTGGACCTGTTCTCTCTCCATGGGTCACACAGCTGACCTCCTGTTAAAGCTGCAGGGACACAAAAAGCTACAAGAGGCCTTTTCCTGCAACTACCAGATGTCTTCTCTGAGGTCCTTAGGGGGCTTTAGAAGTGTACTCCTGAGGTAGATTGTAACTTAAAGGACTAATGTCAGAAGATAAAATCTTTGACAAGGATGAGCACAGTTGGTATATCCGACCCCTGCTCCATAACAGTCAGTGTCAATTTGCGCCTAGATTACGGGTTAACACGACCATGGCACTCTGTTGCTTGGCACTATTCTAACTTAAAACTTTAAAAATTCATATCTCTGGTTCCTCTTCGTGGATTTCTGTCATGATTTGTGTCATTTAAATTTTACTCTATTCTTGTAATATGGTGAGGGGATCTTTATTATGCTACATTACATTTTTATTACTGTTTTGGTACAGCATAAATACTTTCTGTAGTAGGGGATCTTTGTGTATAGTCATAATCTAGTGAATAGTCCCGCCCATGTGCGTGGACCCCGGAGCAATCAAAAATAATCTCTTACAGTGTCGAAAAATGCAGAAATGCACAGACACTTAAGAGAGAATTTAAAGACAGATAATGCAGCCTAAAAAGGCTACACTGTCCAGTACTTCAACTAGAAATTCCACCATAAAATCCACAAAAACAGCAAAGCCTGTACAGATTTCCCTTGCTTTAACAGCAAAATCCCTCAGGAATGATAGAGAGAAGGACCTGGACAGACAAGCCCTATAGGCTGCCATTATGTGGCTCAGAACAGGATACTGTGCCTTTAAGAGAACTTTCCAGAACTTCACAGTATCCCAGAATGCCCTGCAGGTCCCAGTTACTTTCAGTTCTTTTTTCCGGCTCCTGCAAGCAGGACCCTGGAGCATTGAGCTCTCCCTTTTCAAGGGTTTGTTGGTGTTTTTTCACTAAAATTCGATTTTGGGTACTTTCTAAGTACTTTTGTGCCTTTCTTCTTGGTTTTTTTGCACCCTTTTGTTGTCAAATATGCCTGCATTATTTGACAAATGCCCGGAGTGCTCCAGGAAGAAGGCCAAATCAGACCCCCATGAGGTGTGTATCTACTGCCTTCCCTCTTCCCACATCCCAGAGGAGTGTGAGATCTGTCAAGGCTTCTCTGGCAGGACCCTGAAGGACAGAATGAAGATCAGGCTTCAGGGACTCGAGGAAAGAAGGCTGAAGGCGAAAGGTGGGTCTGGAGGGGCTTCATCTGCCCATGCTGAGGCCTCTGGGGGGCTCCCCAGGGGCAGGAAGTCCAGCAAACGTCCCCATTCTCCGTCTGGGTCGGTGGCACCCACCACGACGTCGAGAGGGAGGTCCAAGGCCAGCTCCCCGTCTCCCCAGGGCTCTGGGTCGAGAAAACGTCGCCCGTCGACGTACTTGCACAGGCCGCCGTCGAACCCCGTGACGGTTTCATCGTCGTCGTCTTCGGCGTCGAGTGATCGGCGTCGACGGGTCCGGCGTCGGCGCTCGCCGTCGAGGGACAGGACACTATCGTCGTCGAGGGGATCCTCGTCGTCGAGACCGCCGTCGAAACGGAAGAGGTCGCCGGCGAGGCAGAAGTGTTCGCCGTCGAGGCGGAAGAGGTCGCCGTCAAGGCGGAAGAGGTCGCCGTCAAGGCGGAAGAGGTCGCCGTCGAGGCGGACGAAGTCAACGTCGAGGCGGTCGAGGTCGCCGTCGAGGCGCAAGAGATCGCAGTCGAGACAAAAGGGATCGTCGTCGAGATGGTCCGGTTCAACGTCGAGACATGGCAGGCGTTCGACGCCGAAGCTGATGAGACGGTCGACGCCAAAGGGGCGCTCGACGTCGAGGGACCTGCGTTAGACGTCTGGTCACCGTTCGTCGGCGTCGAGGGATCGTGCTGCACGGCCTAGGACTGTGGGAGGCTCCCCTCAGTCCGGGAAGGATGGCGGGTCACTGGGATCGGTGTACTCGGAGGTGTATACTCCGAAGAAGTCTGTTACACCTCCGCCTCCGTGGCCAAGAGGTCCACCTCCGAGGGCTCCAACCCCTCCTCCCTTGCCTCCGCTGCCTCCGCTTCCTACAGGACCACAGGCCCCTGTGCCTGACAAGTCTCCACCGGTTCCACCGAGGTCGGTCTCGTTGCCCAGGCTTCCGACCCCTCCCAAGAAGCCTCCTAAGTCTAAGGAACCACCCAAGCCCAAGACGTCCGCCCCGGGGAGACCGGCAGAACGTCCCAGGCCCAGGAGATCGAGGTCTCGCTCCAGGCGGAGAGAAAGATCGAGGAGCAGACACAGGTCCTCCACTAGATCTAGACATCGCCATAGGAGGCATAGGTCCAGGTCTCGTACATCCTCTAGGACCCTACTTTGTCGGACTCCCCGGAGACTAGGGTGTCTCCGATCGACGACATCGGTACGTTCCAGGAGGTTCTCCGGAGGGGGGCTGCGAAGTTGGGTATCACGGTGACGGCTCCTACACCTACGACGTCCGTGATATTCGAGACTTTGCACAAGAAGCACCTGTCTCGCCCTCTACTGCCGTTGGTGCCAGGACTGGTTGAGCCTGCGGAAGAGCTCTTTCTTACACCAGCGGTGGTGAAAGCCGCTCCCTCCAGACTTCTGAAGAAGTACAGGGCTCCTGACTCGGACCCGGCCTTCCTACGGATGGACCCAGTGCCCGATTCAGTGATAGTGACGGCGGCCAGAAAGCTACATTCTACCTCCCCGTCCTCCACCGTGCCTCCGGATAAGGAGAGCCGCTGGATTGATTCGGTGGGAAGGAAGGCGTGTGGGACTTCTTCCACTACTATGAAGGCTTCCAGCGACTCAGCGTTACTGGGACGGTACGACCGTGCGCTGTGGGATTCCATGGAACAGTTCGCGGACCTTGTCCCGCGTGACAGGAAAGAGGACTTCATGGAAATTGTCAAGGAAGGGATGCTGGTCTCCAACCAGGCCATCAGCGCCGCGGCGGATATCTCCCTGTTGGCCGCACATGGCTACTGCCACGGTATCAACCAGCGCCGCCATGCGTGGCTTCGGCTTACGTCACTCAAGCCTGAGGCGCAACAGCGAGTGGCCAATCTGCGTTTTCCGGTGAGACGCTATTCGGGAAACATGCAGACGACGAAATGGCCCGGATGAAGACCGAGGCGAAAACCCTGACGGCTGTGGGCTTGGAGAAGTAAAAAAGACAAGAAACCCTACCGCCAGTTCCAACGGCGGTTCGGCTCGCAGGGGAAAGGAAGAGGACAGTCTTCGGGACAACAGCAGCAGCAACAACAGCAGCAGTTCCGGAGACCCTTCCAGAAACGCCAGAGGGGTAAAGGTGGACAGCAATCCTCTACCGCGAACAGGGGCCCGGCCGGGTCTCGACCCTGAGCGGTTACTTCCCCTTCGTCCGTTACCCGCTCCGGTGGGGGGAAGCGTTCAATTTTTTCTGGCAGAGTGGAGAAAAATTACTCAGGACAAGTGGGTGCTGAATATGGTTTGCAATGGATACAGTCTTCGGTTCACCAGCCCTCCTCCATCGATTCCTCCGGTCAGCTCGCAGTATCAGCTGCGCGAGCTCCAGGCGGAGGCCGATATCCTGTTAAGGAAAAGGGCGATAGAAGACGTACCTCTGTCTCAAAGAGGAAGAGGTCTGTACTCCCGGTTCTTTCTGGTCCGCAAGAAGGACAAGAACGAGTTCAGGCCCATTCTGGACTTGCGACAGGCAAACAAGTGGATTCGCAGAGAAAAGTTTTGCATGCTGTCGTTGCATCAGATCTATCCTCAGTTGCAACAGGGAGACTGGCTATGTGCCATAGACCTACAGGATGCATACTTCCATGTGCCCATTGCATGCAAACACAGGAAGTTCCTGCGATTTCAAGTCGGCACCAATCACTATCAGTACACGGTACTTCCGTTCGGGCTGAAGTCTGCGCCCAGAACGTTCTCGAAGTGCATGGCCGTGGTAGCGGCACACCTGAGGAAGAACAAGGTGTTTGTCTACCCGTACCTGGACGATTGGTTGATCAAGGCCTCCTCCTTCTCGGAAGCTTAAGCACACTTCCAGAAGACGTGCGTTCTCTTGAACAAGCTGGGGTTGCACATCAACATGTCCAAGTCTGTTCCGACTCGGGTCCAGTGCATCCAGTACTTGGGAGCCTCCATCGATACGCTGTCAGCAAGCGTGTCTCCTTCGGAGGAGAGACGTTTATCACTCCTTCGGAGGGCTCGGGCTTTTATGGCCGCTCCATCTACAACAGTGAGGACGGTGTCTTCTCTACTGGGATCGATGGCCTCTTGTAACTTCCTGACGCCACATGCGCGGCTGCACATGAGACCGCTGCAAGCGTGCTTGGAAGATCAGTGGGACCAGAGGAGAGGATCTTGGGACGACAAGATACGACTGTCTCTACATGCTCTTCAGTCTCTGAAGTGGTGGTGTTCAGCGGAGAATCTCCTCAGAGGGGTTCCCTTCCACAAGGACATTCCCACTCAGACTATCGTGATGGATGCTTCTCTCCAGGGCTGGGGAGCGCACTCCGGAGACCTACAGATTCAAGGGACGTGGTCTCCGACGGAGTCCACGTACCACATCAATTTTCTGGAACTCAGAGCTGTTCACTTGGCACTGAAGGCCTTTCATCCGTCCTTTCAGACCAACTCTCTGCTTGTGCAGACGGACAACACGACAACGATGTATTACCTCAACAACGGGGGGGCTCGAGATCCCGCACTCTGTCGCAGGAGGCGCAGGCGATCTGGCATTGGCTTCTGGCCCGAGGACTGTCGATAACAGCCATCCATCTGCCAGGTGTGCAGAATGTTCAGGCAGACGAACTGAGCAGACTGATTCAGGAAAACCACGAATGGGTCATAAACGACAAAGTACTAGGAGAAGTCTTCGCAAGGTGGGGAACTCCAGACGTAGATCTGTTCGCCACCGCCGAAAACAGCAAATGCGAGACTTCGCCTCCAGATTCTACCAGCCGGGGACGCTGGGGAACGCATTATGGATCAACTGGTCGAACAGCTTTCTGAACGCTTTTCCACCCATTCCCCTGATTCCGACGGTTCTCATCAAGCTGTCCCAATCCAGGGCGAGGATGATTCTGATTGCCCCGGAATGGCCCAGACAGTGGTGGTTCACGGACCTGCTTCACCGGTCTCTCCTTCCTCACATGAAGCTGCCGTGCAGGCCGGACCTTCTCACGAAGTTCGGGGGGCGGATGGTGCACCCCAACCTCTCGTCTTTGAGTTTGGCGGCATGGCTCCTGAAATAGTGCAATATGGCCATCTGAATCTCCCAGAGGATTGTATGGACATACTGAAGGAGGCTAAGCGACCTTCCACTAGGACTTCTTATGCTTACAAGTGGAAGAGGTTTTGTATCTGGTGCAAGTCTAAGAACTATGACCCTACGACATGCAAGGAGGATGTCATCCTTCCATATCTGCTACATCTGGCGCAGTCTGGCCTTAATGTCGATTCCATTAAGGTTCATCTGGCTGCTTTGACTGCCTACAGGAAATGCCCTTCACAGACTTCCTTCTTCCAGATCCCTGTGATCAAAGATTTTCTGGAAGGCTTGAAGAAAGTGTTCCCTCCGGTCAGGCTTCCTTCGCCTTCGTGGGACTTGAATGTGGTGCTGTCCAGGTTGATGAAGGAGCCTTTTGAACCTATTCATAAGGCTTCGTTGCAGCACCTGTCCTGGAAGGCGGCGTTCCTCGTGGCCATTACATCGGCCCGCAGGGTGAGTGAAATTCAGGCGTTGTGTTGCCAAGAACCTTATACTGTATTTCATGCTGCTAAGGTTGTTATGCCTACTCACCCTAAGTTTCTTCCCAAGGTTATTTCTGATTTTCATATCAACCAGACTATAACTTTACCTACGTTCTTTCAGAAACCTTCATCTCCAGCGGAAAGGTCTTTGCATTCCCTGGATGTTAGGAGGGTGCTGAAATTTTATCTGGATAAAACCAAAGATATTCGTAGGTCAGACCAATTGTTCATCAATTATGGATCAGTCAGGACGGGTCTTGCTACCTCTAAACAGTCCATCTCGAGGTGGATTGTGTCCTGCATACAATTGTGTTACTACAAAGCTAATAAGACCTTAGGGGGCAAACCTAAGGCTCATTCCACCAGGGGCAAAGCTGCCACGACAGCGTTGCTCCGTAATGTTCCCATTGCAGAGATCTGCAAGGCAGCCACTTGGAAGTCGGTCCATACCTTTGCTAAGCATTACTGCCTGGACGCTGATGCCAGGGCAGACGCTCAGGTTGGGCAGGCTTCGCTGCGGAATCTGTTCGCACAATAGTGGCGTAATGTCTTTGTTCTCCACCGCCGCTTGGTGTGGGGATGGGCTTGCCATTCTATTCACTAGATTATGACTATACACAGAGATCCCCTACTACAGAAGGAGTAGTTTCTGTCCTGTAACTCCAGTTCTGTAGTAGGGGTATCTCTGTTATAGTCATAAGCGCCCGCCCGCCTCCCCGGTGGAGAGAGAGATATTCATGTACGGAATGCTACAGGTCTGGCGTGTTACGCCTTCAAAAAGAACTGAAAGTAACTGGGACCTGCAGGGCATTCTGGGATACTGTGAAGTTCTGGAAAGTTCTCTTAAAGGCACAGTATCCTGTTCTGAGCCACATAATGGCAGCCTATGGGGCTTGTCTGTCCAGGTCCTTCTCTCTATCATTCCTGAGGGATTTTGCTGTTAAAGCAAGGGAAATCTGTACAGGCTTTGCTGTTTTTGTGGATTTTATGGTGGAATTTCTAGTTGAAGTACTGGACAGTGTAGCCTTTTCAGGCTGCATTATCTGTCTTTAAATTCTCTCTTAAGTGTCTGTGCATTTCTGCATTTTTCGACACTGTAAGAGAATATTTTTGATTGCTCCGGGGTCCACGCACATGGGCGGGACTATTCACTAGATTATGACTATAACAGAGATACCCCTACTACAGAACTGGAGTTACAGGACAGAAACTACTCCTTACATGCTGCCCCAAGTTAAGCGGGTCTGCTCTGTGCCATAGCTACCAGGAGGTTCATCTCAGGTTTATTTAATGACATTAAGGGTTCACCCTGACAAGGGTTGTGATTATTCCTTTTGATGGGTAGTCACCTTCCCAAATAATCAAATTTCTTACAGCAGCCATCAGGTTTAATATCGGATAATGCTATATTCCTCCCATTTTCAGATGTCTCTCTCACGTTTTCTTAGGTCAGAGCAAGTTCATCTCATGTAAATTAAAAGTACCACCTAGCTTGTAGCAGACTTCTGAGACCAATGTTTGCTTGTCAATAAAGAAGCACTGTGACCAAGGCCAATGCACGGTTTCCACAATCTATACTCATGCCATGGGTAGTCTTTTAGTTTTGCATTGGCTGGACTCTTATTCCTATTGGTGGTGGTCTTCTCACCACAAACTTGTGTTGTCATTTAGCTAGGTTTTGGTTTCTCAATTGCGGCCCTCTTTCTAAGAGTTCATATTCTGACATCACAAACATAATCAATATTCATCCTCTGCCAGTGAAATAACATGGCATATGTTTGCTTATGTTAACCAGTGTTTCTCTTGAAGCCAATTCTCAGATCCAAGCATTTAATTGTTAGTGATCAGGATTCTAATAGTTCTTCTTCATTGCCAGTCTTGTATACTGGAAAGATGGCAGCAGAGGAAGAGGGTCCTAGGGAATCCGCTTACTGACGGCTCAGCTCCAACATAGTATTTACCTGTCCAGCCCTTGCCTCTCTGAGGAACTGCTCAGGTCTCCTGGGAGGGCACCCATCTCACCATAACGTTTCAGGATGAGCAACTTATGCATGATGAGTATGCCCTTTCTCATTAGATGCCTCTCTGAGGATCCACTCGAGTCTACCGGAAAGACACCCATCTCACGCATAAAGATTCAGGATGAGTAACCTATGCACGATGTGTATATCCTATCTCATAAGAGTACAGCCATGTTCAAAACATGTACACAGGGACCTTACTTCCAGTCTAGATGCACCAGTGGGGTGTTGTGTAGTAACTGTTAGGCCCTAGTTACCATAAAATTAGCTTTTTTTGTTTTCTGCTAACTTTGGTGCTGCTTGATGAATCTTCATTCAGCTTCTTCCCTGGAGGTTTTGGGGTGAAGTGGGGACCGAGACAAGAAACAGGGAGGGAGGAGAATAAACACGGAGGGGGTAGTTTGGAGGGACATGAAACTGAGATGGGGCGAGTGGGGGGGAGGAGAAGAAACAGGGATGGGGCGGGGATAGGAAAACGGTGGGCGGGTACAGACTGGGGGAAAAGAAGCAACATCGATGGGGCAGGTGGGAGGGAAAAGAAGCAACTTGGAAAGGTCCTAGGGTGTGGGAAAAGAAGCAACATGGATGAGGTTGGGGGGAAAGCACGGGGACTGGGAGAAGAAGCAACATGGACTGGGGAGCAGGAGGAGGTGGAGAACAAAGAAAAAAAAAAGCCTTATTTACAGCACCAACAGCGGTAAGGACTTAATAAATTTGAAGCAATCAGTACTTGGTCTGTGATCCTGCAGAAAGAAGGGGAAATGTAGACTGACCAATAAGGCATCAAATGAGAGTGACAATCAAGCCCACGAATGGCAAGCAATGGGTGGGCTCCAAACCTCGTATTCAAGACAATGTCTTTCGCAAGCGAGAGCTTATGCACTAGTTTACATGTGCTTATGCAGGCAAGACCTACAAAGATACGAAGCGTGCAGCACAAAATCTTTCACAGGCAGCTGTATGATTTGCGGTCTGAGAGAGGTAATGCTCCTGAGTACTGCACTATGTTCTGTAGTTTTGGAAATTTCCACGAGATACTGTTGGGAAATACCTGAAAACGTTATATATTTTTAGGCAATTTAAACTGTTGTTTTACTCAATTTTTGTGCATTATATTACCCTTCTTCAAGAGGTATTAATTTGCTCCAATTTAAACGTCAAATACTAATGCACCACATGATAAGTAAGCCCAAAGTGCATTGAGGTACTATTGATTTTGAACAATAATGGCAATGGAAAAATTGTTCATGCACTGCTACAAATCCTCTCCAGTCACAAATGATTGTAAAGAAACTTAGACAATTGTGTAGTGATCAGTGTATAGTTCTCCCCTTGTTAGTGTGGGATGCAGTCCTACCACATGCAATCAAAAACTTGTTTACATATTCAAGGGGAGCACCTTTCTATCAATATGTATCAGGCGGTTAAAAGATCAGCCTATTGCACAACTCTTTGAGTTTGATCATCTGAATTTCATGTATTTATTCACTCTACAAGGAATTTTATTTGCGATTCTATTTCGTGTATCCTTTGTGTTTATTGATATTTGAAATCACTTCATCAGGACAAACAGAAATAAAAAAAAATTGCTCTATAATAAAAAGACTAATAAAATAATCCTACAGAAATGGGATTATTGATATGCAAATATCTTGACTTGGCTGCATAATTATGGCTCATTAATTAGGAATGAAACATAATTATGTAGCCACGTCATGACTCATATTAATAGAAAGGAGTACCCCGAGGTTTTAAACAGATTATTTCAATGAAGAATAATACTTTCGATTAATAGATCACAAAGCAGCATTGACAGAACTTAATTGCATGAAACAATATTTAAATTACTTCAACTGTGCATAAAGTGATATTAGGCAAGGCGATGGATGAGCCATAGCGTATACATGCATGAAACGGAGCAAGCACTGTGTTTTGTGTACATGAGAATGTGAGGTCGCGTACATGATGATGTGAGATCGACTAGGGCCCATAGAGTGTGCGAGGGAGACCGTGCAGGTACTCTGAGTAAATGAGTGCATGGATGGGCGCTTTACAGCCACTGCACAATAGGAAATGTTGCGGGATCTCACACTCAAATACAATCCATGTGTGGTACAAATGTATTATTGTGTATGTGGAAGAGATAGCACAGGGACTTGGCGCCTTGAGAGCTGACCTATTGGTCAACCATGTGAAGCTACGAGGTATTTTTGGAAAACCACGCCCAAGAATGAGCTTTGAACATTCACATGCCCATAACGCTGAAGGGGTATGAATATTCAGCATGTGAGATGGCACTGAGATTGATATACACGGACGCCAAGAACATCATCAATAGCCTAAAGTCTTTTTAAACCATGAGTTGTCCCAAATCTGCGACAGGCCAACACACAATAACGGTGAGACTCTGGACCTTACAATCTCAAAGACGGACACCATTTACTTGGAGTCAATTAGCCCCTGTGACTGGACAGACCATTAGCGCATCACCTTCCTCATCAATTTAAAGGCGATCCCAAAGAATGGCCAACCGAAGAAAATAAAACATTTGAAAAGGAATATTCATAATACACACAACGACCCTTTGCAACAATAACTTGATCCCACAGATCAACATGGATGATGTCAATGACCTCACAGACTTCTATAATATATTGGAAATCATGGACTATGTCACGCCCCTACAACAGAAAAATATATCTAATAAAAACTCTAAGCCCTGGTTCAATGACAACTTGAACACTGAAAGATGCAATCTAAGAATAGCAGAAATAGCGTGGAGATCTTACCCATCCTTGAAACTTCTAAAACACTAAGAACAACAAGGAACACTTTAAAAAAATTTTGGAGCACAGCTTGACCAAGCCAGAAATAGGGCCAAAAAACTATTCGAAATAGTCAAGCAGCAATCACGCAACACATCAAACCAGTTAGACTCCCGATCCAGCACCCTTCCAAAATGCGAAGATCTGCCAGTCATTTACAACTAGCAAAGTAATTATAACCGACTACCCCATTCAGTTTCTCAAACACCTCCCAGTATATGGAAGGGAAGGAACCATCCTGGTACCCCTCCAGAAACAATGCTCTTGGAGCACCTTCTCCCCAATCGGCGAACATGACATGTACAACATTCTTTCTTCTTTAGACCCCTCTAACCACTTCACTGACCCTCTACCTCTGCTCATATTCAAAGAGATCAAAATCTGTATTCTCACCCTATGGACCAAGATTGCAAACGCCTCACTACATCAAGGCACTATTCCTGTCTGCCTAAAAGTAGGACAAGTAACCCCCACTTTTAAACAAGCATTTACAATGCAACTGTCTCGCCTTTGCAAAAGTTAGAGCTATTGGCATTGTAAATGACAACATTTTTGTTTATGTGTTGGTCTTGAAAACAGATAAATAAATGGCATTGTCATCTACAATGCCAATAGCTTAATCTCTAGCAAATGCGGGACATATTGCATTTGCACCCACACAGAGAGCCACACACAGAGAGCCACACACGCACACACGCACACACAGAGCCACACACACAGAGCCACACACACACACAGAGCCACACACACACACAGAGCCACACACACACACAGAGAGCCACACACAAAGCCACACACATACACACAAAGCCACACACATACGTACACACACACACACACACAGCCACACACACACACACACACAGAGCCACATACACACACACACAGAGCTACACAGAGCCACACACACACACAGAGCCACACACACACACACACACAGAGCCACACACACACACAGAGACACAGAGCCACACAGACACAGAGCCACACACACACACAGAGCCCCCCCCCACACACACAGAGCCCCCCCACACACAGAGCCCCACACACACACACAGAGCCACACATTGCAATGATTAATAAAAATTGATTGTCATCAGTTTTTTCAATAAAGCCTTATAAAACAATAAAAAACCTTAACATGTTTGAGTCTTTATTTGTTCTCAATTATTCTAGCATCTAGAAGAAACGTGACAGGTTCATGTCAAAAACACCCTTCAGCTACCGCCCTACAGAGGTGAGGTGACCTGGATTCATTTACATGCAAATAACAACACCAGGCAAAGGATAATCTACCCCGAAGAGATGGCGCAGCAGAATGTGCGCATTCCAATCCCCCAACCCCCACAGCATTTCCTGCCTTGAAATTCAAATACCTGAGTACAGAGTCCAAGAGGGGAAAAAAGGCATTTCTTTCTTTCAGCCGCACTCCGCATCCCAGCTATCCCCTTTCCAGACCATTCGCCACTTGTGAAAACAAGGAGGCAAACCAAAGCCAGCTAGGTAAACAAGCCAGGGAACCAAGGCCGGTCCGCACAACTACCAGGCGAAAAAATAGTTACGTTCAAATCAAGCCAAAACACCTACAGTGAGCACCATGGCACTGGCTCAGGCGGCGGATTACCTTCCTATTTTACAAATAAACGCTCCTCTCGGGCAGCTCCGGACAAGCACCGGGCTGCATTCCTTCCTCTGCGAGGCTGTGGCATTTCTCCCCTCCGCCCCCCAACCCTCACATCGTGCCACCGGGCAGCCTAAGTCGCAGCTACAAGCACCAAGTCCGGGAAAGCGCATTGTTAGGAAATCAGAGGCTGCCTATTTAATTTGCACACGTGCAAGCAATGGAGCGTCAAACATTCGTGCAACTTGGTGTCAAGAATAAGATGCACGTGTTTTTCTAGTTCCCGTGAACATGTGCCTTGTGGCTGCTTTGCATCCACGTTACCCCGGCGTGTTCAGATTACCCCCCCCCCCACCCCCCGTCTCAGCCTATGTACGTCACCCTCTATATTGTAATGCATCTAAGGTGTCTCATAGAGCGCACACCCGGTTCCCGGGTGCAGCACGGCGCTTTACCAAGACTGTTTGAAACACGAGGTACAACCAGAAGCATTGACCTCTCGGGAAGTGTAAAGTTAGTGTATTTCCACCGGGCCTGCCCACAAAGCACTCAATCTTGGCGGTAATGGATGCTTTGCACACAGTTGGTAAGTAAAAGCAAATACGATGGGAGGATGGCTGAGACAGGGCTTCCCGGAGGTGCCCTCCACCTCCTTGACTGGGGGCCTGCAGCAGAGCCACAGTGGGGTCTGGGGGGACACGGACGGGGAGGGGCTTGTGGTTATCGCACCTCAAGGCTGGAGAGGGCTTTTTCCATTAGCACACAGAGGGAGGGGGCCCGGCTTTGGTAGCTCCTCAAAGGTTAAACGGTGGGAAGGCCGTTTGTGGAGAGTACGTTGATAATCCCTTCTCAAGCCCCCATCTCGCCCCCCCCCCCCCCACCCCCCCACCCACCCCCCAGGGCCATTAGCTGTATTTCACAGTCCCTGCTGTTAATGCCCAGTGGTCAGACCCGGCCTTAGATAGGGAGTTAGTTTACCTTTCATTAGACACCTTTCAGACCGCTGTGACCACGGTTCTGACCCCCCCCTAAGGACACCCCCAGAAAAGGCTAAAAAAACAGGGATCGGAACTACAGGGCTAAGGGTGGGCTACTCGCTCCGTGTATCATGACATCGCGTTCTCGGGGATTTTATGTTATGTGCTTTTACAGAGGTCTTTACTGCCATTTCTAATGCAGTACAACGCTGCGATCTACGTTGCGGAATTATTAATGTAACTCTATTTGGCGAAGCAGACGAAGACTACAGCTACCAGAATGCACTGATTTGCTATCTGAAACTCTACGCAGGGGAATTGGTGCCTTACAGACTTCTGGCCACTATAACTGCCCCTGAGTGGGTTTGTGATGTGCGAGGCCAGTCTCTGGCTGACAAAAGTCGGGTTTACAGGTACCCTGTTCTCTGACTTTGAGATGGGTCCCCTACCTGCCAAGTGGCCCCATGGCATGCATGCTTTTAGCGAACTGCACAATGCATTCTGGGACTTGTAGTGAGGTGTTTTTAATTGTGGGTGCACATCTGCAACTTCTGCTAAATACCTGGTGCTGGGGTGAAACTCTGTTAATCCCTGCCGGCCCAGTCCACCTATCCTTGCCTCGAATCTGAGCCAAAACTTTTGATAAATGGCTCAGAAAAGTGCACTCTGCTTCTCAATTTGGGGCAAAACCTTCTTGGTTGCGGACTGCTGAGAAACCTACATTTTTTTTACGATTCGGAGGTGCGAACTCTGGATACATGACTGCAGCCCCCCACTTTATGCTTGAGTCTAAATTCTTAATGCAAACAGCCCTGCTGATGAATGTCTTGAGTCCCGGGCCAAAACTCTAAGGACACAAGAGCAGAGCCCCACATCCTGCATCTGTCTTGACTCAGGGGTAAAGCTTTCATGGACGTGAGTCTCTACATGCAGTCTGCACCTTGATTTTAGGCGAAAACTCCATGTCCATGAGTGCAGGTGAGTTGCTCTCTGTGTCTTGGTCCTGGGGTGCAGGTTATGGGATGCACCCACGCCCCAATTGCCGTAGTCGGCTTCAGCACCTCTGCCCCGGCTGTGGACCTCACCTCTTTGGCATGGGGAGTCTTTTTATTATTTTTATTTCCCCGGCCATGCTGGGGGGGCCACACTGCACGTTCAGTGTTCGAGGAGGAGGGACCTCTTTTCAATCCACGTAGGCGGCTGCACTTCGGGAAGATCTTCCTCAGTCAGTGGCAGCTACATGCAAGGCCGCTTCCCGGGGCACAACGGGAGGACTCCGCTTCGACGCGGTAAGTCACTTTCATTTATAGAGCCTTCCCGCCCCTTGCAGCCGGCATTTACTCCTCCCGGGCAAAAGCAGGGGGGTGCGGGTGTCGCTACTCTGGGCCGCAGCCTTCTCGCTCTTCCACCCCGCCGCCGCAGCCTCACATTTCACACGCTGCGCGAGGTGGGGAGGTGTTTGCGCTATTCCTTGGGTTGCTCACTAACGGCCGAGTTATGCGCACATTTCAGTTCACCTGTTGCCGCAGATGCTGGCATCTTCAACAGTCGGGGTACTTCTCCGTCGAGGGTGACCTCCGCTTGTGCCCACACCCAATGCAGTCGCCGTAGCCGCTCTCACTCACTTCGCAGGGGCATGGGCTGGCGCCAGGGGCGGCCAGCCCTCTCTCAGACACCAGTCACGTTTGCTCGCAGGGAGCGGAGGAGTGGGTAGGTACTCCACTCTCCCTCTTCCTTGCAGCGGGCTCACAACACAACACTGCACATCAGGGGGGATGGCGGGGGGGAGCGGAAGGTGAACTATTAAACAAGAGAAAGGGGTCCGAGCAGGCAACCGGGAGAAAGAAGCCGAGGTGGTGGAAACACCACCATGTTTCTCCGAGGTGAAGCAGAAATGCCTCGGAGAAACGCACGGTCATTTTAGGATTCGGGGGCGTGTTTTTCTTTCTCTCCTCTTCCCATTTGCTGGAATGTAAAATTCCAACCAATGGGAAGAGGAGAGAAAGAAAACAGAAAGAAAGTAAAAAACACACCCCCGAATCCCAAAAAGACGGGGCTTAAACGGAGTGACGCCCCTCTCCTCCAATGGCTGGCCTCCGTTTAGGAAGCCAGCCAATGGAGAAGAGGGGCGGGTTCAAGCCCCACTCTCTGAAACATCAGTTTTCTCCCAGCGAGAGCTGCGCAAGCGCAGCCTTCGCTAGGCGAAACCTAAAAACCATGGCAGACTGACTCTAATAAATACCGACCCATCTCCAACATCCCTGCTCTGGCAAAGCTCCTAGAAAAATGCGTCAAGAGCCAACTCTGCAATCACATAGACAACTATCAACTCCTCGATCAACACTAATCAGGTTTCCGTCAAGATCACAGCACTGAATCATATCGTGGATGACATACTAAAAATACTGGATCGAAACGAATCATGCCTTCTGATACTGGTTGATTTATCAGCTGCCTTTGACATCCTCAAACATGATAATCTACTGAACTTATTGGGACAAAGGATGGGCTTATCAGGGGTCTGTATTAGAATGGTTCTCTTCATTCCTCCAAAGCAGTTCCCTAGGAGTCAAAATGAATCAATCTCCATCTAAGCCACATGCGATCACTCTTGGCGTTCCTCAAGGATCTAGTCTCTCACCCATTCTCTTCAACTTATTCCTGGAACCACTGGCAAACCACCTAAAATCTACTAACATCCATTACTATATGTACGCTGATGACATTTAAAATACACACCTCTGGCTCACAGATAACTATCTCAAACTCAATGCTTCTAAAAACGAATTTCTTCTCATCTTAATGTCGAATAACATTCCCAAGCTAGATCTCTGGTTGAAACACCTTACAGCCCTCAAATGCTCGCCCCACATCGTAGACCGTGCCAGATCCTTGGGTATTACATTAGACAAACACCTGAATATGCAGGATCACATTAGCGCAGCCACCAAAAGAGCGAACTACCAATTGAGCATCCTGCGGAAACATAAACCCTACCTTCCACCCGAAGACATAAAAACAAGCAGTCCAAGCTTTTGTATTGCCCAGACTGGATTATGGTAGTGCCACACTATGTGGCTTACCTCAATACAAACTAGCCCCTCTAAGAGCCTCCCTCAATGCAGCAGGAAGACTTATCCTCAGAACTAAATAAAACACACACATCTCGCCGGCCCTAAAATCCTTAAACTGTGTACCGTATGAAGCAAAAATGCAACAGAAAATTGCTTGCATGATGCATAAAGCGTTACACTTCAATACCCCCAGTAACCTGGCTCAAAAGCTAGAAAAATCAGGTGGCAGCAGATCCCCGTGAAGTGTGCACACCTTGCTTCTGTAACCCCAACTAACCCACAAAAAGAAAACAGGTGCCAGAGCATTCTTGGTTATTGCACCTAAGATATGGAACTCTCTACCTCCAGAACTCGCCAAATCTCCTCTACCGCCTCCTTCACAAAAGAAGCAAAATCTTTTCTGCTGAATATGTTTTTACCCCAAGGCAATATATCGGTGACAATGAAAATGTATATGTACCGACCTCTTATGATAATTGGCCATCCTATTACAGACTTTAATCGAGACCAAACCTTTTTATCCTATTTTACGTTCTTAAAGGTTTGACTCTCACGCATGTGGTTTTTTTTTACCAGTCCAATTCTTACTATACTTCTTGTCATGTAAAGCGCTCTGATACCCACTAGGGTCAAGTTTGCGCTATACAAAACTTTAATAAATAAAAATGAATACAAACATAAATTCAACATTGGAAGTAATTTCAAGTAACTATAAGTGGCGCCCTTGTCATGCACTGCTTATCACCTAACATATTACATCAGTCATGACATATTCTATTAAATAAATTAAGTTTAAGGCCCTGGTAATGTTCTTCAAAGCCCTTCATGGTAAGGGCGCTGGCTGCCTCAGGGCAAGAGTCAGCCACTTCTTGCCTGCCACATTCCTGAGGTCTTCCTCCATGGGACTATGCCTGCGTCCCCAGAGTTCGCCTTGCCCGGGCCGTGGGGCAGATCTCCAGGCGTCTGGGAGCCAAAGTGTGGAACCAACTACCGGCTTCTCTCAGATCTACTGCTGACATTACAGTTTTTAAGAAGCTTCTCGAAACCTGGTTCTTTCAGTGCTAGCTGTGTGTATCAGGTCTGTTTGCTTGAGACTATTAGCGCCTGGACACTTTGACAACATTGGGCATGGCGAGGGTGCCCAACTACAGGTAAAACATGTTACTACCATACAATAGTTTTATGATGCTTTATTTTACATCTTGCCTGTTTTCAAAAATGCATGCATAAATTACAAAATAGTACTCACCTTTGTTGGTTCTTGATGGGCCATGTCTTTCCTTGTAAGTTCAGAGCTGGAAATGCAGAGTCTGGGCTGTGACTGGGCAGAGCAGCAGGAAATCCACAGAGGTAGGGGGCTGCCTCGACTCTCTCTATTAGTACTTCAGTAATGAAGGCTTGAAATATGATCACCAGTGAGCAGCTCACTCCATAAGGAACTCCTCCCAATAATGAGATGAGTAATCTCTTTATTGAGGAGGACAGCAGACAGGAGTGACTGTTCTACCACCAAAGGCTCAAGAAACTACAACAGTAAAGAGAAAAGAATCTGGAAAGAGTTCTTCTCTCAATAGATACGAGATCAGTAACTAAATAAAGAGCTCTGGCTCACTTTCATCTCTATAAGTGACTGAGCTTCTCCATCAACAAGCACAAGCTAAGCAAATACACTGAGATCTCAGTGTTAATCGATAAGCCGCTGCAGAGTTCCTCTGTCTGTGATCACAGGGTAGGTACTTGAACCCAGGGGTATGCAGCTGTTCCCTTCGCCCCCAGCAGCCAGGGCCTAGCGCCTGGATGCCCCCACGGGTGATCAGTGCGCTCCACAGACCCTGCTCGACTGATGGACTCTGTCAATAAAGAATGGAAGTCCCTGGCACGGAACTGCCCGGATGGCTCCTCCCTCGGGGCCAACGAGATGCAACTGCCTAGAGCGCCTCCACCAATAACAACGAGAGACTAGGGACCGTGGCTGTTTCATCAACCAATCAGACGGCAGGGAGAGATGTGTCTTTCTACTGCGCATGCGTGAATGGAACCCATCAGAGCGCAGGTCAGTAGAGATTAGTATATCTCCAGTGCGCGTGACAATGCAGGAAGACGTGGCCTGGTTGCGCGCATGCGCATAGGAATGATGTCCTCTATGCGTGCATGGTAACCGTCACACTGCGCTCGCGTGCGCAGACGGTTTGTTTTGATTTTGTATTGAGCAGCCGGGATGCGCGAGGCCGTGCAGGAGCCGGGAGGAGCCCGGCCAGAGGCCTTCAATATTAAACTCTTCGGAGGTCTATCGCATCAGATCAATTAATATGCTTATCAAGGTTCTGTAGAGAGGCCGGGCGCCCTCCGTCGTTCCGCCCCATCATCTGTCACTTCACCCCCCCAACCCCACGGCTGCCTCGTTTGCACAAGTGAAAGTACAAGAAAGAGCCGGAAGGACATGCCTCACCAGACGTCCGAAAGAGTGAGTATCAGCACTGCACAGAGAGTTCAATGGAGCCCTGATGAAAACAGTTACTGTATGGAATTTAAATTTAAAAAGCATAAAACTAACAGGTGGCTACATTACTCTAAGTCAGTAGAAATGACTCAGGGCTGCCTCCAGTCCATGGCTAGGTCTGCTTGAGAAAGCAGCCGCTGTGTTACATACTGCTTGCAATATACATAGAGGGTGCCCTGAAGCACCCCTCCTAACCCAGGGGCTCATTTGGTATATGTATATAAAGATAACTCTAATCACTAGTATATGCAGTAGACCTTTATATTATCTACCATTCCTATGTGACTCTTAGAGTATATCCAGTCGTATCCCTTCCCTATGTATATAAAGATAACTCTAATCACTAGTATATGCAGTAGACCTTGTACTCTCTACCATTCCTATGTGACTCTTAGAGTATATCCATTCGTAGCCCTTCCCTATGTATATATAGATAACTCTAATCACTAGTATATGCGTAGACCTTTGTACTCTCTACCATTCCTGTGTGACTCTTAGAGTATATCCATTCGTAGCCCTTCCCTATGTATATAAAGATAACTCTAATCACTAGTATATGCAGTAGACCTTGTACTCTCTACCATTCCTATGTGACTCTTAGAGTATATCCATTCGTAGCCCTTCCCTATGTATATATAGATAACTCTAATCACTAGTATATGCGTAGACCTTTGTACTCTCTACCATTCCTATGTGACTCTTAGAGTATATCCATTCGTATCCCTTCCCTATGTATATAGAGATAACTCTAATCACTAGTATATGCATTAGACCTTTGTACTCTCTACCATTCCTATGTGACTCTGAGTATATCCATTCGTAGCCCTTCCCTATGTATATATAGATAACTCTAATCACTAGTATATGCGTAGACCTTTGTACTCTCTACCATTCCTGTGTGACTCTTAGAGTATATCCATTCGTAGCCCTTCCCTATGTATATAAAGATAACTCTAATCACTTGTATATGAAGTAGACCTTTGTACTCTCTACCATTCCTATGTGACTCTTAGAGTATATCCATTTGTATCCCTTCCCTATGTATATATAGATAACTCTAATCACTAGTATATGCGTAGACCTTTGTACTCTCTACCATTCCTGTGTGACTCTTAGAGTATATCCATTCGTATCCCTTCCCTATGTATATAAAGATAACTCTAATCACTAGTATATGCATTAGACCTTTGTACTCTCTACCATTCCTATGTGACTCTGAGTATATCCATTCGTAGCCCTTCCCTATGTATATATAGATAACTCAAATCACTAGTATATGCGTAGACCTTTGTACTCTCTACCATTCCTGTGTGACTCTTAGAGTATATCCATTCGTAGCCCTTCCCTATGTATATAAAGATAACTCTAATCACTTGTATATGAAGTAGACCTTTGTACTCTCTACCATTCCTATGTGACTCTTAGAGTATATCCATTTGTATCCCTTCCCTATGTATATAGAGATAACTCTAATCACTAGTATATGCAGTAGACCTTTGTACTCTCTACCATTCCCATGTGACTCTTAGAGTATATCCGTTTGTATCCCTTCCCTATGTATATAGAGATAACTCTAATCACTAGTAAATGCAGTAGACCTATGTACTCTCTACCATTCCTATGTGACTCTTAGAGTATATCCATTCGTATCCTTTCCTATGTATATAAAGATAACTCTAATCACTAGTATATGCATTAGACCTTTGTACTCTCTACCATTCCTATGTGACTCTGAGTATATCCATTCGTAGCCCTTCCCTATGTATATATAGATAACTCTAATCACTAGTATATGCATTAGACCTTTGTACTCTCTACCATTCCTATGTGACTCTGAGTATATCCATTCGTATCCTTTCCTATGTATATAAAGATAACTCTAATCACTAGTATATGCATTAGACCTTTGTACTCTCTACCATTCCTATGTGACTCTTAGAGTATATCCATTCGTAGCCCTTCCCTATGTATATAAAGATAACTCTAATCACTTGTATATGAAGTAGACCTTTGTACTCTCTACCATTCCTATGTGACTCTTAGAGTATATCCATTCGTATCCCTTCCCTATGTATATAGAGATAACTCTAATCACTAGTATATGCAGTAGACCTTTGTACTCTCTACCATTCCCATGTGACTCTGAGTATATCCATTCGTATCCCTTCCCTATGTATATAAAGATAACTCTAATCACTAGTATATGCAGTAGACCTTTATATTATCTACCATTCCTATGTGACTCTTACAGTATATCCAGTCGTATCCCTTCCCTATGTATATAAAGATAACTCTAATCACTAGTATATGCAGTAGACCTTGTACTCTCTACCATTCCTATGTGACTCTTAGAGTATATCCATTCGTAGCCCTTCCCTATGTATATATAGATAACTCTAATCACTAGTATATGCGTAGACCTTTGTACTCTCTACCATTCCTGTGTGACTCTTAGAGTATATCCATTCGTAGCCCTTCCCTATGTATATAAAGATAACTCTAATCACTAGTATATGCATTAGACCTTTGTACTCTCTACCATTCCTATGTGACTCTTAGAGTATATCCATTCGTATCCCTTCCCTATGTATATAGAGATAACTCTAATCACTAGTATATGCATTAGACCTTTGTACTCTCTACCATTCCTATGGGACTCTTAGAGTATTTTCATTCGTATCCCTTCCCTATGTATATAGAGATAACTCTAATCACTAGTATATGCATTAGACCTTTGTACTCTCTACCATTCCTATGTGACTCTGAGTATATCCATTCGTAGCCCTTCCCTATGTATATATAGATAACTCTAATCACTAGTATATGCGTAGACCTTTGTACTCTCTACCATTCCTGTGTGACTCTTAGAGTATATCCATTCGTAGCCCTTCCCTATGTATATAAAGATAACTCTAATCACTTGTATATGAAGTAGACCTTTGTACTCTCTACCATTCCTATGTGACTCTTAGAGTATATCCATTTGTATCCCTTCCCTATGTATATATAGATAACTCTAATCACTAGTATATGCGTAGACCTTTGTACTCTCTACCATTCCTGTGTGACTCTTAGAGTATATCCATTCGTATCCCTTCCCTATGTATATAAAGATAACTCTAATCACTAGTATATGCATTAGACCTTTGTACTCTCTACCATTCCTATGTGACTCTGAGTATATCCATTCGTAGCCCTTCCCTATGTATATATAGATAACTCTAATCACTAGTATATGCGTAGACCTTTGTACTCTCTACCATTCCTGTGTGACTCTTAGAGTATATCCATTCGTAGCCCTTCCCTATGTATATAAAGATAACTCTAATCACTTGTATATGAAGTAGACCTTTGTACTCTCTACCATTCCTATGTGACTCTTAGAGTATATCCATTTGTATCCCTTCCCTATGTATATAGAGATAACTCTAATCACTAGTATATGCAGTAGACCTTTGTACTCTCTACCATTCCCATGTGACTCTTAGAGTATATCCGTTTGTATCCCTTCCCTATGTATATAGAGATAACTCTAATCACTAGTAAATGCAGTAGACCTATGTACTCTCTACCATTCCTATGTGACTCTTAGAGTATATCCATTCGTATCCTTTCCTATGTATATAAAGATAACTCTAATCACTAGTATATGCATTAGACCTTTGTACTCTCTACCATTCCTATGTGACTCTGAGTATATCCATTCGTAGCCCTTCCCTATGTATATATAGATAACTCTAATCACTAGTATATGCATTAGACCTTTGTACTCTCTACCATTCCTATGTGACTCTGAGTATATCCATTCGTAGCCCTTCCCTATGTATATAAAGATAACTCTAATCACTTGTATATGAAGTAGACCTTTGTACTCTCTACCATTCCTATGTGACTCTTAGAGTATATCCATTCGTATCCCTTCCCTATGTATATAGAGATAACTCTAATCACTAGTATATGCAGTAGACCTTTGTACTCTCTACCATTCCCATGTGACTCTGAGTATATCCATTCGTAGCCCTTCCCTATGTATATAAAGATAACTCTAATCACTTGTATATGAAGTGGACCTTTGTACTCTCTACCATTCCTATGTGACCCTTAGAGTATATCCATTCGTATCCCTTCCCTATGTCTATAGAGATAACTCTAATCACTAGTATATGCAGTAGACCTTTGTACTCTCTACCATTCCTATGCGACTCTTAGAGTATATCCATTCGTATCCCTTCCCTATGTATATAGAGATAACTCTAATCACTAGTATATGCAGTAGACCTTTGTACTCTCTACCATTCCTGTGTGACTCTTAGAGTATATCCATGTGTATCCCTTCCCTATGTATATAAAGATAACTCTAATCACTGGTATATGCAGTGGACCTTTGTACTCTCTACCATTCCTATGTGACCCTTAGAGTATATCCATTCGTATCCCTTCCCTATGTATATAGAGATAACTCTAATCACTAGTATATGCAGTAGACCTTTGTACTCTCTACCATTCCTGTGTGACTCTTAGAGTATATCCATGTGTATCCCTTCCCTATGTATATAAAGATAACTCTAATCACTGGTATATGCAGTGGACCTTTGTACTCTCTACCATTCCTATGTGACTCTTAGAGTATGTCCATCTGTATCCCTTCCCTATGTATATAGAGATAACTCTAATCACTAGTATATGCAGTAGACCTTTGTACTCTCTACCATTCCTATGTGACTCTTAGAGTATATCCATTCGTATCCCTTCCCTATGTATATAGAGATAACTCTAATCACTAGTATATGCAGTAGACCTTTGTACTCTCTACCATTCCTATGTGACTCTTAGAGTATATCCATTCGTATCCCTTCCCAATGTATATAAAGATAACTCTAATCACTAGTATATGCAGTAGACCTTTGTACTCTCTACCATTCCTATGTGACTCTTAGAGTATATCCATTTGTAGCCCTTCCCTATGTATATAGAGATAACTCTAATCACTGGTATATGCAGTAGACCTTTGTACTCTCTACCATTCCTATGTGACTCTTAGAGTATATCCATTCGTATCCCTTCCCTATGTATATAGAGATAACTCTAATCATGGGTATATGCAGTAGACCTTTGTACTCTCTACCATTCCTATGTGACTCTTAGAGTATATCCATTCATATCCCTTCCCTATGTATATAGAGATAACTCTAATCACTGGTATATGCAGCAGACCTTTTAACTCTCTACCATTCCTATGTGACTCTTAGAGTATATCTATTTGTATCCCTTCCCTATGTATATAGAGATAACTCTAATCACTAGTATATGCAGTAGACCTTTGTACTCTCTACCATTCCTGTGTGACTCTTAGAGTATATCCATTCGTAGCCCTTCCCTATGTATATAGAGATAACTCTAATCACTAGTATACGCAGTAGACCTTTGTACTCTCTACCATTCCCATGTGACTCTGAGTATATCCATTCGTATCCCTTCCCTATGTATATAGAGATAACTCTAATCACTAGTAAATGCAGTAAACCTTTGTACTCTCTACCATTCCTATGTGACTCTTAGAGTATATCCATTCGTATCCCTTCCCTATGTATATAGCGATAACTCTAATCACTAGTAAATGCAGTAAACCTTTGTACTCTCTACCATTCCTATGTGACTCTTAGAGTATATCCATTCGTATCCCTTCCCTATGTATATAGAGATAACTCTAATCACTAGTTTATGCAGTAGACCTTTGTACTCTCTACCATTCCTGTGTGACTCTTAGAGTATATCCATTCATATCCCTTCCCTATGTATATAGAGATAACTCTAATCACTAGTATATGCAGTAGACCTTTTAACTCTCTACCATTCCTATGTGACTCTTAGAGTATATCCATTCATATCCCTTCCCTATGTATATAGAGATAACTCTAATCACTAGTATATGCAGTAGACCTTGTACTCTCTACCATTCCTATGTGACTCTTAGAGTATATCTATTTGTATCCCTTCCCTATGTATATAGAGATAACTCTAATCACTAGTATATGCAGTATACCTTTGTACTCTACCATTCCTATGTGACTCTTAGAGTATATCCAGTCATATCCCTGCCCTATGTATATAGAGATAACTCTAATCACTGGTATATGCAGTATACCTTTGTACTCTACCATTCCTATGTGACTCTTAGAGTATATCCATTCATGTCCCTTCCCTATGTATATAGAGATAACTCTAATCACTAGTATATGCAGTAGACCTTTGTACTCTCTACCATTCCTGTGTGACTCTTAGAGTATATCCATTCGTAGCCCTTCCCTATGTATATAGAGATAACTCTAATCACTAGTATATGCTGTAGACCTTTTAACTCTCTACCATTCCTATGTGACTCTTAGAGTATATCCATTCGTATCCCTTCCCTATGTATATAGAGATAACTCTAATCACTAGTATATGCAGTAGACCTTGTACTCTCTACCATTCCTATGTGACTCTTAGAGTATATCCATTCGTATGCCTTCCCTATGTATACAGACATAACTCTAATCACTAGGGGGCGTGGCTAAGCAAGCCACGATGGCGGCCGTGCTTTGCTGAGGCTCCGCGATCGGGCTGACACTTATCCAGACCCGAGGATCGCCGTGAGCCCCACAACACAAATCCGCTGACCGGAGCACTCCTGCACACCGGAGCATCGGCCACTGTGTTTCTGCCGACGCTAGAAGGGGCGAATTTCCTCCTTGGACGCTTCCACCGGAGTCGCACGCCGAGACCTAAGATGGCGCCCACGGCCCGGTGACACTGCTCTCCCCGAGACCCCCTACGTACAGCATTAAGGGGACTACCGGCAGATTGCCCAGATCAGGCAAAGAGACCAGCGGGAATCGAGCGCTGCTGTGCCCTGCCGCTGCGACACCCCCCCGGCTACAGGAGCCGTCCCGACACTCCCAGGGCTCACCCCTGCTGCGTTCCGGTCCCCGGTGGCCGCATCGGGCAGTCCACGGAGCCTGCCGACATCGCTACGCCCATCGCCGGAGGTAGGCGCAGAGCAGGGACTACCTGCATGACTGGGGCGCCCTCCGCTGCCATCTGACACCTGTTCCCCGGTGGTGCCTGACCTCAACATGGCGCCCATGCTCGTCTGAGAGGGATGATGTCCGAGGAGCTCCCAGCTGTTCTTCTAGAGCCCCTGATCGCCACGCGCCACCCACACGCTCCTGCTACCTGCTCCTGAGGGGGCTGGACTGGCCCCCCCCTTTTTTCTCCCAGCCACACGATTGTTGCGGCCACCTGGCCCCACCGAGGTGCCCAGAAACTTGCCCCCCCCGGCTGTGGGGACCACCAGGGCGGGACTACCGGCACCCACAATGAGGACAGCCAGTGGGGAGACCCCGCAGCCTACGCCCCTGCTTCGCCCTTCAAGTGCGAGCACTTCACCGCTCGGGAGTCCAGGCCCTGGTGGACTAGCCCTTGGCCGCCCTGCACCTGCTGTGACCACGCATCCTCCCCTGACGAGGGTCTGCTCGAGGGACCTCTCCTCGAAGGTCCCGCCTCTCCCTGCCCTCACTGACTCACAGCGCCCCACCTGCTGTCAGCATGGGGAAACTTAGGGGCACACAGGCGACCGCCGTCCCTGAAACGGCCCAGAGAATATGCCACACACCCGGACCTGGTCGCAATCCCATGCGCCACAAACAGACCCCACATTATCGGCGAAGCTGGACCAGGTGCTAGCTGCCATAGAGATGTCCCGACTATCAATGGAGGAACGTTTGGGCACCCTCTCGACGGACATCAGCTTGGTCCGCGACGATCACCGCAAACTGGCGGACAGAGTGACGGCAGGGGAGAAGATTTTGACCGACCTACAACCCGCCGTGAAGGCGCAGAGGACAGATCTACAAGAGGTCCTGCGTCGCGTGGCGACCCTTGAAGAGTGCACAGTCGATTTGGAGGGGCGGTCGAGACGATGTAACATCTGCGTCCTGGGCCTTCTGGAGGGAATTGAGAACTCAGACCCCTTGAACTACATGGAGTCCTGGACCAGGTCTTTCACCCCCGAAGCGGAACGCTCGGCGTTCTTCTCCATTGAACGAGCTCACAGGGTCCCCGCCCGGGAGCCAAGATCAGGCTTCCCTCCTAGACCCATGTTAGCCAAGTTCCTACATTTCCGTGACCGTGACGCGGTGCTCCGCGCGGCCCGGGCAGCGGGCCCCTTGCAGGTGGAGGACCAGCATGTAATGGTGTTCCCGGATTATGCTCGAGGGGTTCAGCAGCAGAGGTCCACATTTCTCGAGGTCAAACGGCGCCTCCGTGCAAACGATGTCCAGTACTCCTTGCTGTTCCCAGCCCGCCTCAAGGTCTTCCACAAGGGTAGGGCCATCTTCTTCGACACAGCCGAGGAGGCGCGAGATTGGGCTGAGCTCCACTGCCCATTACTACCCAAGGCGGGAGTCCAACGAGATCAGAACAGTCCCTCGCGGAGATCCAGGAGACGAGGTCTGAAGCGCCCCCCAGCGAGCCCCTCCAAGAGCCAAGGATCCTCCCCCTCGAGATCGCCTGATTTAACGCAGATCATGCGAGAGCGACGAGATGCCCTGAGAGCGGTGGTTGAACTGCACTCGTCGCCCCTGGCACCGGACCTGGAACGCCAACCACACCTCTTCACTCCGGAGAGAGACCGTAACAGTGATGGCACGATGTCTGGAATAGGTCAGACCTCTTCCCCCTGGTCATCACGCAAACGATGGACGCTATCCTGGATGGACGACCTAGCACCTCTGAGTAATATATGACTGGATTGTATCCTCTTTATGAACACCTTACTTACCGAATGTGCTCTGAATCTACTTAAGCGCTCTTCCTATGTAGGCTCACGCGCGACATACGTCACTCCTACAAAAGCCCGATCAGCTCCCAGCCTCGCATACACACGCGCTGCCACCCCCGCAGTTACTTGTTGTATTCTTCCCCTAGTGGGACACTAGTTTGGATATACCGCCCCCGGTGATGTATCCCCTGCATTGGGACTGTTTCCCGCCCCCTGTTACAACAGTTTTCTCTCCTGTCAGTTCCTGTCCCTTCCCCTCCGCAGCAAGGCGCGCATGGGCATGCACACGATATGCGAATTCACATTCCCCCGGGCCTCCTGGGTGTTCTCAGTTGTTTACACGACCTCTGATTGATGGCAGTTCCACGATCGGACGTTAATGTCCTCACACTCAATGTACGGGGCCTTCACACGCCTAGTAAGCGCTATTCTGTTTACTCATACATCAAGCGCATGACGGCTGGAATTGCTCTCCTACAGGAGACACACATTAATGGCACCGAATTGGGCAGGCTGCAGGCTAAATGGCGCGGGACGTTCTGTGCCACGACATATTCAGCTTTTGCGCGCGGCGCCTTAATCTGGGTTAGGCCAGGCACCCCCTTCCGGGAGCTTAAGCCGGTGGTGGACAGGGAGGGCAGGTACGCTCCACTGGAGGGGCTTTTAGACGGTCAGGGGATCCTCCTAGGCAGCATATACGCCCCTAACACTGAGCAAGACAAGTTCTGGGATCACCTTACGGTGGTCTTGGCCCAATTCACTGCTATTCCCTGGGTCTCGGGAGGCGATTACAACTGCGCGCTTGACCCTTCCCTGGACCGATCGCACCCTCCCCCTCCACGCTCCCCAGCTCCCCGACAATCAGAGTTGTTCCGAGCTTGGACCACGCACTGGGCGCTCACCGATGCTTGGCGACACATACATCCTCATGCCCGCCTTTATTCGTTCCACTCTATCCCTCACAACCTCCGGGTCCGCCTTGACAGGTTTCTATGCTCAGCGCAGATCCTCCCTACGATCGTCTCAGCAGACTACCTAGGACGGGTCATCTCAGATCATGACGCTCACATACTGCGGCTCACCTGGCGCCCCCCACACCCACCTGTCCCAGCCTGGTGACTACCTAGGGAATGTCTGACTGATCAGGTGTTCCGAGACTCGCACACACGCAGCATACAGGACTACTTCACACACAACACGAACACGGCCTCTTCGATTTTGATAGAGTGGGATGCGTTCAAGGTGGTGGCACGGGGGGAATGCATTAAAGAAATCACAGGGGTCCGGCGCACGTTGGAACAGGCACTTACAACCACGGAACAGCGCCTAGCTACACTCACTAAACAAGCTGATCCCTCTGAGGAGCACGCTGCGCTCACAGCTGAAGCAAAGTCAGCCTACCAGGCTGCCTGTGCTGATCTCCGGAAATATAATTTCAGGGCGTATGCCTCCAGAGTCCATAGAGACAGGGACAAAACGGGTGCGATGCTCGCATGGCTGGCGCGACAGGACACCGAAACCAGACCGATCACGGACATCGTCACCCCGGAGGGTGAGCTCGTGCGCTCCCAGGCGGAGATCCTTCTGGCGTTCCAACGCTACTACACCGTAGTGTACGGCGCCCCGAACTCGCTTTCTCCGTCGTCTGTCACCCATTTCCTAGTTCCGCTGCCACTACCCACGATCTCGGATGCCGACAAACTCGTGCCTTCTGGACCAGACTCCCACTGGCCCCGATAGGACGAATTGCCCTAGCTAAAATGATAATGCTTCCCCGGCTCCTATATCATTTTACCAACTTGCCGGTGGTCCCACCCAGGTCCTTCTTCCAGGACCTCAATTTCCTCCTAGGTGCCCTAATCTGGGGATCGGGCCGGCACAGGGTAGCCTTGAAAACCGTTCAGCTTCCCACCACCCAGGGAGGCCTCGGAGCCCCCTCCTTTGAGTCCTACTTTCTGGCGGCCCAGCTCTAATGGCTGTCGTACTGGACGGCGGACCGGCATACACAAGAGGCCAATACCTCAACAGGTAGGATTACGACGCCGGAGCTCACCCGTCTTCTTCTCCCGGGCACTAAACCGCGGCGCACATATCCTCTACAGGTCACGGTGGCGCGTCAATGTATGCTCCGGGTCCACCGGATGTCCCCCGGGACAACCCCATACTCCCCGTTGCTCCCGTTGGTCGGCTGGCCCAGGTCGGATTCATACTTCCCAGCCCCCATGCTAGTTGAGTGGACACGGTGTGGTATTACGGACATGGAGTCGCTCTTTGAGGAGGGTCGGATTAAATCGTTCGATCGACTTATTGCCGAATTCGGTCTCCCCCCGATCAATTCCTCCGATATCGCCAGCTCCTCGAATGTTTCCGTCCTTACCATAACCTCCAGGCCGGAGAACCAGACACACATCCAGTTATACACGCAATCCTGCACATGGGTGTAGGACGCCATTTGGTCACCTGGTTATATAAGGCGATACGAGAACTCTCGAATGCTCCCCTAGTGTCCCTACGCACCACATGGGAAGAGGACATCGGGCGCCCACTACACGACTCGGAATGGATCAAGGCGCTTGAAGCCTCAAAACGTACGTCTAGGAACGCCCGTTTTAAAAACATCCAATATTACATATTACACAGGGAGTATCTGACGCCGGCGCGGCTGCAGACATTTTACCCCACTACACAATTCCTCTGCCCCAGATGCCGCTCCCCAGATGCAGATTTCCGTCACATGTTCTGGAGCTGCCCGGACCTCCACTTCCTTTGGCGGACGGTACACAACACACTGAAAGACCTAACGTTTTGTATCCCTAGTGTTACTGCTAGCGAAAAGATGTATAGCTATGCACTGGCGATCATTAGAGGGCCCCCCTATAGCAACATGGACAGGGGCAGTCTATAAAGGGGCAGCGGCGGAAGAAGACGCCCTGCGGGAGGAGGAGGCTAAAGGCACCCGTAAACACCCCATCTCTATGGAATGGGCCATGCTACTGCATCATTTCTGACAGCTGACGCGCCATGATGACCCGGCCACGCCTGCAACTGCACCCACCCCGACCGATCCCCCCGCCCCCGCGAGCCTGCAGCCCCTGACCAACGACTAGTACCGTACTTTGGCGATTCACAGTCCCACACTACTACCTAGCTCCCGGGGCGATTGGCCCGATGCCCAATCTGACATAACACTCCTGCCCTGTGGCAGCCCTGCACACTGTAAACGCAAGTCATTGACCCATCTGACACCCGACCCCCATCTCTTCTTGATATGCCCGTGCAAACGCCCAGATGCTCCCTCCCCGAGTTCTGTCCCCCCGTTACTTGGCAACACCGCTGTACGGACGCTGCAGACCCAATCCAATGATCCCCATGATGGTGACTCACATGCTTGTGCTTTTTTCTTTCTCCTTAAATCTTGTCCTACGTTTTCTAGCTTATGTGATTACTTACATGGTCTGTACTGTTCAGATAACGAAATGCCAATAAAAACAAGTTTAAAAAAAAAAACTCTAATCACTAGTATATGCAGTAGACCTTTGTACTCTCTGCCATTCCTGTGTGACTCTTAGAGCATATCCATTTGTATCCCTTCCCTATGTATATAGAGATAACTCTAATCACTAGTATATGCAGCAGACCTTTGTACTCTCTACCATTCCTATGTGACTCTTAGAGTATATCCATTCGTAGCCCTTCCCTATGTATATAGAGATAACTCTAATCACTAGTATATGCGGTAGACCTTTGTCCTCTCTGCCATTCCTATGTGACTCTTAGAGTATATCCATTCGTATCCCTTCCCTATGTATAAAGAGACAACTCTAATCACCAGTATATGCAGTAGACCTTTGTACTCTCCACCATTCCTATGTGACTCTTAGAGTATATCCATTCGTAGCCCTTCCCTATGTATATATAGATAACTCTAATCACTAGTATATGCAGTAGACCTTTGTACTCTCTACCATTCTTATGTGACTCTTAGAGTAAATCCATTCGTATCCCCTCCCTGTGTATATAGAGATAACTCTAATCACTAGTATATGCGGTAGAACTTTGTACTCTCTACCATTCCTATGTGACTCTTAGAGTATATCCATTCGTATCCCTTCCCTATGTATATAGAGATAACTCTAATCACTAGTATATGCAGTAGACCTTTGTACGCTCTACCATTCCTATGTGACTCTTAGAATATATCCATTTGTATCCCTTCCCTAAGTATATAGAGATAACTCTAATCACTAGTATATGCAGTAGACCTTTGTACTCTCTACCATTCCTATGTGACTCTTAGAGTATATCCATTCGTATCTCTTCCTTGTGTGACTTTACAACTTGTACATTTGTAATTTTTAGGTTTCGACCTGGCGAGGGGCAAAGCCCCTCCCAGATCGAAATCTTTTGTTTTCAGTAGTGATGTTCGGACCGCCTCTGTTTCCAATTGGTTAGCTCCATAAATGGAGACTAGCCATTGGGAGACAGAGGCGGTCAATCGCGCTTTCTCTTGAAAACGCGATTCGGGGGCGTTTCTGGTGCTTTTTTTAAGCCCCGCCCCTTTGTCCCGGGCCGCGCTGCGATTGGCTGCTGGCCCGGGACACCCCCGTGACGTCATTCCCGGGCCGCGCTGTGATTGGCTGCCGGCCCGGGACACCCCCGTGACGTCAGCCAATCACAGCGCGGCCCGGGACCTGACTTGTTGTTTTTCTCCGGGATGAAAATGTAAGTCGAAACTATTAGCTTTGCCACTGCTTGCCATCGTCCTACAAGCCGATTTGTAAGTCCTTCCGTGCCTATAGGTGGTATTGAACATTTAAGAGCTGTGAAAACCTGGTGACCACGGTCATTTCTAAACTCCTGGATCTGTACTGTAGCCTGGTATCTTTCATACAAAATATTCGCACTTTCTCCCTGTGCTTGAATGTTGTATGTTCAGAATAGTTCCCGCATCCGTACAGCACTCTGACCGTGTATGTCTTCTGTGTCTATGGAGCTCTTGAACGATGACGCTTCCCTCTTCTATTCGCTCTCTTCTTTCCATGACGCTTGTCTGCTACAACCACCAGGTACTGGGTCTCTCTCCCGTGCGTGCGTCAAACGACGTGCCCTGCGTCTGCGGGTCACGTGAACGTGCGTGGCTTCCCAGCTGCCATCTTGTTTTGTGTGCACAGTGGAAAGAGCTTCTGATTTGAGAGACTTTGCTGCCGGGACCGTAGGTAAGAAATCCTGGGGACTGGCAGTGGGATTTTGGGAAGGGGCAGAAGAAGAGGAGGAACCTTAGAGGGGATTGGACCCAGAGGTGGGGAGTGTGTCGTAGTTGAGGGCAAGAGAGGACACTGCTGGAAGTTCATTAGGGGAGTGACTGGCACCCTCATGGGTATGGCACCCTGCACCGTAGTAACACCCCCCGAAGTTAACATGAACACTACACAGGTGAATTAGGTATTTTGGTACGTATTCAAGCCTAGTTAAAGTGCAAGACTTATGACACTACCCTCACTGTTTTAAAAAACAGCGGACAAGTTGCAGCAACAGGGTTTCCACCCATGAAATGGGCAGCACTGTGTCTTCTTAGTGTGAGAGCGTAACATGACTCTCACCATCGTATCATGATAGACTGCCACCAGTTCTAGCACACAGGAGGCTGTAACCCTGCACGTGGGCATCAGTATAAGGTCTCTCAATCTGCACGTGGACCGTAATCACATGCCCCTCATATGGGCAGCATTGCACTTCATATGCAGTAACATTCTCATCAGTACATATGTTACATTATTCTTATCCCGAACTCAGGCGGAGGCACTTGCCGCATTTGGGCATCTCCCTCACTGTTCCGCACACCTACTAGGAAACGGGAGTATTCTATCTCTGATCAGCTCAAGGTAGGGGTCAGCGGTGGTAGGTTAATGATAGCACAGCAGGACAACTTCGCTCCTCCAGAACTGGAAGGGCAGGGTGGAATGCCGCAGATAAGTAGAGAAGTGGTGTGTATTTTACTGTCGTGCTAGTCAATATTCGCACTAGGATGTATAGTTTTTGAATTGATCATCGAGTGTTTACTGTAGGCCACGTGCTTTAGAGAAAGTAGCATGCTTTAGATTTGATTTGGGGACCCAAATAGAATTAAGGCACAGGCAGGGCTTTACGTGGGATGAAAATTGTGTGTGGAGTGTTCTAAAGGGGCCAGACCTATGTATTAAAGGGCGTGGTTTAAAACACAACTAATATTCCTATAGAGCGCCACCCAAACGGTATTTTGGTGCTTCTCTGAGCTTTCTATTATTGCACCCAACCGGTATTCTGGTGCCTTACTGAGCTTTCTCTTATTACATCTAGATATATAACGCAACTACTGACATGCACTTAAAACCAGCTAGGGCTATTGGCTTGTTCGATGATTGTGAGATATTTAACATAAATGAATAACAACAATTGCTTTTAAAAAAAAATAAATCATATTGAAAATGTGAGATATTTAAGATAAATGAAAAACAACAATTGCTTTTTTATAAATAATATTGAAAATCTTGAGATTGAGAATCTTGAGATTGAGACTGCCAATTAAACATTACTGAGTTCTGTGGAAAGGGTTGTGGTTTTCATTCGGGGTGTCTCCAACACTCCCATTATGTTCACTCTGATAGATGCGTACACCCTTTTTCCCTTCACATCTTGTCCATCTGCATACCTTAAACCTACTCTCTTTCCTCTTCACCATATTCTTTCCAGTCTCTCCTGTATACATTTGCTCGCATCACCACATGACCATCCCGAAACACACGCCCAGCCACCTGTAAGCACTGCATTTTCTTTTACTTTCACGTGGTCAACATTTTGCATTTGCATTGAAGCAGAAATGCAGCTGAAATGTGCACCCATTTCTCTGTGTGGTCTGCAGGGAAGCCAAGGATTGTATGATTATGCATTCTGAAAACCTTTTTGCCCCACTGACAGGCAGTGTAAATAACTCTCAATGCCTTGAGCCTAACTCCAGAACTCTGTAGTGGCCCCTTCTGAACACCTGGAGGCGACCTAGCTACAAGTTCAAGTTCATGAATTTGTATAGCGCACTACTCACCCAGAGGGTCTCAAGGCGCTTGAAGGAGGGAGGGTGCATTACTTATCGAATAACCAGGTTTTTAGTTGCTTTCTGAAGGAGAGGTGGTTCTGTGTAAGTCGGAGGTGAGTGGGGAGAGAATTCCAGGTCTTGGCCGCTAAGTAGGAAAAGGATCTTCCTCCCATGGTGGATCTGTGGATACGCGGAACTGCGGCGAGGGCTTGATTGGAGGATCTTAGTTGGCGGGTGGGTGTGTAGAAGGATAGTCGTGTGTTGAGGCATTCGGGTCCTAGGTCGTAGAGGGCCTTGTGTGCGTGGGTGAGGAGATGGAACGTTATTCTTTTGTTGACGGGGAGCCAGTGTAGATCCCTCAGGTGACTGGAGATGTGAGTATGACGGGGAATGTCCAGTATGAGTCTGGCTGAGGCGTTTTGGATGCGTTGTAGTTTTTTCTGTAGTTTGGCTGTGGTCCCGGCGTATAGGGTGTTTCCATAGTCCAGTCGGCTGGTGACCAGTGCGTGGGTGACTGTTTTTCTTGTTTCGGCGGGGATCCATCGGAAGATTTTTTTGAGCATGCGTAGTATGTTGAAGCATGAGGATGACACGGCGTTGACTTGTCTGGTCATCGAGAGGGAGGAGTCTAGGATGAAGGCCAGGTTACGTGCGTGATCTGTAGGAATGGGTGCTGTACCCAGGGCCGGTGGCCACCATGAGTCGTCCCAGGCAGAAGGGGATGATCCTAAGATGAGGACTTCCATTTTGTCCGAGTTAAGTTTTAAACGGCTGTTCTTCATCCATTCGGCTACTTCTTTCATTCCTTCGTGTAGATTGGTTTTGGCGGTGTTTGGGTCTTTGGTGAGGGAGAGGATCAGCTGGGTGTCGTCTGCGTAGGAGATGATGTTGAGGTTGTGTTGGCGTGCGATGGATGCGAGGGGACTCATACGTTGAAGAGGGTGGGGCTGAGTGAGGATCCTTGTGGTACGCCGCAGATGACTTCAGTGGCTTCCGATTTGAAAGGGGGGAGGCGGACTCTCTGGGTTCTTCCGGTGAGGAACGAGATGATCCAATCCAAAGCTTTACCTTGTATTCCGATGTTGTTGAGGCGTTGTATGAGTGTGCTATGACATACTGTGTCGAAGGCGGCGGAGAGGTCGAGTAGGATGAGGGCAACTGTTTCTCCGTTGTCCAGTAGCGCTCGGATGTCGTCTGTGGCTGCGATGAGGGCTGTTTCGGTGCTGTGTTTGGCTCGGAAGCCGGACTGTGAAGGGTCGAGGGAATTGTTGGATTCAAGGAAGGTGGCGAGCTGAGTGTTGACGGCTTTCTCGATGACTTTGGCCGGGAAGGGGAGGAGTGAGATGGGGCGGTAGTTCTTAAGTTCAGAGGGGTCCGCTGTGGGTTTCTTCAGAAGGGCGCTGAGTTCGGCATGTTTCCAGGTTTCTGAGAAGGTGGCGGAGTTGAGGGAGCAGTTGATGACATCGCGGAGATGGGGTGCGATGATGGAGTCTGCTTTGTTGAAGATGTGGTGGGGGCATGGGTTAGTTGGTGAGCCTGAATGGATGGAGTTCATCAGACGGATGGTGTCTTCAGTAGTGATTGGGTTCCAGGTGCAAAGGTTGTGAGAGTGCTGTTTTCGTTCGAAGGTGGGTGGTGTGGGTTGTTCTTCGGGCAGGTTTTCAAAGCTGTTATGAATGTCGGCGATTTTGTTGTGGAAGAAAGAGGATAGAGAGTCGCTAAGGTCTTGGGAGGGAGTGATGTCGTTGGTGCCGGCGGTGGGGTTGGTAAATTCTTTGACGATATTGAATAGTTCTTTGCTGTTTTGAGCGTTGTTGTCGAGTCTATCCTTGAAAGCTGATTTCTTGGTGGATCGGATCAATTGGTGGTGTTTGCGGGTGGCGTCCTTGAAGGTGGTCAGGTTGTTAGTGGTTGGGTTTTTTCTCCAGGTTTTCTCGAGGGTACGACATAACTTCTTGGATTTCTTAAGGTCATCGTTGAACCAGGGGGCCTTTTTGCTACCTTGTTTGAACTGGTGGTTTTTCAAGGGTGCTAGTTTGTTGGCGCTGTGAGTGATCCATTGTGTGAGTTTAGTGGCAGCTTGGTTTGGGTCCGATGATATGGCGGGGGGTTTTGGTTAAGCGATGTGAAGAGTTGGTCGGTGGTGATTTTGTTCCAGTTTCTTCGAGGAATAGGTTGTGGTGGGATGTGGGTCGTGCTCTTTTTGTAGCTGAAGTGAACGCAGCTGTGGTCCGTCCAATGGAGAGCTGTGGTGTGATCGAAGGCGATGTGTTTGCTGGAGGTGAAGATAGGGTCGAGCGGGTTGGGGTGTCGACAAGTTGTTTGAGTCCGAGATTGGCCAGGTTGTCTAGGAGGGTGGTGGTGTTGCTGTTGTTTTTCTTTTCCAGGTGGAAGTTGAGGTCACCCAATAGAATGTAGTTCTCGGAGGTGAGGGCATGTGGGCTGATAAAGTCAGTGATGTCTTCGTTGAATTGTGTGCAGGTTCCCGGTGGTCTGTAGATGAGGGTGCCTCTAAGTGTGGTCCTGGGGTCGGTGTGGATCTGGAAGTGAAGGTGTTCGGTGTTCGCGAGGTTATCGTCGGAGCTGGTCGTGATTCGGATGGTGTTCTTATGGGCGATGGCGATGCCTCCTCCTGTTTGGTTGGTGCGGTCTTTTCGGATGATCTTGTAGGTGTCTGGGATGGCTATGGCGATGTCGGGCGCTGATGAGGCGTTCATCCAGGTTTCTGTAAGGAAGGCGACATCCGGCGATGTAGTGTCGAGTAGGTCCCAGAGTTCAGTGGCGTGTTTGTGGACCGATCGGGTGTTCAGCAGGATGCATTTCAGGTGGTTAGAGTCGGAGCTGTGTTTGGAGGAAGAGGATTTGGCGTGGGTTCTGATGCAGGCGAACTTGCAGGACTGTGGAAAATTAGTGCGTTTTGGTGAACATTATCTGCGCCATCTTGCCTCTTCCCCTGATGCCACACACTTTTGTCGTGCGCGCCCGCCATTTTAAGATGCCCCGATCAGAACAAACCCTTTTGCATGCCGCTAGCCCCTGACATAGCCCTTTGCCTTCGCTAAGCCTGCACGCTGACCACCCCCTGCTTGCACCTGCCTTGAGTCATAAACCCCTCTTCGGCGCTGCTCTGCCCCCGGCCCTCATCCTGTTCCCAGCGCGACACCTCCCTGCTTTCCTTTCATGATCTCCGGCCCTTAGATGCAAACCCCCTTTTTCCCCGTGTGCCCGTTTTGTCCTCCCCGTTCCCAAGCCGACACCCAGCTCTGCCGATACCACCCTTGCCCCTCCCCGTACAATAGAAAGCTTCCCCCATCAAAGAAATCCCCGGGTTGATCAAAGCCCCCACCCCATGAGACCCAATCACACTCCCCACATCCCGTGACTCGGCGGATTATCCAGCTGCGCGATGCTCATCACCTGTTGTGATTAGGGTGGGGATTTCAACTGTAAATGTGTGTGGGAACGGGCCCCAAAGGGGGATTCCGGGTATGTCTTTCCGTATATCAAAGCTTTGTCACATATATGTAAACTGCAATAAAAACCATAAAACACTGTATATAAGGGGCCAGGCCTCAAACGTAAGTTAGAGCACCTCAGAACGATACCTTCTGTCCGTTTCGTTGTGTTCTCCTCCGGAGAGAATAAAAACCCTTGTTTCCTGCCTTCCAGTCTCCAGCGCCTGCCTCTTCATTGATTTAACTGACTAGAGGGTCACAGAGGCAATACCGCCGGGCAAATATCGATTGTCCCCGACCCGATTGAAACTGTTTTTACAATTGGCGCCCAACGTGGGGCCCATCAGCGACTCGTGGATCCAGTGGGAGAGGTCCCGACGACAGAGTGAACGACTGCAACGATCGGGAGAGCTCTTGCCCAATAGACCCTCGTCTGGCAGCCGATCATCCGAACTTCACTAGTTCCGAACAGACCTCTCTCGAGTGATCTACGGTCCTGACTGGGAACCATCAGGAGTGCCGTGAGAAATACGAGAAAAAGAGGACGATCGGGCGCTGGATTCGGAAGACAAGAAACTGTCCACATGGTCCGGGTAAGGTCGTGTTGCCACGACTAATTGCGAAATTTGTTTTGATCGTTTGATTGTTCAAAATACTAGTATTGCCTTGTTTATTTTTATTTAGAGATTCACTGTCTGCAAACGGAGAAGCAACAGGCTCTCTCTCCCTTTGCAAGCAGTGGAGGATAAGTAGGGTAGCAGCCGTGCTTATTCTTTTTCTCCCCCACTCAATAATTGCTTGAAACTGAACTGTTGTTCACAAACTATTGTTTCCTGGAGATTCTCTGTCTGCAAGCAGGGAAGAGACCATCCTTTTTGCAGATAGTGAAAAAGGTAGGTAACGCAGATCTTTGCGATCCTACTCATTCTCCCCATTGTTATTTTGTTGGTCTATTGGTTTTTTTGGGATCCATGAGGTATTCACTGCCTGCAAACAACGTAGAATAGAAATATTCTGTCTAGTCTTTGCACCTAGTGATAAGATAGGCAGTGCTGACTTTTTAGTCCCTCGTTACGAGCCGTCATGTCTGTCTTCTCCCCATTGATAAATAGCCTGTTTAGCCCGGACCGGGTGTTAGAGGTGGACCATATGGCTCCACTAGAAGGCACCCCTAATAAGGACATGTTCATAAACTATGGGTTAGTCACCATAGCTTATAATAAATTATGGCATAGGTATACCGAAGATAGCCAAGATAAACAGTGGCCACTGGCAGGATCCTTTGACCTTGATAAAATAGAAACGTTAGAAATAGCCCTTCGAAATAATAAGACGACGCCAATTATGCTCGACAGTCTCGGTATGTGGCGCAGAGAGGCTACGAAACGACAGAGAAAAGACGAGGATAAACCAAGTAGGGAAATATACCGACAGGACAACCCCAGGACACCGCTACCCACAACTTACCCCCCAACACTATACCAAGGACGACCAGACTTAGGGTCAGACCAATGCGCTTTTTGTAGGTATGTCGGACACTGGAAAGCCCAATGCCCGACTCTACTGAGCGTGAGTAGGAGCAGAGGACCGACAGGAACGACAGACCGACAGTACGAGAAAAGGCGCGAGACAGAGAAGAACCCGACTTACATAGACAGGCCAGACAGAACCACCACGTTTGATTATGCCCGATGGCACAGATTTCGCCAGGAAAATCTCAGCGGCATGATCAAGTTCTCCTAGGTCGGGCAATGTCAAGACGGGAACCCAGCCTCGTTTAAAAACTTACAGACGGAAAGAGATAATTATGACCGATAACTGTTTTTATATTTGTCTTGGGTCTTTGTATGTCGTACTTGTACTGCCCCCCGTCTGAGTTCGTGCGTATGTAAATGTACAAATCTGCGTCACCCCTCTACACGTGTTTCCGTGTTACTCGACCCCTGTTAGCAGAAACTTAGCATAAAAGCAACCTGGAAAGAAAGAAATGATAAAACAAAATCCGTAGAACATTAATAAACTTGAACTTTTAATTTAACACAACAAACAAGGAATAATAACGATAAACTGTAGAAAATGAAAGTCAAACAGAACATTCGCCCCCCCCCCCATTCTGGAACCTTCCAAAATAGGGCAGGGTTACGGCTACGCCCAACCAAAGGCAACCCATATAAGGCGAGCCCCGCCGCCAACTCTTGGTCAGGAAATCTTAACGTATGGGGGAGCCGGAGGAGAGGCAGGAGCCCGCAGCCTGGGCATTTGCAGGTAGTCCCGCCACATGTCTCCTTGGCCGGCCGCAACGGGCCTGGAAAGACTAAGGTAGTCCCGCCACATGTCAAGAGGAGAGCGAGGCATCTCTTCCTTTTCTCTTCTGTCACAGCCGCAGCAGTCCTGGACGGCGGGATGTCCTGCACGTACCTCCACAACAATTTGTCCAAGTTGGGCTGGGAGGGAGAGGCGACGCGGACGAGCCTCTCCCACCTCCACCGGTAGGAGGTTTCCCAGCCCCCAGTCCGACGCCGAACACCCCCAGTCAGGCGATGGTGCCCATACTTCCACAGCACCGGACACACCATGGTGGCACCCCAGTACTTGCGCAGCACCGAACACACAATGGTGGCACCCCAGTATTTGCGCAGCACCGAACGTACAATGGTGACACTTAGGGAACACCGGATGTGGAGAGGCCTTCATGCAGGGCGATGAAAAGGAGCGGCATGGAGTGCACCGGGAGAAGGAGACGATGTGAACGAGTCTCCCTCGCCCCCCCCAGGTGGGGGCATCACAGCTGCACCCCAGCGGAACGTCCCGCTCTCACAAAACAGGGACCTCTTCCTTTCACTCCGAAGGGTCTCTTCCATTCTTGCAAACTCGACGAGGGTGGCCCCTGTAGGGCCTCAAAATGGCGTCTGGATCCGCTGGAAGGCGGGCCCCGGCCACTAGAGTAACTTCGGCCAGCCATACAACTCAAACATTTGTCCCATGGAGCACGAGCCCCCATCTCCGGCAGCATCTCCGCAGCCTTGAAGATCATACAAAGGTCCCCGGCGGAGCCTTCGGCCTTTGCAGGTTTCCGGTAAGGGACGGCTGCTTCGATCGCCAACGAAACAAACATGACATTGCCACACCTTCTGTTAGCGTGAATTCTAGAACTGCCGAAAAGGACTCTGGTCCAAACTGCCAGTAATGGAAACATTTCCCCCTGATGCTGCTTCCGGACTGTGCCGGCCCCGCCCAAAATGACGCTGGTATCAATCGGAACTTACGAACACCTCGTGGTGTTCCTTCGCACTAATATAAACTTGATGTTCTGAGATTTTTGTGATCCTTTGTACACTTGGCTAGAAAAGACAAGGAGAGCTCACTCGACGAACAGTATGAAAAGATCCCCGTTACAAACGTTGATTACGAATATACAATGTATTATATTTTTATAACTGATGTAAACCTCATTTACGATACATGCGTACGGTATGTATATAGGAAATCTGATTACACCTGTTATGCTTATGTTTCTAAATTATGAAAATATATGCCCCCGAACCCCCAGCCAATTAATAGACGTTTTAGTCTCTCACAAATGAATGAATGAAACTTTCCGATGTTTTTACTGTTGCAAACGACACCCCCGCTGTACGCACTTTAGCCATTGCCACGACCGACCAAATACGACCACACCCTCCTAATCCATATGCTGAAATGAATTTGCAAAATAAAGTCTTTGAAACTATGGACGGGTATTGCATGCTTTATTTTAAAACAATATGGGATGGGTAGGAAAGTTCTTTTTCTGTGCACCCTACTCTGCTCTCTCTTTAAGGTTAAAGGAAGATGGTTGCCCAGCCCTGGAGGACGGATCGGATCGACAACACGACACTCCGTCTTAAAAGTACGCGACTGACTCATGAACTCTCGCGTAGAGGAAGACCGTGACTTCCAAGGATGGGTAAAACGAATGGTGTAAATGAGGGAATGTAAAAGGAGGGTGAAATGAAATAATGTAAATACTGTAAAGTACAACGTTCCAAAGTAGCAGGGACCCAAGAACCGAAGAACTTTAGAACGCCACGGCGTTGAAAGAGGTTTAAGGATCCCGATAGTGAGATATATCCTTTGACTAGATACCTCGCACTAGGCACCTCTGGTTTCCTTTTTATGTTTCCCCGCACACGCCCTACATGAACACACTACCCCCCCTCGACTCCGAAAACCATATCCCCGGGGACCCTGCCCCAAGGAGGAAAGACGAGTTAGAGGTAAGTAAAGGACTTATGAATCCATGTATTTGTATGCGCGCGAATGCTGTCTCCCCCACCCCCTCCCCTTTTTTCCTCCCTCTGCAGGTTACATCAGAGATTACAGCCAAGGTGTGGCGAAGATCTGAGACCTTGCCATGTCTAAGTGCACGAAACGGACTAGCGCCGCAGGGTGGTGTCTAAGCACGCCTGCAAACTACTCACGTATCGAACAAACCCGAAAAATTAGCACAACCTGATAAAAAGTGATCACCCTTAAACCAGACCGGACGAATGAACCCACGTTACGTATGATGCGAAACTGTGAGGGAATGTGTGTGTGTGTGTGGCTGAGGCGTTGACCCAACTGGTCAAAGGACCGAGAATGCGAGAAAGTGCGACAAAATGGTACCTCCTTTTTCTTCTTTCCTTTTCCCAAAGCACGTCCCCTCTACCCTGTCTAATGCTCAAACTGCATGATTACAAGCTAACGTGGACTCGTGAATACCCTTTACTGTGTAATGCACTAAATAGCCTTTCTCGAACGCACTGCCGCCCTCTCCGTTGCACGTGTACTATTTAGCCTGCCGTTGCACTCTCTCTCTCTCTCTCTCTTTCTCTCTTTCTCTCTCACTCTCTCTCTCTCTCTCTCTTTCTCTCTCTCTCTCTCTCTCTCTCTCTCACTCTCTCTCTCTCTCACTCTCTCTCTATTTTTTCACTACCACTCTTCCGAGTGGTTAGCCCCGAAATTGGCAGATTGCCACCCCTAGCACACCACCTAATTGGCTTCAAATACCGTCAGTATTTGCACAAACATTTGTCTTTAATGCAATCACCCTGAGGCCGCGTCATTACCTCTCCTTTTCCGCTAGAAGTCAATGAACCCAGGTTGGGCCGTAAGGGAAAGGACAGGTAAGACGACAGAGGTTCCCTAATCTGGCCCGAAATAAGGGAACTACATGTCAACGGCTCCTATAGTATAAAACAAGGACCTCAGAATACGCGACCCTCCCCTCCCCGAATCGTCGTAATACCCAAACCAGAAAAACGATCACCCCCGTTGCCTCCCCTGTCTATGTCCCTGGTTGTTTCCCATAAATCCCCTGTCCTTCCTAGTTAAGTAACCGGGCTGTAAAAGGTTACGTAGGACCCAGAATGATGTTTTACAAGGTTAACAGACTAGACCAAGGTAAAGAAATCGTCAAAATGAACCTCGCAGTAGCTGAAAAACAGGATGCACCGATAGAAAGGAAATGTTTAGCCATGTTCGTCTCTCAGCGAAATACCTGTGTAGTACCATGTTGACGACTCACTGTACCCTTTTGTAAATGTGAAACTCTAGAGAACGGCATACCTTTGCCAGATTTATCTCCCGAAGGTGGGTTACCATCAGATGAACTGTCATGCCTGTAATAAATGATTATGAAGGAAAGTCATAGTAAATCCAGCAGGTCCGCCACCGGTCATTCATATGCCAGTTGTGAACGTTAAAAATGACGGACATTTTCATTCTTTGCCTGGAGCTGGGAGAGAAATAGACTTTTTGATTATCGTCATCCGAAAATTTTCTAAAAGACTGTCTTTTCAAACTTGTTTAAGGGTACTGCTGTTGGAGGAGAGAAGGACCGGATGTGGGAGCACGAGGCCCGACTGCAGACTAAGGGACACCTACGACATTGGCCAAGGCGAGACCACGACTGAAAAGAGCTGCAGGACGAGGCACTGTTTTCGACAGCATGAAAAGAAAGGGTCGACCTGATGCCCCTGCTCGACGTCCAGTGCCTGTCGACAAGTCCCCGCTCTCTGAATTCCGTCACACGCCCGCCTATTTGAAGTCTCTCGTTCCCCTAGTTTGTTCCTAATTTGGCCTTGCTCCATCCCCCTCTTTTTCCTCTGACCTACCCTATAGACTGTTTTGAACGCTCTTCTTCCATCGGAACTTTCTGACAATCACCTCAAAGGACACGGGGCGAAAAGGACCTTTTCCGACCAGAAACGCGAGGAAAGGGTCGTGCCCTGCAACACAGAACTTAGACCAGAGCTGGACTCGTAGCTCCACCGCCGGTGCTCAACAGCGCCAACGAAAGACCACAAAGAACAATGAGAACTCGTAAACTTCGAACGTTTGACTTCCTCAACCACCGTTTTTTCTACGCCTCATTTCTCTCCCAGCCACCATTGTATTGATCCTGCTCCAATCCGAATCCGAAATATGTATTAACCTGCCAGTTTACGTTATGATATGTACTTGCTGCTCGCCGTTTTTGTATTTCATTCCTATGACTTTCCTGCTGAACAAATTTATCAAAGTTCATCAAATAGGTGCACCTCCTAAAAACTAGTAACCTCAAAGTGTATTGTTTACAACTCTTTATCTTGGGTTTCCTACCGTTCTCTCTTTCATGCTCACCACAATAGACCCGAGTAGAAAATGAACCAACAAGATGTCTTGAATATGTTAAAGGAGGGACTGTGGAAAATTAGTGCGTTTTGGTGAACATTATCTGCGCCATCTTGCCTCTTCCCCTGATGCCACACACTTTTGTCGTGCGCGCCCGCCATTTTAAGATGCCCCGATCAGAACAAACCCTTTTGCATGCCGCTAGCCCCTGACATAGCCCTTTGCCTTCGCTAAGCCTGCACGCTGACCACCCCCTGCTTGCACCTGCCTTGAGTCATAAACCCCTCTTCGGCGCTGCTCTGCCCCCGGCCCTCATCCTGTTCCCAGCGCGACACCTCCCTGCTTTCCTTTCATGATCTCCGGCCCTTAGATGCAAACCCCCTTTTTCCCCGTGTGCCCGTTTTGTCCTCCCCGTTCCCAAGCCGACACCCAGCTCTGCCGATACCACCCTTGCCCCTCCCCGTACAATAGAAAGCTTCCCCCATCAAAGAAATCCCCGGGTTGATCAAAGCCCCCACCCCATGAGACCCAATCACACTCCCCACATCCCGTGACTCGGCGGATTATCCAGCTGCGCGATGCTCATCACCTGTTGTGATTAGGGTGGGGATTTCAACTGTAAATGTGTGTGGGAACGGGCCCCAAAGGGGGATTCCGGGTATGTCTTTCCGTATATCAAAGCTTTGTCACATATATGTAAACTGCAATAAAAACCATAAAACACTGTATATAAGGGGCCAGGCCTCAAACGTAAGTTAGAGCACCTCAGAACGATACCTTCTGTCCGTTTCGTTGTGTTCTCCTCCGGAGAGAATAAAAACCCTTGTTTCCTGCCTTCCAGTCTCCAGCGCCTGCCTCTTCATTGATTTAACTGACTAGAGGGTCACAGAGGCAATACCGCCGGGCAAATATCGATTGTCCCCGACCCGATTGAAACTGTTTTTACAGGATTGGCATGCGAATGGTCCGTGGGTGTATCCTGGGGTAGCTACGCAGCATTGTGGGGTGCGTCCGGGGTTAATGGCAAGGAGGGTAGCAGCGTCATACGTTAAGCGAGTGGGGTGGGTAATGCAAGGACCGCGAGGGCCAGGGGGTCTGGCGCTGGGCGCGGTCCAGGCGCGGACTGCCGTAGACGGGCTTACCTTTGGCGCACCTTCGGCGCGACCGCTGGGCGTGGACGCTGCGCGCAAAGGCATCTGTCATATGTGGATAGTGGGGGGGGCGGGGGCGAGGGAGGAGCAGCTGGGAGGCGGGGGGGCGGGGGCGAGGGAGGAGCAGCTGGGAGGCGGGGGTGCGGGGTGGAGAGCCGAGCTGGGAGTAAACAACAAACACCAAAATGGCTGCAAGCCAAAACAAGCATTTACAATGCAACGGTTTCGCCTTTGGAAAAATTAGAGCTATTGGCAATGTAAATGACACTGCCATTTATTTATCTGTTTTCAAAACCAACACATAAATACAAATGTTGTCATTTACAATGCCAATAGCTCAAACTTTTCCAAAGGCGAAACCGTTGCATTGTAAATGCTTGTTTCTGTTTGTATCTCCTCCTTGTGTGACGTTACATCTTGTACATTTGCAATTTTTTCTGTTTGTATCCTTTATATAACGCATGTAATCCTAAGTCCTTATGTTCTGCAACTGGTTCTTATGTAAAGCGCTCTGACACCTTCGAGTAAAAGTTTGCACTATAGAAAATCGCATTAAGTTAAAAAATCACCTTCTTTCAACCATTGGTTTGAAATTTTGTCAATCAAAGTTGAGGTCAGCCTATACTTACGACCCTGCGCCTGGATACCCTCTCGGGTGATCAGTGTGCTATACAAATCAACATAACCTTTTTTTAGCTCAAGCATTCGAGACCTCTCGTATATACTTAAGTATATACTTATATGTGTATGTACTTTGTGGGCTCTGGAGATCAGCCCTAGGACTTGTCTGCTTCCTCTTAGCGACTTTTTTTTCTGTTCAACTGCCTCTATTTAACTTTCTTGATAGAAAACGACCAGCAGAGGTCAGTAAAAAATCCAGATTCACTTTAGCATTCTCTAGATTCCAGTCCATAGAAATTGTCTTCCACGAGCACCCGTAGGCAATAATATTTTTTTCAAATCTTGTATTTTCAGTGATATGACCACCGAAGGCCCTGATTTTATATTAAAAAGATAACTTCGGACTATACCATTTCCCGCTGAAAGGCAATATTTCTCTCCATGTGTTCCCATACCTGGCGTGTCACACAGTTTGGTGCTTACTTTCCCTCTATGTTAAAGAACACTAGGTTTTTCAGCACCCAGGCTAATGTGCTGCATAGCTAAATACATATAAGGTCCCAAAGGCGAGACCGATTGCACTGCAAAGGCTTATTTTTGTAAGATTCTAAAAAGTACAGTCAGGCATCATACTTAATGTCACACTGAATTATCTTATACATGTATAGATACAACATGCTTTTAAAAAAAAATCACAGCATACATATTTTAAATGCTTTTTTCATGACTTTAGTCCTAGCTTGACATTGCCACCATTAACGCTGCCAATTCTACGATTACCCCACTCCAAGAATACCACTACCATTCGCACCAAACACCAATACCTTTGGAAATAGCAACATCTCTCGGATGCAAAGAGTATAAAAAGAACATACTCTTAGAATAAACTTCTGCAAATGTTGCAAAACACGTTTGCAGAAGTTTATACTAAGAGTCTGTTCTTTTTATGCTGTTTCGTGTTTCTGTTAGAGGTTACTGTCTGCAAGGAGTGTATTTTCCAGCCAACTCCATGTTCTTGTCGGATACTTCTTACTACTTCCTCTTCCTTAGGTAATGTTTACTCTTGAACTTTATTTCCGGCCTAAATAGTGAATTACTTCTGTATATTTCGATTATGTACAGGAAACAGGGTTTCTATACACTCACTGGTCGAGAGTGTACCAGTTCCATAGACGGCAACTCTAACTTACAGGTTGGTTGTCCACACACCCAAATATCTGTTGTCCACCCGCTTATATGATATAGATCAGGTTATCAATGATGTTTCTTATTTTTTATCAGAATACCTGTGGCCTGTAACTGGACGGGAGGTCACCAACTTGAATAGTGGCACCATTACCTATTTTGGACACATATACTTAACTTGCAACTCCAAAATCATGGCTAATCCTCTTGAATAATCACTGTAAGCCCAGCTATATTTCTTTTAGAAAATTGTTTAACACTTTTATACACCATATATTCTTTGTGGCTTATTATGGTGTTTTAACCTTTAGTTTCGACCCAATGAAGTCTTTTTCGCATCGACGTTGCAAATTGTGACTAAGACACTTTGATTTTAGGTCAGAATCTTTTCAAATTCCGTTTTTCTTTCTCTCCTCATGCACAGATGATAACACTTCTTCACAATGGAGTCAGTGGTATTTTGTTTGGCCTAATCTTTTCACCAAATCGAAGGCTTCAAACACACTGGTTTAAGGCTTGATTTACTTTTTTTCCGAGATCATCTTTACTCTTTTCTCGTTCTTGGATCATGTTGGCTTAAGCAAATACATTACTCCGCTCATACTTATGCTGAACGTTTACTTTTGTTACACCTTACAGTTCTAATCAACTATCTTTATCACTGATGGAAATAATAATGAATTAATCTCTTCTTTCCTAGTGATTGTGATAATATAATTTTACATTTTGTTGAATTGAATTATATATCTTAACAATATGTTGAAAATACCTGTATTTGCATAGACATGTTTACAGCCTTGAAGAAGTCAAAACCGTGACAAAACACACGTCGGCTGTCTTCTCATGGTTTCAATATATGCTTATGGTCTACAATCATCTGGTTTTTGTCGTCGATTTGAATCACCATTAACCAAACAATCAATTTTGTGAAGGTTTAAATTATTTTTGTCTGACTACTGATTGAGTGCTTTGGTATTGTGGTCTCTTAGTTCTAGGTTATGGATTACATGTGTATTTACAAACTTACTGGGTTTTGACCCAGCACAGCTAACAATTAACCTGGTGACCTTTGCAGTATCTGGAAAACCAAGAATACATTTTGTCGAGCAGGCAATGGGCAGAGGTGTGAATTTGCAGTTACAGCAGTTGACACTCAGAATAGACATGTAACTACTGTGACAATAGAAAATGGTAAACATGGAAGGAGTGCAAGCTGACTTGCTACACATCTTGTTTTTACAGATGATGGTGTCTATTTTCTACTTCTGTTCACACAATCTTTACTACCAATACCACTACTACCAATTCCACTACTAGGAAAACCACCACCACTATCACTAATCTCAACATCAAAACCATCACCAATAACACCACCTGTATAATCCCCACACGCAAACAATATCACTGATACTCTCACCAATAATACCACCCCCAGTCCTACACAACCACCGCCTCCGTTACGACCAAAACCATCCTCAATGCCTCCACCAACACCAATACCACATCATCACCAACAGCGCCACAGTACTACAATGTCTAACACCACTACAGGTGCTAACACAACCACAAATACCACCACCACCCCCCTCATTACCAATACTGTAAGAAATCTGCCTTTTTAGGTCTCGGCTAAAGACGCGCGGAAGCGCGTCTCCGCCGAGATCTTATGTCACCGAGCGTGCTTCCCAGGAGACAGTCCCGGCCGCGCGCATCCTTCGAGGCGATTTGTAACTGGAACGCGTGCTGTGGCCAGGCGCTGTCTCCTGGGAAGCGCAAGCACCACACACGCATGCGCATACACACACACACAAGCGCCCATGCACGCACGCACATACATACATACAGACACCACCCCTGACACATACAAGTGCACCCAGGCCCCCCCCCCCCCCGCCCCCCGCCGTCACCGTCGCACACATACATACACATACACACGAGCATACACACACAAGTGCACCAATCCCGCTCCAGCCTTTTGGAACTTACCTTACCTCAGCACGCGGCGCCCAAACTCCTGCTGGCGCGGCTCAGGGGCTCTACACCGCTCACAGGAGCCCCGGGCCGCGAGACGCAACACGCAACGACTCCGCCTGCCTCCTCTTCCGGTCTGAACGTGGCCCCGCCCCCGTCACAGGCGACCGTGCCTGACTTCCGGGGCGGCCGCGATACTAAGAGACTGCTGGGGACAAAGTGTGGTCTGTGGAGTTACAATGGTTGCATGCAAGGGGTGAGTGTGAAAGTGCCGACCTTATTTATGTTGGCGTCGTGCGGCGCAGCCAGCTGTAGCATTTGATTAGTGCCTAAACAATAGCGATGCGGGCCACATACATATGCCTGCAGTGGTGCACGCGCGCGAGGCCGAGGCTTTTTTTTTTCCATTTCGTAGTCGTTTTATGATTGTTGCTGAGCTGCAACCCACACTATATTGACAGATGGGCACCCCTCAGTCCAAATTGTCACAATGGCACCCGAAAAGAGACTATAACCAATAAATACAAGCAAAGATAATATGGCTGGCTTCTAATGTGCTATGGCATGATGAGAAAGCACATTAAAGTCGCCAGAAGGGGGGGGGGGGGCGGGTAAGCCGTGGACCATAATGGCCGCATTGCATTGAAGCTCCGCTGGCTACACCAGCAAATCAGCAAATATCCCCCATTAAACATGACCGCACCATAGCAAGAACAGAACCGCCAGACATACGAATGTCGCCTCATTTCGACACTGGCTCCAAACTGCTGATCGCCACATGGAAGACCGCGATTCCCGACCCCGACTGCATCCTATAGCGGAGGACAGGCCCGAGGACTGGACACGACTTGAGGGAGGAACTGTGGTGTGGTAAATGTGCTGGGAGCGTGGCGATGCCTTCTGCCCCCTCCTCAGTATATGCAGATCTCAGGCAGGCGGTGCAGTGATCCGTTTGATCGTTAGCCCGCAGTTAACATGTGCGCCACCTCGCTGTGCACGGCTCCGCGTGGATAGTGCCCGCGCGAGCTCACCGAGCGTGATCCAGTCGATTGGCTGAGGTCCCTGAGGGAGATAAGTGGGGTAAGATGTTACTGGAGCCTAGGTGCCTCCCCCACCCTTGATGATTCGACACCTCAGCGGCCTGTGCATTCACCAGCAACGGGCCCCTCCAGGATTACAAACCTGCCGTTGGGACTGCCGCCTCCATTGTAGACAGGCAAAAACACCTGAAACACTGCACCAGCACTGGTCTCTATTAGCGCACAGACTCCAGGCACAGCAGCTACAATACATAGCAGGCTACATATTCAGTACCGCTAGCCCAACATCAAAAAGAGTGCCAGCCTGGCTGCGCCCATCCTTGGTGTGTCTCTGAGGCTGCTTTGGGCCACACAATCATCCTGGACCCCTTCTGTTTCCAGAAGCCGCTGCGCTCTCCCCTGTGATTGAGCCACCCCAGTCTACAGGCAGTAAAACGCCAAATCCGCCACACCATTCCCTGGGCGCATGCATAAAAAGTCGCTCTACACCAGTGACCCGACCCAGCTGCTGACCCTGGCCCACATTCTTCAGCGCACGAGCGGCATGGGCCGCAGAGACCCGAAACAGAGGACTGTTGAGTGCAGAGTGCTGTGTGCTGTTGAGTGCAGCGTGCTGTGTGCTGTTGAGTGCAGAGTGCTGTTGAGTGCAGAGTGCTGAGTGCTGTTGAGTGCAGAGTGCTGTATGCTATGTGCTGGTGAGTGCTGTGTGGTGTTGAGGGCAGAGTGCTGTTGAGTGCAGCGTGCTGTGTGCTGTTGAGTGCAGAGTGCTGTTGAGTGCAGAGTGCTGAGTGCTGTTGAGTGCAGAGTGCTGTATGCTATGTGCTGGTGAGTGCTGTGTGGTGTTGGGGGCAGAGTGCTGTTGGGGGCTGAGTGCTGTTGAGTGCAGAGGGCCATATATCGTCTGTTGAGGGCAGAGTGCTGTTGAGGGCAGAGTGCTGTTGAGGGCAGAGGGCAGTTGAGTGCCGTTGAGTGCTGTTGAGTGCTGAGTGCTGTTGAGTGCTGTGTGCTGTTGAGTGCTGTGTGCTGTGTGCTGGTGAGTGCTGTGTGCTGGTGAGTGCTGTGTACTGTTGAGGGCAGAGTGCTGTTGGGGGCAGAGTGCTGTTGGGGGCAGAGTGCTGTTGGGGGCAGAGTGCTGTTGGGGGCAGAGTGCTGTGTGCTGTTGAGTGCAGAGTGCTATTGAGTGCAGAGGGCAGTTGAGGGCAGTTGAGTGCTGTTGAGTGCAGAGTGCTGTGTGCTGCGTGCTGGTGAGTGCTGTGTGCTGGTGAGTGCTGTGTGCCGTTGGGGGCAGAGTGCTGTTGGGGGCAGAGTGCTGTTGAGGGCAGAGTGCTGTTGAGTGCAGAGTGCAGATTGCTGTTGAGTGCAGATTGCTGTTGAGTGCAGAATGCTGTTGAGTGCAGAGTGTTGTTGAGTGCAGAGTGTTGTTGAGTGCTGTTGAGGGCAGAGTGCTGTTGAGGGCAGAGTGCTGTTGAGGGCAGAGTGCTGTTGAGGGCAGAGTGCTGTTGAGGGCAGAGTGCTGTGTGCTGTTGAGTGCTGTGTGCTGTTGAGTGCAGTGTGCTGTGGAGGGCTGTGTGCTGTTGAGGGCTGTGTGCTGTTGAAGGCTGTGTGCCGTTGAGGGCAGAGTGCCGTTGAGGGCAGAGTGCCGTTGAGGGCAGAGTGCCGTTGAGGGCAGAGTGTTGAGTGCAGAGTGACTGTTCCAGAGAGAGCAGGGTATGCTTGTGCGCTTACACGGTACACTGACACACAGGAGCTAAAACAAAGAACAGCTGAACACATGTCTTGTTACACAAGGTTCCAAAACACAAAGGTAGGTTACACTATGCTTAATTCCACAAAACTCACGCTATATACGGCTGAAAAATAGCACAAGGCGAGGATAATGAAATTCAACAGTACTGCGAAAGCATGGCTTACATTACAAACAAAGTCTTGCACTTGCCCATTGTAAATGACAATGCCATTTATTTAACGATTAAGCTATTGGCAATGTAAATGACAATGCCATTTATTTATGATTTAAAGAAAAAAAAAAAAGAAATGTCATGAGCAATGTCAATAGCTCTACCTTTAATGATGCCGAGACCATTGCATTGTAAATGCTTGTTTGCATGGTCTCTGTCACTTGTGAGACATTTTGTTAGCTTTGGAGGGAGGGGTAGGGGGTGCTTAGAGCCCGCCCTTTACTTACCAATGTTAGCTTCATCATTGCTCTCATTGCTTTGCTTTTCTTTGGTGACTGCATGCTGACTTCACTTCCTATTTGTGTGTTTGTCCCTTGTGGTGAACATGACCCAAGTACTGCTTCTTTTGCAAGTGAGTGTCCTTTTGATGCTCACGCTTTCAATGTGTGGCTAGATTTTTCTTTTTTTGTGCAAGCATGTAAAGTGTCCATAGCTCTGCAAACAACCGTAAAAGAAGATTATAGCCTTCATTCTTTAGTTATTCCTATAAACAACCTGCGCAGACATACACAACTCTACGAACAGCCATCATTGGCGTACACAACCCTACGAACAGCATGCACTGGATTACGTAGCCCAGTTAACTCCTAGCTTTGAAGTATACAGTGATCCCAAAGAACAGCTGCACATACTACAGAGCCCGGCCAATAACCTGCAGATTCCACATCGCTCTTGCCATGCAACCTTCCCTGCAAACAGCCTGCAGCTTGGGGCACCGCGACCCCCACCCTGAAAACCCTTCTTAGCCTGTCAAATGTGCGCTATAAGGGTAGCTTATGGACTAGCATCAGCCTTGTTTTTATCTCCCACACTACGCAATCCCTAAAGTGAAAGACATCACGCCGAGCTACAGAAAAGACTACCGCAGTGTATGATTACATGTGAGGGTAGCATTTTGGGGTTTCAATGTATGTCCATGCTGCCAAGTCCTGCCCTTCGTAGAGCCAACAATGTGTCTTACATAGAATGATGCTCTGGCATAAAGGCTTTTCCAGGCACTGTCATTGGGACTGTAGGTGCTCTGTCCCCATCCAATAGTTGCTAGACTGCACAGCAGGCCTTGTCTGATTGTGGGGTGTAGCTATAGCATTTCTGAGGCAGGAATACAGTCCACGCTTTTTCTAAACCATCTTTGGGGAAAAAACGTTCAAAGTCAGTAAGTCTCGCCTACTCGTGAACTACTGGCTTCGTCAATAGTTTGAGCCAGCTGAAAGTGAAGGAAAAAATGTGCTATGATGTGGTCAGGGCTAGCCACATCATAGCATTTTTGTCCTTTATTTTCAGCCATGTTGCACATCAGTTGCGTTGCTGTACAACATGGATAAAAAACATTGATAAAGCCAATAGCTTTCCCGTTAGCTGTCATGCTTCAAGAATCCCCTACACGGTCCCTTTAAGAAACCCGGTATGTAAGGAACCAGGAAACAGGGAACGACGCTTCACGTTCCTGCGTCAAGCTTCCCTTGTTTCCGGTTCCGTTCCTGTTCCTCTGCCTTCGTTACTCTTGGTTCTGTTTTGCTGTTTGACCGCTGTTCTTCGTGTAGCGTTCCCCTGCTCCAGCTAAATTGGGCTCGCATACGCGCTTGGTTACAGCGCCTTTCTGCCTCTGGCGTACACTGCTGTGTGCTCCGCCCGGCGGCCGGGCTTTGCTCCGCCATCCGGCCGGGCATTACTCTGTGCTTACTTACTCTCCACTCCCCTACTCCTGGTGCCTCGCCCGGCGGCCGGGCCTTGCTCCGCCATCCGGCCGGGCACTGCTCCGTTCTCTGCTTCGCTAAGAACGAGTTCACGGCCTTAGACGTGAACTTCTGATTTATTGCGCTGACCCTCATTTTCCACCCGGCGGCCGGGCTTAGCTCCGCCATCCGGTGGAACTCATCTCCCTCTTGCTTCCCAGTATTTTCTTTTTACGCCTGACAGCCGGGTTTTGCTCCGCTGTCCGGTGTGGTGTTTTCCCCCATTATTACTTATCACTTAGTTAGTCAGTTAGGATTCTCCTTTATTATTTTCCTGTCCCCACCTTACCTGCAAGGACCCTGCTTCCAGGAGTTTTCACCATCTCTTTCCATTATTTTCTGGAAACTCTGTCCTTGATATTTTGTGGCACTCTTGCGTGGATCTGGGTGGGTGCATCTATTCCTCACTACAGGGAATCACGGTAAGAGCGTTTATGCGCTACCAATATTTTGCCTTATTATTGTTCCATGTAAATAGATTGTATAGAATTTGTTTGGTTCTCATAGATGGTGATTATTCATAAAGACATCTGCAGAAGAATTAAATGGAAGGTTCTTTGTGTACCAGACGTTATTGAAGGAGTCTTCAATGGCAGTTCCAAGATAGTTGAAGTAAGAGAGGGGTTGTTTAGAGTGCTAACAAACATACAACATCTAGACTATAATACTCCTTTCCATAACTGTGTCATCCTTCTTATAGCTCCAGACGCTGTACCTTACTTCCACCTTCATCTGCTAAATCAGAGTCATATTAAGAATTTGGGTACGTGATATGTTTATGTACATGTATAATCAATGTCCTGTTTGATTGGAGTAGCGCTAGAGTGTTTTTGTTTCCTCTTGTCATTTCAGCCTTCCTGATTTCTTGTTGCCTTCATTGAAGTACCCTATATTCACTACTGGAGTATTCCATCAGCCATCATTGTCTTCCCCCTTCTTTCCTTGTTTTGTTTCCCTGTTTTCCCCTGGCGTGTCTCTCGTACTCTAGTGCTTGATAGAGTCGGAAGACCGTAGGGGAAGGCTGCGGACTACTCTTCGGATTCCTGACGCTCCTGTGGAACCAGCCTGCAATCCTTACATTAGCGTGGTCTTTTGGCTTTGCCAATGATTGTCAAATATCAGTAGGTCACTATTACGTAAGCCTTATAACCCACAATGTAACCTGCATGGTAATTAATAGTAGGACATTTAGAAAATCAATATTACCACGACACTACAGTGACAAGGTTCAAAAAGCTATTTTCCCTGTGGCAGACCTAGATTTCCTATATAGAAAACCGGAGTGCACATTAAAATATTGACGCTTCTAGCATGGGGAAATAGACCAGCTAGAAAAATAATGAAATAACTTTTTAATAGATAGTAAAAATTAAATTCTGTAGTAAAGTTGAATTTTTAATACATATTAAGGAAAAGTAATCTTTAGAAAGTTACCTTTTCCCTGCATGGTGCTTTTGGGGGCTAATTTGCATTCGCTTTTCAACTTCTCCCAGTCTTGTGTAGGTGTGAATTAGGCAGGAAATGCCTTCCAAGAGCAAACAATAGGCTAACGCGAATGAGTAGAGATGACTCCTATATTACAGTGTCCAATCCTGCTTGACAGGTATGTTTAGCGACATGTAACACTTGCATGCTTGAAAGGGAGAGAACAAGGTGCCAAGACAATTCTTGTCGATCCTCTGTCTGGGTGCTGAAGGATTTTGCTTTTGTCCTACCAGTCTCTGAGCATGTTGTGGGTTCAGTTTCTGTTTCAAACTAGATTATAGTGTTAGATGTGATAGGACACTAGAATTAACATAAGGCATTCCCACTCACTCCCCCAGCCTCAGATCATAAGTTCAGTGTGGCTGAAGGCCTATGCCATCTTGGATTTGCCATGACACATTGCATTTTTGGGCCTGTTTGCATTAAGACAATCAGAACTACTGTAAAAGTAGGTAGGTCATGGCATGGAAACCTTTACTTAATTGGTAAGAGAGGAACTAGAAGTGTCTTAGGATGTCCCCACTCACAGCCTAGTGAACATTACAAAGTTGGACCATCATCCACCCTTCCTCAGAACACTTCCTGCACCTACAGAAGATCAGAAGAGGTCTGGACCTGCTGCACTTTAGGACTTTCTTTTTTAAGGGAAAATTAATGTAAGTTTGATGTGCGGCCCGTCATGTTGATGCAGTGGCCCGTCAAACTTGCAGTGCATTTCCAGGAACCGCTGGATGGTTCCTGGAAAGGCTACAGTTTTGTTAATGACAAACTGCTGGTGGGTTTCTATGTTTAACAATAGCTCTTGAATACATCCTGCAAGTCTTTTGTGGAGTTTATTGCACCAAGGATAACAGAGACACCTCTACCCATTCGTTTAGGACATGATTCTTCTGTGGAGTGGGAGGGCTACTAATTCTCCACCCTAGATCTCAATAAAGGGATCTACCATCATGGGTCTTTTTTTTTTTACAAGCAGTTCAACTATGCCATTGCTGCTTCAGCTGATTTTTTGCATTAATACATTAGGAATACTCAGCACACACCCAACTGATTGATCTGCAGTCACGGTAGCCTGGTATTCACTAATACTTCAATCATGAGGAGACATTTTTCAAAATCTACTGCAGACAAATTGAAGCTTATTTGACTCTCAACAAAGAACCACATACTCTCAATGTGTCTTATTTGAAATTCTAGGGGCAGATAATCTCTCATTTTCTCCAGTATCTGTGTGTGCAACCACAACCAGTCTAGATAGAGGTGCTCGCAAAAACACCCTTTTCCCAGAATGTCACCAGTCTGCGGTACTTCATGAGCCACAGCCAAACCTTACAGAATATCACTAAATTCAGAACTTGGCTTGGGTGAAAGAATGTCAAAAGTCTTTATCAAGAAAGGCATTGCTTTAGTAGATCACATACATTATTTCAGTGCTGGGCTGTGAATAGAACTCTAAAATGCCCCTGAGGATTGAAAGATGAGGTCGCTACATGCAAGAAAAGTTTAATATCATTCATCAGTGTGTGAAGGATCATAATCTTTAGGAAGAAAGGAATTATTTTAATCTCCGCACATGTCGGAGGAATGTATCTGTGCTCATTTACCCAAAAGGTGCTTGTTTGTTTGGCTCTTAAACAAAAAAAACTACAAACTGCAAAAGAACCAAAACCATTGCTTTTTATTAAGTTGGATTTTTTCTTCTCTCTTGCCTTCAAGGGGAGAGTGCTAAAATACATTTCCTTTATGCAGTATTTAGAAAAACTTGGTAGGGCAGTCACTTCTAGAAAAGCAAAGGCACCTTCGTATGACACAGTGATTGCACTAGAATACATTGGTAGTATCAACCTGTCTGCCAACCACAGGCTTGCTTCATCTTTCAGTATTGTAATATGTCAGACTTTTCACGTTTCTGGCTACCTGACATGGCAGCACCTTCTATTACCTTAGAAGCATGGGAAACAGCCTTTCTCTAACAGCCATCAATCTTGTGATTTTTATAATAAATGTTTGCTGAGCACTTCAGGTGTCTGTGTTCCTTCTGAATAAAGACTATACACAGATCACAAGAGCAGTGATCATTTAACTCATGAGCTGTCTTGCCTTTTTAGCTCTTGCCATGATTCTGAAGTCCACAAGATCAGTAGTCGGAATCTTTATTATGTTGTACCACATAAGTCCAATACATATACTATGAATTCTCTTATTGGGAGCTAATGCAGTCTTCTCAGCTTAGGAATGATGCTTGTCTGCATCATAACTGTGGCATGCTGTGTTTTTTAGCCTGTTTGTTTATTGTCAAGTTTCTTTGCCTAATATTTGATCTTCCCAGTCTTGCTGCAACACTTGCAAAAACCATTTCAGCAAAGTAGTTTTATTCAGATAAATTCTGCATATATCTTAGTAGATGGAGGCTTATGTCTACAAGCATGTATAGGTAGCGAGAAGATGAATCACGCATTTTCCTTTCCACTTTTCCTTTCCATTGTGAATACCTGATAAATGTGGCGGCCTTTAATAGTGGGAGTGACATGCTTTGTGTTCAGTTTACCTCCTCCACATTTTAATGTTTCCACTTTGCACATCATCAGGCTTTAATCTTTTAAATTCCAGATGGCCAAAGTTGACCTTTCTATCTACCACTGTGCCACAACAACTGAATAATGTTACTTCGGTGTGTTTACCACATTCACCATCAGACGCCAGGCTTCACCTGCCCTAAAATCAAAAGAACGATCTTCAGGTAACTCAGTCCCCTTCAATAGGGACTCCTTTTTTGATGCTCACTCCCAGTGAGAAAACCTCTGCCCATTTGTACGAAGATGCTTTCAATCACACCACATGCAAACATGTTCATGACAGCGGTGCATTTTCTTCTACTTATATACTTACATTTGGGAGAATGTATTTGGCCACAAGTTTGATTTAGTTAGATCGTAGTAATTGGCAGAGAAGGTAATTTAGCACATTGTGCGTAGGGTCTCAGAAAAGAAAACGAAAATACATGTAAAAATACCCCAAAATTGGGCGCTGTAACTATTTCCAGATCTTACAAATATAGACCCTGCTGAACCACGCCTGCACCCATCTTTGGCTGTTTGAGAAGGAATATATGTCTTTACCACGAATACAAATACTCCGCATGGCATTACCACGCGAATTTTACTTCGCAAGTGGCTTTACCACGCAGCTTTTTAGTACGCAGGTTCTAACATCGCATTTTAAAAACGTTACGTTCAGCAGCTCTTACTTCCATCCACCATCGAAATATGCGTGAAAACACGTCTACCAAAACTAAACAAGCATTGGCATAGCCAATAGGTCTCGCCTTTGGGGCTTTATAAGTGTTTAGCCAGAGCTATTGACTTTGCCAATGTCTTTAAGCTGTGCTGTAGAGAAGTGGGGCTGTTGTGCAGCATGCTGAAAGGTTTTAATTAAAACGTGTCCGAAGCATTTTTGTTACCTTATATATGACCAAGAAATCATTATATACAACTGAACAAACATATTAAAAAAGTATTTCCAATAAAAAATTTCCTCAGTATTCTTTTGTACTTGCAATGCTGGCAACTTGTTTCTGCCTATTCCAATGGTTGTTTGTTAAAGCTTTTTTTTGAGGGGGCATAAACAATCAGAGTATGAAGAGAAAGGCTTGAACATGAAGCACTAACAAAAAAAATTACATTACAAGCTTATTCTGTAACCGAGGCGACTACAGTATATAATTTTAAGGTTTTCAGTGTTTAAAAAAAAAAAATAATTATATCCCTGAACATCTTAACTGGGCATAAATATCTGCAATGACTCAGTGCAGCAAGGACGAAAGGTGAACTTCTACGCCAACACCATCACATTCCATATAGACAGCAACTGAAAGGCTGTTTTATTTTTTCATTTTATGGTGTATTGCATTTTTCTGCATGAGTACATAAATTTCAATCAAAATGTTCTCATCGCTATCAATGCGATCTATTATGTTGTATGTCGTTAATGAATATAGAGTTGCTGCAATACAAAAGATCCCGAATCGATTGCTTTGCCAGGACTAAATGAAATCATGAAAATAAATAAAAAACTAAGGTGTGGGATAGTCCAGGCTATCACAGTGATCGCTCGCCCGTAACTGAGCATAGATGCTAGGAATTTGAACGTTTAATCTATAAAATAGAATTGCTCTTGTGCCTAAACTTTCCGTGTGGATTGTGACTGCTCTCAATCTGTTATGTGAGGAAAAGCACTCAAAGACAATTCTGAATACCAGCTATTAAGAAGATATAACGACGTGCATAGCCAATAGGTCTCGCTTTTGGGACCTAATAAGTGTTTAGCCATGCAACACTTGTTTAGTCAAGGATATTGTGCTGGATAACTAAACACTCCTAATGTCCCAAAGGCAAGACTTATTGGCTATGCATTAGGGGGCCTTATAAGTGTTTGGTTTCGATCGAGCTATTGAGCTAGCCAATGTTTCTAAGCTGTGCTGTAGAGAAGTGTGGCTGCTGTGCAGCATGCTGAGAAGTTGTAATTAAAAAGTGTAAGAAGCACTGAGTGATGCTGCGGTGTTGTTGAGTGATGCTGTGCTGGCCCTGAGTTATGCTGTGCTGGCCCTGAGTTATGCTGTGGTGGCGTTGAGTGATGCTGCGCTTGCCCTGAGTGATGCTGCGCTGGCCCTGAGTGATGCTGCGCTGGCCCTGAGTGATGCTGCGCTGGCCCTGAGTGATGCTGCGCTGGCCCTGAGTGATGCTGCGCTGGCCCTGAGTGATGCTGCGCTGGCCCGGAGTGATGCTGCGCTGGCCAGTCGGTGGCGGTGGTAGAGTTAAAATGTACTTCACAAACACTGCGATTCCTGGGAAAAACATAAGAATCTCACACACTGGAATCTAGAGGCTGAGGAGAGATGCTCAGCCCAAAAGGTTGTGCCAAACGCAGACTAAAAGTGGCGACAGAAAAATGGACTGGTTGAACATACTGTGTAGGCTAGCGATACGTACGGCGTACATTGGTGAACACAGGGCACAAGTCCTAAACAAGATGCGCGGCTGCTAGACGCACTCTGTGGTGGGGGAGGGGCGAGCAAGACACAGGCAGAGCGAGGCACTCGCGTGGGATAGCGAGAGGAAAACCAGATGGCGCCTCTACTCGTGCCTCTAAAAGCTGTGGTAGGACTTTTAAAAGCCCACTAACTAAATGTCTCTCATGGGCAGCGCATGTGCTGGCTCAGGCAAGACCTAAAAGGACAGGTCAAAAGGAGCACATAAAGGAAAAACGAAAAATAAACAAAACTAAGGGAAAAACCACGAAATATGGGCATGTGGCACTTAGACACAAGAAATCCAATATCCCCATTTGAGAACAGTAACAGTAAAGTTACTATTTGCACAGAAAGTGTCCTTGTAGCAGGACAATGCCCTTAAGCAACCTTTAGACTGGCACCGCATAAAAAGAGTGAAACAAAACCCCTCCCCCCACCAGCCACTACAGGACTAAATGAACAAAAATGCTAGAAATGGGCCCGGAGTGATGCTGCGCTGCCCCGGAGTGATGCTGCGCTGCCCCGGAGTGATGCTGCGCTGCCCCGGAGTGATGCTGCGCTGCCCCGGAGTGATGCTGCGCTGCCCCGGAGTGATGCTGCGCTGGCCCGGAGTGATGCTGCGCTGGCCCGGAGTGATGCTGCGGTGCTGCGGTAGCGTATAGTGATGCTGTCGTAGCGTATAGTGATGCTGAGGTGTTGCTGAGTGATTCAATTCAGGTGGGCATTAACAGAATAAATCGTATAACAAGTGTAGGACAGTAATTCTACTCTGTGCCCGAGTTCCTGTTAACACATAACAGGCAGATCGAGCCACTTTCAAATCAAGTAAGCTTTAAACCGGTTAAAGGGTGCTGTCAATCGTATCATTTGCCATTGCTTTGCAGTATGAGTATAACCTACTGTGAGTCGCATGCCTGTCCTTCTTACTCTCCATTACTGTATTTCTACATATTTACCACAACTCATTTAATAGAACACAACCCCGCCTTCTTCGAAAACATAGCCCTCCAATATAACAATACTTGGTATCCTCAAGCCTATCTACTCATTTCACCAACTGTTCACATGAACTTACATAGCCTCCATTATTGATCACTCCTAACTCCCATTAACCTAAAATACCCCAAAGAAACTGGAACAAAAGCATGGAATGGATTCCTTGAAAGCACATGACTTATCACAATACTCAATCCCCACGGAATTGAACACTAACTCTTGGTTGCCCAGTAGCATGCTACTCGCCATAAAGCACTTCAAAGCCTCAAAGGTGGCAAGTACTATATAAAGGGGAGAGGATGCAGCCTTACGGCTAAAGCGGTCGACTTTGAACCTGGGGAAACGGGTTCGAGTCTCTGCAACGACACTCCACATCCTGTGATTCTGGGCAAATCACTTAATCTCACCGTGCCTAACAAAAAATGAATGTGTCCATCTGTAACGAAACTGGTGCTCATGTAAGCGCTCTGATAACAGATTTCTCTGATCTAGTTTGCGTTATTTTAAAAGCTATAAAAGAAAATGCAATTACAATACATTTCAGTGGATAGACAATTTTGTTTGCGAAACAGAGGCTAGGCAATGGAAGGAGTTGTTCATAAGGGCTTAAAGCCGGCAGCCAGAACCTTGTGTAGCGTGGTTCTTCGGTGTTACATGTAGTACTGCCATAGTTTATGTTCGGCAGCGTCCACCCAGAACCAGTAAAGGGCACCATGGTTCTTTCCTCCTCCAGTGACAGAGGATTTCTGGCGTGAGGGTGGAGATAGGCTCCCAAATATCAGTGGTGTGTTTGCATAGTGAGTGTTTTGAGAAAGGTGCATGCGGCTTGGTGTTTTTGTTCAGATGGTGTCTGCGATGTGTTTGTGGTAGGCTTGTGTGTCTGTGCTGTGGCAGTGGGTGCAGGTGAAAGGTCCTACCGAGGGGCATGGGTCAGTGCAGTGGTAGTGTTTGTTGCACAAGCCGGGAGTCTAGGGTATTGAGCTAGGCACGGTCTATGCTGTATATGGTATGAAGCTCCTGTGTGTCATGATAACATATGTAATATGCAGCTGTTATGTAGTTGCTTTCTATATTATGTACGATTTATCTGCAGTCTAGGTTATATTACGTTGCTGCTGAATGTTACATTATATGGCTACTGTCCAAATGATGAAGCCGCTGTCGTATTGCCTGTTATGTTGTGTATCTTGCTGATTAAGTTATGTTGCTTCTCTCTATTTTATGCTAGATAACTGCCTATTTGTCTTTTTTTGTACATGTATATAGTACACCTTGCTTCAATTCTGTGACTTAAAAAAAAAAAAAGAGGATTCACATTAAAGTAAAGTAAAAGTAAAGTCCACATTTGTAAAGCGCACAATCACCCGTAAGGGTCTCTAGGCGCTGGGGGGCCGTCGGGAAGATTAAGCGAGCTATTGCCCAGAGTCACATGGTGCTGGGCTAACCTGCCGCCGGAGCCGGGGATCGAACAGTGGTCCCCAGATTCCAGCGTCAGTCGCCCTGGCCGCTGCGCCACACATTACATTTTATTTGCGGCTTTGGCTTGTGTTTGGGCTTGTAGAGCCAAGCCAGATCCTTGGCTTGGGTTCGGCCCTTCCACTGAATTCTCTGGCTTGCACACATCTACCTTTTAAACATTTATTTTAAAACATTACTGCCCGCCCTAAGTACAAGGCCATTGGTGAACTAAAAGGCAAATCCATTACTACATGTACCCTAAAGGTAGGCTAGATTATTACTGTAAATGGAGCCTATTATGAAACACAAGCGTTTTTTTAACAGTGTATATCCTGAACGCACCCATCTGAATACGGTCTCATGTATGAGGTGATGAAGAAAAAGAAGGCTCGGTAAAATAAAGGTTCTGGCTAAGGTCACAAAACATGCGAGAAGGGCACCCGAGACTGGTCATTGGTTTCTTCGTTTCACGCTGTGCATCATCCCTAGCACATTTCCACTCAGCGCTACCGCCTGCAGTTCAGCTCTTTCCAGGAATTCTCCTGATGAATTCTCAGAAAAAAATGAGGGGCTCGGAGCGAGAGGGCATTGCAGTGATAAACCTCTTTCTGGGAGCGTATTAATACCAGGGCACTGGGGAGATGGAAGCTTCGGATCAATAAAGTACCATGATAGGGGAGAGGGGTTAAAAAAAAAAAATCAACAGTACTTCTAGGCTGCCGGAGGCACGTGTCAAAAGTCGGTGGCGAGGTAGAGTTCAAATGGACTTCACAAACACTGCGATTCCTAGGAAAAACATAAGAATCTCACACACTGGAATCTAGAGGCTGAGGAGAGACGCTCAGCCGAAAAGGTTGTGCCAAACGCAGACTAAAAGTGGCGACAGAAAAATGGACTGGTTGAACATACTGTGTAGGCGAGCGATGCGTACATTGGTGCACACAGGGCACAAGTCCTAAACAAGATGCGCGGCTGCTAGACGCACTCTGTGGTGGGGGAGGGGCGAGCAAGACACAGGCAGAGCGAGGCACTCGCGTGGGATAGCGAGAGGAAAACCAGATGGCGCCTCTACTCGTGCCTCTAAAAGCTGTGGTAGGACTTTTAAAAGCCCACTAACTAAATGCCTCTCATCGGCAGCGCATGTGCTGGCTCAGGCAAGACCTAAAAGGACAGGTCAAAAGGAGCACATAAAGGAAAAACGAAAAATAAACAAAACTAAGGGAAAAACACGAAATATGGGCATGTGGCACTTAAACACAAGAAATCCAATATCCCCATTTGAGAACAGCAACAGTAAAGTTACTAATTGCACAGAAAGTGTCCTCGTAGCAGGACAATGCCCTTAAGCAACCTTTAGACTGGCACCGCATAAAAAGAGTGAAACAAAACCCCTCCCCCACCAGCCACTACAGGACTAAATAAACAAAAATGCTAGAAATGTGCCAACCGGAGCAGTATCACCTGCCAGAGATATGGGTACGAAGAGGCGTCTCAAAGGAACCTTACTGGGGCTTAGAGAAGTTTGGCTTAGCCAATCGGGCCTATGAGCCGCAGTGTAAAACAAGCATTGGCATAGGCAATAGGTCTCGTTTTTGGGACCTTATAAGTGTTTAGCCATGCAACAGTTGATGTTGTTGCACCAAGGATATTGTGCTGGATAACTAAACAATTATAAGGTCCCAAAGACGAGACTGATTGGCAATGTCAATGCCAATGTTTGTTATAATGGTTCAAATCTATTTTATTGAGTTTACAAGGTAAAAATATTAGAATTGCCTGTAATGCTGCATCCGGTTCCAATATGATATGCTGGCCTTGCCTTGATCTCAGGGGGAAGGTCAGGGCTTTGAGGAGCCCTAAGATGTATTTCTTTTATTTGAAGCTTGGGAGCTGCGTACCATGTCCCAGAACGGTGTCTGCTTCGGACATGCCCAAAGTAGAGCCCCTCCAGCAATCTTTACTACGGGTTGGTTTACCCCTGTGTAGTCTGGCAAGTATGAGATATCAATATGTTTTTATCTTGGTGCTGGTCTCAATGCTTGATGTATTACGAGCAGTATAGCATGCCTTAATGAATGTCCCCATTACTTGTGTGAATAAGCATCCCAGCTGCTGTTTCCAACACTTTTGGCCTGCAGTTTTCTCCTCCATAAGGGGGTGAGTTAGTTCGGTGATAATACACTTGTCGTCATTTTTAAGTAAGATTAATTTCTCATAGGTAGTGAATCGCCTCTGCGCCCATTCTCGAACCTCTGTGAGTACCCAATGCCTTATCTGAAAGTAGTGAGGGCATTCTGTTTTGGGTGTACTGTAATCGTTTTTCTTTTGCTCGATGAAGATGGGACCCTCAGCGTCAAAAAAACTGTCTGATGGAACTGCAATCGACATGTTGCAATGCCAAGAAGACTGTGGGGTGAAGGCCCGGGGCAAAGTCTGGGTTGGTCAAAATGGGCATGAGCAGTGAAGGGAAGGACGTTAGTTTCTTTCTGGTGCCCTCTCCAACCCAGACAGCCAGGGTGGCTCAGGTGATCAGCAAAGAGTATAGACCCAACACCCTCCGTTTCCGGTGTAACCAAGGTATCTTCCATAGGTGCTCCTGTTCCACGTTCCATGAATCACCATTGCTTCTCAGTCTCTGGGCTGCTCCATTCCTCTAGGAGTGTTTTAAGGAACATTGGTCCCTAACAAGAAGGTTTGTAGCTCACAACATATGAAAGTAGAATTACAATGATGTCTACTTTTTATGTCCTATTGGACATGATCATTTAATGTAAAAACTAAACAGAAAAATATACAAGTGGGAGCATTTTTATATCCGGGAATTGAGGCAAACACAGGGTTGTGCCTGAACAATTTACAACATTTTGGCCACCAAATAATACATTTGCGCATCCCAGCACATACTAATAAAGATATTCAATTATGTCAGGGTGCGAGAAGTCAACAACGTTTCGATCCCTCTACAAGAATGCAGGGATCATCTTCAGGATAAAAGAATAGGTGCCTGAGGCAATTGCCTTTGATTCATTAGATGAGGTAAATGGTTCACGATACTGGTGTCCAGGCCCATCGAAGATGACCAATAAGGTGCAATACAGGAGGCAATCAAGAGGCATAATTTCCACGCGGGGGTGGAGGGGGGCTATTTACTAGAGTCGCCCGGTAGGCGGTGTGGGAAGTCCACAGTAGGGGAGCGTTGTTGTCCGGTGTGGGCAGCCAGAAGGATGCCGCTGATGGGTCGCAGTGCCCAAGCATGAAGAGGATCTGATCCGTGACCGTCAGCCAAAGTGAATACAGCCACCAGGAAGCAGAGCTGTGCTACTTGATAATATTGTAGGTGATTAGGGGCCCCCAGGCCCCTCTCTCCCATGGGGCGGTATATCTGATTGCGATGCATACACGGGTATTTGCTTTCCCATACACAGTAGCTTAACTCCACCCGAATGGATTAGAGCGTTCCTGCGGTGGCTTGGAATAGAAATTGGGCCCTGGGGAGTATTGTCATTTTTAAGGCTATTATGCTCCCAAGCGAGGGGAGGTTGTAGTGCCTCCATTGGACGAGGTCTGTCCTAATCTGGTGGTTTAAATTGCTATAGTTGTTGTTAGACAGTGTCCCGGATCATGGAGGTCTTCTTTTTTCTGAGATAGGAGACCAAGGATGTAGCCTATGCCAGAAAGTAGCTGGTGGTCAGATGCTCTTGCAGGAAAAATGGTACTGATAGATATAGGGCCTGTGACTTTTGTAGGTTAATTCTAAACCCAGACACCTTCCTGAACTGCTCTAGTTCCTCTAGAAAGGCTCTTGAGGAATGCAGTGGATCTTCTAGTGCTACTAAGGTGTCATCTGGGTAGAGGCTTATTTATTTAAATGTATTTAAAAGGTTTTATATCGCGCTGCCTAGACCCTGGGGTATCAGGGTGTACATCACCCCTGAACCGCACCACAGCAATCCGGGGGGGTCATCTCTGACTTAGTGCCATTGGCTCCATGAATAAGACAAATTGGTGAGGGGATACCGGGCTTCCCTGGCTTGTCCCTTTGTGTATGGAGAAGGGTGTTGACAGGTGCCCATTGACCGAAATCGCCAATGTGGGATTGCTGTAGCAACTGAGAATCCATTTGGGGAACTTGGTGCCAAGGCTAAGTGGGCTAGGGTGGCCTCTCAGTAGTGCAAGTGAAATATCAAACTCCTTTTCCGCATCTACAGCCAGGCGCATCACGGCATTTGGTCTTGTCAACCAGGTGCAGGATCCTTTTAGTATTGTCTCCCGCACTCTCTGGAGAGGATAAACCCAGATTGGGCTGGGTCCAACAAGCCCGACATAAGGGGGTTGACACATGCCGTCAAAATGCCAGTAAAGCGTTAAAAGAACAGAAGATGGACGGAATGCTGCACAATGCAAACGTTTACCCCCAGTTACAGATCTGGTTTTTATCCATCTTTATTTCGCTCGCCACCCCACCCCAGTTTGCACCCAGCCATATGCAACTCAGTATTGAACTTCCTACTGATGTATGGAGCACAAAATTGCTAACCGTTATGTACAGGCCTAATCTAGTTTAATGAAAAAGAAAACGTCTTTATCTGTAATGCTGTTGCAATATGTGTACTCGTAACAATATTATCCTGAAGCACAATATACAACCAATTTTGCGCAATAAATATACAGTAAAATCGAACAAGATGTGTATGAGACACGTTCCCAGTATAGTGTTATTATTCCACAAGATACCGTTTAGTCCAAGTGATAGCGCAGTCAAGTACTGTTTTATTCGGATGGAACCAACAAAGCCAACACGTTTCATCTTCAAAAATAACTTCCTCGGGCTGGAAACCAGAAATGTAAATGTGTACCATTTGTATGTGTACAAGAATGGTAACGTACAGGTGTGAAGACTAACTATCTGGACATGCAAATGGAAAATAGATGCCATACGTAGCCCAAAAGAAGATAAAACCACGTCACAATGATATGGTTCCCCAATGAAGTGTATCGCACGTATAATGCAGCAAGCTGGCCCCAATCATGCCAAGAAGTGTACATATTAGAAAAATATTGTCCCAAAGGGGAAACAATAAAAAAGAATAAATAGATGTCCATGTCGAAGTCAAGCCGAAAAACTGTTTAGGAATCTATGCACCCACATATGCGAACCCACGAAGAATGTGGTCCGTTAGACTGCAAACCCTGTAAGTTGCAATACCAAGAGAAGAGGAAAAGGATGAAATATGTAATAAGGAATAAAGAAATTACCTGCTGATCTGTCGTATTCAAAGAACTACTAACACGTAAAGCTTTCATTGATTGAAATTGGTAGACCTTGATCTAAAGAATAAATGGGTTGTCAGTAATATATGTGGCAAATCATCACAGCTAAACAAGTCCACAGACTGTTAAATATTATCCAAAGACGATATGGCAACTTACAAGGAACAGTCAAGAAGATTGTTAATGGAACATGTTGCATGGTAATGAAGAATTCATGGCCGTTCAAAAATCTGCAGCAATGCAAATGTTTGATGCAGTTGGTATATAGGCAATGTACATGGACCTCCTTGATATGCGGCATAATGTGTCCATAAGACTAGCATAAAAAAGATTTTACGGCTAGCAAATACGCAAACATATATTCCACTGTCGAAATAAGACCAAACAACCACAAAACAAATACAAGCATTTGCAATGCAATAGGTCTCGCATTAGGAAAGTTTGAGCTATTGGCATTGTAAATGACAATATTTTTTTTATGTGTTGGTTTTGAAAATGGATAAATTAATAGCATTGTTATTTACAATGCCAATAGCTTATACTTTCGCAAATGTGACACCTATTGCATTTGTAATGCAATATATGTATTGTTGAGAGTGGGAGAGCGTGACAGTGGGAGAGTCAGTGAGTGGGTGGGTGGAAGAGTCAGTGAGTGAGTGGGTGGGTGGGAGAGTCAGTGAGTGGGTGGGTGGGAGAGTCAGTGAGTGGGTGGGAGAGTTAGTGAGTGGGTGGGAGAGTTATTGAGTGGGTGGGAGAGTCAGTGAGTGGGTGGGAGAGTCAGTGAGTGGGTGGGAGAGTCAGTGAGTGGGTGGGAGAGTCAGTGAGTGGGTGGGAGAGTCGGTGGGAGAGTGAGTGGGTGGGTGGGTGGGAGAGTGAGTGGGTGGGAGGGATAGTGAGTGGGAGGGAGAGTGAGTGTGAGGTAGAGTGAGTGGGAGGGAGAGTCAGTGAATGGGAGGGAGAGTCAGTGAGTGGGTGGGAGAGTCAGTGCGTGGGTGGGAGAGTCAGTGCGTGGGTGGGAGTGTCAGTGCGTGGGTGGGAGAGTCAGTGAGCTGGTGAGAGAGTCAGTGAGCCGGTGGGAGAGTCAGTGAGCCGGTGGGAGAGTCAGTGAGCCGGTGGGAGAGTCAGTGAGCCGGTGGGAGAGTCAGTGAGTGGGTGGGAGAGTCAGTGAGTGGGTGGGAGAGTCAGTGAGTGGGTGGGAGAGTCAGTTCTTCATTTCCTCCGAGGTACTCCTCATCAGTGTAAAAGAGACTCGTTATAGTTCTTGCACAGTCTCATCATTTTAGAACTGAAGCATATGCAACTAACAAACCATTGACAAAGCCAATAGTCCTGGCTTTTTGTTTTGTTTTAATGTTACTTGCTGTATTTTACACCTGGATGCAATGACAGAAGCAGAAAAATACCAGTCGGCCGGCGCACTATGCTAAGCACATATTTTTAGTGCTTTATTTTTTATTAAACCACGCCCTTTATTACAAAGGCCTTCCCGCTTTGAGAGACAACCCCCATTTTTTACATCCTACTTAAATCCCCGTAGCAGCCTATTCATGAGTCTCCGCCACCACCATCACTCATCTGCCCATTAGGGCTTGGTTCTAACCATATCACACCTCCAAAACTAAAATCCAATGAGTTTAACATATATGGTATTGGATGATTTTACCTCCTAGAATCATGCAACCTATATCGCTACAACATGTGCATAGCAAGTCATGATGAACATGTTGCAAAGAAGCAAAAAAATGCAAAGCAGGATTGCAGCTGGATCAGAGCCCTGAATCTGCAGAGACGAAACGACACTCCGGGATTGCGCTGTCGCTTCACGCACATTAGTTCTGATGTTAAGCGGCTAATAGTGCGCGCAGAGGGATAAAGTGCTCCTCCTTCGTGTAAAAGGAGAATATCCCGCAGGATTTTAAATAACGCGCGCCCACGTTTGGAGATTAGCCGGAGGAAGCGGGTATTAATCCAATTACTTGACGAAAGGAGTGTGCAGGGCTGCGTGGAGGCGCCATGGGTCGGGGGCCGTGTCAGCTCTTCCGGCTGCCATGCCTGCTAGATCAGAACGAGGCTCCCTCGAGTGACCTTCGCTGACCTGCGCACCACGCACAATCTCTCATACCGAGGTCGCTGTTGCCTTTGGCTAGCGAGGTGTAAGTTTTAGAACCTATGCTCGCGAGCAGAGAGCGCCCGAGGCCTAGATGTTTCTTTCCACTTACCTTTGGTCGAGCGCACTCGGCGCTCATGTCATCAGATGAGGCGGGAGAGGAAGAAAACGGAACTTTTCACCCCTTCAGCAAGAAAAGGTGCCATTGAGCTGGCAGCGAGGACGGAGGCGCCCCAGAGGGCTCCACAAACAAGCCTTTCTTCCCTGATTGCATTGGCCGTGTCACAACCCAGTGATCGGGAGAGTGCCGCCACGCTGCCCGCGGCGACCCGGAAGCTCTTGGCCGGCCGGCCAATCCGCTCGCGGCCGACCGGAAGTCCCGCCTCCCCAGGTCCGCGAGCTGCCGGCGCATGGAGCGCCCTGCCGTCCGGTGTAGCCCGGGTCCCCAGGAGGGGGCCGGGGAGAAGGAGGAGTGTGGCGCCTGTTGCGGGGCTCCTCTGACCTGAGGGAGCCCCGATTTAGATGGAGACGCGCCGTGAGGAGCCCCGCCGGAAGAGCGCAGTTGGTGAGTGGGGCCCAGGGCTGATGTAAAGTGCGTGCGTGCCTGTTTGTATGCGTGGGGGGGGGAGTGTGTGCGTGTGTGCGCGAGGGAACGTGTGTGCACATGCGTGACTGTGTGTGATTGAGAGAGAATGCGAGGTAGCGGATAGTGTGCCTGTATGTGTGCCTGTATGGGTGCTGTATGCCTGCGTGTGCATGCGCGCGCCTGTGTGTGTGTGTGCGTGCGTGCATGCAGAGAGGTGGGGGCTGCCTGTGTGTGAGCAAGGGCTTTGCGCATGCGCAGCGGCTTTGCGCATGCGCAGCTACCAGACGCTCGCTCCCGAGGTCAAATCCGACCCTGAAAACGCTCGTAACACTTTGGTGTCCACTCTCCTGAAAACGGATCACATTAGTTGTCGAGCTGACAGCATTCATGCTTCGCATGAATGCTAACGTCAGCTCGACCTAAAAAGGACTACAATTTTGACGTACACTGCCACGTCTTTGGTGCGGCTCTTTTCTTTTACTTTTTAATGACACTGTAGTGCGTTTTTTTAATTTATGTAGCCTGCTCGTTTTTTTTTGGTTTTTTTAATGGGGGGGAGACCCCCCCAACACCCCCAACGTCACGCAGAACTTACAAGCAGGACGACCAAAAGGAATATCACTTGCGTGGTAAAGACGGTCGTGGAAGGCACCCGCGTTGAAGAGACGTTTGCGGGGTAAGTGGATCGTTGATAACGTCATGCGTGGAAAAGACTTCGTTGTAAATGATGTTTCCCTTTGAGAAGGAGATCTAAGATCAGCCACTGACTAGAGAACCTCACAGGGCAAATGTAGGTGCCCCTGCCTGTAGGACAGGCTTTTTCAAGTTAAATATCTCCTAAGACTAGAATTCCATTTATCTGGAATTAAAATGACAAAGCAATCATCCGAGAGTGACACAAGTGCTCAAAGCATTCATTTACAGTGAAGCCTTTGATTTAGTCTTATCATACAGTAGTCTTCAGGCCAGATATGTCCTTCTTCCTGGGCCAGCATTGCCAAGATGCACAGCACAAATACGTTTACTATATATGCATATCTCAACAATCGCCTTCTATTACAAATTGTTGATCAGTAGTTCTATGTCTCAGTGACGTGACACCTGGAAGAACACCGAAAAAAAAAAAACAATAACTTAGGATGGATGTGAGGTCTAGCTTCATTTGGTACTTTGTTCCACCTGTAGGAGTTTAATTCTTATATTAGCTAGTTCTCGATGGTGTGGAGGAACAACTTTGGTAGGTACACAGGGGGGCTCACCTGGTACCATCAACAGTTTGTGTGACATGAACTACAAGAAAGAATATCCTGCTTTGCACGAACATATTTTGTTCCAGATCATGGCAATCATGTTCAGTTTCCGAGTATGATATAAACCTTTATTATTTATAATCCTTTTTCCAGGCACTGCTTTCATTCCAGGATGTCGTTGTCCATTTCTCACAAGAAGAGCAGGAGCTTTTGCAAAACTGGCAGAAGGATCTCTATGCAAATATAATGAAGGAAATTCACCAAGTCTTGATGTCACTGGGTATAGTAACATTGAATTCATTTTCAAAATTTGCACGTTCTACAAACTATTGGACAGTTTAACAGTTTAGGGTTTTCATAATAGATTTTGAAATGTTATTTGAGCCGTCCTTCACTACGTGTATGGCCGTTGAGCATTTATTTTTTAAATCATTTAATTCCTTTTATTATCGTTCTAAAAGTGAATTGAAGTACCTTATGATGTCAAGGCAAGACCTTTTTTAAAGATGTATTTTATTAATACTTTTCTGTGTATACAAAAAGAAAACATAACAAACTGAGCGTGCCCTTAACTGTTAACCCCTTGCATGCTGATGACGAACCCCAGCCGTCACGCTCCGCGGTGCTCGTGTGCGGATGACGGCTGGGGTTCGTCACGGCCCCGCCCTGTTCGTTTGTTTACCGCACAGCGGCGGAAACGGGACCAGCATCGAAGGGGTTAACACATAGCAATACTGAAATCATCATATTTCATAATTCTTTATATATCGCCATTCCGACTTCTCTACATTATAGCCAATTAACCAATAACGATTTTACCATTAGCACATGGAGGTGGCGATGGGGGTGTCTCATCAGGGGTATGCTAGATTTCTGGATTGGCCCTTCATGTGTCCAGGCCATCCAGTAGCTTTTCATCCCATTTCCATACTTAGGGTAAGACTTAGAAACAAAGCCCACCTAACTGAGTATTTGGCTCCAGACTACTTTTTGTGCAGCAAAGAATTCCTGGTACAGTAATTGCTGCAAGGACAGCCGGAGGTGAGAAATATGGATGACTTTTATGGAGAGCAGTAACAGTGGGAACGGGTAACAGGGTACTGTCCAGTGGGGTGGCTAGTAATCTTCCCAGGATAGAGTAAAGGTTCTACTTCAGAAGATTGTTAAAAGCAAAAGCTATATCGTTGTATTGCTGGTCTATTAAAATACATAAATAGTTCTCTTTGGAGGATACAATTTCTGTGATCTTGTTCAGTGATCTTTTACTGGATTACAGAGCATAATACACAGCAGAGGATGAGAGAGGACCATGCAGCCTGTTGTCTTCCTGCATCTGAAAAGAATACTGTCTTGGAAGAGACCAGTCAGAAGAGGCCTTTGATGTAGAGCCAGTCTCTTCTTCCTACACTCTTGGAAGAGGAGGTTGGGAGAACCAGTTGCCTAGTGGACCTTTTAACCTTTGGAAATATGGGCGAGCAGTGCCCACCAAACCCTTGTGTGCCAGGAAAAGTATTTTAAATTTGATTCCATATCTAACAGAAGCCAGTGAATTTTATTCTGGATGTTAGCGTCAAGAATAAATATTGCAGGCTCCAACAAGGTAGGCCAGCCTTCTTTAGACATTCTGTAGCGGAGGTGGGAGCTGGAACAGGGGCACAAAAGGCTTTTGAGTAGTCCAGTTTAGAGATGGCCTGGGAGCCCTCTTCCACTGCATCAAAACCTTGTGTCCTATATGAGAGCAATATGGTAAAGTGCAGAGTAAAGTATAAGTATTTTACAAGCAGGATTACACACAATATACAGATTAGTTCTGTAACCATGGAAATGTCCTCTAAGGAACTTTTCACAATTCGACTATCTACAATGGATGTCCTTCTTAAGTGCATCTGGTTTTGATTAGGACACGAATTCCCTTAAAGATCTCCTGCTCTTCAAGACACTGCTGCACAGCCAACCCTTCTCCCAAACATTCCCTTCTCCTTTGATGTCATACGAACCACTCCTTTCAGGTATTGCCCTGAGAATTTGGAACGCACTACCCCCTAAAATTAGAATGAACTCCTCAACTGCTTCATTCAAGAAAGAAGTTAACAGGATACCGATGAGAACATTTCTGCTGTAGAATGCTTGAACTATATCCAGGATATAATGTATCCCTTAGTCTGCATGCATGCTTATTTCTCGCAGCCTATATTCTTCTTTTTGCTTCGTTATCCGCCTGGGACCTGAGGTGATCTCTCTGGGGATTCTCCCATACCATATCCCATCCTTCATGATGATGTTTTTGAAAATGAATTGCAGAGGGGCACCACATTTACATCATTGCAGAGAGTCAAACATGTTTTCGCATAGTTCCACAATAAATGTAAATCTTCTCTTTCTTTTCTTTTCTTTAAAATGCTTCACATGTATACAGCGAAATAAAGCAGACTCATTCTGTCCATATTCAAATGCACTTCTGCAGGGCTGTAATCTAATGGATATATAAAACATATAAAAAATAAATATAATCAGCATTGACTGTTTAAATGACCTGGAAATACTGGTTACTGGCTTTCTTCATCATTGTAGGCGTGCAGGCCGAAAGGAATAGGATCGGTTTCCTCTCTCAGCACCTAATGTGGTAAGTGTTTTCCCAATACCTTATCAGCCAGTCGGGTTGTTTGGTAATTCCCGAAATGGTTGTGAAGGCTCCTTTTCTGCCATGGTCTCGGCCAGTCGGGTGGTTTGGTAATTGCCCAAATGGGTGTGAAGGCTTTTTTTCTTGCCTCATGTGGGGAGTCGGGTGAATGTAACGACTCTTCCAAGTGGGGGTGCAGCTTCCTTTTCAGCCATGATTTTGGTGTAGAGGTATGGCTATGGGTCAATCACTATGCCCTGCGCATATGTACACGTAATACACATTTTATACACTCCGTGATCATTTCCTTATCCTTCTCTTAGGATGGAGAGGTGTGATTAGAGATCATGGTTTGTTAACTCATGGTTCACACGCTCGTGGATTCTGGAACTTTCATTTCTGGGACCCCGAATTTCCAATAAAATTGCTGGATACCCACTTGTGGGCATTGATTGTGCATTTATAAAACATATGAGACCTTTCCTCTCCACGGGTTCATCTTGAAACTTTCAGATCTTGGCGTTTTGTGTTTTGATGCCTGGTGGGGCATCAGGTTTTAGGTTGATGCCCATAAGGCTGTATACATTTGAAAATTCTAAACGGGCACCGTACATGGACATATTCTGGTCCAGGCTGCATATGCTTGATGTGTCAACATGTACACTACAATCAGACTCCTTGTTCTTGTACTTCTAGGTGCTTAGTAATGGGCAGGTTAGCCAACTCTCCTCTACTTGGTAAAAGCAGAGTAAAGGATGCATATGGGTAAGGAAAAATGAATGGAGTGGAGGATTCTATTTTTATGATACTCTGATGGGTACTATTAGATGCTCACCTCCTAGTAACTTTTCCTAGTCACGATAAATGCCTTATCTTCTGCTATCATTTTGTAAAACGGAAGTGGAGGCATGGTCAGGTTTGTGACTTACTGTTGTGCCATTTGTTCATACTTTACATACGAGATGGAACATTTCAGGTAGACTTACGAATAATATGTTGATTTTGTGAGAACGGATTACTCAATTGAATTCCCTACTACTATTGTAGTATGTACATAAACATGTCCTCTTTTCCCCGATTCTTCATTTCTGTCGCCCCAATTTTCCATCATGTCTCTTTTAAGAGTTCGGATTTTGAATTCCCTACCTCTATTATGGTATGCATATAAACCTGTCCTTCTTTTTCAAACTCTCCATTTTTATCTCCTTCTTCTATCACCCTCTTCAAGGAGGTGGATTTTAAGAGCTTCAATTTGAATTATTTTCTCAATGGTTACATGAATGCATGATGGGATATTAAATATATTGGGTGACATTCCCCTCAATTGTATGACAATTCCAGGATGTATTTTGGCATAGGAACCGAAACCTACAGCTTCTAGTATATGTAGGTTTGTTTTTATTTTATTAGTATTGTTATTGTGTTTTTTGTCATTTTCATTGTTTATTCTCTTTCTTGTGGAATATTATATTCATGTCCTTGAATAATTTATTGTTTCACGTTTTGTGGCTTTGTGACTATTTTTTAGAGTGTGTCTATGTGTAATGTAATTGCTGTCCTTAGTTTATATATAATTGTTTATATATGTTTTTAGGTCGAGCCTAGCAGCGCATGCGCTGCTCTTCGAGGCATGCTGTATCTCCTCTAGGGACATTAATTACACCCATCCGTCCCCATTAGCTCCTTTGTGTGCCTGTCTAAATTCCCTTCCTTTTAGTGGCTAATTGTTGCATTTGTCCTTTCGGTAGGTGGTTCCGGTCGCTGGGGACTTGCCCTCTTACAAGTATTATTCCTCCTCTATCTATTTTGTTAAGTTTTTGCACTCATTTTTAGGTCTCGCGTGAGCCAGGGCATGTGCTGCTCTGGCGAGACATTTAGTAAGCGGCTTTCAAAGTGCTACCCACCACAGGCTTTTGCAGGCCACCAGCTGTCTGTTACGTGCACAAGCGCGCGCGCGACGTGCACAGCTGGCATCTGGCTTTCTCGCGTGAATCCCCTCCCCTAACCCCTCCCTTCTCCCACTCCCTCGTCAGCTTCATGTCAAAGCGCGGGTGCTGCGATTATAGAAAAAGTAAAGAAATAGAAAAAAATCTATTTCGTTACTTTTGCTATAATGGCGGCACCCGTGCTTTACTTTTAATGTTAAAAGTAAAGCACCGGTGCCGCGATTATAGCAAAAGTAAAGAAATAGATATTTTTTTCTATTTCTTTACTTTTGCTATAATCGCGGCACCCGCGCTTTACTTTTAACATTACAAGTAAAGCGCCGGTGCCGCGATTATAGCTAAAGTAAAGAAATAGATGTTTCTTTTTTATTTCTTTACTTTTTCTATAATCGAGTTGGTACTGGTACAGGAGCAATGCATCTGTTGTGCCAGATGCAGGTTGACCACCTCACTCCAAGCCATCACAGACACTGTCTCCACTCCTGGGCAGTCATGTGGCAACCAAATGCATTCTGGGAATCGTAGTCTTGATTGACCCAATGCGATTAGAACACATGCTAGCAATGATTTGAAAGGAGGAATGGTCCGTCAATGATGCAGCAGGAGCAGTTTTACCGGACCCAGTTGGCTGAGGGGCTCATTAGACTACAATTATAGATGTTATTCCAAACCAACCTGGAGGTGGGCGCCATTTCTTGCTTGCATTCTCTCCCTTTAAACTCTTGATTTGCCATTGTTTGTGAGTGAAAAGCTCCGACCTTGAAACAGTGTCTGTGATAACCAAATTTTAAAATTTCAAATTTTATTTATTTGATTTAGTTCTCTACTGAGAACAACAAATAGAATAATAAAACAATAGGATTACATTTAATAGTCAGCAAAATTGTGAACTCTTCTCCTAATACAAATTTAAAAAAGTTTTTAAATATGTAAACAGATTATACCATACAAATTCATTGGGAGGGAATTTAAAAGTGGAAATCAAACTCGGTACATTTGTAGAGTTACACTTGGTTTGAACTGGTTTTAAAAATCTCTTTCTGGCGGCAACTACAGTAGGGTTAGGACAAACAAACAAAATATGCATCAGATCTTGAACTCCTCCTTTACAGAGGTCACATAAGCTAGTGGCATTATTGTTATTTGTCCATTTGCAGGTAAGAGATTTGAGAGGAAGGATCCCAAACCGGAGTAACATCATACAACGTGTAGGAAAAATATTGTTGTCTTTGTTTGAATTCGATTGACTCAGCATATAATTTATAACATTGTAGTTTTGTGCAGTGCTGGAAATCGAGATCATAGCTGATCCTTGGAGTAAAGTGTTTTAAAAAAAGTTTTAAATGTGCTGGGGTCCAGGTTTTCAGTAGGTCAACTGTACATTCTGACAACTTCAATGCAAATATTAAATTTCGATAGAAGATGTATTTAACAGATCCTTCATCAAAGATTTCCAGTTTTAGTAGAGCTCTTAAGGAGCTTTTTCAGCATGTAAAATGTTATACGCCCATCGGATGATACTAGTGATTCCTCTAGCGAATGTACTAGTTAGAGAAAACTCAAGGCGCCTGGCTTGCACGGGTACAGATTGAGACATTTTGGTTATTTTTCGAAGGATCTTACTTTCTTTGAGTTGTATTGGATGCCAATGATTTATAGGAATATTCTCAAGGGCGTATGAAAGAACTGGAGGGATCGTAATGCTAAAAACCTGTAAAAGAGTTGAAAAGTTCCTATACCCGGTAGAAAAGTATACTCTTTGCAGTGCCCCAGCATGAACATCAGCTTTGTGAGTCAAGTGCTGAAGATGGGAGTGATTTTTTAGGGTTTGAGTAAAAATACGACTTAAATAAGTGTATTCTTTCACTATTTCTAACGATTGACCTCGGCACTATTTTTGTTTTTGTTATGTTAGGAACCAAAAAATGTTGTTCTGAATACGACTCCAGTGCGTGCAAGTTCCTTAAAGGCCAAAAGGAGTGAGATTGAGAATAATCACGTCATCCGCATACACTGGCATTGCCAATTGCTTTAGCTTTTGTTTAGTGAAAAGATTATAGCAAGTTTCTTTAACACAAGCACAGGAGCAGTTTCAGTCACAATTTCAGGGGTGCAAAAGGGTGTCCTATTGACTTCCTTACAACCCTGAAATTGCATTCTCAATTTGCGATTCTCTAATTGAGAATCGCAAATTGAGACTGTCTTCCCACTCATTCCTATGGGCCTTCTAGCCCATAGGAATTAATGAGAAGGTATTCCTTATTTGCGAATTGCAAATTGCAATTTGCGATTCGCAAATAAGGAATAAGTGGGATTCGCAATAAAATTAGCTAATCCTACCTACATTTCGTTTTGCGATTTTCTAATTGTGATTCCCTAAAAATCGCAATTTGAGAATCGCAAAATGAAAATTACCTACAAATGCCCCTATATCTTACAAAACAAAACATGCAAATTCATAACACAGCATACCACTCATCTCAAATAAACACCACTATACTACACACCACTCCATACCACTACACTTTACTCAAATTTACAAAACTACACTCAACACCCGTGTACACCACATAGATATAAACATAACATATAGCAACCACACAAATATACAACAAAACAAAAATATATAGGCAGAGGTATTCACACAGTTCCACACAACACAAATTCAACACCACACTCCATAATTCAACACCAAACCTCATAATGCAGCTCAATAACACAATTACACAACACACCACATACATCCAATCAACACCTCAGAATTCCACATCATGCCACAAAATTCAACAGCACCTCATATAATTAAACTCCACAACATGCCACTCCACAAAACAAAATACCATTCCCTATAATTCCAGTACACTCAATACCACATGATTACTATCCACATAATTCCACTGCACACCATGCCACATAATTTCACTACACTAATCCGCTCCACACCACACAATTCCACAACTAACAATTCTAATCCATCTCACATAATTCCACTACACACCACATATATATACTCTATAAAACATAGGTAAAAAACATTGCCGTTTACAATGCCAATAGCTTTACCTCAAACAAATGCAAGCCCTATCATATTTCCAATGCTTGCTCATATATTGTATATGTTTATTATATTACAGTCCTGAAGAAGTGTGAAACATGTTGGCTGTTTTCGCTATGTACATGTCAAGCATTTTAAAGAAAAGAAAGAGAAGATTTACATTTGTTGTGGAACTTTGTGAAACCATCTTTGACTCTCTGTAAAGATGTCTATGTGGTGCACCGCTGCCATTAATTTTCATTGATTTACACTAGTCTAGGGTCGCACTCTGGCAGTGGTTGTGGCAGGGAGTGCACACAGTTGAATATATGATTGAATCATAAATTTACTGTTTTGGAGATAACAGGTTAGGTGCAGCAATTTCTGGTCCACTTCCATTCTTGTGTTATATTGATGTTGTTGTTATTCATGTTGCCTTGAACATTGTAACGATACAGAAAAGGGGGTGGTGATGAACAGAGTGTCTGAATTAAGCAGACCACTCTTACCCAGTCCAAAGATCAGGGCTTGATCCATCACCGTTATTTATCTCACTGCCCCATCCCAGCTCAGAACCTGGCTATATGCAAATTAGTCTGTCCCTGGCCCAGTGCATCATGGGAACAGGGCAGACCAAACTACCAAGCCAATTCTTCACCAGAAAGGAGACAAGCTACCGGGGACCGGTTTCTGGCATTTCAGCCTCTTCGGCCCGGCTTGCTTGAATCCTGATGGAGCAGTGAGAAAGGGACTCATGTCTGAGTATACCCTGCCACACCTATAGTGGCCAAAAACGATACAGAAAAGGGGGTGGTGATGAACAGAGTGTCTGAATTAAGCAGACCACTCTTACCCAGTCCAAAGATCAGGGCTTGATCCATCACCGTTATTTATCTCACTGCCCCATCCCAGCTCAGAACCTGGCTATATGCAAATTAGTCTGTCCCTGGCCCAGTGCATCATGGGAACAGGGCAGACCAAACTACCAAGCCAATTCTTCACCAGAAAGGAGACAAGCTACCGGGGACCGGTTTCTGGCATTTCAGCCTCTTCGGCCCGGCTTGCTTGAATCCTGATGGAGCAGTGAGAAAGGGACTCATGTCTGAGTATACCCTGCCACACCTATAGTGGCCAAAAACGATACAGAAAAGGGGGTGGTGATGAACAGAGTGTCTGAATTAAGCAGACCACTCTTACCCAGTCCAAAGATCAGGGCTTGATCCATCACCGTTATTTATCTCACTGCCCCATCCCAGCTCAGAACCTGGCTATATGCAAATTAGTCTGTCCCTGGCCCAGTGCATCATGGGAACAGGGCAGACCAAACTACCAAGCCAATTCTTCACCAGAAAGGAGACAAGCTACCGGGGACCGGTTTCTGGCATTTCAGCCTCTTCGGCCCGGCTTGCTTGAATCCTGATGGAGCAGTGAGAAAGGGACTCATGTCTGAGTATACCCTGCCACACCTATAGTGGCCAAAAACGATACAGAAAAGGGGGGTGGTGATGAACAGAGTGTCTGAATTAAGCAGACCACTCTTACCCAGTCCAAAGATCAGGGCTTGATCCATCACCGTTATTTATCTCACTGCCCCATCCCAGCTCAGAACCTGGCTATATGCAAATTAGTCTGTCCCTGGCCCAGTGCATCATGGGAACAGGGCAGACCAAACTACCAAGCCAATTCTTCACCAGAAAGGAGACAAGCTACCGGGGACCGGTTTCTGGCATTTCAGCCTCTTCGGCCCGGCTTGCTTGAATCCTGATGGAGCAGTGAGAAAGGGACTCATGTCTGAGTATACCCTGCCACACCTATAGTGGCCAAAAACGATACAGAAAAGGGGGTGGTGATGAACAGAGTGTCTGAATTAAGCAGACCACTCTTACCCAGTCCAAAGATCAGGGCTTGATCCATCACCGTTATTTATCTCACTGCCCCATCCCAGCTCAGAACCTGGCTATATGCAAATTAGTCTGTCCCTGGCCCAGTGCATCATGGGAACAGGGCAGACCAAACTACCAAGCCAATTCTTCACCAGAAAGGAGACAAGCTACCGGGGACCGGTTTCTGGCATTTCACATTGTAAAGCGCTGTGATACCCAGAAGGGCCATGTTCGCGCTACGTAAAACTTAATAAATAAATAAATATCAACATTTAAACATAAAAGGACTAATACATCAGATAAATCTGCAACATTGACATTACTGCAGATCATTCACCTCCATAGAGACTCCCTATAGATTTTCAAACACACACCAGCTGATTCTCTATATGATCTAAGATGTGTCCTGGTAAATGTATCTGTAATAAATTAATAATATGTCTCACCAACTGCATGTCCAAACACCGCATATCTCTTGCAAAAGCAGCCCTTTTCCAGGAAACTTGGGTCCTCCCCATTACTCTAATTCCATTCCTAATGAGCCCGTACATATACTCCTTCTTTTTTGGGTCATGACTCTGAGAATAGTAGATGACTACAAATGTACCTTTGTTTAACCAGGTCCTGTGATTGCAAACACTGTATTTTCATTAAGACTGAATGAAAAAGGTCGGTTCCCAGTGGACTTCGAGGACTTTGACAGACGGCTCGACGATGACTATTCCCCAAGTGAGTGAGAAGGGTGCAAGGGTTTAAGTAGTAATTTGGGTTTTTCCCCCCAGTCACACAGATATGCACAGATTTCACTCAGAGACGCATGTTTACTCATTCTTAGACACGTACCTAGATGGAAAAGTCCGGACTATCACTATGCAAAAGCACCCTAAGCCGCACTGTTCTGGGTCACTCATTAGAAGTATCTCCTGTTTTTTTCACCTTGTGATTTAATATCTTCAGATTTTCCCATACTAAATCATGTGTTTGAACACATACATTATGTTTATGTGAAAAATACAGGAAAGTGTAAAACAGTGTACGGCAATAAGTGCAAGGTGGCATATGATGTGTATTTGGTTTTTTAAAGTGCTTCTTACACCCATAGAATTAGTACTGCTATTGCCAGGTTCAAGTTGCTGTACAGGCCTATACAGACAGGTTCAAGTTGCTGTACAGGCCTTTTCAGACTCTGGCAGAGCATGGAGCTAGCTGGTAGTGGTCTGCCCTCCTGAGCCCCTGGCTCGTAGTTTGAAGCCCTCCTCCACCCGCAGGCCACCGCCTGCGCCTCATCCCTGGTGGCCCAATGATGAGCTCTTGTTCTTTCTGCTGTTTTTACTTTTCTTTTCTTTTTATTCTATTGCTGTTATTTCTTTTATTTTATTACCTTTGCTGTATTTCTTTGCGCTGCCTCTTGATTTCACTGTTCACTTCTGTTCACTCCAGTTCTCCCTTCCCGCCCACACCGCTGCTCGCGCCCCGCTCCTGTCCCCTTCCAAGTGCTGTTTTCCCGCCTCCTACCTGACCAGCCCTCCGCCTACTCAACACTACTGAATGGTGGCCACTGCGCGGCTGGCCAAAGGCAAGCCTGTCTGCACCCTTCCACGCCTGGACCGCGTCCAGTGCCACAGATCCTGATTCCTACAGCCTCCACCACTACAAAGCCATCACTGTCCACCCACTCAAACCCCGAATGTTCCACCCCCTGCCACCGAAGAACACCCAAGGCCCGTTCACCTGCATCAACTGCGCCTTTTCCTGCCTCCACACACCAGTCCCATTGAACGCACGCCCCTCGAGAACCTTACCTGACCACCTTAGCTGCATCCTACTCAACACCCGCTCCTTCAAAAGTCATGGCATGGAGATCTGGAACCTGCTCGACTCCATCTCCCCCAATGTCACCTTCTTGACGGAAAACTGGATTAACTCCACCTCCGCCCTGGACATTGCAACTGCCATCCTTGACGGCTACAATATCATCCACAAGGACTTTGTCAACCGGACGGGAGGAGGCATCACCATCATACACAGAAACACATTCTGCGTGAAGACCAGCTCCAATGACCGCTTACCCGACATGGAACACCTCCACTTCCAGATTCAGACCAACCTGAATGCCACATTATGCATCACCCTCCTCTCAAGACCTTCCAGATCCTGTCCCCCCTCCCCATTCAGCGAAGCCATAGCTGCCTTGATCGCTCAAGACGCTCTCGCCGTAGCGTATGAAATCCTCCTCGAAGACCTCAATTTCCACCTGGACAACCACAACACCTCATCCGTACTGGAGAATCTCCTCACCATCGGACTCAAACAACTGATCGCTTGTCCAACCCAATCAGCAGGACTCACGCTCAACCCCATCTTCTCCGCAAGCAACAACATCTCTGTCAGTTCATAGATTAAAATGCTTGAATCATCCCCATCATCGTAGTGGGAGTCCCACTGTATACTTATAAAAGCAGTAGTTAATGTTACCATTGGCTACAATGCAATGAAAAGTCACTGCAATAGTCTATCTATTTTCTTTTGTAAACCAATTTAAGTAGCAACCAATTAGGCGACCGCACCCTGTAGAACTCTCCCAAGAGAGGCTAGGTTCCTCATATTTTCTACCGTACGTCGCATGACAGGGAGTCTCTCTGAGCTCTGCTCAGTTTCTTCTTCAATTTACAAGATTTCTGCTAAAAATGTCGCATTCTTCAAAGGAAGGTCTCTTCAGGTCGTGTGGAACATGCGGAAAGACGAGACTGCTTGCTGAAGATCCTCATAAGAACTGTATCTACTATCTCTAACCCCAGCATAAGGTAAAGGACTGCCAGAATTGTAGAACCTTTTCACCCAAAACCCTTACGGAAAGAGAGGGTAGGTTGTTGATTTGGCTTCAGAGACTGGAAAATAAGTCTGATGTATCCTCTGAGGATGAGGGGAGCTCTTCCTCTCAGGCCTCTCAGGAAACATCTGAAATGAGAGAGACATCCCATGAATCTCCTGAAGTTTCAGAAAAGACGCTTCAAAAAAGTCTCGTCATGAGAGTGCTGGTACCTCAAAAAAAGGAAAACCTTAATTTCCTGCTGAGGAGAGAAGCCATCTGGCATCTAAACATTGTCGACGGCACTATCTTCTGGGTCACAGTTGACTCAAAAATCACCATCGGAACGCATTTCTCCTGCCTCGCCGTTGAAAATCTTGCCATCGAAAAATACATCATCGACGACGGATACATCTACGCCGGTGGCCCCAGTTACGACCATGATTCCTTGTCCCCCGACGACATCCTCAACGACGTTTGTTCCGTCGACTACCACCTCACTGTTCCAGCATCGTCGATGGTAATCCAGCGGGACACCAATCTGCGGTCTTAAGTTATTACGCACTAGCCTATCCACACTGGAGAGGGAGCTCAAACTCATGGAGGGTGAACTGGCCTCTGCTACTGCCGGAAACGATCTCAGGGCTACTAGGCACAGCAAACTCTCGGAATATGAAGATCTGGCTGATAGGGAGTGTAAGTTTTGGGGGAAGCACCACGTGGCAAGAGTTTATGGAGAAGGGGACCGCCCGCGTTCAGACAACCCAGATTCTCCAATTATGTGACCGAACTACAGGATGGACAAGGGGATATACATAGAATCAAACTTGCCAGGATGGGTGGCAGATCTTTTTCATACCTAGGTCCCACATTGTGGAACTCGTGCCCCCATGACATCCGCAAAGAAACCATCTACACACGCTTTCGCAGATCCCTTGTAAATGTAAATTGATACTTGTATAGCGCACTACTCACCCGCAAGGGTCTCAAGGCGCTTGTACGAATACCGCTGTGGAACCCATCCTGGCTTTCCCTGTGAGGTGTCCACTCCTTGGCACCCCCAAGGTGGAGGCCAGGCATCCTTAGCGTTGTGGGGGCTGTTGTGGAGATTAAGCAATCTATTGCCCAGAGTTGCAGAGTGGGACTCCATGATTGGAATAGGCACCGAGGCGAGAATTATCAGGTCCGTGGAATTTTTGAGCCCAAGACCCGCCGAGGGAGAACCCTGGTCCCGGGCTAGACCTCTGCATCAGGGTCTGCCGCTCTAACCATTGAGCCACACTTCTCCTCGCCCTTAAGACCTTGCTATTCAACCAATAACTCTGTCTATCTGTATTAATGTAATTTTACCAGCACTCTGCCCGTCCAGCGCTGGGAAACCCTTTTTGGGTAGCTGTCGCGCTCTACAAGCTCAATAAATAAAATGAAATAGATAAATAGAAACCTCCCTGACGAGCTGAGCACGCTTAGAGAATCTTATAGCAAATTATACTCCTCCCATAGGGGCACCCCACTTGATTTGCCATCCTACTTCGAGGACACGGCCCTAGCCTGGTTAGGGGTCACCCAACGGAAGTTTCTCAACCTAGATCTCGAGTTGCACAAGATCACTGACGCCATAATGCAAATGAAATCTGTCCGGGCCCTTGGGTCCGACAGATTACCCATTGAATTTTACAAAACATACGCTTCCGTTTTAGCCCCTATCCCGAAGGAAGTATTCTACACTGCGTTGGAGCAAGGCAGTTTGCCTCTAACAATGCGGAAAGTACTCACCACCTCCTTATTAAAGCCGGGCAAGCCTTCCCATAGCTGTGATTCATACCGACCCCTCTCCCTTTTAAACTGTGATACTAAAATACTGGCTAAAATTTTGGCGACCCGACTTAACCTTTTAATGCAGCGCCTGGCACTCCCTGACCAGGCGGGCTTTAGCCCGCATAATCTCCATACCTTGGCTGAGGTGTTACAGGATATTGATCCTAAGTGCTCAGCGGTTGCGGTGTTCCTTGACGCTACCAAAGCGTTTGACTCCCTAGAACAGGACTACCTGCTGGGCACTTTGAAATACATAGGAATGCCCGACACTTTCCTTCAGTGGATTCAATTACTGTATATCCGCCCAGTGGCCTCGGTACTCCTAAATCTCCCTTCATTGTCTCCAGAGGCACCCGGCAGGGCTGTCCCTTGTCCCCCATCCTCTTTGCCCTGGCCATTGAGCCTTTAGCTGCTAAGCTCCGTCAACACCATAATCATAGAGCGTTAATCTACCCGGCCAGGCAGCTGCTTATCTCCTTATATGCGAATGACATGACACTGTATATACACAAAACCCAAGATAATCTCAATCCTGTCCTTCGGGAAATTACAATTTGGGACCATATTGGGAGTGCAAATTAACTGGTCCAAATCTCACTGATAATACCCCTAAGCACCAACTGGATTATCCCTGGACTATCCCTTGGTCTGGGAGGAAGAGGAAGCAAAATATCTGGGTATTCACGTTACTAGGGATCGGGACACACTCATGCGGCTCAATTATGGCACAGCAGTGGACAAAATCACGGACTCTATCACTAAATGGCTACGTCTTCCACTTTCCATGGCCGGTAGGATCTCACTGATCAAAATGGACTTATTACCCAAATTATTATATCTTTCGTCAACATACCATATCATCCAGGGCCTTTCTTCTTCAAAACACTTAACTCACAGTTTACGAGGCTCATATGGGCGGGAAACAGGCGAGACTTACACTGACTACTTTGATGTTACCATACCGTCAAGGGGGGTATGATGTCCCTAATTTCGAGTTGTATTATTACTGTGCACAAGCTCACTTTGCTCTGTACTGGTTTCACCCACCACCTTTTATGCCTCACCTGGCAGTGGAAGATTATTATATGGCCCCAACGCCTCCAGCATGTTACCTTTTCACTACAGTGAAGGAACGAGAACGTGATCCGTCCACTGTAGACTGCACTCTACGGGCATGGCAGCACATAGCCCGGCAGTTGGGAACACCCCTGTTGTACTCCCCCAAGATGCCACTTTTACGAAACCCGCTATTGCAGGTCACCTTTGAGGGGATCTGCCAGAAGATGCTGGAGAAACTGAAATACTGTACTTGGGGAGATATTTATGTGGAAGGGCAGTTTCGATCCAGGGAAAAGTTTTTTGACACCTGCGAACCAACAGTTATGGACACGTTTATGTATACCCGTCTCAGGCAGAGTGTGAGAGCTCTGACTCCTGATTTCCCGCTGGAGCCTGACACATTAGCCCCACTACATGCTCTATTACAAACAGACAACCCTCGCCTACGTTATATCCCTCCTCTAGCAACAAGCACGTAACACGCCTTCCCCTAGCCTATTGCGTGCAAGGCGAGAATGGGACGCACATCTACACATCACTCTGACTGCTGAGCAATGGGAGACTAGCTGTGCACAAATAGATGCGGTAACTGGCAATAACAGGCTGCGACTTATCCATTTTAAGTTTCTTCACAGGATTCGCCTTCGTGATAGCGATGCATGTGCGTGCTGCAGTAGAGAGGGTGCAGGGTTCCTCCATCTAGCGTGGGAATGTCCTCAGGTGCTGACATACTGGACACAGACATTTCAGGGTTAATCGTTCATGATAGGTAACCCATTGGCTCCATGCCCGCTCATGGCCCTCCTGGGCCTAATTCCAGGACCCCAAGCGGCATACACAGAATTCCTAGCAAAGGGACTGCTACTTGCCAAACGTCAGGTGGCATGTAGGTGGAGTAGAGGTCGCGCTCCCAAGTTTAATGACTGGGTCCACACCATGACCACGTGGCAGGATTACATGCACCATTACGCAGACATGCTTCCCATTAAATCTCGCCCCAAAGACATCTGGGGCACACTAACCTCATACCTTCTTGCACGAGACGCGATTCAGGAGAATGCGAAAGACGGCTAGAGTCTCGACCATTAGAGAATGCATAGCAGATATGCCTTAACACAACTGGAGACTACCGAAGTACAGGTGAGCGCTAAAAAGGGTAAGAATCTCATGAATGTAGATGACGAGGAGAGACGGGGGACTGACGGGGTAATGTAGGGTAGCCGTGTGTGATGTGCTGTCTTCGAGAATGATTTCGTTTTCCTGCAAGCTACACTGTATACTTCAGCCTGTAGTCCCACTTTAGTATAGTAATACTGAAGACTGGTAACATTTCGCTTTACTCAATCTGAACTGTGCTCATTAAAAAGTTGGGGTACGAATAAGTTTGGTTTCCACATTTCGCAATGAGAGATTTTGTAATATTAACAAAGATGATGCCGATGTTTGCAATGTGGATTATTATCTCTCTTTACTGTAACAATGTGCACAATTTGACAATAAAGGTTTTTTTTTTTTAAATCTTTATTGATAATCACCGCTAGAAATCAATTTATAGAGCTTAGACTAATTTATTTCTCTTTATGTTACATTACCTAAATAAGCCCTATTTATGACTCATGGATCTATTTTAGTTGTATAGTTTTGGCAATTATATTACAGTTTCCTTACTCTATCATTTATTAGGAATAACCACAGACTCAGCTGTTATTTTAAAATGTTTATAAGAATTATTCTCAAGAGCAAGCAAATTACAGTGTTAACTCCGTACGTACAAGGAAAGATTTATTAAAGTATATATGTTTCATATAGACTTTCAGCAATAACGAATACCTCAGGAAAGAGAGGATAGAGAGAAAAGGTACTAATCACAAATTCACGTTTGTATTTACCTAGAATGGTGTGGAAATCAGACCCTTCTGGCCAAGAGTTTATGGGTCCAGATAGAAAGATTCAGGCATAGAAAGATTCAGAGCAGATTCTAACAGGATTCAGGACAGATTCAGGACAGGTTCTGGACAGGACAGATGATTTCCTCCTTATTAGATGGATGCGTCTTAAACTTCTCTGATACTAAAAAAAATAACAACCCCTCCTCGAGGGCCTTCCGCGTACTTGTTTTCCCTAATTTTCTTATCTCCTCGTGGTTCTTCCAGCATCCAATAATAAGTCTAATCTCCTCGTGGTTCTTCCCGCAAATGCAACTCTATGACTACACTGTAAGTATCCTCACTAATACCTAACTTCTAAGCTTGGCTTTGTCTAAGTCGATCAGCATTCGGACAGCATCTCTGCTCCTCAGCATTCCGTCTGTAGTTCTCCGCCCCTCATTCAATTAGTTACCCCAACTATACCTTTCTTAGGGTATGTACCACCCCCAAATGTTTCAATTGTATTTACCCTTTTATTCTGATTGGTCAGGGCAGAGGGGATGATCATCATATCATTTTTATTATTTGCAATACTTTTCTTAAGCCTTATTGTTTTAAAATCCTGCCTATCAATGTGGTTTCCCAAGCTTTATTTCCCACCCATGTTCATAGCAATAAAATACATTGTATATAAATTTGCATGATTTGTCCATTGAGTCTTCAGGATGTTCCTGTGTTCCCAGGCCACGGTGAGGTCTCAGCCTTGGGCGCAATAATTGAGGTCATCTTGTTCAGAGTTCCTCCTGGTTGGTCATGTGACTTGGTCACATGTTTCAGACTCCATTACCCTCTAGACCCATTTACGGACTATTTAGGAAAGTCAAAGAAAACAAGTATTCATTTCAAAACAAAATAATTTCACTGTAAACCGCATTAGCATTTTGTATATAGCTCATTTCTGATGGGTACATCTGCCAGTGGATTCCTCACCTTGTGAATATCCCCCTGCGTCAGCAGCATTCGGAAATTCTTTTTGTAGCTTCGCACCGGCGTGGACGACGTCCCAGAAGCACGGTATCGCGCGCGGCTCCGCCTGACGTCACCGACTCCATAATAGGCCCACGTCGGCGTGATGACATCGCTCCCTTTTTTCCGGTTTTTGAGGGATCCTCTGTAGCTGTTAGTTTGTTCCTATCAGTGTCTTCTTGCTTCTTTGTCTCCTGTCGAGATGTCCACGAAGAAGACCGGATTCAAGCCGTGTGGAGAATGCGGGACGATGAAGTCGATCACGGACCCGCATGAGGATTGCATCTGGTGCCTGAGCTCGGACCATGATGTTCTTCCTGTAAGAAGATTAACCCAAAGGCCCTTCGTGAAAGAGAGGCGAAGCTTCTGGTTGCCAAGGTCAAAGGTAAAAAAGAAAAGAAGTCTTCGAGGTCGCGATCAAGGCGTTCGAGGTCAAGATCGAGGTCTCGCACGGAGTCGCCCTCGAAGTCATCGTCGGGACATGCTTTTTGATCAACAAAAAAGAAGCACAAGAAGAGGAAGCATGGATCTCGACATCACTCTGGGAAGGAGTCCGATTCGAGACCGAAGTCGCCTAGTAGGAGACGTCGTAAGGAGATATCTCCTTCTCCAGTTGTGGATCCGGTAGGTGAGGTTTCGGCTGTAGAGTCGCTGGAGCATTCAACGACTCCGGTGTCGAATCCCTCTTCGGCGCCATCTCGATCTCCAGTCCGAGAGGAGGAAGAGACTCCCTTACCTGAGGTTTTGACGACTCCGGCTCACCGATCCGAAGAAGAAGAGACGAATCCGGTGCCTCCTCGAGGGCAACCTGTGGGTCCATACCCACCTTTTCCGGGCCCAGGCCAAGACCCTGCACAGTTATTAAACGCTATGTATGGTGTCTATTCGAGAGCTATGTCCCCCTCTGGCGCACCGGCAGGTCCCATGGGTCCATTGACATACAACCTCGGAGTTCCCCAGACTTATGCTCCTGCTCCGTTTATGCCGGCGCCGAATCCACCTTGGCATTTCTCGGCGCCGCCGAAGCCTTCGACGCCTATACCTTCGTCACCGGCACCTATCCGACCTCGGGAGCATCGATCGGCCTGTGCCTCTGGATCCAATCTCAACGCCGTCTCCGGCTCTGTCGGAGTCGATTGCGGATCTGCCGGCGCCGCTCTTGAAGGAAAGGTCGAGGTGGGAAGCTTAGCGTCTTATCGAAGAACAGAGGTACAGAGAGGCTGAGGTCGAAGAAGGTGAGCTGCAGGAGGAGGATTATTTTGATGACCTAAGGGAGGCTAGCGGATTGGAACTATCTCCAGACTGGGAGCTAGCCTCTGTTTCAGATGCCCCTTCAAAGGATGTTGCACCATACCACGTGGTCATCAAGAAGGCAGCAGAACCTTTGAATTTAACTCTGCCTACTGCTGAGTTCAAGCCCAATTTGTTGACAGAAGTCTTCCATTCCCCGTCTTCTGTGGTGGAGCCTATGCTTCCTTTCAATGAGGTTTTGACTGAACCTATTTTGGGGGTATGGAGTAGGCCCCTTACAGCTCCTGCTGTTAATAAAGCTGTTGCAAGGAGATACAGGGTGGCGCCTAGTGACCCAGACTTTTTATCCTCGCACCCTTTACCGGAGAGCTTGGTAATACAGGCAGCCTGTTCAAAGAAGTCTGTGGGGGCTTTTCCTCAGGTGCCTGGGGACAAAGAGTCGAAAAAGCAGGACCAAACTGCGAAGAAAGTGTTTTCATCGGCAAGTATGGCCCTTAAATCAACGAATGCCACATGTCTCTTGCGGAGGTACATACATGCCTTGATGGATTCTGTAAAACAGTTGGCTCCTAGATTCCGGAAGAGGACAGGAAAAATGTTAATGAGGTGTTGGCTGACACTCAAGCTGCCGCACGTCAAGTCATACAAAGTGGACTAGACACTGCTGACTCGTTGGCGAGAGTTATGGGAACTTCGATTGCCACAAGAAGAGCAGCCTGGTTAAAAACTTCTGAATTCTCTGCAGACGTCCAAGCTGCTTTGTTAGATCTGCCCTTTGATGGCTCGGGTCTTTTTGGAAAAAAGGCTGATGCAGCTTTGGAGAGATTTAAAGACAGCAGGGCTACCGCCAGGTCAAGCTTCCTCTTCCTCTGCTCACCCCCCTCCAACATTAGCAAAGCAGCCCTAGATCTGCCATTCCGGATCATGCGGGTCCAGTGGGGGGTCGGCTTACCAATTTTCTGCGGGATTGGGAATCGGTCATGTCGGACCTTTGGGTTCTCAATCTCATAGAGAATGAGTATGCTCTTCCCTTTTGGGAATTCCCTCCGAATTACCCTCCTTGTCAAGGGTTTTGCTCAGAGGACCACCTTCTGCTCCTGCGGGAGGAAGTCCTGGCGTTGTTAAGAAAAGGTGCGATAGAGGTGGTTCCGGAGCTGGAAAGGGTTCAGGGATGCTACTCCCGGAATTTCCTGATACGATACCCAAGAAGGATGGCAGAGTTCGTTCAATCCTGGATCTCAGGATCTTGAACCTTTTTCTGAAGCAGGAGAAGTTCAGGATGCTCACCCTTGCGCAGGCTCTTCAAGCGCTGCTGGAAGAAGACTGGATGGTGTCGATCGACTTGCAGGATGCGTATTTTCACATCCCTATCCTTAAGTCGCACAGGAAGTATCTCCGTTTCACGGTGGGCTTGCAACATTACCAGTTTGCGGTCCTTCCATTTGGTCTTACTACTGTGCCTCGAGTCTTCACCAAGGTGATGGCTGTGGTGGCTGCACATCTCAGAAGGTCAGGGATTCCAGTATTCCCTTAACTGGACGATTGGCTGATCAAAGCAGAATTTCCAGAGAAAGTGCTCCATCATCTGCAGGTCAAAACTCAGTTGTTGTACAGGTTGGGTTTTTCGATAAATGTACCCAAATCTCACCTGGTGCCCTCCCAGCTCAACCTGTTCATAGGTGCTGTACTGGACACAACTGTATGTTGTGCATTCCCTCCACCTCAAAGGATTCTCGACATACAGGAAATGATTCCTTTATTTTACAATGGAGCGGTTGTTCCAGTCCTGAAGGTCCTTCATCTGCTCGGTCTGATGGCTTCCTGCATTCTGTTGGTCAACCATGCACGCTGGCACATGAGGGCACTCCAGTGGTGCCTCCGGAGGCAGTGGTATCAGCAGAACGGAGATCTCAGGGAGTCGATCAGGATCTCCAGAGAAACTGCAGCGGATCTGTCTTGGTGGAGCTTGGAGGGCAATCTATCTCCGGGAAAGCCCTTCCATCTGCCTCCATCAGTTGCCACAGTGATAACGGATGCATCCACTCTAGAATGGGGTGCTCATCTAGGGAATCTGGAGATCAAGGGCCTTTGATCTCCAGGGGAATGGTTGCTTCACATCAACCTTCTAGAGTTGCGGGCGATACATCCGGCGCTCAAGGCCTTTCTCCCTTCCCTTCGCGGTCAGACAGTTCAAAGCCTGACGGACAACACTACCGCGATGTGGTATGTCAACAAGCAGGGAGGACTGGGGTCGCAGTGTCTCTGCAGAGAGGCTCTGCGTCTCTGGTGCTGGGTTCAGGACCATTGGATTTGTCTGATGGCAAATCATCTGGCCGTAGTTCTGAACGTACGTGCAGACAGTCTCAGTCTGCAGTTCTCAGCCGACCACGAGTGGAGGCTTCATCCAGAGGTAGTTTGTCACGTCTTTGGGACGTGGTGGACTCCTCAGGTGGACCTGTTCGCCACTCGTGAGAATGCTCACTGCCCGTTATTCTGCAGCCTCCAGTTTCCAATGCAGGGAGCTTTGGGGGATGCGTTTCAGTTGAATTGAGACTCACGTCTCCTTTACGCATTTCCTCCCATACCCTTGATTCCTCGGGTTCTGAGGAAGATACGCCAAGACCGGGCCCAAGTCATACTGATCGCCCCGGATTAGCCAAGAAGGGTGTGGTACACAGATCTTCTCCACTTCTCCAGGTGCCCTCCGCTCCGTCTCCCTCTCAGGGCAGACCTCCTCTCTCAGATGGAGGGGCAGGTTCTACACCCCCACCTCCAGACCTTACACCTTCATGCCTGGAGATTGAACGGGGCAACCTGAATTCCTTTTCTCTCCCGCATGATGTGTTGGATGTCATTTTATCGGCCAGGCGTGACTCCACCAAGTCTATTTACTGTTATAGGTGGTCTAAATTTGTTTCTTGGTGTGGAGAGAAGTCCATCGATCCTTTGAGGGCTCGTTTATCTGATATACTTCAGTTTGCACTTTCTTTGGCTCAGCAAGGGTTTGCTGTAGCTACAGTCAAAGGTTATCTTTCGGCATTGTCGGCATTTCTCTGTTTGCCGGATCAGCCGTCTTTATTTAAATCTCCTGTTGTCTTGAGATTTCTAAACGGCCTTACAAATAAATTTCCTCTTACTCCCTTTTTGTGCCTCAATGGGACTTGAACCTTGTACTTACTTTCTTGATGGGTTCTCCTTTTGAAACTTTACACCAGTGTCCCTTGAGACTGTTATCTTTTAAAACGGTCTTCCTGGTTGCAATTACCTTGGCAAGGAGGGTAAGTGAGCTTCAAGCTCTTAGTTCAAAGCCCCCATTCTTGACCATTCATGCTGAACGAATGGTACTCCGGACCAGGGCTGCTTTTCTGCCTAAGGTGGTAACTCCCTTCCATCGAGAGCAGTCCATTACCCTCCCTACCTTGTATCCTCTCCCTCACCCTTCTAAGGAGGAGGAGAGACTTCACCGCTTGGACCCGACGAGGGCGGTGAGCTTCCACCTGGACAGAACCAGAGAGTTCAGAGTGGATGGCCAGCTCTTTGTGGGTTTTGTTGGAGCCAGAAAAGGCAAGGCGGTGCACAAGCGCACACTATCAAGATGGATTGTCTTGTGTATCAAGATATGCTATTCTCTGGCGAGTAAGGAACCTCCTGAAGGTTTGAGAGCTCATTCTACTAGGTCTGCTACATCTGCTTTGTCTAGAGGTGTGCCTGTAGAGGACATTTGTAGAGCTGCGACTTGGGCACACTTTCGCGAAGCATTACTGCTTGGATACCGAAGTGAGGAGGGACGGCCACTTTGCGCGGTCTGTCCTTCAGGATTTTCTGGTATAGGAGAGTGGACACCCTCCTCCGGGAGTGGGGACTGCTGTGGGAATCTATTCACAAGGTGAGGAATCCACTGGCAGATGTATCCATCAGAAGAACAAGTTACTTAACTTCGGTAACGCTTTTTCTGGTGGATACAGTATCTGCCTGTGGATTCTTCACTTGCCCACCCGCCTCCCTGTTGTCCACTCTTCTATACCGAAGTTTATGGCAATGTTTTATCGTATATGTATTATTTGAAGAAATATTGTGTTTTTCAAACATTGTCTTCACACTGTGTGTGTTACCTTGACTATTTTGTACTGTGTACACTGTGTATATGGTAATGACGACTGTTTTATCCTCTGTTCCTATCATGTCCTTGTCGACGACACAGACACCGCTGCTGTCGACGAAGCTAATGTCGCTGTATCCTACACCTGGCCATAAATGACCGGCGATGTTGCAACTAATGCCTGTATACCCGTCAGCGAAGCTTTAGTCGACAAGGCATTTTTTTCTAAAATCCTTTGCCACCTTCAACATTTTTGGAGGAATCTGATGATTATGGAATATTTGGTCATTCTCAGCTTTTCGTTAAATATCATAACGATGATGAGGACGACTATAAAAGTTACTACCATCAGGACTTTCACACTCCACATGCAAAAATGCCATACATGGAGCCTGTCAGTGAGCCCATGGTCCACCTTCTTGTGGCTTTAGTTCAAGAACTACATTACATGCTACATGACTACCACAATCGTTTCCTTTCATCGAGTGCTCCTCCACCTCCACTGCCACCACCGCCTACGACTCCACCACTGGCATCTCCTCCATGTAAGTCTGAGCCCTCTTCTACGACGTCTCCATTGATTGATACTGTTTTGCCTTTACAACAACATGATGACTGTTATGATGGGGAAATTGATGAGGGTGAACCTCAAGGTGGAAGGCAAACCGGTAATGAGTGGGAGGATTATGTTATTACAACACCTGCTTCTCCATCTCCTCAAACAGCGGATTATCCGCCGGAGGACATTGCCGGCTTCCACCACTAATGGAAAGGGCAGCTTCTCGGTTTCAATTATCGGTGACGGTCAAGCAGTCTGACTGTTTTCTTTATGGTTTTAAAGACCCATCTAGAAAGACTCCCAGAGCGATACCCATCATAGATCATATTTCGGAGGAATGTTTAACAGTAATGAAGACACCTGCCATGGTTATTCCAGTCTTGCCCAGGATAGACAAGATATATAAAGCTCCTGATGATGCGCCATCTTGATTAGTAGTGAAACCAAAACTGGGTTCGGGCTCTAAGGCAGTAAGGACAAGCCTCACTTAACTATGTAACAATATAAGTACCAGTACTGCCACACTACTCTACTCTCTTATTTTAGAAAAGAAACATATTGATATAAACAATATGTCCTGTAGACCTCCTTTTCCGTCAGAAATAAACCAATTATTTTATTAGTTTTTACATCTCAAAACACATTTTGACAATTTTCAAAAATTTGCAAAATTCACATTTGTTTCTTACAATATCCTAGAAAACAAAAATAGATTCACTCATTCTCTTTCTTACATTCATCGCAATCATTCATCCATGCATCCAACCACTATACAAATCTTCTATTTAACAATTCAATACATTTACATGAGTTATATACAAGTAATTACAAGTAACAGCTATGGGAATTGTTATGATCTTTCTCTAATTTATCTCTTCATTGAGATACTCCTAAAGCTGTGCGAAGAACTGGTCTACGCATTTTGAACTCCCTCAGTTGAGGGGAGTTCTCATCAGGACCACGTAGCTGAAAAAAGAATGACAAGCTTGTGTCAATCTCTGGGGTCGCCTTCCTTTTTTTATTTTTCACTTTTATGGGACATTTTACCAGTTCCAGTGAGCTGAGGAAAGGCTAAAGAAGCCCCATCCATAGAAGCATCTATTATCTCAGATGTAGATATCCTTCAAGGAGAATCTTTCTTGCCTTCAGTTTTTTGTCCTCACGCACTAATGGAAAGGGCAGCATCTCGGTTTCAGTTGTCGGTGACGGTCAAGCAGTCTGACTGTTTTCTTTATGGTTTTAAAGACCCATCTAGAAAGACTGCCAGAGTGATACCCATCATAGATCATATTTGGGAGGAATGTGTAAAAGTAATGAAGACACCTGCCATGGTTATTCCAGTCTTGCCCAGGATAGACAAGATATATAAAGCTCCCAATGATGCGCCAGCTTTTCTAGTAGGGCATCCGAAACCAAATTCTGTTATCTCACAAGCTGCCCAACAAAGATCAAGAAATCTTTCAGCGCCTATCACTGCACCACCTGACCGTACATGGATCTCAGGTCCATGTACGGAGCAATATCGGACCACATTTGGCTGTCGTATCTTCCTAATATCGCTAGTACGTTGGCTACGCCTACAGTAGTGCCTGAGGTGGTGGTAAACCTTTTGCCAGTATTATCAAGGCGCCTTCCTACCTTGTCAGGTGGTGCAGTGATAGGCGCTGAAGGATTTCTTGATCTTTGTTGGGCAGCTTGTGAGATAACAGAATTTGGTTTCGGATGCCCTACTAGACAAGCTATGTAACAATATAAGTACCAGTACTGCCACACTACTCTACTCTCTCATTTTAGAAAAGAAACATATTGATATAAACAATATGTCCTGTAGACCTCCTTTTCCGTCAGAAATAAACCAATTATTGTATTAGTTTTTACATCTCAAAACACATTTTGACAATTTTCAAAAATTTGCAAAATTCACATTTGTTTCTCACAATATCCTAGAAAACAAAAATAGATTCACTCATTCTCTTTCTTACATTCATCGCAATCATTCATCCATGCATTCAACCACTATACAAATCTTCTATTTAACAATTCAATACATTTACATGAGTTATATACAAGTAATTACAAGTAACAGCGATGGCAATTGTTATGATCTTTCTCTAATTTATCTCTTCATTGAGATACTCCTAAAGCTGTGCGAAGAACTGGTCTACGCATTTTGAACTCCCTCAGTTGAGGGGAGTTCTCATCAGGACCACGTAGCTGAAAAAAGAATGACGAGCTTGTGTCAATCTCTGGGGTCGCCTTCCTTTTTAATTTTTTACTTTTATGGGACATTTTACCCTATTTCTTACCTTATTATTGTTCTAATTCTCTTGTGGACAACACTACAACAGCAAAGAGAAGGAACAGATCTTCATTCGTGTGTACCAGTATAATTTATAACCTTCATCAAACCACAATTAAACCCATAGCTTGACCACGAGTGCCTTTACTTACAATAGCCGTTTTCTAGATATGCCTTAATACTCAATGGAGGAGGTGACGTCTATCGTCCTGACAATAAATAAATGCGTGTGTTAGGTTTTTTTCTTTCCCGAAGGGTTAAGTTTGACAAGCTCTTGAGCGTGGGGCACTTACTTGATAGACGAACAATAGAGTTTGTCGCGTAATTTCGGGCGTGTTGTTCCAGCTTTTTAATTTGGGTGTCTGGTAGGAGATAAAATCATTACCTTCCTTAGTCTGTATATGAAATAATATCAGACGCAAAGATGTTCCGTGGTGCAGTTTAGACCTCTCGTTTTACCTCTGGCAGTTTTGTTCGGTAGGCGTATTCTGCTCTACTCGCCATGTGTTTGAGACCGCTTGACGCACGGTGTATACTTAAGCGTGCCGTCAACGTGATACTGCTGTGCATGTTGGGATTTATAGTTTGAGTTAATCCTATGAATCACGAACTGCGTGTAATTTTTGTTCCTGAACATATGTTATTTGGTTGACCGATTGTCTCCGGGTGTGAGTCTCTTTTAGAACCTGTTTCCAAATTTGTTGATTATTTTTTTAAACCTTTTCTACCTCAAGTGAAATCCTTTTTAAGAGATACCACGGATTTTATAAACAAATTACCATCTATCGACTTTGAAGAAAACCGACATTATTTGGTCACATTAGATGTGATTTCTTTATATACCCAAATTCCCCAAATGAAGGTCTAGAGGCCATTCAAATATTTCTTGAAAGTAGAGAAAGACCGGCCCAAGTTCCCACAGAATTCATAATGGAACTAGCCACTTTTGCCTTAAAGAAAAATTATTTCAATTTCAACGGAGAGTTCTTCTTCCAAATTCGTGGAGTAGCAATGGGCTGCCCTTTTGCCCCAGAGTTAGCTGTATTATACATGGCATTGTATGAGGAGAAATGTATTTATCAAAACAACCCGTTCACTCAATTCATTTCCAACTGGAGTCGATATATCGACGATGTGTTTATGACCTGGACAGGCAATGAAGAAGATCTCCTAAAATTTCACGAGTGGCTCAACAATCGGACCCAAGAAATAAAATGTAGTATCAACTACTCAAAAGAAAAAATGACATTTCTAAACGTAGAAGTGTATCCAACAGAAGGAAGACTGGTGACCACACTATTTAAAAAACAAACAGACCGGAATAAAGCTCTTCATTTCAAAAGCAGTCATCCAAGGAACTTAAGAGAGAATTTACCTCAGGATTAAAAGGAATTGTCACTTTAAGGACGAATATCTGATGCACGCAACTAAACTCACAGACAATCTGTTAGATCGAGGATACCCAAAAAAACTCTTAAAAAGAACGATGAAAAGAGCCTGGTGGACACTAAGAGAAGCTCTGTTAGAGAACTCTAATCTCCTAAAAAAGATAATTACCCAAAATTGGCATTTGGTGTAGAATGTAGATGAAACCCTGAAGGAAAAACCGTTATTTGCTTTAAAAAAAGACCAAAGCATTGCTAATCATCTAGTACGGGCAGCAGTCCATAAAAAACAACCTACTGTAAGAACTTTGTTAGGACTACCCCCGATACAGGGACATCGCAAGTGTGGCACATGTGTCTGTTGCTCAACAACAGAAGAAGGAATATTGTTCCAACATAGACTGACATTTTGGAAACACGAGGCATTCACAAATTGCAAGTCACGCAATGTTATATATGGCATTAAATGCCCATGCAAGATGCTATATATCGGGAAAACTAATCAAGAAATCAGGAGTCTTATCACCCAACATAAATCAAGAATAAAGAATAACGGGGGCGTGGCTGGCGACCAGACAAGATGGCCGCAGCTTAGGAGAGCTCCGTGACCCGAGGAGCCTCCCCTTAAAATCCGTCTACTAATCCTGCCCTACACTGGCATCTACCACAGAGATTCCACAACTGGAGCACCTCTGCTGCATTAGGAGCCAACTTGCACGGTCGGAGACCCTGCCAAAGCGGAGATCCGCCGCGGTGCGCATTGCGGCCTATCCCAACCGCCGGAGCCGGGGACTCATGTGGATTGAAGGCCCGGGGACGAGCGCGGCCGGAGAGACACCCGTTCCCGGTGGCAGAAGCGGAGTCTGAAACGGACGCCGGGACCCTCCGAAATAAGGCCCCAGTGATGGAGCATACGGGACAGCCGCACAACCGGCGGTCAGGCAGCCAGGAAGGTGAGGGCGATGCGGGCGGACTGACACACCCCCGGGGACCGCCACAACGGAGGCAGGGCGCGGCGGGCAGGCGGAGGGCCCACTTAGACCCCCAACCACTCCCCGGGAGTAAAAGGGAAGTACCGGCACACTGGCTGATCGGCTGGGGGGTCCAGCACTTACAACGTTAAACCGGCACTGGCATTACACTTGAAGGGCTTCTTGGCATTCGGGAACCCCCCCCATCCTTACAGAACTCCAACCCAGGCCATCAGAGGGGAGCAGAACTGAAAGCGCACGAAGACCGACGGGGGCCTCCCCTCCGGACAACAGAACATAAGAGACGGCTGGAGATCTGCGGGAGAGGGCGAGAGGGAAGATTGCCCAGTGCTGGTCCCAGGTGGGGGTCAATTAAGAGCAAGGGAAACAGATACCTAAGGGCCGACTCATGCTCACTCGCCCCAGGTTGGTGGATAGTTAAATTCCCTGCGACAATGAGCGGCAGGGGGGCAAGGGCGCAAGCACCGGCCCCCAGACTGGACAAATATGCCTACACCAAAGACGGCGCGGAAACGGCAAAGGGCAATGCAACGCAGTCATCCCCACAAATACCCCACAGCCCTGGGGACGCTGCGGAAATCACCCTAAAAGACGTAATGGCGACACTACAATCGATGCAATCTTCTATGGGCACGATCTCTACTGACATTTCCTTCATGCGAGCAGACCTCGCCAAAGTAACGGACCGACTGGGAGAAGTTGAAAAAACGACGACGGGACTCTCGGCGGACACAGCGTACCTACAAATCAGAGTGCGCAAGCTGTAGCAAGATAGCAGTATGCTGCAGGCTAAGCTGGACGAACAAGAAGGTAGATCCCGACGCAATAATGTACGCCTGGTTGGCGTCCCGGAGACGGCCGGGGGCCCGGCCCTTGACCTCTTCGTGGAGGACATTATTCAAAACCAGCTAAAACCACGCGGCCTTTCTAAGTATTTCTTAGTGGAACGGGCCCATCGAGTGCTAGGTGGGAAAACACGCCCAGGGAATCCACTGCGGCCCACCTTGGCGCGCATTTTCAATTTTCGTGACCGCGACGCCATTTTACAGGCAGCGCGTGTAGCCCCACCGATTAGGATCGAGAACTCGGAAGTCACATTCTACCCTGACTACACAGCGGCCGTGGCGCAACAACGGAGGAGCTTTGAGGAAGTAAAAAAAGAATTCCGAAGCAGGGAAATCAAGTACTCAATGATATTTCCAGCGCGGCTCAGAGTAGAATCCGAAGGGAAGACATGGTTCTTTGAATCCCCAGGAGAGGCGAGGGACTGGCTAAAGGGTTGGCGGCCGGCAAGAGGCCCCAAAAATCGAGCAACGACCCACGGTGCACCAGAGGAAGGTAAACAGCGCATGGTGGGTGGGCGCTGAGGGAAGACAACATGGAAGAGAACAGCGTGACCGAGGGCCTGCAACTGAACTAGTGATGCTAGCCATATTGATAGTCACACAGACCGCAATCAAGGTGTTGGCGGGGGTGTAATGTTGACGTTGAAGTCTGCCGCGGTATGAGGCGGAAACGGCCGGACAATTTATGAAGACTGCAAGAGGTAGGAAATAATGGACTTAATATGTAACAATGGGACTCACTCCGAATGGAGGACTTCTTAGGGTTGACGAGGTCTCACCCTCTCGAGTTACGCAGGTTAAAGGGGAATGTAAGCTCAGTTGGGGAGGTGGACGGTTTTGGTTCCGCCGGACAGGGAGGCAGGGTGGGGGGCGCGGGTTTTCAGTTATGCAAAGTTTATGTGTATTTGTTTGCAGGTTAGGGTTAAACAGTCTCTCCTCCGATCGATAGTGAGATAGCGCTGGGCCCCGGGTGAACGAATGGGGGACGGATTAACAGACAACGGCACCATGAATGGCACACTACTCCACCGACACAATGCAGAACGCCGAATTGACGGGCATTGATCCCCGGGCACCTCGTATGGCTTCCCCCCCTTGACAGTGATATCATGGAATGTAAATGGGCTGGGCCACAAAATTAAGTGAGGTCTAGTTCTACAATATCTAAAGCGGAAGGACCCCACAGTGGTACTGCTTCAGGAAACGCACTTGACGGGACAGGCGTGTAAGGCACTCAATAGATGGGGGTTCGAAATGGCCGCTCATGCGGAGTTCTCCAGATCTAGGGGGTGGGTGTCCTGGTACACAAGAACTCCCCACTAGTGGCCACCAAGACTTGGACGGACGATAGTGGGAAGTTCGCTGCACTCACTTGTCAATGGGAGGGGCGCAGCTTCAATATGGTCTCAGTGTATGTTCCCCCGACACTTCACCAGACAACACTCCACGATCTCGGCAAATTCCTTTTAGACTTACCCGAGGGTGAATTGATATTAGGGGGAGATCTAAACGCAGTCTGTGACACCACCATCGACCGAAACCCACCCAGAGAGACTAACAAATACAGCCAACTCCTCAGGGACTTTCTTGGGGCCATGGGTCTAACCAACATGTGGAGACTTAAACACCCCATGGAACAACAATATACGTTCTACTCGGGGGCACATAATAGCCTCTCCCGCATAGATTACATACTCACATTGGCAATACCCCCTGAGAACATCACAGCGATTGACCACTTAGCTAGGGGGATTTCAGATCACTCTCCGATACAGCATCCTTACACCACTCACCTCCCGAAGAGACAGCGCATTTACCCCCTGTTGGACTTGGCCTGTCCCCTGAAATTGTTCGCTTTTGCCCCCCTAATTTGGAATGTCTCCCCCATGGGATTAAACCTGTATAGGCCATGTGTGGTGTGAGACACCTTGTTAAATTGTAATGCTATGTAATGGTGTGAGCACTTGTAAATACCCCCCATTGTAAAATGCACCTGACTGAAATGTCCTATGTTTAAAATGGATGCCATGGCCATGGGTTTTGCCACTGGACTGCCATAGGTCAGCGGTCTAGATAATATTACCCAGCTACCCCTAGCTTTTGGAGGGAAAGCCTGGCACCCAGGGTGCTCAACCCCTCCCCTTGAGCCAGTTTAGGCCAGCTTTGCCAACCTTCTAGAAGGTTCTGGCACTGCCTGGGAGGAGGGTATAAGTAAGGGGGATGTGCCACCAGAGAGTCAGTCAGAGCTGGGACAAGAAAGAGAGGGGACCTGCTGCGAGGAGCTACCGCCACATGGGCCTGTGAGCTGGGCCCTGCACCCCTAAACCCCCCCCCCCTCTGCTGTCCCCTCGGGCCCCTGACAAAGGAGGGCCCCTACCCAGGTCACTGACGCTGTTTGGACCGGGTACCACGCCAGCACTGCGTGAAGAAGCGCCCAGGAGGTGAGGAGTGTGCCCCTGAGGTTGGCTGTGGAACTGTTCGCCCCCCTGTGAGGTGTGCTGCCAGTGGCTGTGCTGTATTAGCGCTGTTCTGGGGAGGTTGATGCCCCCAAGGAAGCTGTGACCCCCTGAGGAAGCGCTGGAGAAGAGTTAATTTCCTGCCCCCTCTGCGTGGCCTGAGAAAGCAGCTGAGGTTGTGGGCAGAGGGAGGAGCAGTGCGCTGTGAATAGCGCCATTCTGCTGAGGAGAATCGCGCTGGAGGAGCCTACCCTCGTTTTGGCGCGCTGTCTGCCATATAATTAATTAATTTAAAAGGGAGCCTACCCCTTATTGCCGCCGATATCACCGGCGCAGCCCGAGGAGAGTTGGCGCTGCCTTGCGCCGGTAGGGAATTGGTAAAAACCACTGCCGCGGCCCGGCGCCGCCTTAAGGGACCCCCCCCACTGCTGTGGGCACCGTTGCGGCGGCCCCCAGTGCCAGGAGAGGGCCGCCGAAGTGAAGGAAGGGCCGCACTAGGCCCTGAGGCCGCCGTCTCCCGCATCACGTGACAGGGGCCCGGCCGCGTCATCGGCCCGCCCCCGCCAACGCCGCGCACGGATTGGCCTGCGCGGCCGTGCCCCTTGAAGGCCGTGCAGGGATTGGCTGCCGGCCGGCAGCCAGAGAAGAGGAGTCGAGCCTAAGCCCCGGGTCCCTGTGAGGTAGGAGGGGGACCCGGATGAAGCGACGGCGTTGCGGGGCCCCCGTGGTCTACGGGGAGCCCCGATTGTGGCCGCGAACCGGAGCGGGTGCCCACCCCGCCGGTAAGTGCCCCCGCCGGAGGAAGCCGACGGAAGCCGCGGGTCCCCGTGTGGAAGGGGAGGGGCCCGGGTGAAGGCGTCAGAGGCGTTGCGGGGCTCCCATGCGGAGGAGGGAGCCCCGGGAGAAGTGACCGGAGCGGGAGCCGACCCCGCCGGTCTGCGCCCCGAGGACAGGGGCTGGTGGAGGAGAGAGGAGGGGCCGGGGGTACACTGTCGGTGCCGGTCCCTCCCACGCATCTAAAGAGAGCTCCAGAGGGCCCCCGTGGAGTCGAGGGAGCCCGGGCCAGCCTGGAGAACAAAGAGAAATGGGCCTCAAGGCACATTGCCGGTGCCTGCCCTTCCTCATTGAAGCCCGCGCCTGCTGAGGTCCGCGGGAGGAAAGAGTCTAGGAGCAGCCGGTGAGTGGGGTTGCTTGTAGGGGAGTTGGGGGTGTATGTCGGGGCACAGGGTCGGTGCTCGCCCCTCCCCGTCTTCTGGGAATCTGCCTAAAGGAAGAGCAAGCCCCCCCCCTGGGAGACATTGTACTGGAGCTCGTTGGCCCTAATTACACACCAGGGTCCCCAGAGAGAAGTACCTGCGGGACTGCCAGGCCTCTGAACTGGGCCAAGACATTAGTTAACCCCTGCCTGGGGGTCCAGGTGAACGCCAGCTAGTGTAGGCCCTGGTGTTCGGGTTAGTGTGGTGTAAGGCAGTGCTTTTGCTGAATTTCGCGCCCAGTGTGCTTATGGCCTAGTGTAAATGCCCCTGTTAGTGGTGGGCATCCCCATGCGTTATGCTGCTGAGGCCGACTGCCCCTCTAGGGAAGTGTTAGTCGCCTGAAGAGGTATTTAGGGTGGCCCTAGTGAAATGTTTATTCCTGCACAGTGACCAGGTGAAGGACATGTTTAAGGGTGCCCCCTGTTGCCAATGTATGTTGATTTTACACGCCTGCTAGGTGATCCTACGCTGATTCCAGGCTGTTAGACAACTAAGGTTGTGGGCCCCTGCGGATGTTATATACCTGCCTAAGTGAGCCGAATGTACGCACTGGTGAGGTGCACAATGTGTAGATGCCAGGGTATTGCTCAGGAATAATGCGCCAGTGTTGATATGCTTATGGTTACAAGCCTAATGTCACAGTGTAATGTGTATGCTTAAGGTTCTATTGCATACAAGGTGCCTGCTACCCTGATGAGATGGTCATCTCCCTGGCCTAAGGTGAAGAGACCGATATCTAATGTTGATGTGCCCTTTTACTGCAGGTGTCCTGCCCCGGTGCTGGCCTGACGTGTCATTCCAGGCCCCTGGTTATATCCCCTTGCTTAATTATTACAGGTGTTCCTGTCAGTTGGGATTTACTGTGATGCCCTGAAGTTTTCCTTTACAGGGGTTGGGTTGGAATTAAACTGCTAAGGATGAGAGCCTGAGTTGGCCCCGCCATTGTGACCCCAGGTTTAATAACAATGTAAACATTCTTCTTTATTTTCAGATATGGACTCAGCCCTTACTTCCCATGTAAATAATCCCCCCTTGATACACTTGGCTCTGGTGCCAGTTGGCGCCGTGTTATGATTCCACTGTTGATGCATTTTTGCCTTGCAGGTTGGAGATACTAAACTTCTTAATTTTCCAACTCAAACTGGTGTCCTGCCTCTTTTGTGGTGTGCCTGGTGTGTCGTCTGTGGGTACTGCGTGAGTGCTTCACATGTTCTCCGTAGTTTGGCCTGCCCGCTTGGTTCCATGCTACCCCCTTGGAGATTTGGGTAACCCCATTTCTTACATTGGTGGCGAGCGGTGGGATAGGACTTGTGTTTGCGCAGTACCACAGCGGCCACGGGCTACACCACAAGTAGAGCTTTGAGAGTATTCATAGCCTTGTTGTGGGGAATATTGTTGGCTGGATATTGTTTTCTCTATTGCTTCCTCCGGAAAAGGGTTTTGAATTGTGTCCCCTTGTAACACTGTGGGTGTGTCCCGGTAAACCTCACCACGATGGGGTTGGTTTATGAGGAGGTGGAACTGATGGAGTACACCGAACAGGAAGTGATAGACTTCCTCCAGGAGAGAGGGATACCCCCAATAGGAAACTGTTGGACTTGGCCTTTTCCCCCGAAATTTTTCGCTTTTGACCCCCTTGACTAGGATGTCTCCCCCATGGGATTAAACCTGTATAGGCCATGTGTGGTAGGAGTTGCCCTGTGTTAAAATGTAATGCTATGTAATGGTGTGAGCACTTGTACATTTCCCCATTTTAGAAATGCACCTGACTAAAATGTACTGTATGTAAAATGGATGCCATGGCCATGGGTTTTGCCACTGGACTGCCATAGGTCAGCGGTCTAGTTATTATTACCCAGCTACCCCTAGCTTTTGGAGGGAAAGCCTGGCACCCAGGGTGCTCAACCCCTCCCCTTGAGCCAGTTTAGGCCAGCTTTGCCAACATTCTAGAAAGTTCTGGCACTGCCTGGGAGGAGGGTATAAGTAAGGGGGGTGTGCCACCAGAGAGTCAGTTAGAGCTGGGACAAGAAAGAGAGGGGACCTGCTGCGAGGTGCTACTGCCACATGGGCCTGTGAGCTGGGCCCTGCACCCCTAACCCCCCCCCCTGCTGTCCCCTGGGCCCCTGTCGAAGAAGGAGCCCCACCCAGGTCCCTGACACTGTGGGGACCGGGAATTACGCCAGCGCTGCGAGGAAGAAGCGCCCAGGAGGTGAGGAGTGGGTCTGCCTACCCCCCTTTGGAAGCTGTGGCCACTTTGAAGCACTGCATGGGGAAGATTGTGCCCCCAAAAGAACGGTTGCTAGCTGAGGTGCTGTGAGGCCCTTTGGAAGCGCTGGGCCCTGGGACTGTTGTGGCCCCTAAGTGCTGTAAGGCCCTGCCTGTCAAGCGCTGTAATTTGGAAGAAGCGCTATAATTTAGAAGCGCTATAATTGCGAAGCGCTGGAGAAGAGATAATTTCCTGCCCCCGCTGTGTGGCCCGAGGGAGGAGCGGTGCGCTGTGAATAGCGCCATATAAATAATTAAATAGAAGGTAGCCTACCCCTTATTGCCGCAGATATCCCCGCTGCGGCCCGGCGCCGCCTTGAAGGGACCCCCACCGTCGTGGATACCGTTGCGGCGGCCCCCGGTGTGAGGAGAGGGCCGCCGAAGTGAAGGGAGGGCCGCGCTAGGCCCTGAGGCCGTCAGATCCCCCTTCACGTGACGGGACACCCGGCCGCGTCATCGGCCCTCCCCCGCCAACGCCGCGCCCGGATTGGCCTGCGCGGCCGTGCCCCTTGAAGGCCGCGCAGGGATTGGCTGTCGGCCGGGAAGGCCGGGAGAAGCCCCGGGTCCCCGTGAGGGAGGGGGACCCAGGTGAAGGGTCGGTGTTGGGTCCCCGTGACTGAGGGGGAGCCCCGATTGCCAGCGACCGGAACGGGAGGCCACGCCGCCGGTCTGTGCCCCGTGGACTGGGGCCGGTGCCGGGAAGACGTGCTGCTGAGGGAGGCGGGGCCGGGGCACACTGTCGGTGCCTGCCCCGCCGCCGGACCCGAGGAGAATGGAGGCGGCTGCCTGAAGCCGCCGGTGAAGGCGGAGACAGCGCCCCCGCGAGCTGCCAGTCGGGCAGCCAGGAGAAGCGACCTGACAGCGTTGCAGGGCTCCCGGGAGGTCGAGGGAGCCCCGTGTGAGGTGGAAGGAGAACCCCGCCTGCTGGTACAAGGAAGCCGAGAGAGAGCCCCGCGACGCAAGTACTGTGCGGCAGGGGCCTCGAGGCACATTGCCGATGCCTGCCCCCACCGCCAAGGAGACCCCAGAGGAGCCGGAGCCCCTCCATCCACCGCAGGTCTACCGGTGAGTGGGGACTCAGCCGCATCGTGGGTTGGGGGGGTGTCGGGGCATATGGTCGGTGCCCGCCCCAAGGACCAGACTAACTTCCCAGGTGCCCCGTCTGGCAGTGGGTACCTGCAACGTTGGGCCCCAGCGGAGTCAGTGGCCCCAGTAGACTGTGCCAGTTGTAGGGGGCCCGATAACTAGCCCATAGGGTCCCCCAAGGAATTATCGATGCCCCCCTGAGTCACGGCCACACCTTATGTTAATGCTGGGTGCTTAGGTTACTGCGCCCCTGCCCATGATTGATACTACTGTTATTGAGGTCAATGCATATTGATGGTTTATGCCTGTTGGTTGACCTGATGCTGATTCCAGGCCTTGATACCCATAAGGATGGTGGGGCCCCTATGGGTGTTATGTACTGCCTAGGTGAGCCTAATGTCCGCACCGGTGAGGTGCGCAAAGCGTTGGATGCCCATGGTGGGGGGATGATTTTGTAGATAAGGCTTTTGTGCCCACAGGGCAGGTGAATGTGACTTTTCCTTTACTGGTGTGTGCCCGATGTGCCCTGGTGCTGGCCAGATATGCTATTCCGGGCCCGTGTTAGGCACCCTAGGTTGTTGTTTCTCCTAAGGTGCTTAAGTGACAGGAGTTCCTGCCTGACGTGATATTCCAGGCCCAGGGTTAGGCTCCATGCTATAGAGTTAGCCTTGATGTTGTATTGCAGTTGTCTGTCCCTTGATTAAGGCCTGCCCCGCCTGATGTTTGATATCCCATTGCTGGTTTATTGCAGGTGTTCCTGTATGTTGGGATTTACTGTGATGCCCTGAAGTTTTCCTTTACAGGGGTTGGGCTGGAGTTATGGTGCATGGTGTGTACTCATGCTGATGGTGTATTTTGCAATTACAGCCTATCACTAAGGATGAGAGCCTGAGTTTATTTATTTATTTATTTATTTATTTATTTAGTATTTTGTAGCGCGCACAGCTACCTCCGACGGAGGTGTCCCGGCGCTGAAGACATTATCTCAGAAGGGTCAGGGGAGTGTGGAGGAAGAACTAGAATTAGATCTGGGGAAAAAAACAGGTCTTTAGTTTTTTCCGGAATAGGGGTTCTGACGTCAGAAATCTTAACTCAGTGGGCAACTGATTCCATAGTTTGGAAGTGGTAACTGCAAGGGCCTTTCCTCCCGTGCGTGCAAAACGAAAACGGGGGCAGGTCATGAGGCGGAGATGGTTAGATCTGAGGTCTCGTGGTGCATGTGAAAACCTCATTCTGCGAGGTAGGTAGGTGGGGGCTCGGTCATTAAGAGCTCTAAAGGCCAAAGTTAAGGCTTTAAATTGAATGCGCAGTCTTATTGGGAGCCAGTGAAGTTTGACCAAGTGGGGTGAGATGGAATGACGGTAAGGGATATTGCAAATCAGCCTAGCCGCTGCGTTTTGAACTTTTTGTAGTTGGTTATTGAGGTAAGTAGGGGCACCTATGTACAGGCTGTTTGCGTAGTCCAGATGAGCGGTGATGAGGGCATGGACTACTGTTTTACGGGAGTCAAGCGGTAGGTAGGGGATGATTTTTTTTATCATTCGTAGCTTCCCGAAACAAGCTGAGGTGACTTTGTTGATTTGGGTCTTACAGGAGAGGGTGGTGTCAAATTGAAAGCCTAGGTTTCGGGCGGCTTGGACTGGTTCCGGGGGGGGGGGGGGTTGAGTTCAGTCGGCCACCAGAGATTGGAAGGTAAGGGTGATTTCTGATTAAAAAATAAGACTTCAGTCTTATCTGTATTGAGCTTTAGGTTGTTGACAGACATCCAGGAGGCGATTTTTAGCATACAGCATAGAGTTGGCCCCAGGTTCAATGTTAATTTAGTCACATTTTTATATTTCAGATGGACTTACAGACTCAGCCCTTACTTCCCATGTACATAATCTCCCCTTGATACACTTGGCGCCGTGTTGTGATACTACTGTTGTGCATTTTTGCTTTGCAGGTTGGAGATACTAAACTACTTCTTTTTCCAACTCAAGCTGGTGTCCTGCCTCTTTTGTGGTGTGCCTGGTGTGTCGTCTGTGGGTACTGTGTGAGTGCTTCACATGTCCTCCGAAGTTTGGCCTGCCCGCTTGGTTCCATGCTACCCCCTTGTAGATTTGGTAACCCCATTTCTTACAGAAACATTAGGAGAAAGTTGTTTCTTTATGAGGCCCTCAAGAGGGGGGAGCCCTTAAAGATCGGTGGGGACCTGTCTGATTACCCCCCCCCCCGAGTATTTGCAGGGTTTATTCGTTAGAAGCCAGTGGCAGGGCTCCCCATCTGTAACCCTGGAGGGTAATTACCCCGATGGAGTGGAGGAAGAGTTTGGCAGGGCAGAGACGCCAGTAGCTAAAGAGGACACCGTAGATAGGGAGTCTCGCACTGGGTCCTGTCCCGGGGGCACTGCCCCATACCTTTCCCTGTCCCCAGAAGAGTGGGTAGATAGGAGGGAAGAAAGGGAGCATCAGCTAGCGCTGGAGAAGCTCAGGTTTGAGCAGGCCACGGAGTTAGCGCAGCTGAGGATTCAACAGCAGAGGCTAGAGACAGAAATGGTCCTAGCCCAGGAGAGGATGGCAGAGGTGGAAAGGGCCTTTGCCAGGGAGAGAGTAGCTCAGGCGGGTAGGTTGTCCCCTGAGAGTGGTTTTAAGAGCCTGGATACACCGGAGAGGGTGGGATCCAGTGGTGGCAGCGAGTGTAGGTCCAGTGCAAGGAGTCCCATTCCCGAAGCCCAGGAGACCGTGCCTGATTCCCAGGAAGAGGGGGACGGGTTAGTGTTCAGGGGCAGGGGAAAACTGTCCCACCAGTCCTGGGGAGAGTTTGAGGAGGAGTGTTGGACTGCATTGGAGGATTGGGTGGTGAGGAGAGCAGTGGAGGATTGGGAAGGGCTGTGCCATGCCGTTATCCGGGAGCACATGCTGAGGAGTTGTGTCCCAAGTCTGCGTCACCATCTGTTGCAGCGTGGGTTCTCAGACCCCAGGGAACTTGCACGGGAGGCAGACCTCTGGGTAAGTGCCAGAGCGTCTGGGAAGACATTGGGGAGTGATCCTGAAAGGAGTGGTGCAGGGATCTTCCGACCCAGCGTGGCAGAGGAGGTGAAGAATGGCCCAGCTAGGTCCCAGGATAGTGAGCGGGTTGTAGGGCCTCACATCCCATCTACAAGAGGGAGTGAGACAGGGAGGTGTCCTGAGGTGCCCCAACTGCAGTCACAGGGCCTGGAGAGTTCTTTAAGGGAACCCCAGGTTGGGAGCCTAGGCTGTCCTGATGTGCCTTCTCGTGAAGGGAATCCCCTTATGTCAGGAGAACCCGGAGCATCAGTGATCGGAGCTCCAGTGGTTCGGGGGTCTGACCAGTCTCAGGGTTTAGATCCTGGACTGGGGTTCCAGGTTCAGGGGTTGCCTGACCTGGAGGGTGGGGTACCTGTAGTTAAGGTCCCTACCAGTTTGACTCCCAGGGGTACTTCTCCAGGTAGGAGGGTGCGGAACTCTGGGAGGGGGTGCGGAGGGAGCAAGGTCTCTCCTCTGTCACCGGCTCAGCCAAAGGGTGCAGATCCCTGGTTGGGTGGCCAGGTTGAGGGTTTGCCGGACCTGGCGGGTGGGACATCTGTGTTCAGAGTCCCCCCAAATTTGACTCTCAGGGGTACTACTCCAGTTAGGAGGGTGCGGAACTCTGGGAGGGGGTGCAGGGAGAGGGAGGACTCGCCCCTGTCACTGGTTCAGCCTGAGGGTTTCGACTCCAGGTTGGGGAGAGAGTGGTTGTGTGAGGGTGTCCCCGGGAGAAGGAGATGGCGGAACCCTAGGAGGAGAGGTAGGGGGAGGAGAGCCTCGCCCCTGAGAGCTGGTCAGCTTGAGAGTGTAGACCCCAGGTGGGTGAAGCACGGGCAAGTTGGAAAGAGAAGAGTGGTCCAAGAGTATTACAAGCCTGAGGCTAGAGCCTCCCACTCTAGGAAGGAACAAGGGCCAGATATTTCTGGATGGCCTAGAGGCCAGTCCTGGCCACATCCCACTAGGGAACACCAGAGGGGTGGTTTTGTTGGTGAAGGGAGGGTTGCGAGAGAGAACCATTGGGTTCCAGAGTGGAGAAGGGACTGCAGGTGCTCCTGTAGTTGCCGGCCTGCGTCCACCTTTTTCCGCCCCAAGAAGGGAAGCCCATCAAGGTATTGATCGGTCTACCCTGGCTTTTGGCTGGGGGGGGGTTGTGTTGGACTTGGCCTGTCCCCTGAAATTTTTCGCTTTTGCCCCCCTAATTTGGAAAGTCTCCCCCATGGGATTAAACCTGTATAGGCCATGTGTGGTGTGAGACACCTTGTTAAATTGTAATGCTATGTAATGGTGTGAGCACTTGTAAATACCCCCCATTGTAAAATGCACCTGACTGAAATGTCCTATGTTTAAAATGGATGCCATGGCCATGGGTTTTGCCACTGGACTGCCATAGGTTAGCGGTCTAGATAATATTACCCAGCTAGCCCTAGCTTTTGGAGGGAAAGCCTGGCACCTAGGGTGCTCAACCCCTCCCCTTGAGCCAGTTTAGGCCAGCTTTGCCAACATTCTAGAAGGTTCTGGCACTGCCTGGGAGGAGGGTATAAGTAAGGGGGATGTGCCACCAGAGAGTCAGTCAGAGCTGGGACAAGAAAGAGAGGGGACCTGCTGCGAGGAGCTACCGCCACATGGGCCTGTGAGCTGGGCCCTGCACCCCTAACCCCCCCCTCTGCTGTCCCCACGGGCCCCTGACAAAGGAGGGCCCCTACCCAGGTCACTGACGCTGTTTGAACCGGGTACCACGCCAGCACTGCGTGAAGAAGCGCCCAGGAGGTGAGGTGTGTGCCCCTGAGGTTGGCTGTGGAACTGTTCGCCCCCCTGTGAGGTGTGCTGCCAGTGGCTGTGCTGTATTAGCGCTGTTCTGGGGAGGTTGATGCCCCCAAGGAAGCTGTGACCCCCTGAGGAAGCGCTGGAGAAGAGTTAATTTCCTGCCCCCTCTGCGTGGCCTGAGAAAGCAGCTGAGGTTGTGGGCAGAGGGAGGAGCAGTGCGCTGTGAATAGCGCCATTCTGCTGAGGAGAATCGCGCTGGAGGAGCCTACCCTCGTTTTGGCACGCTGTCCGCCATATAATTAATTAATTTAAAAGGGAGCCTACCCCTTATTGCCGCCGATATCACTGCCGCAGCCCGAGGAGTGTTGGCGCTGCCTTGCGCCGGTAGGTAATTGGTGAAAACCACCGCCGCGGTCCGGCGCCGCCTTGAGGGACCCCCCACTGCTGTGGGCACCGTTGCGCCGGCCCCCGGTGCCAGGAGAGGGCCGCCGAAGTGAAGGAAGGGCCGCGCTAGGCCCTGAGGCCGCCATCTCCCGCATCACGTGACGGGGGCCCGGCCGCGTCATCGGCCCGCCCCCGCCAACGCCGCGCACGGATTGGCCTGCGCGGCCGTGCCACTTGAAGGCCGCGCAGGGATTGGCTGCCGGCCGGCAGCCAGAGAAGAGAAGTCGAGCCTAAGCCCCGGGTCCCTGTGAGGTAGGAGGGGGACCCGGGTGAAGCGACGGCGTTGCGGGACCCCGTGGTCTAGGGGGAGCCCCGATTGTGGCCGCGAACCGGAGCGGGTGCCCACCCCGCCAGTAAGTGCCCCCGCCGGAGGAAGCCGACGGAAGCCCCGGGTCCCCGTGTGGAAGGGGAGGGGCCCGGGTGAAGCCGTCAGAGGCGTTGCGGGGCTCCCGTGCGGAGGAGGGAGCCCCGGGAGAAGCGACCGGAGCGGGAGCCGACCCCGCCGGTCTGCGCCCCGAGGACAGGGGCTGGTGGAGGAGAGAGGGGGGGCCGGGGGCACACTGTCGGTGCCGGTCCCTCCCACACATCTAAAGAGAGCTCCAGAGGGCCCCCGTGGAGTCGAGGGAGCCCCGAGGGGGAAAGCGGAGCCCGGGCCAGCCTGGAGAACAAGGAGGAATGGGCCTCGAGGCACATTGCCTGCTGAGGTCCGCGGGAGGAAAGAGTCTAGGAGCAGCCGGTGAGTGGGGCTGCTTGTAGGGGAGTTGGGGGTGTATGTCGGGGCACAGGGTCGGTGCTCGCCCCTCCCCGTCTTCTGGGAATCTGCCTAAAGAAAGAGCAAGGCCCCCCCCCCCCCCCTGGGAGACATTGTACTGGAGCTCGTAGGCCCTAATTACACACCAGAGTCCACAGAGAGAAGTACCTGCGGGACTGCCAGGCCTCTGAACTGGGCCAAGACATTAGTTAACCCCTGCCTGGGGGTCCAGGTGAACGCCAGCTAGTGTAGGCCCTGGTGTTCAGGTTAGTGTGGTGTAAGGCAGTGCTTTTGCTGAATTTTGCGCCCAGTGTGCTTATGGCCTAGTGTAAATGCCCCTGTAGTGGTGGGCATCCCCATGCGTTATGCTGCTGAGGCCGACTGCCCCTCTAGGGAAGTGTTAGTCGCCTGAAGAGGTATTTAGGGTGGCCCTAGTGAAATGTTTATTCCTGCACAGTGACCAGGTGAAGGAAATGTTTAAGGGTGCCCCCTGTTGGCAATGTATGTTGATGTTACACGCCTGCTAGGTGATCCTACGCTGATTCCAGACTGTTAGACAACTAAGGTTGTGGGTCCCTGCGGATGTTATATACCTGCCTAAGTGAGCCGAATGTACGCACTGGTGAGGTGCACAATGTGTAGATGCCAGGGTATTGCTCAGGAATAATGCGCCAGTGTTGATATGCTTATGGTTACATGCCTAATGTCACAGTGTAATGTGTATGCTTAAGGTTCTATTGCATACAAGGTGCCTGCTACCCTGATGAGATGGTCATCTCCCTGGCCTAAGGCGAAGAGACCGATATCTAATGTTGATGTGCCCTTTTACTGCAGGTGTCCTGCCCCGGTGCTGGCCTGACGTGTCATTCCATGCCCCTGGTTATATCCCCTTGCTTATTTATTACAAGTGTTCCTGTCGGTTGGGATTTACTGTGATGCCCTGAAGTTTTCCTTTACAGGGGTTGGGTTGGAATTAAACTGCTAAGGATGAGAGCCTGAGTTGGCCCCGCCATTGTGACCCCAGGTTTAATAACAATGTAAACATTCTTCTTTATTTTCAGAAATGGACTTACGGACTCAGCCCTTACTTCCCATGTAAATAATCCCGCCTTGATACACTTGGCTCTGGTGCCAGTTGGCGCCGTGTTATGATACCACTGTTGATGCATTTTTGCCTTGCAGGTTGGAGATACTAAACTTCTTAATTTTCCAACTCAAACTGGTGTCCTGCCTCTTTTGTGGTGTGCCTGGTGTGTCGTCTGTGGGTACTGCGTGAGTGCTTCACATGTCCTCCGTAGTTTGGCCTGCCCGCTTGGTTCCATGCTACCCCCTTGGAGATTTGGGTAACCCCATTTCTTACACTCCCTATACCCCGGATTTCTCCAGAACCAAAAGATTGCAAAGGCCCTGGTAACAGCCACAGACCTTTACTTTACTGAAAATACTGCGACAGTATATTCCCCGTGCACACTATGGGAGGCGTATAAATCGGTTATCCGGGGGCATGCAATCTCGACTATCACTCGACACAAGCGGGAACAAAGGCAAACTATTGATTCCCTAGAAGCAACGGCCCTACAAGCGGAGAGGGCGCACGCACTAAACCCCAATGAAACCACGGCGCAGGCATTGACACTAATGGGGCAAGAGTTTCGGGCATATGCCGAAGATATGGCTAAAGCAAGACACACAGACACAATGCACAGAGTATATGAATTGGGCGACAAAACAGGGAAAATGTTCGCATTGCTCAAAAAGAAGGAGAGGGCAAGTAGGTGGATAGCCCGACTGACACTAGGGGACGGCACGCTTACAACGGATCCTCAGCTGATTGTAGAGGAGCTAGCAACACATTATGAGAAAGTTTACACACCACGACTACAGGTAACCGAGGAGGACTGTGGACACTTCCTGGACAACATACCACTACCAACACTACAGGTAGAAGAGATGGAAACGCTAGAAGCCGACTTATCGGCTGAGGAGGTGGGAAAAGCACTAGGGGCACTACACACGGGCAAGGCTATGGGACCCAACGGGTTGCCGGTAGAATTGTATAAAAAGGTAGCTAACAAGATAACCCACATCTGATAACAATGTATAACGACTGCCTAACACAGGGGACACTTCCCAGAGGCTAGCTACTATTGTGACGATACACAAGCAGGGTAAGCCCCCGTAACAGCCCTCATCTTACCGACCAATATCACTAATCAATGCGGAAACAAAGTTACTGGCCAAAACACTGGCGCTACGTCTCCAGCCCCACCTAACGACTCTGGTCCACCCGGACCAATCGGGCTTCATGCCCGGTCGCAACACCTCCTTTAATTTGCGGCGCCTCAACGGGGTACTGGCCCGCTCCCAATTGCTCCAAAATGATCCGCCATCCTCTCCTTGGATGCAACGATGCATTCGACCAGGCGGAATGGCCATTCTTGTTTGCTGTCTTACGGAGGATGGGTTTCGGAAATTCTGTGGCTGGATTCGGCTACTTTACGCGGCGCCCCAGGCGCATGTGGTCGCAAATGGCCATATCTCAGGGGAGATTGCACTGGGCAGAGGGACGTGCCAGGGCTGCCCGCTCTCACCGCTCCTTTTTGCCTTAATCTTAGAACCTCTGGCGGCCTGGGTACGCACGACACCGCTACTCCGGGGACTGACATGGGAGGCGGGGTGGGAAGACCGTATCTCCTTATACGCCGATGATGTGCTAATCTATATGACATCCCCTACGGAGTCCTTACAGGCCCTCTTGGAAATCCTCACAGTGTATGGAGAGAAATCCGGCTACACAATCAACTGGTCAAAATTGCTGCTCTACTTGCTGCACGGCCCAGCGCTGACCATTCCCCCCGATTGTCTAGTGCAAATAGTGACCAGAGGATTTAAATATCTGGGGATATACAACACACCCCAGGATACCACCTTTATGGAGGAAAACCTGATGAAGCTGAGGAAAATGATATTTTGCCTGACCAAAATGTCCACTACATACACCCTATGTTACATACATGTGCATGTCACCCATGCATATTTCTCGTAGTGGCCTGAATCACTAGGCCTCTGCAAACATGTCCTGCAAGTCATCAACGATGAACTCCATCCACTCCGGATCACCGACCGACCCCTGCCCTCACCACGTCTTCAACAAGGCCGACGCCGTCATCGCACCCCACCTGCGAGACATCATCAACACATCCTTCGACACCGCCACCTTCCCTGAGAGCTGGAAGCACGCCGAACTCAGCGCTCTACTCAAGAAACCCACAGCGGACCCCACCGAACTCAAGAATTACCGCCCCATCTCGCTCCTCCCGTTTCCAGCCAAAGTCATCGAAAAGACTGTCAACAAGCAGATGGCCGCCTTCCTCGAGACGAATGGATCCCTCGACCCCTCACAGTCCGGCTTCCGAGCCAACCACAGCACCGAGACCGCCCTCCTCGCCGCCACCGATGACATCCGAGCCCTGATGGACAACGGAGAAACAGAGGCCCTCATCCTCCTAGACCTCTCCGCAGCATTCGACACTGTCTGCCACCGCACCCTAGTACAGCGCCTCAGCAACGTCGGAATCCAGGACAAGGCGCTGGAATGGATCATCTCCTTCCTCGACGGAAGAACACAGAGAGTCCGCCTACCACCGTACAAGTCAGAGGCCTCCGAAGTCATCTGCGGCGTCCCTCAAGGATCCTCGCTGAGCCCCACCCTCTTCAACGTCTACATGAGCCCCCTCGCGGCCATCGCACGCCAACACAACCTCAGCATAATCTCCTACGCCGACGACACCCAGCTGATCCTCTCCCTGACCAACGACCCCGCCGCCGCCAGAGCCAACCTGCACGAAGGGATGAAAGAGGTAGCCGAGTGGATGACGACCAGCCGCCTGAAACTGAACTCTGACAAGACGGAGGTCCTCATCCTGGGCTCTTCACCCTCCGCCTGGGACGACTCCTGGTGGCCTCCCGCCCGGGGCACCGCACCCAAACCGACAGACCATGCACGCAACCTGGGCTTCATCCTGGACTCCTCCCTCTCCATGACCAGGCAAGTCAACAACGTCTCCTCGGCTTGCTTCAACATCCTACGCATGCTACGGAAGATCTTCTGGTGGATCCCCACCGAGACCAGGAAGACCGTCACCCAGGCCCTCGTCACTAGCCGACTGGACTACGGCAACGCCCTCTACGCCGGTACCACCGCCAAGCTCCAGAAGAGACTCCAGCGGATCCAGAACGCCTCCGCCAGACTCATCCTCGACATCCCACGAACCAGCCACATCTCCGGACATCTGAGAGACCTTCACTGGCTCCCCGTCAACAAAAGAATCACCTTCCGCCTCCTCACCCACGCACACAAAGCCCTACACGACCAAGGCCCGAGCTACCTCAACAGCCGGATCAACTTCTACGCTCCCAAACGCCACCTCCGATCAGCCAACCACGCCCTCGCCGCCGTCCCCCGCATCCGAAGAGCGACTACAGGAGGAAGGTCCTTCTCCTACCTGGCCGCCAAGACCTGGAACTCCCTCCCGACCGACCTGCGCCTGACCCGAGACCACCTCTCCTTCAGGAAGAAGCTGAAGACCTGGCTGTTCGAGCAGTAGCGGCACCCCCCCTCCCCCAGCGCCTTGAGACCCTACGGGTATGTAGCGCGCTCTATAAGTGTCATTGATTGATTGATTGATCAAGTCATCAAGTCTCCCCAAACATTAAGCTAACATGAAGGCCCATGTTTTTGCATTTTGCATTGTGCACTTTTAAAATAAATGTCGTACTGAACCCTTTTTTGTGGTTGAGCCTGAAGCCACTTTCTGTAATATTGTTTTCATGACTCCTGGCACACTGACAACTGCAGTCACGTCAGCAAGAAGCCTGCCAAGACAGTGTTATGAATAACAGTTATCTGTTTTCAGTACAGAGTGGCATCCCTGCCCGGTGAGGAAAAGTAAACAGAACCCGTCCGCGACAGATAGGGCCTAACTCTCTGTCTCAGCCCCCATGCAATGAACGGAGAAATATATGCTTTTTCTTTATTTTCTAGTGATGAACAACCTTTGCTTCAGATAAAACATCCCCTGACTCTAGATATCAGCTGTACCAGACGTGCTCAAGTCGCCCTGACACAAGAGATTTCTCTGCTAGGCCGAAAGTCAGCTCTCCTCCCATTTACACGTCAATTACACGTCATACTCAAGTTGCACAATTAGGGCAGAGTTCCAGCTGGTCATGCAAACTCCTCCTCTAAGTACCCACCCACCTATGACACCTACCTATCACCTACCTATGACTCATCAAAGTACACACCCTCAGGCACGCCTACATGCTCTTATCTCATTTTCTGTCTTGCCCTGCCTCGAGCTCCCTATGTAGAAGGAGTAAAAAGAATATATGTAATGTTTTGTTATTAAATGTTAGAAGACCCTTCCTGAACCTCTGTGGTGATGGAACTGATTCTCCCTTTGACTCGAGTTATTGGAATAAAGCCCATTTTAACTCAGATACCACGGACTCTGCTTCTCACTTGATGCATGCTAATTGTTAATGCCTAGAAATTCTGCCAGGGTAATATTTTATTTACCACATAATTGGCGCCCTTACAGGGACATGTCCCTTTCCCCACTCGCCGGAGTTGTAGGTCTAGTCTTTGCCCCCTTCCACAGCCGTGACGGACTTTAAAGTGTACACGCCATTGGGATTTCCCGCTACTCCCTCAGGCCCAGGAGGAGGACGGACTGCGACCAGGCATCCATGTGAGGCGGTGAGGAACGCGGATCGTCTCAACCAGAGCCCAAGCCCGTGAGAGAGCAAGGTCCGAGGTCTCCAGAGGTCCACCTGTTCCAAGGCGCATGCGTAGAAGTCCGAGGCCTTCAAGTTTCAAGTTCTGCTTCCCGGTGAGTACCACTATGGGGAATGCATCAAGTGTCAAGACGGGTTCATTTTAAATGAAAACGGTCAAGACGTGTCCATGGTAAACGTGGGCACGGTATAGACGGGTTCACGCTATTTGTGAATCCGGTAAAGACGTGCCTCATTTTTATGAGCACGGTCAAGACGTGTCCATGGTAAACGTGGGCACGGTATAGACGTGTTTCATTTCTGAGACCGGTATGGTTGTACTGTATTTTCAGTGCACAAAATTGTTTTTCAAGTACATGTTTAGCTCTCTGTATCAGTTTAGGTTGTATCTGTTTTAGTGTTTAATTTGTTTTAGTGTGAATGATTGTTGATTGTTTCAGTCTATTTTTGTGTATTGTGTTTCCACTGTTTCAACATGCCACTGTTTTCAAAGTTACGTCAGATAGGGACCAGAAAAGGTATACTAGAAGAATCAGTTAACATCCCGCCTAGAGACACACCTGGTCATTTTATGTATAATAAGCATGGGCTAGACGCCATTTTGTTTTTAGATTTATGGGTAGACTACACCAAGGACCTAGAGGAAAAGTATAGGTGGCCAATCTCAGGAACATGGGATTCTGAATGCATTATGAGAGTAGAGGAAGCGCTATGTAAAAAGAAGTCAAGACCCTCTCAGAAAGACGCCATTGAGTTATGGCGCAAAGAGTCACACAGGAGAACAGAGAAAGAATTCAATAAAGCAGAGAGAACTAAACAAGCAGAGGAAAGAGCCAAAGATAAAGAGCTACAAGAGGAAGGGGAACGTGTCAAAACAGAACAGACTGATAGGGAAAGAAACGCCGTCGTTAATGGTATTTATCCCGTTCTGTCAGAAGAACTAGCTAAAGTGACCACCTCAGAGAGACCCAGTAGGTCGCGAACGCCACCACCTGTACCATATAGAGTACATAGAACAAAGCCGACAGCATCTGAAGCGTTCATTTCCTCGTATCTAGACGAGCCCCTTCCAGACTACGTTAATGCAGGTTTTCCTCCGCCCCCACCAGCAGATCAGCTCCAGCAACTTCAGCAGCAGCCCGTAAAAGATGACGTAGGTCCCGGGGCAGTGGGAGGGGCGCCTACTGTAGATGCAGCCATTCCATTTTGTGTATATGATCCAGAACCAGGAAAGGGTTCAATGGTCGTGATTTCACGTAGACTAAGACAAGCTGTTGCATATCTAGAGACATTACCAGACATGAAAGATCACCTAGATAGCATGTATCGTTTTATTAGAACGGGGGAGGGACCAGATAGTATAGCACAAGCCATGGCACAGAGAAAAGTAGGGGTTAAGAACCATGTCTTACGTTTTATTATTAACTGCCTGATCAGGGAACAAGACGAAGGTGACGGAGATGTAAAATCAGGATTGATAGAATGGAGTGATCACATAGATGCCGGTCGACATGAGAAACAGGGACAGATAGATGCCATGTACAAGAAAATACGAAAAGAAATAATAGAAAGACACAGAAAAGAGTCTGACGAGAAGGACGAGTCATCAACGGAAGAGGTAGAGGATCGTCAGGATCCGAAAGGCAAGATTAATTATGTAGGAAAAGCGCGACAGTTTGACAGACCCAAGTGCCTTGATTACTGCAAACAAGGGCCAGCTATAAAAGAAAGGTATTCCCTTGAAACTCTATTCCAGGCTACTGAAAAAGCACTGAAACAATGGATAGGGAGTGAGAGACCTCCCACACAACACGAAATAGAGTTGGCCCGGTCAGCCACCCAGTGGGTGTCCAATGCCAATATTTATAGTAGTGATATAGTGGCTCAGACTTTCTTAAGCCTTCCACCGAACGAACAGCGTTTGGCTGGTATTTACATGGTTCAACACTTGATAACGTTGTATAAAAGTCAACATTCTGATCCTGGTCACTTGCATAAAATACTTGACGACATTTTACTAGATAGATGGACAGGTTTAGGTACTGAATTAATTAATGTAATCCTGGATCAACGACATAAGTACATAGATTCTCTGACTACATACATGCCTCCAGTCTTACACCATGACAGACATAACGTACACATAGACAGACAGAACCCCCTATGAGAGGTTCATCCCGTTAAGAATGCGGCCAATGAGTTACAACGAGTGTATGTTTACACCCCCTTAACGAAACTAGAGATCTTAGAAATGAAAAAGATGTTGCCTTGCCATGATAAAGACCCGGGGGGTTTCACCGTGAATTAAAAGACATCCTCCGCATAGGAGATAATAGGTACGCTGACATTCTGAAGCTATTGAAAGTACTGTTACCTGCAGGGATTTATGAAAAGCTTAAGGAAAAAGACTGGGAAGTGGGTGATAAAAAGTTAAGTTGGGAAGCATTGGAAACAGAAGAGAAAGGCAGGCTCCCAGGAGTTGGTCTTGGAGAAAGAGCTAGAGAACTACCTGAATTTCTGATACAAGTCTTGCCAAGATTATTGATTACTAAAAAGGAAGACTGGGATGCTATTTCAGCCTGTAAACAAAAGCAAGACGAGGACACTAGTGATTTCTATTCTAGATTTGAGAAATGCTTTACTATTAATAGTGGCCTTAAGCCAGGTATCGAGTCATTTCCACATCTTTTTGTGAGCAAATTAGTTGAGAATTCCTTACCCCAGATCAAGAATAGAGTACTGAAGGTTGAGAGTACTTAGCAAGCAAACAGCCCTTCACAAATGTTACAGATGCTACAGTATCACCAGAACAGGATTAGAGAAGAGCAGGATCATGAAAAGAGACGCATGAAAGAGACAAAAATGAAGGTGCTGGTTGCCCAAACGGTACCGGCAAATTCGAGCAAAAATAACACTACACCAGTTAAAGGGAACTGTAATTATTGCAAACAACCAGGTCACTTTGTAAAGGACTGCACTGTTCTGAAACACAACATTGCTACAGGCAAGACAAAAGAGCGACAGTACACTCCTAGACAGAATAACACGCAACAGAACACACAACAGACAGTAGCGAATTTTCCTCCACCACCGCCCGTTCAGGGCACACCACAAATGTATCAGTACACACAGTCTGACTACCCGGAATATCAACAGTTCTCATGAAACAGCCTCGAGAGGGAAGTAGGCTTGCCCCTTATTGAGGTTCCTGTAGATCAAGAGGGTCCGTATGTACATAGTCGTGTTCTAGGTCAGGATCGAAAGTTTCTGATTGACACAGGGGCGAGCAGAACTACCATCAGTCATGACGAGGTTCCAGGGGCACCTCTCTCGGGCTCACAGAATGTTTCCCTGGGATTTTCAGGAAAGCCTATTGTTAATGAAGTATCAAAACCAGTTTCCCTAGGGGTTGGTCCAGTGTCACGTACCACTGACTTGCTACTTACTAAGTCATGTCCAGAAAACTTACTTGGTATGAAGACATTAAAAGATCTAGGAGCAGTTATCTGCTGTTCTCCAGAAGGAGTACGACTGTTCTTACGTGATTTTAAGGGACATTATGTACTGACTGATTTTGACCACAGACTCAAGAACGTGCCACAGATCCTATGGGCACAAGGACCAACTGACGTAGGTTACATGGACATAACGCCACACCAAGTCACACTCAAGGCAGGAGTAGTACTTCCACGTATCAGACAATACAAGTTACCACCTAACGCCGAAACAGCATTACTGAAAATAGTTGACAAATTTATTGCACGGGGGTAGTGGTAGAGACAGTCTCAAATGTATGTAACTCGCCTGTCATTCCTATCCTTAAACGATCTGACCCTAGTGTGATGCCAGTGTACCGATTAATTGTTGACCTACGCGAATTGAACAAATGTGTGGTACCTCAATATCCTGTGGTGCCAGACATTTCTTCATTACTGACTGCTATTGATTCTGAGGTTTCTTGTTTTACTGTCATCGACTTGAAGAACGCTTTCTTTAGTGTTCCTATTCATCCGGACAGCCAGTACCTGTTCGGATTTTCATTAAAAGGTCGTAGCTTTGTCGTTACAAGAGCTCCTCAAGGCTTTACAGAAAGCCCTAGTATTTACAGTCAGGCACTGAAAAGACAGCTAGACAGCATTCACATGCCTACCAACACTGCGTTACTCCAGTATGTAGACGACATCCTAATTACAGCACGCTCAGAAACAGAATGCGAAAATGCTTCATTGACAGTTTCACACTTTCTGGCAGACAAGGGGCACAAGGTGTCGCCTTCGAAGTTGCAATTCTGTGAAAAGCAAGTGGTATACCTAGGACACTTGCTTTCCAAGGAGGGGAGACAGCTAACACAAGCACGTATACAACTCATAGCTAACCTATCACAGCCCAAGACACAGAAGGAGGTTCGTGCATTTATTGGCCTCACTTCTTACTGCAGGCAATGGATTCCCCAGTATGCATATCTAGCCAAACCACTCATACAGTTAACTACACAGGAGGCAGCCACTCCAACTGTCCTCCCCTGGACACAAGAACATACCTTGGCATTCGAGGAATTAAAAAGAGCTTTATGTCAAGCGCCAGTTTTAGCGACTCCATGTTACAGCAAACCTTTCATGCTTTTTGTAACTGAAAGAGAAGGAACAGCGTTATCTGTCCTCACACAAGATCAAGCAGGAAAACACAAGCCTTGCGCTTATTTTTCTAGTACATTAGACCCAGTGGCCCAGGCTCTGCCTGCGTGCCTGAAATCTGTTGCAGCAACAGCCCTAGCCATAAGACAAAGTGACTCCATAGTGCTGGGTCACCCTCTGACAGTACAGGTTCCACATGCAGTGGAGGTTCTCTTAAACAGGACACAGACTCAACACTTGACTGTAGCAAGACTGACAGGATATGAACTGACATTATTTCAGCTACACATAGAGATCAGACGTTGCAACATTCTGAATCATGCAACACTTTTGCCCTCAAGTACAGTAAATGCACCACCACATGACTGTGTGGAAGTTATGAATATAGTGACAAAACCAAGACAAGACCTGACAGATATTGCACTTCCAGACCCAGACCTAACACTCTATGTAGATGGATCATGCATGAGAACAAGTACAGGGGAATTAGTAGCAGCCTATGCTGTGACCACTGCTACAGAGGTCAAAGAGACACAGAAAATAGACACATTGTCTACACAAGCAGCAGAGCTCATTGCTCTGACACAAGCCTGCATAAGAGCAAAGCACTTGAAAGTAAACATTTATACTGACTCACAATACGCTTTTGGCGTTGTTCATGATTTCGGGGTACTATGGAGGGAGAGAGGTTTCTTGACCTCCCATGGGACCAAGATCCAGCACGGCCAGCTTATTCAGGCCCTGTTAGAAGCCATACATTTGCCTACAGCCATTTCTATCCTGAAATGTAAAGCTCACACCAAAGTTACAGACACCATTTCCCAGGGTAATGACCTGGCAGACCGAACAGCTAAACTGACAGCACAGACACCAACAGACACGACAAAGACAGAGGTACCGATACTGACAAAAAGCATGACAGTCAGGGATCCCACACAAGATGTACGTGACATACAGACACATGCCACCACAGATGAGATAAAGAATTGGACTGAACAAGGAGGGGTCCAGACTGACCAAGGTTGGATGACTAAGGGAAAAGCCACATGGTTTCTACCAGATTCCATGGTACAAGTAATCATCAACACAGCACATAGTCCAGCACACTTGGGAGAGAAGGCAATGATAGACAGCTTACAGAATATTTGGTTTAACAAGCACCTGCGTGCAGCAGCGAAACAGAAAGTACGAACATGTATGATCTGTTGCCAGTTCAATCCAGGTAAAGGCATTCCGGTGGAACAAGGCGGATTTCATCCCCCTGACCACCCTTTTGAAGTCCTCCAAATGGATTATATCCAAATGGACAGATGTAGAGGTCACAAGTATGTCTTGGTGGTTGTGTGTGCACTATCTAGATGGACAGAAGCTTATCCAGTTCCAGATTATACTGCTGTAACAACAGCCAGACAGTTAGTGCGCGAGTACTTCCCTAGGTATGGATTACCGCGTGTGATCTATTCAGATAACGGCCAGCCATTCTCCTCTGAACTAATGAAACAAGTGTCCCTTCTGTTAGGTTATACATGGAAGTTCCATTGTGTCAGACACCCAGAAGCAGCAGGCCTTGTAGAAAGACATAATCAGACCCTCAAGACAAAAATTGCCAAGATATGTGCAGAAAAAGGCGTGGATTGGATGGTAGCCTTGCCGGTTGCCCTCTTTTACATGCGTATGGTAGCTCATTCCAGAACAGGCCTATCTCCTTATGAAGTGGTTTTCGGTAGACCGCCAAATATGTGGGGTACGCCTATGCCTAAAAAGATAACTGATGTTGACAGTAACATGCTGACAGATTACCTGGCTTCCTTGATGTCTGCACTACTCTCTTGTCGTTCACAGGTTGCTGCCGCCTTCCCTGACAACACCCAGGTCAAGGAACACGCCATAGTCCCTGGTGACCATGTTATGGTCAGGAACTTTGATCGTTCAAGCCCCCTCGAGCCTCGCTGGAAGACGCCGAAATTGGTACTCCTAACCACGAGGACAGCGCTGAAAGTGGAGGGACGCAAGGGATGGATACACCTTCATCACTGCAAAAGATACTTTGGACATTCTGGAACATTTGCAAAGACCATAGACAGTACAGACATTGCGCCGCCTTTGCTAGAAAAGACCCCTCAGCAAGAGTATAGGTCCAAGCTAAGATCTAGTAAGTCAGACATAGTTTGGTTGTTTTAGCCCACCCGGTGGTGAATCGGTTAGACTAAGATTTCTGACATGTATAAGATCACATATGAGAATAGCAAGAAGAGAGATAAAAAGGAAAAATACTGCAAGATATTACGCAGTAGATGTATTGTTACCTTGATCATTCTTTTTATTCTGTGCATTGTTATAATCTGTGTCAGTTTATTGCTACATGTTTTCTTTCCCATTTCTTCACATATATACTCTTCCAGTAACAGTACCATAGAGCATACATTTAGTGAACTGCCACCCCATGAATTGTCATACCGACTTGCCTTACGTAACAATACATTCATTCGAATGTTACACCATTCTCACCAGACCAGCAATGCGACTGATTGCTGGGTATGTGGCCAACTGCCACCTTATCAAGAGACGAAGGGAGTTCTGCCATTCTATCCTTTACCGTTCTCACACAATGGTTCATGTGGGGCATGGTTTGCCTTAATGACCTCAAAAGATAGAAAGTACATAGCTTATCCAGGTGGCTGGATACACGGAAACCTGAATAAGGTAATGAATAAGGCATGTTTTCCAGACAAGGATGGGTTTCCCAAGCAAAATACAGGTCCACCGTTCATATCAGTCCTGCCAGCAAAAGGTGATTTATGTGTTAAGAAGAAAGGCTCAGTACCTATGGGACACAGCGAGTGTAAAGCTGTAGTAGAGTTTAACGACAATGGACAGTCTTCTTTCAAAACATCACGCCATACCTATTTCATTTGCGGTCAGACAGCTTATGTACATCTGCCCTTAGACTGGGGTGGAACTTGTTATATAGCATTCCTATTGCCACCTGTTTTTCTAGCCCCATCCCATTATCATTGAGATTCACAACTAGAACATGTTAGACAAAAGAGAGAGACAGATTCTGCAGGGATTGATCAGACTGAAACAGCATGGGAGCAATATACAGACTTCAACAAAGATTTCTTTTTCTTTGTTGGCCCCGTCCAAAATAGTAAACTAATACGCAAGTTAACAAGAACCCTTGAAGCAGTAGTGAATGTGACTGCATCTGCCCTGGCGAACTTGACCCAGGAGCAGTCTGCCATGATACTATCTCAGTCTGCAGTGTGGCCTGGCGATTTGCGGCCTGTGTGCAACTGCTTGCGTTCCCCATCCACATGTACAAAGGATAAAGATGAAGAAATGATTCTGTATGATCAACTATACGGTCTCATGAATATAGATGTATCCTAAAGGGTTATGTAGGAGACAAGGAGGGAATGAGGAAAATGATATTTTGCCTGACCAAAATGTCCACTACATACACCCTATGTTACATACATGTGCATGTCACCCATGCATATTTCTCGTAGTGGCCTGAATCACTAGGCCTCTGCAAACGTCCTGCAAGTCATCAAGTCATCAAGTCTCCCCAAACATTAAGCTAACATGAAGGCCCATGTTTTAGCATTTTGCATTGTGCACTTTTAAAATAAATGTCGTACTGAACCCTTTTTTGTGGTTGAGCCTGAAGCCACTTTCTGTAATATTGTTTTCATGACTCCTGGCACACTGACAACTGCAGTCACGTCAGCAAGAAGCCTGCCAAGACAGTGTTATGAATAACAGTTATCTGTTTTCAGTACAGAGTGGCATCCCTGCCCGGTGAGGAAAAGTAAACAGAACCCGTCCGCGACAGATAGGGCCTAACTCTCTGTCTCAGCCCCCATGCAATGAACGGAGAAATATATGCCTTTTCTTTATTTTCTAGTGATGAACAACCTTTGCTTCAGATAAAACATCCCCTGACTCTAGATATCAGCTGTACCAGACGTGCTCAAGTCGCCCTGACACAAGAGATTTCTCTGCTAGGCCGAAAGTCAGCTCTCCTCCCATTTACACGTCAATTACACGTCATACTCAAGTTGCACAATTAGGGCAGAGTTCCAGCTGGTCATGCAAACTCTTCCTCTAAGTACCCACCCACCTATGACACCTACCTATCACCTACCTATGACTCATCAAAGTACACACCCTCAGGCACGCCTACATGCTCTTATCTCATTTTCTGTCTTGCCCTGCCTCGAGCTCCCTATGTAGAAGGAGTAAAAAGTATATATGTAATGTTTTGTTATTAAATGTTAGAAGACCCTTCCTGAACCTCTGTGGTGATGGAACTGATTCTCCCTTTGACTCGAGTTATTGGAATAAAGCCCATTTTAACTCAGATACCACGGACTCTGCTTCTCACTTGATGCATGCTAATTGTTAATGCCTAGAAATTCTGCCAGGGTAATATTTTATTTACCACAAAGCCACTACACAGACTGAAATCCGACGTTTCCCACTGGCGGTCCCTCCCACTCACTCTGTTAGGTAGGGCAGCGCTTTTTAAAATGTTGGCACACCCTAGGTTCCTCTACGCACTTCAAAACACTCCCTTCCTGGTCCCACTTTCCTATTTTAAAGCTGTTAATGCCGAAGTAGCTACTCTACTATGGGATGAGAAGCCTGCTCGCATAGCACATTCTAAATTGGTACGAGTGGTATGACGGCGGCATAGCTCTACCAAGTGTCAAACTGTATTATTGGGCAGCACAGCTAGCGATTGTCAATCAATGGCTGCACACACCACACGACGAGTCAGCTTACCGACTAGACAGGGACGTACTACCGGCTGATCGTCTGATGAGAGCCCTGTACACCAACAAGAAGCGGCACACGCTGACAGGCCCAATGGCCCACACAATCAAAATAAGGCACACGGCCCAGAAAGTGCTGGGATGGGAGGGGGTACTTACACTGTCCACCCCACTCTGGTAGACACGACAACTGGGCACCTTGGCAAACACTAAAGGGTTCAGGCAATGGGACCTCATAGGTATTACAAATATTGGTGACCTATGGGTAAGAGGAGAAATCATACCATTTGACGCACTCAAAGAAAAATATGGAATGTCAGACGCAGAGTTATACCGCTACACCCAAATCAGACATGCCCTGCAAAGCGCTATCCCCCGGGTACTAAATTAGCAGACACGTCCCCACTAGAGGACAGGCTCCTCACAGACCACCTAGCCAAAAAAGCCATATCACAAACGTACCGGAAATTGGTGAAGAACCTCCCAGATCCTACGGTAGTCTTGCATAGCAAATGGGAGGTGGAACTGGGGGACATAGAAGACTCTGACTGGATGGATGCGCTGGCGTCGGCCCGAGAGGCAGCGGTCCTGTCTAGTTTGAAATGAATACAGCTCAAAGTCCTGCATCGTGTATATTACTCCCGCACCACGATACACAAACTGGGGCACGCACCTGATCCGCTTTGTCTGCGGGGTTGCGGACACACCCGCACATACTTCCATACATTATGGGACTGCCCAAGAATACAACCATATTGGGAACGAGTGTTGGAACAGATTTCGGAAGTGAGTGGTGTGGAAGTTCTGGCAGATCCTAGATGCTGCATTTTAAATATATGGCAGCCAACAGACCTCAACGTGGCGCAAAAAGCGTGGGCTACACTGGGAATGGCCATTGCAAAACGAAATATAGCACGGAACTGGGGGTCCGGGGTAACACCCGCACAATCACAATGGGAACACGATATGGACGTAGCGATGGTAGCTGAAAAAGCAGTTTACACGCATCGGGGTTGCCCCAAAAAGTGGACGAGAATATGGGGGAAATGGAATGAATCCCGAGGGAATTTATGTGAACCGCCATGTACAACACTGACCCCTGAACACAGCCCGTGACTGGGGTAGAACTAGGAGCACCGGTTGGCACCACTAACATAATGCGGTGGGTGGGGGGAGGTGAGAGAGGGCGATTGTCGGGGTAGTAAAGTTGATATGCTGTTACTGAACCTTACGAAATGTACGATGCCGAAACATGTCTAATCGATCACTGTACATGGATGAGACTGTAGTTGATTGTTGTCTACTTATATGACTAATGAAATGAAAATAAAAAATGTTTTAAAAAAAAAAAGAATAAAGAATAATATCTTGACAGCTCCGTTAGTTAATCACTGGAGAATAAAGAATCACAATGAGAAAGACATAAGATGGACAGTAATTGCTAAAATTGAAAGTGACCAAAGAGGTGGAAATGTGGAAGAAAAACTCTCAAGGAGTGAAGCAATGCTTATCATCAAATTTAACACAGTGGTGGATGGTCTAAATGAAGTTGCAGAAATTTATAGATTTTAAACATCTTAAACTGCACTAATAAATTGAGTCCAAGATTTATGACAGACTGATTTCTATGCCTGGTATGCGCGTAACCATCAACTAGCCACTGACCGCGCGTTTGCAAATAATTGTAATAAGAAACGTAAAACCCGTAAATGAGTGGGAAGCCCGGAGGTCTCCTTCCAAAAGCAATTTTATAAACCGGTATTTGAAAAATAATGGGGTCTCATCCACTTTTCAATGAAATTAGCCCTTTTAAAATTATTGAAATTGGAGTCACACACTTCAAATCCCACATTTCTCAGCGAAAAGAAGGCGGGCGCAACACCAACCAGACATGCCCTCATAGAGGCTGCTATGATAGCCTGGCCCCAGGTAAAAACTTTATTGAGATATCACAACGGCGTGCAAGACTAAGACAAGTTGAAAGGATATTGTATAAATGACGGTCCTGCCTTGTATCTGATGCACCATTGTTAGACCTGTCAGCCCTTTGGGTGATCCCTCCTATTTATTTATTTTTGTCCCCTTTTTGCTCCTCAAACTTTTTATTTTTGATGTCCACAGGAATTTTTAAGGTGTTGACCTGGGGGTTAGGTACTCCTTGACCTCATGGTTCCTCATAGGCCTAGAAATCCCTCCTTTTCTGAGGGCAAGTTTAGTCACACAAAATGGTGGCCAGTAACTGCCACCTCAGGACCTAAAGCCATAGGACATTATGAGGGCTTCCAGAACCTTCTGGACCTCTCTGGACTCTCTAGGGACAGCCTATATAAGGCAGAATGTTAGGCAGCCATTTTACAATGTAAAAAGGTTACTGACTTGGTTGGAGTAAAGGCTGTGGGTCGAGGAGGTTTGAGCACTGAGAGGGGAGCTGATTGCCTTTTGGGGTCGCTGACCCCCACTCCGGATGCTGTCCCTCCCTTACTGACCTGACCCAGCAAGGACATTGTTAATCAGTTACTTTAACCCAGGAGCCGAGTGTGACTGTCCTGGGTGGAACAGACAGGACAACGTTGGTGGAGAACTGAGGTGAGGGTGTCCAAGACTGTTTCCTGACTAAAGTCAGACGCTTGCGGAACAAGACTCTTGCCTTGCTGCCCTGCCCTCGCCCTAGTAGGGATAAGTCACCAGATAAGCCACCTGGGCAAGCCCATTGCAGAAGAAGAACCTACCGGATTTCTGTACTGAGTTCGTCGGTCCTCCCCGGGCTCCTTGCGCTGTTGTTGTGCCGCTGCCTTTGGGCTGTGGAGCTCGTGGATCGGAGCCGGCCACTGCCGCCTGTCAGACCTCCCATTGCGTGTGTGGTTAACGGGGCCGCTCGTCGGCCGAGCCATGTGGGTGTAGCCGGTGCGGGAAGCGGGGACACCTGCTGAGTGGTGAGCTGCCTCGGGGTGTTGTTCGCGAGGCGGAAGGAAGACGTGGAAGGGCCGCCTCGGCGCTGTCTACAGGAGCGCGCTGGAGGAAGTAAGGCGTGACTGGAGGCAGCCGAGGGAGGAGACCGCTCTTCCTGCGGCGTGAGGGGCGGTGTAGGAAATCGACACCTGGGAGTTCCCAGGGAAGGTTGGGTTCCGCCTCCTCAAGCTAGCGTCTGACAGACTTCAGACCCCCGTGTGGGAAATCCCGGCCTGCCAGCCAGCAGATACCGGCCGGGTTGGGCAGAACAGCATTCGAAGGTAACGTGAGCAGGGGTTTCAACTGTGGGGGCTGGAGGGGGATAATTTGATCCATAGAACCCTCTGCCGGGCCTGCTGAAACACGAGGCTTCCTGGCCTTGACAAAAGACAGTGGATTGGGCGAAGAGATTACTATTGGCAGAACTGGCAGAGGAGACTGCCCCTCTTCATCTGAGGAGATTTCAGCACACCAAGGGACAGTTAATGAACTAGTTAAAACTATACTGATCTAATGTGGAAAAAGATATGACATAGTGTTAAAAATGCAGGTACCAGGATCTCACTTATAAACAGTGTATATGCTAGCTGTATGGAATGGTTACAGTATAAGGCTATAAACAGGAGTGATATGTTTAAGAGATAAAAGGAATCCTAATGTCAATCTGAACCGTAGCTAATGAATGGTTTTTGGCACAGTTGAATTATTGCTAAGAAGATTTGGGTGCAGATATTCACAAGTACCCTCTCGAGCTGACAAACACATGTAACCAAAAGTCTTGTTATGTTGTTATCCTGCAACTAGACAATTGATCAATGGCAAGAATAAGTAATAACTCCTAGTATAGTAGGATGGTTGTTGAGGTATACATGAAATATTACATGTGGTATTATGAACTGTAAAGACAAACATAAAGGAAAATAACACTTTAGAGGAAAAGATAAACTTTTCTACTTTTATAAAATTTCGATGTAGTGTCATTTTTGAGTGGATGGACACTGTGTTACTGTGAGGGTACTACGCAAGCTTAACACCTATTGCCTTTGGGATAGTCCTACCTACTCTGTGCCAAGCTACCCTATGTAATCTGGTGAGTCCAGGTCCAACAACCATCAACCAAATAACATATGTTCGGACACAAAATTACACGCAGTTCGTGATTCATAGGATTGACTCAAACTACAAATTCCAAGATGCACAGCAGTATCACGTTGACGGCACGCTTAAGTATACACCGCGCGTCAAGCGGTCTCAAACACATCGCAGTAGAGCAGAATACGCCTACCGAACAAAACTGCCAGAGATAAAACGAGAGGGTTAAACTGCACCGCGGAACATCTTTGCGTCCAATATTATTTCATATACAGACTAATGAAGGTTATGATTTTATCTCCTACCAGGCACCCAAATTAAAAACCTGGAACAACACGCCCGAAATTACGCGACAAACTCTATTGTTCGAGCCCCACGCTCAAGAGCTTGTCTAACTTAACCCTTCGAGAAAGAAAAAAACCTAACACACACATTTATTTTCAGGACGATAGAAGTCACCTCCTCCATTGAGTATTAAGGCACATCTTGAAAACGGCTATTGTAAGTAAAGGCACTCGAAGTCAAACTACGGGTTTAATTGTGGTTTGATGAAGGTTATAAATTATACTGGTACACACGAATGAAGATCTGTTCCTTCTCCTTTTTTCTGTTGTAGTGTTGTCCACAAGAGAATTAGAACAATAATAAGGTAAGAAATAAGGTAAAATGTCCCATAAAAGTAAAAAATTAAAAAGGAAGGCGACCTCAGAGATTGACACAAGCTTGTCATTCTTTTTTGAGCTACGTGGTCCAGATGAGAACTCCCCTCAACTGAGGGAGTTAGAAACGCGTAGACCAGTTCTTCGCACAGCTTTAGGAGTATCTCAATGAAGAGATAAATTAGAGAAAGATCATAATAATTCCCATAGCTGTTACCTGTAATTACTTGTATATAACACATATAAATGTATAGAATTGTTAAATAGAAGATTTGTATAGTGGTTGGATGCATGGATGAATGATTGTGATGAATGTAAGAAAGAGAATGAGTGAATCTATTTTTGTTTTCTAGGATATCGTAAGAAACAAATGTGAATTTTGGAAATTTTTGAAAATTGTCAAAATGTGTTTTGAGATGTAAAAACTAATAAAATAATTGATTTATTTCTGACGGAAAAGGAGGTCTACAGGACATATTGTTTATATCAATATGTTTCTTTTCTAAAATAAGAGAGTAGAGTAGTGTGTCAGTACTGGTACTTATATTGTTACATAGCTTGTCTAGTAGGGCATCCGAAACCAAATTCTGTTATCTCACAAGCTGCCCAACAAAGATCAAGAAATCCTTCAGCGCCTATCACTGCACCACCTGACAAGGTAGGAAGGCGCCTTGATAATACTGGCAAAAGGTTTACCACCACCTCAGGCACTACTGTAGGCGTAGCCAACGTGCTAGCGATATTAGGAAGATACGACAGCCAAATGTGGTCCGATATTGCTCCGTACATGGACCTGAGATCCATGTACGGTCAGGTGGTGCAGTGATAGGAGCTGAAAGATTTCTTGATCTTTGTTGGGCAGCTTGTGAGATAACAGAATTTGGTTTCGGATGCCCTACTAGACAATCTGGCACATCATTGGGAGCTTTATATATCTTGTCTATCCTGGGCAAGACTGGAATAACCATGGCAGGTGTCTTCATTACTTTTACACATTCCTCCCAAATATGATCTATGATGGGTATCACTCTGGCAGTCTTTCTAGATGGGTCTTTAAAACCATAAAGAAAACAGTCAGACTGCTTGACCGTCACCGACAACTGAAACCGAGATGCTGCCCTTTCCATTAGTGCGTGAGGACAAAAAACTGAAGGCAAGAAAGATTCTCCTTGAAGAATATCTACATCTGAGATAATAGATGCTTCTATGGATGGGGCTTCTTTAGCCTTTCCTCAGCTCACTGGAACTGCTGTTCTTAGGTGTCTAGTGTGGCTGAAGGCTATAAAATTTCGCCATGACGTTCAAACCAAAATACTGGATATGCCTTTTGATGGCGATGCGCTTTTTGGCAAACATATTGATGACATCTTAAAGACCAATAAGGCGAACACAGAAACAGCTAAAGGTTTGGGCACGCTCCAGTTAAAGGAAGACCCCCTTTCGTGGAACACATGGTAGAGTAGCTTATTCATTTTGCGGGGCTTACCAAAAATATCAACCTCAAGCTTACACCTCATTTTGCCCCTCCTATCAGCATCAGCAAACATATTGTGCACCACCACCGGCTGCTTACTCCAGACAGCCCAGGCGGAAACAGCATGGTCAGTCCAGGGATAATGTTATAAAACAGTGACGAGGTCTCGTCGCCTGCCGCTCTTCCTGCTACCATTTCAACCAAAAGAACATATATTTCTCGTTATCTCAGTCAATGACAGAAAGTTACCACAGACAGATGGATCCTGGTTATAATAAAATATGGTAATACCCCGTAGTTTGTCACAACACTTCCTCCTCATCTGCCTCAACAATCTCTACCACCCCATCTTCATCTAAAGGAGGGATTGATCATGCACCAGAAAGGAGCAATAGACTGTGTACCACACTCTCAGAGAGGGAGAGGCTTCTACTCCTGTTTTTTCCTTGTAAAGAAGAAATCGGGAAAATGGTGTCCCATTCTGGACGTCAGAAAGCTCAACAAATGCATGCAGAAAAAATCCTTTTGCCTTGTAACTCTCCAGAAGATATTACAGCTTCTGAACCATTCGGATTTTCTGTCCAGCCTTGATTTACAGGATGCATATTTCTATATCCCTATCCATCCCAAGCATCGCAGATTCTTCCATTTTACTGTGGCAGGCGTGCCCTATCAGTTCAAAGTGCTTCCCTTCGGCCTCCGTTCAGCTCCTCGGGTTTTTACCAAGTGTCTTGCTCCCGTGGCAGCATACCTACAATTAAGAGGCCTGCAGATCTTCCCATAACTTCGACGATTGGCCAGTGAAGGCTCCTTCTCTCTTGTCAATCCTCAGAGGCCATCTCCTTCTTCCTACAGCTGTTCCACTCTCAAGGGCTTGCGGTCAATTATCAAAAATCCTCTCTTACACCTTCACAACGGATAACATTTCTTGGAGCAACTTTGGATACCTTCCAAAACAAGGCACTGTTATCCACAAGAACACCACACTATCTCTGGCTCACAGTCTGTACAAAAGAGAGTTAATTTCTGTCCATCTCCTCAAATCCTTTCTCGGCGTGATGTCCTCTGTCATCCTTATGGTGCCTCACGCACGTCTAAGGATGAGACCTTTTCAAGAGCAATTAGTCAGACAATGGCTTCAGATCACAGGATCATTCGAGGATATCATCCAGACCACCCCGGTCATGAGGAAAGCACTTCCATGGTGACAGTCCACCAACAATCTCTCTGTGGGGCTGACATTCCTCTCTCCTCTTCCAGAGTTACTTCTGACTACGGATGAGTCATTGTAAGGTTAGGAGGCACACCTTCAGGACCTTCAAATAAGCAGCAAATGGAGTGTATCTCTATCCAAAATGCACATCAATTTCCTGGAACTGAGGGCAATTTTCCTAGCCCTCCAGTCGGTTCTTCCAAGGTTACCAGCATCCTTAGTCCTCATCCGTACAGACAATAAAACCTGCATGCCCTATCTCAACAAGCAGGGAGGAACGAACGAGGCCTCCAGTTCTTTCTTTGGAAGCTCAAAGGATCTGGGATCACATAAACAATCAAGACGGAACATCTCCCAGGCATAAGGAACAACCTGTCAGATCCCTTGAGCAGATTAGGTCAAGCAAATCGTGAGTGGGAACTCGATCAGCTAATTCTCGACCCCATCTTCCAGAAATGGGGAACATTCAACTTAGACCTGTTTGCATCTCAAGAGAACCACAAATGCCAGTTCTTCACCAGCAGGGAACATCAGAGAGAGGTCATGGGGGAATGCGTTTTGATAAGATGGTCAGGAATCTTTGCACAGGCTTTTCCCCAATGCCTCTCATCTCCAGGGTTCTAATGAAAATGAAAAGGGAACCGTGCCAGCTAATCCTCGTTTCTCAATCAATCAATCAATCAATCAGGACATTTATAAAGCACACTACGTACCCGTGAGGGTCTCAAGGCACTGTGGGGGAGGGGGGGGAGGTAGGGTGGAGCTACTGATCGAAGAGCCAGGTCTTGAGGAGTCTTCTGAAGGCCAGTAGGTCTTGGGTCGGCCGTAGTTTAGTGGGAGGGTGTTCCGGGTTTTGGCGGCGAGGTGGGAGAAGGATCTGCCGCCGGCAGTCGTTCTTTGGATGAGATGGACTGTGGCGAGGGCGAGGTCTGCGGAGTGGAGCTGGCGGGTGGGGGGTAGAAGCCGAGACGTCTGTTGAGGTATGCTGGGCCGGTGTTGTGGAGGGCCTTGTGTGCGTGGAGGAGGAGCTTGAAGGTGACCCTCTTGTTGACGGGGAGCCAGTGCAGGGCTCTCAGGTGGGGGGTGATGTGGCTGCGGCGAGGGATATCGACGATCAGGCGTGCCGAGGCTTTCTGGATGCGTTGCAGCTGTCTCAGGAGCTTGGTCGACGTTCCTGCGTAGAGGGCGTTTCCGTAGTCCATCCTGCTGGTGACGAGGGCGTGGGTGACTGTTTTTCTCGTTTCGGTGGGGATCCACTTGAAGATCCTGCGGAGCATGCAGTGGGTGTTGAAGCAGGATGAGGAGACGGCGTTGACCTGTTTAGACATGGTGAGGGTGCCGTCGAGGTTGACCCCTAGGTTGCGTGCGTGGTCGGTGGGTGTTGGTGCTGTTCCCAGTGATTTCGGCCACCAGGAGTCTTCCCAGGCTGAGGGGGTGGGGCCAAGGATGAGGACCTCTGTCCTGTCTGAATTCAGCTTCAGTCGGCTGTTCTTCATCCATTCGGCAACGTCCTTCATTCCTTCGTGGAGGTTAGTTTTGGCGGTGTGGGGGTCTTTGGTGAGGGAGATGATCAGCTGCGTGTCGTCGGTGTAGGAGATGATGTTGAGGTCGTGCTGTCGGGCGACGTGGGCAAGGGGTGCCATGTAGATGTTGAACAGCGTCAGACTGAGGGAAGAGCCCTGGGGTACGCCGCAGATGATCTTGTTGGCTTTGGAGCGGAAGGGGGGGAGGCGGACACTCTGGGTTCTGCCGGAGAGGAACAATGTGGTCCAGTCCAGGGCCTTCCCTTGGATGCCGGCGTCGTGTAGGCGTGTTGCAGTGTGCTGTGGCAGACCGTGCCGAAGCCGGCTGACAGGTCCAGGAGGAAGAGGCCCGCTGTTTCTCTGTTGTCAAGTAGGCTCCTGATGTCATCGGTGGTTTCACCTGAATGGACCTGCTGTCCTGCGCACCTTTTTCCCGTATCCTTTTTCTCCAGCGGAGAAATCGGTACACTCCTTGTAAGTTAAGTTCTGTTTGCAAAGGACTAAGCAGCTACACAAAACGGTTCAACTGCTGGTCTCATATGGGCCTCTTAGGCTGGGTTCTGCTGTCACAAAGAGAACTATTGCACGATGGATCATTGCTACTATTCAACTCTGTCATACTAAGGCGGGTAAACCTTTTACGATCAGGCCAAGGCACATTCTACAAGAGCAGTTTTCTCTTCTGTTGCTCTTTTTGCTGGAGTCCCGTAGGACAAGATTTGCCATGCTGCTACATGGAAGAATGCACATACTTTAATGCTGCATTATTGGCTGGACATGGCAACTTACAGCAAAGCAGCGGTAGGGCAGCCAATTCTACGTTATCTGTTTCAATGAAGTAAGCCTCTACTCTTAGAGTTTGTTTTTTTGTTCTGCATTAAATGTCTTTACCAGTTTGAAGTAATGGTATGCTATATTGTTTTCTCATGTTACTTTGTTTATATGCTGGTGATAAACAGCGGCATTGTATTTTATATATGTTACAGTAGATGCATGTATATTGTTACCCACCATCCTGTAAGGGTAGATATGTATATTTTGGACTCTTTCTATACACGTTTGTCTGTACAACTGCTATCTACTCTGATTCAAGCATGTGAATCTATGAAAGATCCAATACTGGAGAAGAAAATGAGTTAATTACCTGTAACTACAGTTCTTCAGTATTGGAATCTTTCATAGATTCACATGCGACTCACCCTCCTCCCCTGAGAGGCTTCCCTTATTTCCTCAAGGTATAGGTTTCACACTTGTGCTTGTAAATCTGAATGCCCTAGCCTCTCTTGTGAGTGTTCCACAGAGTGCTGTCGCCTGATTGGTTTATACTTAAGTTTGGTTCTTTTTTACAAAAGATAGGCTATTGCAGTGACTGTTCTTTGCATTGTAGCCTATGGTAATATTAACTACTGCTTTGATAAGTATACCATGGGACTTCCACTACAACGACGGGGATGATTCAAGCATGTGAGTCTATGAAACATACCATTACTGGAGAACCTTAGTTACAGGTAAATAACCCATTTTCTTACAACACACCACCACCTCATCAGAACAACAAAGAAAGCAGCCATACAGGAACATATCAACGCACACAACATCAAAGAACTCTTAACTGTGGTCAAAGAATTCGCCAAACTCAGAACAGAGAAAGCAGACATTCCCACCTCTCAAGACCTCTGTGACAACCTCGCCACCTTCTTTTACCGCAAGATCAAGAAGAACTATGACAGCTTCGCAAGCCAAGACCCACCCACAGCCACAGTACCCAATGGCTCCAGACCCGAGCAGACCCTTCCCACTGGACCACCCTCACCTATGATGACACCATCAGGATCATGAAGAGCATCCACTTCGGAGCCCCCTTAGATACCTGCCCTCACCACATCTTCAACAGAGCCAGCACATCCATCGAACTCGAACTCTGCCAGACCATCAAATGCTCCTTCGAGTCCGCCACCTTCCCTGAAGACTGCAAACACGCAGAGATCAACACCCTGCTGAAGAAACCCTCTGCAGACCCGACAGACCTCAAGAACTTCAGACCCATCTCTCTGCTCCCCTTTCCAACCAGAGTCATTGAGAAAGCCATCAGTGCCCAACTCTCTGAGCTACATCTTGGGCCTCTTCCAGTTGGGCTTCAGAAGCAACCACAGCACTGAGACCGATCCCCTCACCGCTGCAGATGACATCCGCACCCTCCTCGACCAAGTGAGACTGCTGCCCTCTTCCTCCTGGACCTCTCAGTCGGCTTCGGCACCGTCTCCCACCACACCCTCTGCGCAAGACTCCACAACGTAGGCATCCACGACAAAGCCCCAGAATGGGTCCCCTCCTTCCCCACTGGCTGAACACTGAGAGTCAGAGTCCCACCGTTCTACTCAGAACCCACAGAGATCTGCTGTGGAGTTCCTCAGGGATCGTCCCTGGGACCCACCCTCTTTAACATCTACATGGCCTTGCTTGAAGCCTTCATCAGAAGCCACTGTCTCAACATCATCTCCTAGGCCAACAACAGACAAACCCATAGCAACTTCCACGACGGGATGAAGGCAATTGCCAGCTGGATAAAGGACAGCTGCCTCAAACTCAAACCAGGCAAGACCGAAGTCCTCATCCTGGGCTCCTCCCCCTCTGGCTGGGATGAATTCTGGTGGCACGCATCGCTCGGAATCTCCCCCACAGACCACACAAGAAACCCCAGCATCATCCTGGAGTACTCGCTCTCAATGAACTGCCAAATCAACGCTGTCTCTTCCTCCTGCTTCCACACCCTCTGCCTGCTTCATAAGATCTTCAGGTAGATCCCCACAGAGTCCAGGAAAAGGGTCACCCATTCACTCTTCAGCTGCAGAGTTGACTACAGCAATGCAATCTACACCAGCACCACCCAAAAAGTCTTAAAGAAACTGCAGAACATCCAGAACGCCTCCACCAGACTCATCCTGAACATCCGCTGCTGCAGCCATATTACCGAACACATGAGAGACTTTCACTGGCTACCTATCAACAAAAGAAGACCTTCAGGTTCCTCATGTACGCCTACAAAGCCCTCCATAACACCAGACCGGCTTACCCCAACCACCGCCTCACTTTATACACTCCCTCCATACATCTCTGGCCGCCCAATTGACCCTGGCCACCATCCAATGGATCCGCAAGGCCATGGCTGCAGGAAGATCCTTCTCCTACCTTGCTGTGAAGACCTGAAACTCCCTGCCTTTACATCTCAGGAAATCACTGTTTTTTTTTTGTTTGAATATTTTTTATTAGCATTTCTTAATCAATGGCAGTTATATTCAGTACATATAATGACAAAAAGCAGTTGAAGACTGTAAATAAGAAATTATACATAATTTATAATCTCTTCACACCGCTATTGTGATTGCTTCATCCAACAATAATTTGCTTATAAATTTCGGGAGATTATTTGTGTGTTGTATAGGTGTCGCGGATAGTTTAGTGTGGCCGCTTACGGCCTGTCTCTTGCCTTTGTGTGCATGTGGCTACATCCGTGTTTGGGGACAGCATTGTGAAGGACATAATAGTGAACTGAGGAGTGGGTCTGCTTGTGTTTCTCAGTGTGACGCATCTCCTGGTTATATCTTGCTGTTCATGCATGGTGTATCATACATCACTGTTGCAATTACCAATATCACATATGCAATTTTTAGAAGAGTCTTATCAACAGTAATAGTACCCTAGTTTCAATTACGGAACCATCGTGTAAACAGGAGGGTGAGATGATTCTGGGGAGAAAAGAGGTGGAAGGACGAAAAAAGTCTTCTATAGATGTATAAGGTGGGGGAGAGGTAATTGTAAACTAGAAAGGGTCCAAAAAACAATTAAAATGAGGTGTGTTCGCCAGTGCCAGTGTTAGTTGTATGTGGGGAGTGTCGGTATGTGGGTATAGGGGGAGACCATCAGTCAACGGCGAAGATGTTGGCCACGTCCAGCGTGTGGATCGGGGTGTCCGCCCAGGGGAGAGGGGGAAGAGACAGTGCAACCATTTCTATGGTTCAGGGAAGCATCAACATCTGTGTGCGCTGGGTTTATAATTATAATTTGCTGCATTTCCTGCCATCTCTGCCGTCATTTGGATACGCATGTCGCGTTGTGTAGCTAGTCGCAGGCGGGGAGGGAGGCGCAGGGCACACGGGACATCCGCCTATTCTCATGTCTTCGGTCTATTCCGAAAGTGTGTCTCATTTCAGGTGATCCCTTGTGTTAGACTAGCTTGCCGGAAGGACTTCAGTGCAGTACCCCAGAGGTGCGCAATAGGGAATTTTCTCAGTCCCATTGTTTCCTCTCGGCGCAACACTGTGCCCTCCGCCTCCGCCCAATTGGTGAAAGAGGCGTACCAGTGTCGAATAAGCGGGGTTCGCTGTGTTTCCAGCGTTTGGTGAGTAGGCGTTTGGCCGTGACAAGTCTCAGATCCCAAAACCGTGCCTCTACTTTGTTCAGTTTGGTCCTTTTGTAGAGCCCCAAATGCAAGCCTCCCTTGTGTGCGGTATGTCTTCGTCTGTGCATTGTGTCAGTAGGGATGTGATCGTGCTCCAGTACGACTGGATGTTGGGGCACAGCCAAAGCATATGTAACAGGTCTGCTCCAACCAAGGAACTTCTCTGGCATGCAGTGTTGGTGACTGAGAAGTATCTGTTAATTTTATCAGGTGACAGGTACGCACGGTGCAAAATATAGAATTGTATAATTTTCAAACGGAGTTACGTGGGACATTGACTGGACTATACAGTACCATTGCCCATTCTTTGTCTGTCCAGGCCCGCCCTCTGTCCACTTCCCATTTGTCTCTTAGTTGTCGGGTGGAGTGTTGCATATGTTCCAAGAGAGCTTGCGCCAGCCAGTGTACCACATGAGTGCCATTGCCCATGACATGCAGATATTGCATGAATTGATGCATTGGCGGCTCCTCGGAGATATCGCCCCAGGCATTCGCTAGCGTCCGCACCAGGGAGTCATGTGTTAGAAATTGACGGGGTGGTAAGCTTGTGTCCGCTGCAAGTTCAGCAAAGGTGAGTAAGGTTCCGTCGGCATAGAGGTCCCCTAATGTCTCCACTCCCGCCTGCGTCCATCCCCCCTGCATAGCCTCCGTCACTACTCCATCTCCTCTGGGAGTGCCCAGTAAGGGGAGCACTGGGGCATATGGTTTCACCGCTCGGGTCAACTTTAAGCAGCGTAGGAAGCACTTGTGTGCCACCGCTGTGTGTAGTTGTATGGGGCGTGGGGCTTTAGCCAGTGGGTGGAACAACGTGCAAATTTGTGTGTGGGTCCAGTGAGTGGTATCTGTGGCAGTGTCTTCCAAGTTTCTGCCACTTAGCCATCCCGATACCCATTGCAGTCAGTCAGTCAAAATACTTTATTTCGATAATTCAATATCATAAAAAGACGGTGACACATTTTATATACATTATATATACAATATATACACATTAAAAATTATTATTTTAAAACACATCACAAGTAATTTACCTCCTTAAAACATTTCCCAATAAAATAATATTTACAATACAAATGTCCAGCTTCATATGAATACAGTTAGTCACAATATAACATTTTCCTCTTCCTAAGCCGTACAGCACCCACCAAATAACTAGCCACATGAAAAATAACCCTAGGGTTATTTAATAATTGCAGATATAGGAGAGCTGGCTTAACTTGAAAGAATTCAGCCTTCTTTAAAATAGGAAAAAGGAACTTTCTCCTTACTGCCGACCACAAAATATCAAGAAGTGCATTGTGTCCTGCTTTGAAAAATTATCGCAGGTGCACGGCAGTGCCTGTTCAGGGGTGCTCCAATCAGGAAAATGACCTAAGATCAAATGAATCATATTGAAGCGAAAACGAGTTAAAAGAAACCTGTGATAAGAACGATTAACTAAAATAAGGTAAAGTTCAGGTCCAGGGGGATTTGCAACAATAAGATTGGCCCTTACCATGGATTTTTTTAGCTCAATTTCCTCTCTGTCTAAGGACAACCTCTGTAACATAGCCTGCTTAATTTGAGCAATGTCCTTACGGGTTATTGTTTCTGGTAAGGAAAAGAGCTCCGGTCTCCCAAGTTTGTAAAAACACTGTTTAACGTAAGACAACCACTGGATGTTATTTACGTTATCTAGTAAGAGGCAATCTTTAAAAATAAGATGATTCAAGAAAAGTTCATCATTCAACCAGGCTTTCAAAATGTCACGGGGGCCACTCTTAACGTGTCCGTAATAAAACCTGCCCCTAGCTCTGAATGAATCGAATATGAGGGAGTGGACTGTGGCACTGATAAAACCAGTCTCAGGAATTTATTTTCAGTGACTTGGAGACAGTCTATAACACTATATCCCCATAATGAGCAGCCATATGTGGCTACCGCCAGGCACTTAGCTTTATAGATGTTCAGCAAAGCAGGTATAGGCCTAGCCCCCAATTTTTTACTAAAACCCATGATGGCTGAGGAGGTTCTGGCAAAGGCACAATTTCTATTTTTAATCTGCGGTCCCCAGTTACCCTTTTCTTCGAAAATAATTCCCAAATACGGGAATGTGGGGACTCTGCTAAGTTCCTCCTTTCCACAAAGAAAAGTCTTTGACTTTTTCTTTCTTGAACCCTTCCCCATGATCATAATATGTGATTTCTTAACATTTATTTTAAGGTCCAAAGAATTCATAAAATGCCCAAAAGCATCTAACAAACATTGTAGCCCGACTCCTGTCCGTGACAGAAGGACCGCATCATCCGCGTATAGGAGAACCGGTATACCAAGTTCCCCTATACGCGGTATATCGTGTGTGGCCTCCCTAAGTACCGGTTCCAGGGCGTTTATGTAGATTGTGAACAGGAGGGGGGGCCATAAAGCACCCCTGCCTGACCTCCTTTTTGATTAAAATGTCTAGAACACCGTCCCTCTGCATTCACCCTGACAGAGGCCAAGAGACCCGAATGTAGGTCCGCCAAAAGGTTAACCAGGGTACAATCAAGGCCCAAATTAATTAGAATCTGCCAAAGCTTTGTGCAGTTTACAAGGTCAAAGGCCGAGGAAAGGTCCATGAACCCCAGGTACATTGACCCATCCTTGGCCTTAGTATATTTATCCACCAGCAGCTGTAAATTAAGGCACTGATCCAAAGTGCTCCGTTTGGATCTAAATCCATATTGCACATTTGACAGTATCCCTCTGTCATCAAGCAAGTCTTGTAATTTGTGCAGGATGACCCGTCCCAGAATTTTAACCGATGAATCTATTAGGGAGATCGGTCGATAACAAGCTGGGTCTACCCTATCTCCCTTTTTAAAAACCGGGATGATAATGGATTCTTTCCAAGATGCTGGGATGTTGTTATGGTTCAATGCATTAAAAACCTTACACCAAACCTTTGACCAAAACTTTGGGGCACATTTAAAAATGTCGGCGGGGACCCCATCCGGGCCAGGTGCCTTGTTTTTCAGGGTCTGATTTATAGCAGTTTCAACTTCTAGGGCCTCAAAGGTAACACATGGGCCCTCCATACTATAAGGGGTACAATTTAATAGATCCTCAGAGGAAGTACTAGAGTAAATATTCCCAAAGTGTTTAATCCAGGCATCGTCAGGAATGTTGGACTCTAGGGAATGATTCTCCTCATTTGAAAAAAGTGGCTGATTTACTACTTTCCAGAACTGGGCACTATTTTTTAATGTCTCTGGATAAAGTAGCTGTGACCAGGCCTTTTCTTTTAACTCGTTCTTCCTGGTCTGTATAGCTTTTTTATAAGCTGATCTTAGCTTGGCTATGTGGGCACGATCTTTTGGGCTAGCCTTCAGGGCTTCAAGTAAATCCACATGCGCCCTTGAACATGAGTGATCAAACCATCTCTTTTCAGAGTATCTGGAGGGTCTCTTATCCATAGTTAAACTCTGATTGATCTGTTTACATATATTATCAAAGGAGATGACTACTTGTGTACACAAAGCCCTTATGTCCAAACAAATAGCTACATCATCCTCCACCCTGACCAAGACATCCCGTAATACCACTTCGGGAATTATGCTCGACCATTTTAGTCTGCGTCCTTGATCTTTCACGATCACATTTTGGCCACCCTTGTGAGACGCTAGGTTCAAAGTTTAAAAATCCTTGGACAATATCTCTACTAGCACCGGGTTGTGGTCACTAAAGACCGAGACCACTGTATTGTACCTTAACACTTTACCTAATATATAAGAAGACATAAAAAAATAATCAATAATTGTACCGTCACCAGTTCCTTTAAATGTAGGAGTCTTCTTATCACCCTCCCCGCAACTTGATTCATACAAATTCCATGCTGCCAAGAAAGCTTCAAGGGCTACCCCTCTTTTTGAGTGTTCAAAGTGGGTAACCATAGAATATTGTGGACCATCTTCTACTATATTGGCACATGGCAAGTTACAGGGGTGGATGTTAAAGTCACCTAAAAGTATTATCTCAAAGCAATTTACTTTGGTTCTATAGACTGACAAAAATGTATCCAATTGGTCCAGATTATAATTGGTACTTTCATTTGGATTAGAATTATAAAAATTAATAAACAAGATCTGGGGGGTGTCAGGGGAATTCAGTTCAACAATTAGACAGTTTTGACAACCTGAATCGTGCTGGGTTAACACTCCTTTTAGGTCAAGTTTAAACAAGCTTACTAAACCTCCCTTTGGTCTACCTGCCACGCTACTTGTGGCTGGAATACAAAAATGACTATAACCATCAAGGGAAAAGCTGTTTAAAGAGTCCCAGGTCTCCTGGAATGCCAAGATCTCAAAGGATTTCACAAAATTAATCCATATTTCATTCCCGACTTTGGTCCTATTCCCAGCGATGTTCCAGGTCATAATTCTGCAAGATTGTACATAGGTCCGGGAGTTTTTTAACAGTCAATCATTTTCCTCCAATGAAGCTAAGGGAGAAAAACGATTAGACAAAGGTAACATTTGTTCTACTTGATGGTGAGGCCTGCACAAACTATAACAGTAAGGAACCAAAGGCATTGAGTCTTGACACCCATTGCAGTTGTGCTGCCAGATAGTACAATTCCAGATTGGGAACCGCCAGGCCCCCCATCTCAGTGGTCATGTACAGCTTTGTCAACGCCACACGGGTCTGCCCGTGTTCCAGATTAGGTCGCAAAGCAGGGTTTCCAAGTCACGGAACACTTTGGTAGGGACGTAGTTCGGGATATTGGCGTAGTAATACAATAGTCGTGGTAGGACTATCATTTTCGTTAGCGCCACTCGGCTTGGCACATTCAGGGGAAGGGTTTTCCAGAAAGTCACCTGTGCGCTCAATGAGGAGATCGCTCTCATCAGGTTCCCATCCAGGACGTCCGATGGGTTCCTATATATGTGTATTCCCAGATATCGGAACGTCGTGGGATACCAATTGATTCTTTCGCCCCCGAATCTGATTTCGCATTCAGGTGTCTCCGGACTAAATGAATATGCGCCCGACTTAGTCCAATTGACTCGTAAGCCCGACATGTCCTCAAAGGTCTGGAATATTGTAGCCAGAGATCTCGGGATGTTGGTCAAATCCTTGACGTATAGAAGCAGGTCGTCCGCATAGAACGAGACTGCATGTATACCATCCGCCATCTGGATTCCCCACTCCTCCCCTCGTGCTCACAATATCATTGCCAGAGGCTCCATAGCCATGGAAAACAACAATGGGGACAGGGGGCAGCCCTGTCTGGTGCCTCTTCGCACCCGTATGGCATCCTAAAGGTGTCTGCCTGTGCGCACGGGGACAGTGTGTCTTTGATACAACAAGTTAACCACATCTGTGTAACCATCACCCAAGTCGTACTTTTCCATCACTGCTGCTAGATATGGCCACTCCACTGAGTCAAAGGCCTTTTCGAGGTCTAGTACTAGGCACCCCGACCGTGGCCATAGGCGAGTAGCGTATTTTTGTATGCGAAACAGTCTGCGGATATTATGTGAGGTGCTACGTGTGAGAACAAAGCCGTTTTGATCTTGGTGTACCAACCCTGGAACCAAGGGGGCCAGTCTCCGGGCTAAGGTGGAGGCGAGTATTTTGTAGTCCGTATTTAAGAGTGTCAGCGGGCGATAGGAGCCCATTTGTGTAGCGTCTTTGCCAGGCTTGAGGATGGAGATAAGGTTAGCTTCGTTCAGTGTGGGTGGCAGGGAGGTGTCCTCCGTGGCCGCTGCATATACTTTCAGTAATGCAGGAATAAGGACTCCGAGGAGGCCTTATAAAACTCGGCGGGTATCCCGTCCGGGCCGGGGAATTTGCCATTAGACAAGTTAAAAATGGCTGTGCGAAGCTCCTCAGCTGTGATCGGAGCTCCGAGTTATATAGCAGTTCGTAGTGTCCTGTGAAAGCTTCGTGTATTTTCTTCTGTGTATAGAGCACCCCACCCTCATTAGTGTTGATCGCTGACACCGGCTGTGCACGATCCTCCTGTTTGATTAGCAATGCGAGTAATTTGCCTGGTTTGTCACTGAGGTGGTGTGTGCGTGCTGAGTGAGCTGCGTAGTTAAGGTTACGAAGTCGCTCCATCAGTCGCGTGTGTTCCTCACGCGCCGTCAGTAGAGCGCCGTCGGCGCCATTAATCACATCCTGCTCCCGTTGGAGCAGTTAAGACTCCACGTGTGTCAAGTCGCTCTCTAGTTGTTTCTGCATGTGCCCTTGTGTGCCCAAGCAGTGTCCTCTAAGTACGACCTTGAAGGCATCCCACTCTATCTGGGGGGAGGATGCCGTGCCTGCATTGTCCTCAAAATACTGCTCTGTTTGCGTGAGGAGGGAGTCTCGGAATGTTGCATCTTGTAGCAGGGCTGGTTGGAGCCTCCAGGTGGGGATGGGGGTGTGTGGGTGTTCCCATGCTATATCTAGTATGTGTGGATTGTGGTCAGAGTGGTCAGAGTGGGTGCGTCCGATGTATCGTGTGTCGATGACAAGGGGCAGCAGGTCAGTCGATACCATGTATCTATCTAGCCGCACATGCAGGTCATGTGCTCCCGAGTAGTATGAATATACCTTAGTAGTGGGATGTGTGTGCGCCACGCGTCATGTAGGTCCCATTGTGTGGCCCAGGTAGTTAACGCTTTCATGGCTCCGTGCGCAGGCGTGCCGTGTTGAGGTGGGGAAGAGCGGTCTAGCTGTGCATCTAGGATGCAGTTATAATCACCCCCTAAGATCCATGGGATGCCATGCCATGGCGCTAATATCAGCGAGAGTCGTGCTAATAAACCTCCTTGCTCGGTGTTCGGAGAATATAAGGAGCCAGACTGGTTGGCCATCCAGTCTGCCCTGAATCACCACGAACCTACCATCAGGGTCAACTTGTGTTTGTGTCACAGTCAGAGGGGTCCCAGGCCGAACCCATAGCAGTGTTACGCTAGCAAATGAAGAGTATTCCGTGGCGTATAGCGGCCCACGCCACCTGCGGTGTAATGTACGTACTTCAGTTTTGTTCAGATGTGTCTCTTGTAAGAGTGCAATATGTATCCAGTGTCGTTTTAGATACGAGTATATTTGATATCTACGCGATGGTGTGTGCAGGCCTCTGACACTCCAGGTACAAATTTTTATCTCAGCCATGTCTGTTGTCTAAGTGATTCCTATTCCCCCCGTCTGTCCCTGGCCCGCCCCACGTAGCCCCTCGGAAGCCCCCCCGCATCTCCCCCTGTCCCGCACTCAAACATAGGCGTAGCGTCACTAGCAAGTAGTCCTCATTAACACAATTTGGGTATAAACACTTTAACACAACAGACCAGGATAGGCCTAAACAGTAAATAATACCAAAAGGTCAGTTGCGGAACATGCTGCCGTCCAAATTCTCAAAAGAGACAATAAACCTTACAGTTCTAGGGGGTGCTAGGCGTTAAGCGCAAGTCTCTTAATCAAGGATATCATGTATTCAGAGGGGTGTTTTCTTCCCCCCACCCCGGACTGTAGAGAAGAGGTCACAGCCTGCAGGCAGTCCTAGGGGCATCACTGCCGAGGTCTATAAAAGTGTGTCCGCTCGGTGCAGGACTTCAAAGAAAGGGCCGTGCCGGGGCACACATCTCCGGCAGATCCAGGTCTCCGGCAGCCAGGATCCAGCTGGCGTGGGTGGAAGGAGGTTGGCAGGAGTATAGTACATCAATAGTGCTCAATGTCAGGGATTGTTACTCACTGCGTCTCGTCGTCGCCACCTCCCCGTGTCAAAGGAGTCTCGCATCTGTTACTGACCCATCTCACCCAGACTGAAGCAAGCCCCGAAGATGCAGAGGAGACAGCACCTGCCCTATATCTATAGGGAGGATCCTGCTGCTCTCGTCAGTTGAGTAAATCTGCTGTCTGTGGCGTGACATCGGGCGGGTCCGTAGACAACTGGGAGTCTGGTATTCCGTAAATGGCTTCATCATCGCTTGGAAACGCAAGCAGGCTGGTTTTGAGGGCAAAGGACGGCGTCGGGGAGCTACTGATTTCCGTGACTTTGCGGAGTGCATCCTCTTGTTCCTGTAAGACCAGATCTGTAGAAGGGGAATGAGTCATCACCTCCTGTGTTTGATGGGGCGTGGGCGATTTGCGTCTGCGGCGTCGTCGCGATCCGCGGGAGCGCGACATAGTAACTGTCCCCTGTGTCCGCCGGGGCGCCTCGCTCACTCCACCGTCCAGCCAAGCCTCAACTTCCTCTGGGCAAGTGAAGAAGTGTGTCTTGTTTTGCGCCACCACTCTAAATTTGGCGGGGGAGAGTAGGGAGTACTTGAGATCCGCCTGACGCAGTCGTCGTTTTACATCAAGGAAGGAGTGTCTCTGTCGTTGCACTTGAACTGTATAGTCAGGGAAGAACATTATTTTGCCGTTCTCAATTTGGATCGCTCCGAGTTTCCTCGTTTCCCGTAAAATTGCATCTCTGTCTCTATAGTTAAGGACGCGGAGGAGCAGCGGTGTGGGATTGGATCCCGACGGAAGTGGCCTTGTAGGTACGCGATGTGCTTGTTCCACCACGAAATACGGTGACAGCGTACCTTCTGGGAGAATAGTTCTCAGCCACTCTTCCACACGTTGCGTATGGTCCGTCCCTTCCCATTTCTCCGGCACACCTACAAGTCTGATGTTTCTTCGTGCCCGTCCCTCCGCGTCCTCCGCACGATCCTCTAGAAACTCAACCCTGTTCAGGAGATCTTGGATGTGTTTTTCCGCTTGGTGCACCCGAGGTCCCATGTCTACCACCGTTCCCTCCAGCGATTTGGTGCGGTCCGCCAATTTTTTGTGGTCGGCTCTGAGGTGGTTGAGATCAATCGCCACACTATCAATTTTAGTCTCTAGTGATGTACGAGTCTGTTGGAGGGACTCTTCCAGGCGTTCCATAACCGCCAGCACATTGTCCAGTTTCGTCATCACTTGGTCAGTATTCATTTTAGTGGATGATTTGTCCAATTTTCCCTTCGCCAACGCACCTCCAGTGCCAGTGCGCATCTTCACGCCCCCAGACATGGGCAAGGTGGTGGGCAGCAGCGGTCGTCGCAGCTTAGCAGGTTCGAGCTGTTGGGGAACGCTTCAACTTGTAGGCTAGGTAGTTGATGAATAGGGTTCGTGCACTGCTAACTGTTGTTAGGACAGTCAGTGTGTCCTGTGTGGGCGCCGTCCGCTCACCTCTCCCCCAGCACCCCACGGGCGTGATGAGCAGCAGGCGCAGCGCAGTCTATCTGGCAAAGGACACTAGATAGGGTAGCCAGTTAGGACGTGCAGTTGGTGTTGTGTAGCCCCCACGTGGCGGTGTGGTTTTTGGCGCGTTTCCCTAGGACCCCCTCACCTCCGCTGCCTCGGCGGAGCCAGCACCGGTCGTAGAGTGCGCCACCCCTGCCACTTCAGGGCAGGCAGGGGGAGGTCTGTGTTCTCCCATCCCCCTCCTTATCCTCTAGTCGGTGTCCGCCACAATGGGGTCTCCGAGATTGCCAACCCAGGGGGTCCTCTCTCTTGGTCGGTGGGGTGTTCCTGGGGGTCTGGACAGCGGTGCGCTCGGACCGCGGTCCGGCTTTCCAGTGTCCCGCCGTCAGGGGTGCCAGCGATCCATATTGCAAGGATCCGTCACTGGGTCTAGCCCCTGCGCAGGATCCCCAGGTGAAACAGGCGCCGCCTCCCCGTCCGGGCTGTTAGACTCCTGCCGCAGTGCAGCGTCAGTGGGTTGTGCCCCCCTCGCAGCGGACCCTTGCAGATGGCGCCACTCGTGGCGTACCTCGCCGTTCGGTGCTCTGGAAGGTCCCGTGTCTGCTCGTCGTCCCCGGTCGTCACTGTGGCCGGGTGAGTCGTGTCTCCCACTCAGGCGCGTCTCGTTGTCTCAGCCCGCTCTCGCCGCCAAGGATTCAGGGCTCCGCCATTCCCCGGCCTCCACTCGGATCCCACTCAGGGGTGGGTGCAAGTGGGTGCCTTGGGTCGCAGGGTCGCTGTGCGTCAGGGTCGTGGATGCGCAGGGACTGCCGATCAGGTGCAATTGCCGATCTTCAGGCGGTTCAGTGCTGCACAGTGTAGGCCGCGTTATGAGGCCTAGTGGTTGAGTTTAGACCACTGCCTCGCGTGATCTCCGCCGGATCAGCAGCTTCCAACGCGGCAGCAGTCCTCCAGGCAGCACCGGAGCGGTTCCGAAGCAGCGATCGGCTGCAAACTTGGCCGATCGATGGAGGAGGGTTAACTTGCACTCCGCCTGCAGTTGTGGCCCATTCAGGATAAGAGGGACGGAGAATCGGCACGGGGTAGGGGAGCTCGGATCGGAGCGCTACCCTGCTGCTTCCGTCGCCATTGCGTGCCAAGCCACGCCCCTCCTCAGGAAATCACTGTTGGTGCCTCAATTAAGGAAGGACCTCAAGACCTGGGTCTTCTCTTGAACCGCAGATACACCCCCCACTCACTGCCTTGAGAGCCTACTGGGTGAGTAGTCGCGCTTTACAAGAAACCTGATTGATCAATTGATAACTATAGAATTGTGTTTTTTCTTACAAAAATTGAACATTTATACTTTACTTTGAGTGTTGTAATCAGGCTGAAAATATGTTTCATGAGCTAAAACGGTTTTGTCTGTGGCAAAGGAATGTAGTAAGACAAAAGCCCTTTCTACAAAATCATTCTTGATGAATTTTGGCTGATATGTTATTTGAATTAAGATGTTTTTGTTTTCTGTAGATGTAGCAGTGCCCACATCTGACGTGTTCACCTTAAGCGGAGACTGCATCCAGTGTTCTATTGTCCCCATGAACACAACCAGAATGGAGAGTCCATATTCTGGTCACATCAACAGAAGTGAGAATTCTGCTATGATCGGCAATGAAGGAGGGGAGAGCCCTGATCCCATCAGCACAGGCAGAAGGGAGAGCCCTGATCCTCCTGGCTCTGACAGAAGGGAGAATTATGATCTGCTCAGTACAGGTCAGGAGAACTGGTGTAAGAGTTTAATTTTTTAGATTATTTGTACCAATTGAGAACTAAACTTATAAGAGTAAATAATTGAAATGGTGTATTTTTGTTTTTATGAAGTAATCTATAAAGGCTGAAGTCTGCTCTGTTCAGAGTAGGGGCCAGTGTTATATTGTGCAGTTTTCCTATAGTGCAAATGAGGTGGTTTGTAAGACAATGTTTTTTCTGTATGATGGTGTTTCGTAGGCGGGATGGACATTTTAAGCCTCCCACCAAATCCATGTGAGTCTGAATTAAATCATTGTTTATTTCTGCTGTGCTGGGAGGTTCTGGGTCCAACTGCCCTTGTCAGTTATGTCGAAGTTGCCATATTGCGGCAATAGATTTAAAGCCCTTTTACACTACCTAAGTGGGCAAATGTCAAAATCTTTGAAAAACTGGTTAATTCCTGCCTGTTGTCTATTATCTTTTAAACGCCCTGTTGATGCTTAGCGTACTTTTAAGACGGATACCACAAGGTGGCTAGTTTTTACAATTTCGACATATTTGCTCTTTGCCTGGTGGAAGAGGTAAAAAATTATCAATAATATCTTTGTAAATTTAATATGATTATGAATGCTACCAGGTTGTGGGGTCTGAAATTGCATACCCGGGAACAGAATCATGGATTTTTAGAAATTTAGTTTTTTGAGGAATATGGAAATTCTCTTTTTAAGTACTTTTATACATTTAGGAACTCCTGAAAAATACCAATATTGCTAGAGGCATGAGATAGCTCGCTTTTTAAATTGTCTTTTTATGATGTAATGAAATTAATTATTTTACTGTTTTTATGGTTATGAATTTTATGATGTAAATGATCATACGTTTGATCGATTAAAATATATATATGAACTGGACTTGTGAGCAAGGGCACAAGGTGCCCGAAACGCGTCAGTTTCGAGGTTTCAAATAAATTATCATCTTGCCTCATATCGCTGGGTTCGTGTCTCTGTTCGCCGGATGGACGGAAGTGCAGAGTTTAAGGCATTTTTATATATATATATATATATATATATATATATATATATACACATACTTTTTTTAGACACACGGTATCCCAATTCGAGCCACACACGAGACATGGTGAAGGTTACCAGCCTTTATTTCAGGTGCAAATGGATGCGCGGGCCAGTGCAAATAGGCAGTCCTTTCAAAGCCTGACGCGTTTCGGGGCCATCCCTTCTTCAGAGGCATACATGAAAAGTTCGTACTGCAGGTAGGCAACAACTTCCTTTATGAAATGTCCTGCCCATTATTCATGTCAATGTAGTTATGGGAGTTGTAGTGCCAGCAATTCCTTAAGTGAATGTTAATGTGCTGATACCTGCCGCAGATAAGACCCGGCATGGGTCCTGACCGTTGCATCCATTTCAAATCCTGCCACATTGCTCCAATTTCGAAATAGGTGAATCCGATTCCGTGGCCGCCTAGGTATCATGGGGTGGTGCAGGCTCGGCGGCTTGAGCAACCGCCTACAAGTTTTAGACACACGGTATCCCAATTTGAGCCACACACGAGACAAGGTGAAGGTTACCAGCCTTTATTTCAGGTGCAAATGGATGCGTGGGCCAGTGCAAATAAGCAGTCCTTTCAAAGCCTGACGCGTTTCGGGGCCATCCCTTCTTCAGAGGCATACATGAAAAGTTTGCGCTGCAGGTAGGCAACAACTTCCTTTATTAAATGTCACGCCCATTATTCACGTCAATGTAGTTATGGGAGTTGTAGTGCCAGCAATTCCTTAATTGAATGTTAATGCGCTGATACCTGCCGCAGATAAGACCCGGCATGGGTCCCGACCGTTGCATCCATTTCAAATCCTGCCACATTGCTCCAATTTCGAAATAGGTGAATCCGATTCCGTGGCCGCCTAGTTATCATGGGGTGGTGCAGGCTCGGCGGCTTGAGCAACCGCCTACATTTCATAAAGGAAGTTATTGCCTACCTGTAGCGCGAACTTTTCATGTATGCCTCTGAAGAAGGGATGGCCCCGAAACGGGTCAGGCTTTGAAAGGACTGCTTATTTGCACTGGCCCGCGCATCCATTTGCACCTGAAATAAAGGCTGGTAACCTTCACCTTGTCTCGTGTGTGGCTCGAATTGGGATACTGTGTGTCTAAAACTTGTAGGCGGTCCTTCGTCTGCTTGGTCTGATGGCTTCTTGCATTCTGTTAGTCAACCATGCACGCTGGCACATGAGGGCAGTCCGGTGGTGCCTCCGCAGGCAGTGGTATCAACACAACGGAGATCTCAGGGAGTCAGTGAGGATCTCCAGAGAAGCTGCAGCGGATCTTTCTTGGTGGAGCTTAGAGGGCAATCTATCTCCGGGAAAGCCCTTTCATCTGCCTCCATCGGTTGCCACAGTGATAACGGATGCATCCACTCTAGGGTTGGGTGCTCATCTGGGGGGTCTGGAGATCAAGGGTCTTTGGTCTCCAGAGGAAAGGTTGCTTCACATCAACCTTCTAGAGTTACGGGCGGTACGTCTGGCGCTCAAGGCCTTCCTCTCTTCCCTTCGCGGTTGGTCGGTTCAGGTCCTGATGGACAACACCACCTCGATGTGGTATGTCAACAAGCAGGGAGGAATAGGGTCGCAGTGTCTCTGCAGAGAGGCTCTGCGTCTCTGGTCCAGGACCAAAAGATTTGTCTGATGGCAAATCATCTGGCCGGAGTTCTGAACGTGCGTGCAGACAGTCTCAGTCGGCAGTTCTCGGCCGACCACGAGTGTAGGCTTCATCCAGAGGTGGTTCATCACGTCTTTCGGACATGGGGGACTCCTAAGGTGGACCTGTTTGCCAATCGCAAGAGCGCTCACTGCTCGTCATTCTGCAGTCTCCAGTATCCGATGCAGGGAGCTTTGGGAGACGCGTTTCAGTTGAGTTGGGTCTCAAAACTACTTTACGCGTTTCCTCCCATACCCTTGATTCCTCGGGTTCTGAGGAAGATTCGCCAAGACCGGGCCCAAGTCATATTGGTCGCCCCAGATTGGTCAAGAAGGGTGTGGTACACAGATCTTCTACACCTCTCCTCGTGCCCGCCGCTACGTCTCCCTTTCAGGGCAGATCTCCTCTCTCAGATGGAGGGGCAGGTACTACACCCCCACCTCCAGACCTTACACCTTCATGCCTGGAGATTGAACGGGGCAACCTGAATTCCTTTTCTCTTCCACATGATGTGGATGTCATTTTATCAGCCAGGCGTGATTCCACCAAGTCTATCTACTCTTATAGGTGGTCTAAGTTTGTTTCTTGGTGTGGGGAGCAGTCCCTTGACCCCTTGAAGGCTCGTTTGTCTGACATACTTCAATTTGCTCTTTCTTTGGCTCAGCAAGGGTTGGCTGTGGTTACGGTCAAGGGTTATCGGCTTTTCTCTGTCTGCTGGATCAGCCGTCCATATTTAAATCTCCTGTTGTTTTAAGATTTCTAAAAGGCCTTACAAATACATTTCCTCCTACTCCCTTTATTGTGCCTCAATGGGATTTGAATCTTGTGCTTACTTTCTTGATGGGTTCTCCTTTCTTTTGAACCTTTGCACAAGTGTCCCTTGAGACTGTTATCTTTTAAAATGGTCTTCTTGATTGCAATTACCTCGGCAAGGATGGTAAGTGAGCTTCAAGCTCTTAGTTCAAAGCCCCCATTTTTGGCCATTCATGCTGAGCGAATGGTACTTAGGACCAGGGCTGCTTTTCTGCCTACGGTGGTAACTCCCTTCCATCTGGGACAGTCCATTACCCTTCCTACCTTCTATCCTCCCTTCCAAGGAGGAGGAGCGTCTTCACCGCCTGGACCCTAAGAGGGCGGTGAGCTTCTACCTGGACAGAACCAGAGAATTTAGAGTGGATGACCAGCTCTTTGTGGGTTTTGTTGGAGCCAGAAGAGGCAAAGCGGTGCACAAGCGCACACTATCAAGATGGATTGTCTTGTGTGTCAAGATATGCTACTCTCTGGTGGGTAAGAAACCTCCTGAAGGTTTAAGAGCTCATTCAACTAGAGCAAGGTCTGCTACATCTGCTTCGTCCAGGGGTGTACCTGTAGAGGACATTTGTAGATCAGCAACTTGGGCTTCCCTCCACACTTTCACGAAACATTACTGCTTGGATTCCGAAGTAAGGAGAGACGGCCATTTTGCGCGTTCTGTGCTCAGGATTTTCTGGTATAGGAGAGTGGACACCCTCCTTCAGGAGTGGGGACTTCTGTGGGAATCTATTCACAAGGTGAGGAATCCACTGGCAGATGTATCCATCAGAAGAACAAGTTACTTGCCTTCGGTAACGCTTTTTCTGGTGGATACAGTATCTGCCTGTGGATTCCTCACATGCCCACCTGCCTCCCCGTTGTCCACTCTTCTATACCTGCAAGTATTTATGTTGTATTTTCCAGTGGAAATGTTTTATTATGTTTAGCATATGAGTTGTTTTCACACTATGTGTGTTGGTTCAAATACTGTGTACTGTGTATACTTCACTTGTTTATGTCGGTCCGTCCATGTGCCTCGGGGGCACGGAAAAAAGAGGCGGAACTGACGTCATCACACCGACGAGGCCCTATTATGGATCCAGTGACGTCAGTGGGGTCGCGAGCAGAGTCGTACCCTCTGGGACGTCGGCCATGACCTCGCCGGCGTGGAGAGCTACAAAAAATTCCGAATTGGCTGCTGCGCAGGGGATATTCACAAGGTGAGGAATCCACAGGCAGATACTGTATCCACCAGAAAAAGTGTTACCGAAGGTAAGTAAGTTGTTCGTTTGTTTTCTGGTGAAATGTCTGGGGAAGGGACAGGAGTAACTTTGAGAATCACTTTTTTTCTACATTAATTGTTATCCTTGCCTCTGCAGCATTTTGGCAAAGTTTGCACTTTTCAAGTACCACAAACATAATTACATACCATAGATAAAGCACTAATCAGCTGTTACAGAAGCACGATTTGCTAGAAAATGCTCAGTATTCACTCAAAGAGAGGCACAGTCTAGGACAGATGCCACAATGGTTATAATTCTTCCATCTTGTGCTGGATGGAAAACGGTTGGTGTGCCTGTGACTAGCTGTGATAACATGGCCGTATTGGAGCGATGGAAATGATGCAGGTCTGTGACCTCCAGCGACTAATGGTGAGATACCTCTTCAATGTTTGTATTGATGCAGGAAAAGAGAAGACCACAGGAATAATCTCAGAAAGCATCAAAGAAGAGGGCGATGTCTATCCTTTGACGGATCAGAACCATGAAGTGGTTAGAAACGTCTTCTGGCCCGCTGGTAAGACATGCTTTGTCACTGAACATTGGAATATCACATCACAGTGAATCAATAGCATGAATCAATGGGATCAGTGAAACGTGATAAATGATAGGGCTCTGGGAGACATAATGTGTGTGGACTGGGTGTTAACCTGGTTGTTACTCCAGTATTGGAACTTTCATAGATTCACATTTCTGATAGATACATCTGCCTTGTGGATTCCTCACCTTGTGAATATCCCCCTTGCGTCAGCAACGTTCGGAAAATTCTTTGTAGCACGCCGGCGTGGACGACGTCATAGGAGCACGGCATCGCGCGCGACTCCGTCTGACGTCACCGACTCCTTATTAGACCCACGTCAGCGTGATGACGTCAGTTCCCTTTTTTCCGCGTCGTCAACTCTAACGGTTTCTGGGATCTTCTGTGATTCAGATAGTAACTTGTTGCTATTTTGTGTTACTGTTTCTCTGTCGAGTGTCTGTTCTTTATTGAGGATGTCGTTGAGGAAGGCGGGGTTCAAGCAGTGCGGATCGTGTGCCCGGATGATGTCTATTACCAGTCCGCACGACGATTGTTTGTGGTGTCTTGGTTCTGACCATGATGTCAAGAGCTGCCGTTCCTGCTTCAAGATGAACCCAAAGGCACTACGAGAACATGAGGCGAAACTTCTGCTGGCCAAGGTGAAAGGAAAAGAGGCTGGAAGGTCTTCGAGGTCAACATCTAGCCGTTCAAGGTCGAAGCAGAAGTCGCGATCGAAGTAGAGGTCGAGATCGGCTTCGAGGTCGAGGTCCAGAGTGAGGTTGAGGTCCAGAGTGAGGTCGAGGTCCGGATCGAAGTCGGCTTCAGGTCATGCTTCGGGCTCCTCGAAGAAGAAGCACAAGAGGAGGAAGCATAGCTCAAGACATCACTCTGGTAAAGAGTCTTCGGACTCGAAGAGGAAGTCTTCGTCTCGAAAACATCACAAGGACTTCGTGTCACCTTCATCTATGCGATCTCGTGAGGGTTCCCCGGTTCCGGAGCAAGAACCGAATCCGGAGTCGCGCCATTCTTCGGAGCATGAAGGAGATGGGAAGATTCCAGGTCGGTGGCAAGACGTTATAGGGTGGCACCTGGTGACCCTGAGTTTCTCTCTTCGCATCCTTCTCCGGAAAGTCTGGTTGTGCAGGCAGCTTGTTCCAACAGGTCTGCAGGTTCTTTTTCACAGGTGCCAGCGGATAAATACTCTAAAAATTTGGACCAGTCTGCGAAAAAGAATTTCTCCTCGGGTAGCATGGCTCTTAAATCTACCAATGCTACTTGCCTGCTGGGGAGATATGTTCATGCATTGATGGACTCTGTGAAACAATTGTCAACTAAGCTTCCGGAGGAAAATAAAAAGAACTTCAATGAGGTAGTCTCTGATACTCAGGCAGCAGCCCGCCTAGTAATTCAGAGTTATTAACAACAAGGGGTGGTGATGGACAGAGTCTCTGAATTAAGCAGAGTACTCTCACCCAGTCAAGAGATCAGGGCTAGATCCAACACCGTTTTTTAGCTCATTGCACCATCCCAGTTTCAGAACCTGGCTGTATGCAAATTAGTCTGTCCCTGGCCCAGTGCATCATGGGAACAGGGCAGACCAGACTACAAAAGCCAATTCTTACACTGGGAAGGAAACAAGCTTCCGGGGACCGGTTTCTGGCATTTCAGCCGTCTTCGGCCCGGCTTGCTTGAATCCTGATGGTGCAATGAGCAAGGGACTCACATCTGAGTATACCCTTCCACGCTTAGGGTGGACAAAATTATTAACAACAAGGGGTGGTGATGGACAGAGTCTCTGAATTAAGCAGAGTACTCTCACCCAGTCAAGAGATCAGGGCTAGATCCAACACCGTTTTTTAGCTCATTGCACCATCCCAGTTTCAGAACCTGGCTGTATGCAAATTAGTCTGTCCCTGGCCCAGTGCATCATGGGAACAGGGCAGACCAGACTACAAAAGCCAATTCTTACACTGGGAAGGAAACAAGCTTCCGGGGACCGGTTTCTGGCATTTCAGCCGTCTTCGGCCCGGCTTGCTTGAATCCTGATGGTGCAATGAGCAAGGGACTCACATCTGAGTATACTCTGTCCATCACCACCCCCCTTTTTGTAATTAGTAATTCAGAGTGGCATGGACACGGCGGACTCTGTGGCCAGGATAATGGGCTCTACTGTTGCCACGAGAAGGGCCGCATGGCTAAAGTCGTCTGAATTTTCTGGCAGATGTACAGTCTACTCTAATGGACTTACCATTGGATGGAACAGGCCTCTTGGGAAAAAAAGCGGATGTAGCATTGGAGAGGTTCAAAGATAGCCGGGCAACGGCAAGGTCTTTGGGCCTGCAGGCTAGAGGCTCTGCCACTAGGAAGTTTAGGGGATTTGGTAGATCCACTTTTCAATCCTATAAACAAGGCCAGCAGCAGCAGCAGCAGCAGCAAAACCCTTTGTATAGATCATACAGAGGTAAACAAAGGGGAAGTGCTCGTGGACGCCAAGCCTCCTCCTCCTCTACTTCCTCCTCTAACAATCAACCCCCAACTGCAGCAGCAAAGCAGCCCTAGATCCGCCATTCCGGATCATGCGGGTCCGGTAGGGGGTCGGCTTACTCATTTTCTACGGGATTGGGAATCGGTTACATCAGATCTTTGGATTCTCAATCTCGTAGAAAATGGGTATGCACTTCCTTTTCAGGAGTTTCCTCCCAATTACCCTCCTTGCCAAGGTTATTGTTCGGAGGACCACCTGCTTCTCCTACAGGAGGAAGTCCTGGCACTGTTCAGAAAAGGTGCAATAGAGGTGGTTCCAGAGCAGGAAAGGGGTCAGGGGTGCTACTCCGGGTATTTCCTGATCCCCAAGAAGGATGGCAGGTTACGTCCAAATCTGGACCTCAGGATTTTGAACCTCTATCTCAAACAGGAGAAGTTCAAAATGCTCACACTTGCACAGATTCTTCAAGCGCTGATGGAAGAAGACTGGATGGTGTCGATCGACTTGCAGGATGCGTATTTTCACATCCCCATTCTGAAGTCGCACAGAAAGTATCTCCGTTTTACGGTGGGATCGCAACACTACCAGTTTGCGGTCCTTCCGTTTGGACTTACTACTGCACCTCGAGTTTTCACCAAGGTGATGGCGGTGGTGGCTGCACATCTCAGAAGGTCGGGGATTCCAGTATTCCCGTACCTGGATGATTGGCTGATCAAAGCGGAATCTCCAGAGACAGTGCTCTGTCATCTGCAGTAGACAACTCAGTTGTTACACAGGTTGGGTTTTTCAATAAATGTACCCAAATCTCACCTGGTGCCCTCCAAGCGCAACCTGTTCATAGGTGCGGTACTGGACACTACTGTGTGTCGTGCATTCCCTCCTCCTCTAAGGATTCGCGACATACAGGAAATGATTCCCTTGTTTTGCAATGGAGCGGTCGTTCCAGTCCTGAAGGTTCTTCGCCTGCTCGGTCTGATGGCTTCTTGCATTCTGTTGGTCGACCATGCACGCTGGCACATGAGGGCACTCCAGTGGTGCCTCGATCTCAGGGAGTCAGTCAGGATCTCCAGAGAAACTGCGGCAGATCTGTCTTGGTGGAGCGTGGAAGGCAATCTGTCTCAAGGGAAGCCTTTTAATCTACCTCCTCCGGTGGCCACAGTAATAACGGATGCATCCACTCTAGGGTGGGGTGCTCATTTGGGAGATCTGGAGGTCAAGGGTCTTTGGACTCCAGAGGAAAGGTTGCTTCACATCAACCTTTTGGAATTTCGGGCAATACATCTGGCGCTCAAGGCCTTCCTCCCTTCCCTTCGTGGTCAGTCAGTTCAAGTCCTGACGGACAATACGACCGCGATGTGGTAAATCAACAAACAGGGAGGAGTGGGGTCGCAGTGTCTCTGCAGAGAGGCACTGCGACTCTGGTCCCGGGTTTGGGACCATCAGATTTGTCTGATGGCAAATCACCTGGCCGGAGTTCTGAACGTACGTGCAGACAGCCTCAGTCGTAAGTTCTCGGCCGATCACGAGTGGAGGCTCCATCCAGAGGTAGTTCTCTACATCTTTCGGATGTGGGGAACTCCTCGGGTGGATCTGTTCGCCACTCACGAGAATGCTCACTGCCAGTCATTCTGCAGTCTCCAGTTTCCGATGCAAGGAGCCTTGGGGGACGCGTTTCAGTTGAGTTAGGGCTCACAACTCCTTTACGCGTTTCCTCCCATACCCTTGATTCCTCGGGTTCTAAGGAAGGTTCGCCAAGACCGGCCCAAGTCATATTGATCGCCCCGGATTAGCCAAGAAGGGTGTGGTACACGGATCTTCTCCACCTCTCCTCTCACCCGCCGCTCCGTCTCCCTCTCAGGGCAGACCTCCTCTCTCAGATGGAAGGGCAGGTTCTACACCCCCACATCCAGACATTACACTTTCATGCCTGGAGATTGAACGGGGCAACTTAAATTCCTTTTCTCTCCCTCACGATGTGGTGGATGTCATTATTTCTGCCAGGCGTGACTCCACTAAGTCCATCTATTCTTATAGGTGGTCTAAATTTGTCTCTTGGTGTGGGGAGAGGGCTGTTGACCCCTTAAAGGCTTGTTTGTCTGACATTTTACAGTTTTCTCTTTCTCTGGCGCAGCAAGGATTTGCTGTTGCCACAGTCAAGGGTTATATTTTGGCTTTGTCGGCATTTCTCTGTTTGCCGGATCAGCCCTCTCTTTTTAAGTCTCCTGTAGTTATAACATTTTTGAAGGGTCTCACTAATAAGTTCCCTCCTACTCCTTTTATTGTTCCTCATTGGGATTTGAATCTTCTGTTAACCTATTTGATGGGTTCTCCCTTCGAACCCTTGCACAAGTGTCCCTTGAGGCTTTTATCTTGTACAACGGTCTTCTTGGTTGCAATTACCTCGGCAAGGAGGGTAAGTGAGCTTCAGGCTCTTAGTTCCAAGCCCCCATTCTTGACCATTCATGCTGAAAGAATGGTACTCAGGACCAGGGCTGCTTTTCTCCCTATGGTGGTAACTCCCTTCCATCTAGGACAATCCATTACCCTTCCTACCTTTTATCCTCCCCCTCACCCTTCCAAGGAGGAGGAGAGGCTTCATCGCTTGGACCCTAAGAGAGCAGTCAGTTTCTATCTCGATAGGACTAAAGACTGTTGTGTTGATGATCAGCTCTTCGTGGGTTTTTCTGGCTGCAAAAAGGGCAGAGCGGTGCACAAGCGCACACTTTCCAGATGGATAATCCTGTGCATCAAGATTTGCTACTGTCTGGCGGGTAAGGACCCTCCTGAGGGTATCAGAGCACATTCAATTAGAGCAAAGTCTGCAACATCCGCTTTGTCTAGAGGTGTTCCTGTTGAGGACATTTGCAGAGCCGCGACTTGGGCCTCCCTCCACACTTTCGCAAAGCACTATTGCTTAGATACCGAGGTGGGGAGGGACGGCCATTTCGCGCGCTCTGTCCTCCAAGATTTCCTGGTATAGCAGTGTGGACACCCTCCTCCGGGAGTGGGAACTGCTGTGGGACTCTATTCACAAGGTGAGGAATCCACAAGGCAGATGTATCTATCAGAAGAACAAGTTACTTACCTTCGGTAACGCTTTTTCTGGTAGATACAGTATCTGCCTGTGGATTCCTCACTGACCCACCCGCCTCCCCATTGTCCGCTCTGCTATACCTGAGTTTATGTATTTATATTTGTATATATTGGGTTTTTAATACCTTTGCTACGCACTATGTGTGCAGTTTTGATTTGTATGTACTATGTGCACTGTATATATTTATATTTGCTGTCGTTGGTCCGTCCGGGTGCCTCGAAGGCACGGAAAAAAGGGCGGAACTGACGTCATCACGCCGACGTGGGTCTAATAAGGAGTCAGTGACGTCAGACGGATTCGCGCGCGATGCCGTGCTCCTATGACATTGTCCACGCCGGCATGCTACAAAGAATTTTCCGAACATTGCTGACGCAAGGGGGATATTCACAAGGTGAGGAATCCACAGGCAGATACTGTATCTACCAGAAAAAGCGTTACCGAAGGTAAGTAACTTGTTCGTTTGAATCATTCACCATCGTTGAGATGGGAGTCCCCGTTTCATCAAAATAGCAATGCAAAGCTAATATAAAGCAGAAAGCAGGCCTAGGTCCATTTCTATTTTGTAACATATCCCCACTGTTTTGTAAAAGAGACCAAAAAACAATCCTGAACCGTCAGGGGTCATTACACTAACTGTGTGGGCTACACCTTCACTATGGGCAAGCCAGACAAAGCCCAATCGAAGTTGAACTTCGAACAATGAAAATTTAGGCCCAGAGAGGAGGCTTCTGAGACATCGGCAACCGGATCTGGGGAGGAATCTGAGGCCACGAGTGGTGATATAAAGCAGATCTTGGCCACTATGCAAAAAAGCCTATCAACTATAGAAGGCACAATCAACTCCCGATCATATAGAATGGACCATATGTCCGAAAGGCTGGACAAGCATCTCGGAGGTCGAAGAGGTACAAACAGAAGCGAACAACAATCAGAGATAGATGGACAAGGTATTGGGGGTGTTCCAGGATAAAGCTGAGCACTTGGATGCCAGAGCCCGGCATAGTGACTTGCGTATCATTGGCCTTCCGGAAGTCTGGAAGTTTTCGTAGAGAGACTGCTTACTGATTTGCTGGGTGCTGAGATTTTTTCAACTATGTTTGTGGTGGAATCAATCAATCAATCAGTGGCACTTATAGAGCGCGCTACATACCCGTAGGGTCTCAAGGCGCTGGGGGGGGGGGGGGGGGGGTGCCGCTACTGCTACTGCTCGAACAGCCAGGTCTTCAGCTTCTTCCTGAAGGAGAGGTGGTCTTGGGTCAGGCGCAGGTCGGTCGGGAGGGAGTTCCAGGTCTTGGCGGCCAGGTAGGAGAAGGACCTTCCTCCCGTAGTCGCTCTTCGGATGCGGGGGACGGCGGCGAGGGCGTGGTTGGCTGATCGGAGGTGGCGTTTGGGAGCGTAGAAGTTGACTCGGCTGTTGAGGTAGCTCGGGCCTTGGTCGTGTAGGGCTTTGTGTGCGTGGGTGAGGAGGCGGAAGGTGATTCTTTTGTTGACGGGGAGCCAGTGAAGGTCTCTCAGATGTCCGGAGATGTGGCTGGTTCGTGGGATGTCGAGGATGAGTCTGGCTGAGGCGTTCTGGATCCGCTGGAGTCTCTTCTGGAGCTTGGCGGTGGTACCGGCGTAGAGGGCGTTGCCGTAGTCCAGTCGGCTGGTGACGAGGGCCTGGGTGACAGTCTTCCTGGTCTCGGTGGGGATCCACCAGAAGATCTTCCGTAGCATGCGTAGGATGTTGAAGCACGACGAGGAGACGGCGTTGACTTGCCTGGTCATGGAGAGGGAGGAGTCCAGGATGAAGCCCAGGTTTCGTGCATGGTCTGTCGGTTTGGGTGCGGTGCCCAGGGCGGGAGGCCACCAGGAGTCGTCCCAGGCGGAGGGTGAGGAGGCCAGGATGAGAACCTCCGTCTTGTCCGAGTTCAGCTTCAGGCGGCTGGTCGTCATCCACTCGGCTACCTCTTTCATCCCTTCGTGCAGGTTGGCTCTGGCGGCGGCGGGGTCGTGGGTCAGGGAGAGGATCAGCTGGGTGTCGTCGGCGTAGGAGATTATGCTGAGGTTGTCTTTGCGTACGATGGCCGCGAGGGGACTCATGTAGACGTTGAAGAGGGTGGGGCTCAGAGATGATCCTTGGGGGACGCCGCAGATGACGTCGGAGGCCTCTGACTTGTACGGTGGTAGGCGGACTCTCTGTGTTCTGCCGTCGAGGAAGGAGATGATCCATTCCAGCGCCTTGTCCTGGATTCCGATGTTGCCGAGGCGCCGTACTAGGGTGCGGTGGCAGACCGTGTCGAATGCCGCGGAGAGGTCTAGGAGGATGAGGGCCGCTGTTTCTCCATTGTCCATCAGGGCTCGGATGTCATCGGTGGCGGCGATGAGGGCGGTCTCGGTGCTGTGGTTGGCTCGGAAGCCGGACTGTGAGGGGTCGAGGGATCCGTTCGTCTCGAGGAAGGCGGCCATCTGTTTGTTGACGGTCTTCTCGATGACTTTGGCAGGAAACGGGAGGAGCGAGATGGGGCGGTAATTCTTGAGGTCGGTGGGGTCCGCTGTTGGTTTCTTGAGTAGAGCGCTGAGTTCGGCGTGTTTCCAGCTCTCCGGGAAGATGGTGGTGTCGAAGGATGTGTTGATGATGTCTCGCAGGTGGGGTGCGATGACGGCGTCGGCCTTGTTGAAGACGTGGTGAGGGCAGGGGTCGGTCGGTGAACCGGAGTGGATAGAGTTCATCGTGCGGATGGTGTCTTCGGTGCTGATCGGGGTCCAGGCGTGGAGGGTGGTGGTGGGGGGTGGTTGATCGGTCTTGGTGTGCGTTGGTTGGTTGTTGAAGCTGTTGTGTATGTCCGCGATCTTGTTGTGGAAGTATGACGCGAGGGAGTTGCAGAGGTCTTGCGATGGGGTGATGTCGTTGTTTCCTGCGCTGGGGTTGGATAGCTCTTTCACGATGTTGAAGAGTTCCTTGCAGTTGTGTGCGTTGTTGTCCAACCGGTCCTTGAATGCTGTTTTCTTGGCGGCGCGGATCAGCTGGTGGTGTTTCCGGGTGGCAGTTTTGAAGGAGGTCCTGTTGTCCGGTGTCGGTTCCCTTTTCCAGACTTTCTCCAGAGCTCGGCAGTTCTTCTTGGAGCTCTTGAGTTCATTGGTGAACCATGGGGCCTTCTTGCTGCCGGGTCTGCTAGGCGGGGTCCTCAGTGGTGCGAGTTCGTCCGCGCAGTTGCTGATCCACGTCGTGAGGTTGTCGGCGGCCTGGCTCGGGTTCGCTGAGCTGGCAGGAGGGTGCTGGCTCAGGGAGGTGGCGAGCTGGTGTGCTGTGATCTTGTTCCAGCTTCTGCGGGCCGCCTGTTGCTGGTGGTGGTGAGTCGTCGTTCTCTTGAAGGTGAAGTGGACGCAGCTGTGGTCCGTCCATTGAAGCTCAGTGGCGTGGCTGAAGTCAATGTCTGTGCTGGACGAGAAGACTGCGTCGAGTGTGTGTCCGGCGAGATGGGTGGGGGTGGACACCAGTTGCTTGAGTCCCAGGTTGGCGAGGTTGTCGAGCAGGGTGCTGGTGTTGCGGTCGTTGTTGTTCTCCAGGTGGAAGTTGAGGTCCCCGAGGAGGATGTAGTCGGCGGAGGGGAGGGCGTGCGGGCTGACGAAGTCGGCGATGTCCTCGCTGAATTGCGTGCGTGGTCCCGGGGGTCGGTAGATCAGGGTGCCTCTGAGGGTGGTGTTCGGGTTGGTGTGGATCTGGAAATGCAGGTGTTCGGCGCTGGTCAGGGTGTTGTCGGTGCTGGTTGTGAGGCGGATGGTGCTCCTGTGGACGATGGCGATGCCTCCTCCCGTCTGGTTGGCGTTTCGGTCCCTCCGGACGATCTTGTAGCCCTCTGGGATAGCGATGGCGATGTCAGGAGCTGAGGAGGTGTTCATCCAGGTCTCAGTGAGGAAGGCAACGTCAGGGGCTGTGGCGTCTAGGAGGTTCCAGAGTTCGATGGCGTGTCTGTGGACGGAGCGGGTGTTGAGCAGGATGCACTTGAGGTGGGTGCTGCTGGAGTTCGACTTGGCTGGTGTTGGTGCGAGGCAGGTCCGGGTGCAGGAGAACTTGCAGGCGTGGCAGCTGAAAGGTCCGTGGGTACGTCGTGGTGTGGCTTGGTGGCAGTCTGGGCGTCGGCCGGTGTTGAGTGCGCTGAGGGTGGCGGCTGAGTACGTCCTGCGGGTCGGTCGGGATCGTCGAGGTCCAGGGGTCCTGGCCCTGGGCGCGGTCCAGGCGCGGACGGGCGCAGACGGGCTTACCTTTGGCGCACACATGTTTCTTAAGTTGCCTTCTTTCTTACATGTTGACTTTTGACACACATGTGCTTGCGTGACTGTGCGGGATATGGTTCTTAGAAACCACATTTGCTTACATTTTAACTTCGTAGGCACACTAGCACTGTAGTGTAGTTCCTATTATCCCAATAGGCTCTGCGCATTGGAATAATACCTTCAATAGTATAGACCTAGGGCAGAGGTTAACTAGGTCTTCTACTGACGATATTAGACTTAAAGTTTTGTGTTTGCCAGCTAGCTCAGAGTTCACTAGAAACTTTCTCGAATAGACAAGGAGGGTTCTAACCTCCCTGGATAGACAAGAAGGGATTTAGTTTCTGACAACCATAGAACATGACAACTTTGCTCTCCCCTAATCAAGAGTGTATCTCTAGAGTCGTGTGAAAACAAAAGACAACTTATTTTACTCAGTCAGTACGTGCATTCTTAGTTTCACCAGATTGTAGAGAAAAGGAAGAGACGGGCGTGTTCAATAAAAGATGGTATTTATTGATCAGTCTCTGTTCTCATACAAGAGAAATGGATCGCTATTATTGCAATACTTATAGTTAAGTAAAGTGCATACAGTAAAAACAGAATTATGAAATAATACTGTAAAAGCATTGATATGGTTTCTGAGCCATATGATACTTTAAAATGGATAAAATAGATACATACATATATACATTGGCTAATCGTACTCAACTGGTGCTTCTAACCACGCCTACCCCAGTGTACCTGACCTAAGCCTAATACGTGGGCGGGAGTAGATAAGTAGCAGTTTAAGTTAAGTTTGTTTTGCCAAGGGACTGACTCAAGAATTCTCTGTAAGGAGGGTATTCAGTTCTGTACCTGGGATCTAGAATGGTGGAGGGCTGGTATCTCGTATCTCAGGTCTTGATATTCCAGCTGCCTGCGAGGGCTGCTTGGAAACGCCGGAGCTGGATTTCTCGGCAGGAGAAAGGCAGCGTCTCTCTCTCAGCGCGTCAGGAAGGCGGGGCAGCGCCTGTGGGCTTCGCTCTCTGCTGGGCTCCTCGGCAAGTCTCGCTGCTCCAATCTCGTCACCACCGCGTGTGTTTGCTTAAGGCAATGTCGGTAATATTTATACCTTACAGGTGCCGAGATTGACGTAAGGATGGACATATATACGTCAATAAGGATGTCATACGAACGGGTTCGTTCGCACATTCTTTACTGAAGTTCTCAGTGAAATCAAAACAATGGCTACGGGAATTTCCCAGGTCGCGGTAGGTTTGATTTGTTTTGAGAACTCCGTATGCCTTATCAGGGGCTGTAGGAATAGTGCTTGCCTTAATTAGATGGCATGCGTTATGACCTAATCAGATAACGCGCTTCTGTGCCGTGGTGTGGCTTAATCAGATAACGGTTTTTGCACCGTTGGATGGCTGCTAGTTAATTATTAACCAAACCAGGGTCAGGAATAGGGGGATCGATACAGTACCTATAGAAATACATCACACCCACTCCACGTAGACTATAGCCATATTTACAAATCTAGGCATAGTAAAAAAAAACTAGTAGTGTTTGTGTATACATACCACCCCGAAATACATTCATATGCATTCCTAAAACTGGAAATGTGAAATACACTAAAAGATGAGTATAGCTACTAAATGCACTCAAGCAGTATAATAATTAAAAAAATGTAAGGCATTTTATAAACTCAGCATGAATAAAAATGCGAAATTTACACATGAAATGGCTCTTAATACAGAAGAAAAAATGCGAGACCATTCCATCACACATTATAACATCCTTATGAACCTGCTACACGGTATCTAATGTCTCTAGAGTATCTAAGAATAGAAATTTAGTTCTCTAAGAATAGATCTACCTTAAGCAGAAGATAAGTGTTCCAAAAAATTTTGTACATATTATTGGATTGGAAAAGGATTCCCGCTGTCGGAAGAAAAATATGGTGAGAAAAATTTCCATATCGCTTTATTTTCAAAGTTGAAGGCCAAATTCAGGGTGTTGGGAACGCCGTGTGTTAGCTTTTTTCAATGTCATTCTTTCTGTTCTGGTGAAAACATCATATCATTGAGACTTTCGAAAAAACTGTCGACTGCTTCTTGCGAAAGTTCCATTAACTCGGAAAAAGTTGTTATCATGCATTCATGAGCATGATTGCCTTCATTGATGGATTGATCAGCATAGCTGACAGAAGGTCGTACCTGATCGATGCTGCTTTCATCTTGTACTTCACTACCCCTCAATCGTAGTGGTGAAGTCTCTACGAATGCCGTCATCAGGATAGGTAGCCGCTGGGGGCAGCACAATGCATGAGCCGTTACCGGACCCAACAAGGTTTCTGCGTCCATTGGCACATCCGATTGTAGTGTCAGACAGGTGTCCAACACACATTCTTCGCCGCATAGCAAGCACCTTAATACAGGCATAACACAACGTTGCCACATTGGTCGAAATGAAAGAAACCAAGTCATGTTCAGGTCCCTTAGCCTTGCCAGTCCAAGGACTCTAGTTATGCGGTCCCGGTAGCCAATGGCTAGAATCGTTTCTTCCCTTGTCGCAGGTGTTTTGTCTGTGACATGGTTTGCCATAGCGAAATAACAGGATCAAAAATAGGATGCCTGCCACCAGTCCCAAAAGGAGAGGAAGTCAGCCAAAAATGGAATGAACAAAGTCTGGAAAAATACCCAGGATGGCTTTGAATGGGGTTAACGCTCCCGAAAACACTGTCTTAAATACACTTGAGACACCACTGGTATCAGAAATGTTTAAGATTTCGCTCAGTATTTCTGAGAAATGTATGGGGGAATTAGTTGATAACAATGAATGAATCTCTGCCGTTGTCCTTGCAACTTGGAGATCATACGTTTCTTTTGATGACGTGAGCCTGGTCGGCGTCTGTAGGAGCACTGTCTTCATTCTGCTTAAAGTATCAATTCGAATAGAAGCAATTTTCAAGTCGGGCCATAACCTTGCCTCCCTGTCTGGGGAATCGCTGGGGAACAATACTTGTTCACAGCACATGACCTTCATAGTCACAGTTATGAGATAAGGTTTTCCCGGCAGCAAACTACAACATCTGCGATCTACTATTAGAATGTAACTCCCGTTCGAGAGTCTCCTAAAAAATGGTTCTATTTGTGTTGCAGGTGTGCCTAGCTGGTGACATGAAAGGTTATTTGAGTTCCCTTCACAGGCTCCATGCAAACTAATACCCTGACACAGAAGTGTACCGCTTAGTGACCTCGCGCAATTATTGCCACTAAAACACTTTCTGGCCTTTATTACTGACACAAGCATGTGTATAGGGTAAGTTCCATGTTGACTTAATGTACCCTTTACCCAACCTTTCATACTGGCCTGCCTGTATATATTTTTGGCAGTACTGAAACCTGAAAGTTGATATCGGAATATTAATTATCCCATGTATTATCCATTCAATGACAGGTCGTTCTGACATTGTCAATGGTAATCTTTCGAGTTTTTCAATGCTCAGGATTGTATAATCAGCAACCTTCTGCGCCATACTGATTTGTTTATCAGTAAGGTTAAAGATATTAAATAATGACGTTGTGTTGATTAAACGCCAAGGCACATAGCCTGAACGCAGATTTTGTAACGTCCAGCCGAGCTGTACAATAGAACGCAATTGTGACTGACCGTGTTGTAACATCAGTAAATCTTGCGATATCTTATCGATTGCTGAAGACACAATGCTGTCCAAAGAATATATTCTGGAAGACAGAGTCATTAACCCATTGTCCACAACAGAAAGCGATTTTTCCAAATTAATACGGTCAATTTCCCGTATTTTCTCTGCTGTCTCAATTTGAGCTTCTTTCCAGGCTTCGTTGTAAGCTGCATATATAGAGGCCGCTATGAAACGTTATTGACGCTGTTTGCGTGGTCCCATAATGACATCACGCAAGTCAGCACCTTCTGTAAGTAAAGTTAGGTGTTGCTTAATTTCTGCCAGTGTGGATGTTTGTAGCCATTGAAGGCAGAGCTTGCCCACACTGTACGTGGTGACTATCCCCGGATGTTGTCTTTGGAAATATCTTGGGTCTGGCCTGGTCAATGTGAACCCCTGTATTTTGTTCAGGAATCTGTCTTGACAGTTATTTGTATCTGTGGGCCAGATCAACCATTGTTTCCATTCAGGATCTGTTCTGTTTTGGTTCAAAATATGGTTTACGTCTATCTCAACATCTATAGAGCTATTACTGTTCACTGTTGGCTTTGGAATAGACGGTTTGTTTAAATCTTTAATTTTGGCTAAGCCAAGACAGGTAGTTTGTTGAATAGTGTCATTCAAAAATATAATCTGTTCTGGGATCATGCAGGCTCTAAACAATGATTCTATACCTTGTACTTGCCAATCTTTTGTACCCCAAATAGTTTTTGCTTAAATGTTATTGTTCCAGAAATCAAAACCAAATGTATTCATTTGCTCAAAAAATGAATCTGAATATATCAATTTTGTGTTTGTAAGCATGGTCTTTGTACCTGTCTTATTTGACAATTTGAAATAAAATGTTTCTGCATCACTTGTGTTAAACCCTGAAAAGTATGAATATTTATCATAAAATGTTTTCGAGCTACCTTTTGGAGGAGTAGCACAATGTTCCCATTGGTTATAATTTAAAACATTTCTAGGCTGTGCAGATTTATGTAGATAATGGTTACCATAGTGGTTGTAGCAGAACATCTCATCATAATTAGACGAACCCTGCAAATAATCATGTTCTGTAAATTTAGCAGACATCACAAGATCAGATATCATATCATTAATACTTTCATAGTATCAGTCATCAGCAAATGTGCTTGGTTTTACAAAGTCACTCAATGAGATCTTAAATTGGTGTGGATACTTCAGGATTTCAACCGGACCATAGATTTCATAATCAGTATTGTCCCATGCTACCCCCCCAGGTATAGGGTTGGCTGTGAGGTTGACTGAAGAAAGTTCTCTTTTCTCGACGTGTGAAGATGTGTGTGGTTTAAGGACCAAGTTGATTTTCTGGCTTGCTGTGTCCATTTTAGCATATTTTCCCTCAATGAAATGTCCCAAGCATAGTACCATGATGAGCCAAAGTAGGAGGATAATTGCACCCAACGCCACCCAAAATTCAATCCATGGAGAAATCAGATAGGTTTCTTTCAGCTGTTGAAGAAGTTCCTTAGCTTTATCTTTAAAAGTTTTTGTTGATGGCTGTTTCTTAAGTTCACTCAGATCTTCAGATGAGTCATCGAAATTGATGAAGTAGCCGGATGCTGTTCTGTCAATTGTTCCAATTGCTTCTGTATTACTTCTTGATCTAGAAGTTTCATTTGTTACTTCATCGTAGGTTGGTGTGTCTCGACTAAATGTTTTTATTTGGGTTTTTAGAGGTTTAAGTTCCATTGCTTTATTGCATAGTCCTTGTTGATCTTCTATAGGCATTTCGAATGTGATCAGCCTCTTAGTCTGAACCTCTGTATTTGTAGCAAACATTGGTGTTCTACTACTTTTTGGGAGTCCACTTGGCCTACTGTTTGTTATCGGCCACATGATTGTGGTTTTACCAGGTCGATGGATACAACTCTGTTCTCCTTTTTACCAGCAAGGGGCGGTAGTACTACTGATCTTGTCCCGTTGATAGACAAGACAGGAACTGCTTTTCTGTAAGAAGGCCCAAATTCCTTCTTTACCGCGATCTTCTCTCTGACTAGATCCCTGACTTTTTGAATCCAGACAGGCCTTGCTGGGACAGGTGGTTTCTCTTCAGTGGTCGTTGGCTGTTGTTTTAACTTTACGTTGCTCAGGTCTTTCCTTGTTTCGTTTAAGTCCTGCAAAATAGCCAAACGATCTTTGATATCAAAGCTTTTGTCTTTAACCACTGAAGTCTGACTATCAAGATCTTGGATCATCATTCTAGTTCCAAACAATAGTTCGTACGGACTGAATCCCTTCAGAGAATCTCTTGGCAGGTTATTTAGACTACGTTGGACACTTATTAAATGTTTGACCCACCCAGCTCCCGAACCTAATACCTTTCTGTTATAGATTGCTCTATGCCCTGGTTTTTTCTTTACACCATCCCGTATCCCTCAGGAAGGAAGTGAGAAGAGTCCCGCTATGCAATGCTCATTTGGCCATGCTTCCCATGAGCTTTGAGGGCTACAGGGAAAGCATTGGTCACAACGTAGCATGCTCCTAGCGTATATGCCATTCTAGACTCGCAATCTTTTTATAACAGTGCAGACGTCAGCCGAGCGCTGGGGTCTACATTATAAGTGTAAAGTAGTCTTTTTATGTTAATATGACGCTTTTTTCATGCTGGTTTTATTGACTATTGTCTAGTCCTTTGGAGTGAAACGCCATGGTAATACACCGTTTCTCTCGCCGCTGCGATCTCTGTTGCAGTCTTGGCAGTTTTTTACAAAAATGTGGTGATGCAGGCTCATGCCTGGCCACCAGTACACTGATTGTAATTCTTCCAGAGAATCTTTAAGCTTGAGGTGTCTAAGGCCCTCACCCATATGTGCGTCCGCTATTAACAAGCCTCTCCTATCCGTGTTTGGAATTACTCTATCCCCCACTCCAGGGATTCGAGCAAAAGGAACGGAGTTAGCATCAATTTTGTATGTATAATTGAGTGGGTAATTGATCGGTAGCGCTGAGCAGTCGCCTTTTGATAACGTTTTTCACCGCCAGCACTGTTTCACCGTCAATGTTTTTTACTGTACGCTTTTTTGTAGCTACGGAAGCCGATTTAGTTGCTACCGCTGTGGCTGTCTCAGCCAATGAATTCCCTGCAACGTGAACGCCATCATGCTGATGACTCAGTGAGTGTATCACGTGAGTCTTTGGTAGTTCTTTCCTTAAAAGAACTACATGTTCCCAAAGCGTTTTTTGCTTTATTGTTGCACCTGTGTCATCTTTGTAACCGTTTTGAATCCATGTCTGCAAGTCATTATTGTATGTTTTGACGCAGTAATACGAATCGCACACTATTAGTGTCGGGAATTCGCGATCGGCATTATCTAGCGCCATTTTTAACGCTATTATTTCAGTTTTTTGTTCTGAATTATTCTCCACAGTGTGTTTTTGTCAATAGAGGTTTTAGTTTACCTCCACGCCACACTTCTTTTGTAATTTCACATGTGGGGTTGTATGCTTGTTCTCCCCAAACTGAGGGTTGAGCATATCCGTCTGTATGGATTACACATGCGTACTGTCGTAAGGGCAGAATGTCGGTTGGCAGAGGGTATTCTCTCTCATATTCTAGATATTTTAATTCCTTCAATTCTGGATCAAAATAGTAGTATACTTTTTCTGTAGTAATTGAATTTACCCATTGTATCCATTCTGGATTCAATGCTGTAGTCGGCAAATTGCATGGGGTTTTTAATGCCTCAAAGGCTGATTCTGCTGTTCTGACAACGATACGTCTGCCGTCAGCTTTGTCTTTTTCTTTTCCTATAGCCGTTTAAACCGCTTTAACAATATTTTCCTTAATACTGAATTTCTTTTCAGCTTCTGTGTATAAGTGTGATTTGTATGCAATTGGTACCTTTTCTCCCTCATTAGAGGTCAGGTATGTGAATCCGCATCTTCCTGGGATGACTCGAATCACAAGGTTGCGTGTGTTATCACGTGTTTCTAAATTTGTTTTTACTAACATATCTGTTTGTAAAGATCTCAAAATTTCTGTGTGTTTTTGAGTCCAGTTGATTCTTTTAAAATCTGCTTTTATTAGATCATAAAGGGGTTTGACCCTTTCTGCGTAATTTATAATGTAAGTTCTTCCGAAATTCAGGAAGCCTAGAATTGTTTGTAAGTTTTTTAGTGTTCTAGGTGCTTGGAGTACAGCACATTTCTCTAGGAAATTGTCAGCCAGGCTTTTGCCTTCACTTGATAGTTCATATCCTAAAAACAGGACAGTTAGATGGGCAATTCTTGATGTTTTTAAAGTTGAATTTGTAGCCCTCTGCTGCGAACCCAAGTATTATGGTGTTCACTCTCTTCAAGTGAGTATCCAAGTCATCATCTGTTAGATAGATGTTGTCAACATAAGATAATGCTTCCTCATCATATGTTTGTAGTAACTCTGTTACTCTCGCTGAAAATAATCCTGGGCTGTTCATGAACCCTTGGGGCAAACGACAGAAATTTGTTTGCGCGCCCTTTATTGAGAATGCGGTCAAATATCTGCTTTCTGGTGCTATATTCTGACAAAAGAATCCATTAGAGATGTCTAACGTTGTTTTGTACTTTTTGCGCACTATGTTATTCATTAGTGCAGCACTATGCGAGTTTTGTACTGCAAAGGTTATGCAACATGAGTTAAGGTGTCTGTAGTCCAAAACTAGACGATATGAATTGTCTGGTTTGGAGACAGGAAACAAAGGGTTATTCATTTGTGAGGTGCAAGTTTCAATCACCCCCTGGTATTCAAGTTGATCTAGGATCTCTTTTACCTGTTTTTTAGCTTCTTGCTTAATTGGGTACTGCCTCTGTGCAGTAGGTTGGGATTTTAACTGGATTTTGTGAGGAGGAGAGTCCTCATCCCATCCCGCATGATTTTTATATAAGGCAGGTGCTTGAGCTACTGCCCACTTTCTTGCAAGTGTATATTTTTTATGAATTGGTATATTGTTTGAGAAGGCAGGCATAATTATTTCTTCGCCATGAGGGCACTCCCTGACAAACTCTGGTGGCCAGTCCTTTTCAGCTAGAAGGATGTCATAGCCCTTGGAGAGATTATCCCAAAATAGACCCCTTATTTTTCTAGTCTTATCCCCCTCTATACGTAATGTTATTTCATATATTTTATGAGGTTTGCTAACTCTGGTATCTGCAGTTTCCACCTGAATGTATTCATTCGTGTCCACTGTCTCCAGATGATTCATAAGGACTTTGCGAGCTATGCTCACTTCTGCTGCGCTGTCTAGCATTGTCTGAGCCCATTCTCCGTTTTTCAGCTGTGTCCTCAGTATTCTCGGCATTGTTGATTACTTTAATACTGGCTACCTTCTTTTTTGGAAATTGTAATTTTTTATTCAGATGAGCAGGCTCCTTGTCTTTGGACTTGACGTGCTCTTCCCTGTGTTCTGATCGTCCTCTTCTTTCCGATTTCTGCGAGGAAGTCTGAAAAGATTGAGAAGGACGTGTATCAATTTCTTGATATCTATCAGATGCGCTGTAATGATTAATAAACAGAAACCGATTAGGGTAATTAGCATCACGAGAATGTGAAATAGGTAAAAAATTCCACCATTGTGCTAAAGCAGTGTATAATATGCTGGCATATAAGTACTGCATAATGCACTCCCTAACCTATGCCTAGGGCGGGTGATCTGCTAAAAATCCCTACTGGATGATCTAACTCTCCATTACCTGAGGGTAAGTGTCTTAAGGGGCTCGTCTTGGTCACAAGTTGGACATCCCTCCTTGCAGAGGGAAAACAGGAATCAGCTGGCTGGAACTCTGGCAAGCAGCGACCTCACAGTGACAGCAGAGTGCGCCTCTGAGTTGAACATGGAAATGCTTGTGTATATATAATAAACAGCATCCATGCTACTATGCCAAGACCCCAGTCAGGCTTTCATTGTTTATCCTCCTATGATGGCTATGTTGCCTAACAGATGATCAACAAACAACATTTGCACATTGAACTTTATCCCTTGTATTAAATGTTCAAGGTGTTGTGCTGTGATGTATTTCTATAGGTACTGTATCGATCCCCTATTCCTGACCCTGGTTTGGTTAATAATTAACTAGCAGCCATCCAACGGTGCAAAAACCGTTATCTGATTAAGCCACACCACGGCACAGAAGCACGTTATCTGATTAGGTCATAACGCATGCCATCTAATTAAGGCAATTCAGAAAAGGGGGTGTAGAGTGTCTGAATTAAGCAGACCACTCTTACCCAGTCCAAAGATCAGGGCTTGATCCATCACCGTTATTTATCTCACTGCCCCATCCCAGCTCAGAACCTGGCTATATGCAAATTAGTCTGTCCCTGGCCCAGTGCATCATGGGAACAGGGCAGACCAAACTACCAAGCCAATTCTTCACCAGAAAGGAGACAAGCTACCGGGGACCGGTTTCTGGCATTTCAGCCTCTTCGGCCCGGCTTGCTTGAATCCTGATGGAGCAGTGAGAAAGGGACTCATGTCTGAGTATACCCTGCCACACCTATAGTGGCCAAAAACGATTCAGAAAAGGGGGTGGTGATGAACAGAGTGTCTGAATTAAGCAGACCACTCTTACCCAGTCCAAAGATCAGGGCTTGATCCATCACCGTTATTTATCTCACTGCCCCATCCCAGCTCAGAACCTGGCTATATGCAAATTAGTCTGTCCCTGGCCCAGTGCATCATGGGAACAGGGCAGACCAAACTACCAAGCCAATTCTTCACCAGAAAGGAGACAAGCTACCGGGGACCGGTTTCTGGCATTTCAGCCTCTTCGGCCCGGCTTGCTTGAATCCTGATGGAGCAGTGAGAAAGGGACTCATGTCTGAGTATACCCTGCCACACCTATAGTGGCCAAAAACGATTCAGAAAAGGGGGTGGTGATGAACAGAGTGTCTGAATTAAGCAGACCACTCTTACCCAGTCCAAAGATCAGGGCTTGATCCATCACCGTTATTTATCTCACTGCCCCATCCCAGCTCAGAACCTGGCTATATGCAAATTAGTCTGTCCCTGGCCCAGTGCATCATGGGAACAGGGCAGACCAAACTACCAAGCCAATTCTTCACCAGAAAGGAGACAAGCTACCGGGGACCGGTTTCTGGCATTTCAGCCTCTTCGGCCCGGCTTGCTTGAATCCTGATGGAGCAGTGAGAAAGGGACTCATGTCTGAGTATACCCTGCCACACCTATAGTGGCCAAAAACGATTCAGAAAAGGGGGTGGTGATGAAAAGAGTGTCTGAATTAAGCAGACCACTCTTACCCAGTCCAAAGATCAGGGCTTGATCCATCACCGTTATTTATCTCACTGCCCCATCCCAGCTCAGAACCTGGCTATATGCAAATTAGTCTGTCCCTGGCCCAGTGCATCATGGGAACAGGGCAGACCAAACTACCAAGCCAATTCTTCACCAGAAAGGAGACAAGCTACCGGGGACCGGTTTCTGGCATTTCAGCCTCTTCGGCCCGGCTTGCTTGAATCCTGATGGAGCAGTGAGAAAGGGACTCATGTCTGAGTATACCCTGCCACACCTATAGTGGCCAAAAACGATTCAGAAAAGGGGGTGGTGATGAACAGAGTGTCTGAATTAAGCAGACCACTCTTACCCAGTCCAAAGATCAGGGCTTGATCCATCACCGTTATTTATCTCACTGCCCCATCCCAGCTCAGAACCTGGCTATATGCAAATTAGTCTGTCCCTGGCCCAGTGCATCATGGGAACAGGGCAGACCAAACTACCAAGCCAATTCTTCACCAGAAAGGAGACAAGCTACCGGGGACCGGTTTCTGGCATTTCAGCCTCTTCGGCCCGGCTTGCTTGAATCCTGATGGAGCAGTGAGAAAGGGACTCATGTCTGAGTATACCCTGCCACACCTATAGTGGCCAAAACGATTCAGAAAAGGGGGTGGAAGCTTGTTTCCTTCCCAGTACAAGAATTGGCTTGGTAGTTTGGTTTGCCCTGTTCCCATCATGTACTGGGACAGGAACAGACTAATTTGCATATGGCCAAGTTCTGAGCTGGGATGGTGCAGTGAGCTAAAAAACGGTGATGGATCAAGCCCTGATCTTTGGACTGGGTAAGAGTGGTCTGCTTAATTCAGGCACTCTGTTCATCACCACCCCCTTTTCTAAATCATTTTGTCCACCATAAGCGTGGAAGGGTATACTCAGATGTGAGTCCCTTGCTCATTGCACCATCAGGATTCAAGCAAGCCGGGCCGAAGACGCCTGAAATGGCAGAAACCGGTCCCCGGAAGCTTGTTTCCTTCCCAGTACAAGAATTGGCTTGGTAGTTTGGTTTGCCCTGTTCCCATCATGCACTGGGACAGGAACAGACTAATTTGCATATGGCCAAGTTCTGAGCTGGGATGGTGCAGTGAGCTAAAAATCGGTGATGGATCAAGCCCTGATCTTTGGACTGGGTAAGAGTGGTCTGCTTAATTCAGGCACTCTGTTCATCACCACCCCCTTTTCTAAATCATTTTGT